>NW_024350319.1:21387602-22033487 GCF_902729225.1 Pteropus medius | reverse complement strand
ATAAAAGTAATTTATATTGCCCTCATTATTCTTCTTGATCTTTTTTCCTGGAATTAGACCGGAATTAGTAGGTAGCTTCTGTACCAAACTAAATACTTCTAAGAATCTCTTCGTTGATATTGGATGGCTGCCCGTCTGGATCTCACATTTGTGCCCATGTTCTGCCCCCTGCCGGACTCTGGTGTATCGAGAGGACTTGAAGGGGAAAGTGATTTGCAATCACAAGTGCATTTTACTCATTGATTACTGTTTTTGAGAGAGACCTAGGTCACCTCTCGGGGAGCTCAAGTAGCCTTTCGAAGCCTGCAAGTCTGCATCGCGCGCCCGCGGCCTGAGAGACAAGCGCGTGGGCGGTGCGACAGCGCGAGGCCCTCAGCAATAAGCGTGGGGTCGCTCGGGGCTCCCGATGGTTGTGCAGTGTGCAACCCTTACAAGAAAGGGGCGGTTCAAGAGAGTGAGGAAGTCAGCAATTTGTAGGGCCGAGGACAGGGGCTTTGAAAGAGGCGGAGGAGCGGGATTTCCCCGCCCCGTTCCCCACCGTCCAATCGCTTCGGCTTCTCCTTGGCCGGCCAGCCCGGCCCCTAACCTGCTCGAACCCATTTTGCTGTGGAGGCGGCCGGGGCTCTTTAAGGCCCTGCCGCGCCTGCGCTTTGGGCTTTCCTGACGCGGCCGGGCCGGACCGCGGAGGGACTGGCGGGCGCACTAGGTCGGGGTCGCGTAGTGGTTGAGGCAGCGACGGCGGCGCGGCAAGCGGTGAGTGAGGGGCGGCGGCTGCCCGGAGCTCCTGAGTGAGCGAGGCGCTCGAGAGGGGACGGGCAGGGCGGCCCGCGGAGCCCGGAGCGGAGCCTAGGCGCTGAGACGCGGCGGCGCGGCTGCCGGCTGGATGGCAAGTTAATGTTTACCGCGGAGTCCACCCAACGTTTCCAAGGTGAGAGGCGCCGCGCCAGGCCGGGCGGGCCGCGAGCCCGGGGCGCGGCGAGTGGGGGCCGCCACCAAACTTGCGGCGCGAGCGGGGAGGGTGCGTCCGGCCCCGCCGGGGCCTAAGTTCCCTGTGGCCGCAGCGGCCCGGGATCCTCCTCCCTTGCGCGCTAGGGAAGAAACTCTGCAGCGAGTCTTCCAGTGGAGTACCAAGGAGGAGGAGGGACGGGCCGGCTTTGGGGACGCCTCCCCGTAAATTCTGTGGGGAATTCTGACCCTTTACCCCTGCCCTCAAGGCAAGAAGTCCATTCCCTCTGGGTAACCTGACCAGGTGAGACCCTTCGCGCCCCTTGCAAAGTTAGCGTCTTTATTTGGCCCCCGGGATTCTGCGAAAGGCCGCGTCTCTAGGCAAGTGATGGGCAAGCCAGGTGTGCTAGATGACTCCCAAGGATGCAGTTGGGGAGCGGTTGTAGCCATCACTGAATCACCTTATGACTAGCGGGGCAAGCCTCAAATTAACCGCAGAATTTCCGGTAGGTAGGATTGTGGTGTTGGTGTTTGCTTTAGAGTTGCTGTGATTTCTTCGTGTCTATGTGTCATTTGGGGGCCTTACATCAACTCACTTTACATCCTTTCACTGAAGAGTTAAACAAAACTTTTGGAATGATTCCTTCTCTTTGCTCCCATCCATTGCTGTTAGAGGTGATTTCTAAAAGCGGCGTTTTCTTGCAAAGATAACTTTTTGGGGGATAATAAGTTCTTTGCTGAAAGAAAGAAATCCAGTGCTTCATGAAGATGAAGAAAAATTATTTGTTGGTAGTTTTTACCTTTTTTTCTGGGCTGATACATGTTGGTGCTATTTTTATTTTTAAATTTTAATTGTAAACTTTCTGCAGTTTACCAGAAGCTCCTTTTCTATTCTAAAATACTAGTCTTAAGGTTTATGAGAACTTTATGTCAAAGAAATCTTAGAAAACTTATTGAAGTATGATATACAGAAAAAGTGCACCCTACTAAGTGTGCAGGTAAAGAAATTTTACTAAGTGTACCATCACAGATCAAGAAACAAAACATTATTAGGTTGGAGTTTATACCTAGGGCTGGAATTGTTGGTTTATGAAAAGGTATGTGAGTGATAAAACTTTAGTATTAGGTACTGTTGAACATTTTTCCACAGTAGTTGTAACAATTAGCAGGAATGATATTCCAGTTACTTCACATGCTTGATCCTTGTCAATTTTTAAAACTTTTGCTCTTCTGGTAGAGGTGCAGTAATATATCATTGTGGTTTTAGCTTGCATTTTCCTAATGATTATGGTTGAGTATCTTTTATTGGCCGTTTGTTCTTTTTTGTGAAGTGCCTATTAAGTTTTATTTATTTATTGACTTGTAATTCTTTGTTCTGGATAAAAGTCCTTTCTGGGAGACACACACACACACACACACGTGCTATTAAGTCTTAATTTTAATGAAATATACTTAATCTTTTCCTTTATGATGACTGCTTTTTGTGCCCTGTTTAAGAGATCTATGCCTAGCCGAAGAATATGAAAATATTTTTCTGTGTTACTTTACAGAAGTTTGATTTTGTTTTACTTTTCACATTTAAGGTATACAATTAATAGTAAATTTCAGATGGGTCTGCAGGGGTCAAGATATGCTTTTTACTACATGAATATTTATTTGACCCAGCACTATTTATTGAAAATACCTTCCTTGCCTCTCTAAGTTTTCATAAATCAGGTGACTGTATGAGTGTGGATCTACGTTTTCATAAATCAGGTGACTGTATGAGTGTGGATCTGTTTCTGGACACTATTATGTTTCATTGGTCTATTATTCTTGCACGAATGTCACTGTGTTAATTAATGTAATGTTAAAATAAGCCTTGATATATGGGAGTATAAGGCCTCCACTTTGTTCTTTAACATTGGGCAGTTTTTGGCACTTAGGATTTCCATGTAAATTTCAGCATCTGCTTGTTTATTTCTACAAATTTTGGAAAATGAAGTTGAATTTGTATATCAATTTGGAAAGAATTGACATCTTAACAATATTGAGTTTTCCAATTTGTGAACATGGTAACTTGGTATAGTCCTCCATTTATTTAGGTCTTAAATTCTAAGACTTTAATCTTCATGCGGGACCTAATCTAAATATACCTTGTATCTTCTAGTTTTCCGAGGGCCTTTTTTTTTTTTTTTTTTTTAATTTATTTTTTTATGGTATCTCCAGTGTCTAGGATCAATTAAAGATTAAGGATGCTGCCCCTGCCCTTAAGGGGCTTAGAGTTTAGGAGGAGTAGTAGATATACAAGAAAAGACATTGATCCTCCACTAGGGAAAAAAAGTGCTACGTTGAAAATTGGTTTGGCTGCATGCAAAAGGGGCATTGAAATCAAACTGCGGGAGGTAATATACCTGGCTCCCAGTGTTCTGAGAGCTGGGCAAAGGAAGTGGTTTGTGGGGGCTACTATTCACAATACAGACAGTAGTTCCCCCTTATCTGCAGGAGGTACTTTCCAAGACCCCACAGAGTGCCTGAAACCACAGATAGTACCGAATCCTACACAGTATATGCTCTGTTTTTTCCTATAATACATACCTTTTCACTTAAAGGAAGCACTTTATAGATTCTCTTCAGCGCATCTAAATTGCCAGCATCACTACTCTTGTGCTTAGGGGCCATTATTAAATAAAATAAGAATTATTTGAACACAAACACTGTGATACCGCAAAAGCCTGTCTGATAACTGAGATGGCTAGTGACTAATGGTTGGGGAGCATATACAGCATGGATGAGCTGGACAAAGGGATGATTCATTTTCCGGGCATGATGGAGTGGATAGAGTGGGATCGTGCAAGATTTCAGCACACTACTTAGAATGGTGTGCTATTTAAAACTTATGAATTGTTTATTTCTGGAATTTTCCATTTAATATTTTTGGACCGCAGTTGATTGCAGGTAACTGAAACTGTAGAAAATGGATAGGGTGGATTACTGTCTTGGCTTTCAGCTTTGAACATCACTCCACTCTTCTCTTCTTGGATCTGGAGTCTCTCCAAGTCATCGTTTTCAAAAAATTAAATTTATGAGAGGATGTGAATGGTAGGGAAAGGAAACCGAAGGGTCTATACACAGACTTCACCAGACTTTCTATAGACTTTAAACCACTAACCTGCTCTTCAGCACTATACTTCTCCCCTGCTGACCATACTCCTGTGGACTCAAATGCTGAGCCTTACTGGGGTTCTGTTAGGCAAATCACTTACTGACCATATTTCCTTCTTCAAGCATCCCCTCATCTACTTAGTTACATATTCCACTATCTCTTTTCTTGTTTCATGAATGCCATTCCTTCTCTTATCTGTCTGAGAATGTTAAAGGTAGTTTCTTTAAGCTTTCTTCTTGCATACTTCCTTCCTCCAAGTTCCTTTTTTTTTTTCTAGTTGGTATAATCTCAGCAGTAGAGGCCCTCTCTAGACATTTGGTAATCCTCGATAGTTTCCTCATGATTGGGAATGAGTGACTAAAAGCTGGTTGAAAGTTCAGGGCTTATTGATTTACAGTTTTATCCTATAATCTAGAGTCTAAAACTGGTTTGCAACTTTGGCTGCACATTAGATTCACATGGGGAGCTTTAAAAAATATATATGTGTATATACACATGCGCGCGCGCGCGCACACACACACACACACACACACACACACACACACACACTGCTAGTAGACCAAATACATTAGAATCTCTAGGGTTAGGACCCAGATAGCAATAATTTAAAAAAATTTAGATGTAATTGCATACAGTAAAATACAGATTTTAAGTGTATTTAGTTTGATAGTTTTGCCATGTGTACACATCTGTAATTAACACAAGATATAAAACATTGTGAAAATTGTAGAAAATTCCTTCAATATCCCTTTCTTCTATGTTTTCCACTCCCTTTCCAGAGGCAACTACTATATTTTGAATTCTATCTCCATAGATTAGTATCAGTATTTTCTAAAGCTGCCCAAGTGAGTCCAGTGTGTGGCTAAGATTGAAACCATTGGTTTAGGTGGACTGTTTAAGGTGATCTCCAGAGTCTCTGTCTTTCATTTTGTCCTGGACAGGTTTCCCAAAGCATATCTTTCAGTTTTCTGGTTGGAGGGCAGAATTCTGGTTGCCAGTGATCTGGGAACTCAGGAAGATGGGGCTAGGTAATGAGCCATAGAACATTTAGTATATAAGATAACATAATTTATCTCTTGTTTTTAGGATACCCATGTGTGTTCCACCATGTATGGTTCACCCTCTTGAGAGAGAAAAATCTCTAGTCAGCTACCGCATTGAGGGTGGGCCACCCAGCAACTTGGAAGAAGAATGGGGTCTAGGTTTCTAACTGTTCAGATGGCTTTCACCTGATGCTTTCTTTATTTAGTCTTCCCTCCCCCTCTTTGTTCCGGCAGTTCCTGAGCCTTTGAGGATTCTGTAGTGTAAACTGGGTTTGTTCTTAGTTGTCGGCAATGGTAGCTTACCATTTGGCTGTGTTTGACCAAGCAGTTACCACTCATCCATCTACCTTCCAGCTTCCAAAATTGTATTGCTGTTGTTTCTTTTTCCTATTCTGTCCTTATGGTTTGTGTTCTAAAAACAGAACAAATCAACAACACAAATTTTTTCTTTATCCTTGTTTTAGTAGAGTTTGGGAGGGAGCAAAATTAGATGTGTGTGTGTCAATCTGCTGTCGTAACCTGGAAGTCCATCATCTGCTTTCCATTATTCAAAATGTGTTGCCATTTGTCCTCCACTGTTGTCTTCTTCCTGTGGGGTTAAAGCTTTTAAATTTCTTTACTATCATCTAAATAGAATGTCAGGATGGAGAGCACCTAAATATTAGATCAAACTGTCATTTCTCTAGAAGTCCCAAAGTTCTTTTGAGAGGTATTTACTGTCCCAGAATCTTATAATCTCAGGATTGGAAATGATTTTTTTAAAAAGCTAGCCTGTTGAGCTATTTGATACTTTCTGTAGTGGGAAACTCATGGTAAAGAGATGAGTGATTGGAGAGACTGATTAGGCTGTGTGTGGATCTCTGTAAGGGGTCTGGAAATCCATATGTGCATTAAATATTTAATATGGAATGAATAAGTAATAGATCCTACATATTTGTAACATAAAATTATTAAAAAGTCATGTGGTTTTATTTCAGTCAATCATACTTAAATCCAACTATGGTCATGGGAGGAGGTAATACTCAGTATTTTTTATTTTGAAAAAGATACTACACCAGAAGAAGTTGAAAACTATTACTAAAGGTATAGTTGTAGAGATCTTAGTTTATAGTTCACATAAACTGAAAAATTAATTAGAATTACCTATTAAAAGCTCTTTGTTAAGCTCCACTAATAGCTTTGTTATTCTTTAAAACACTAAAACACTAAGTCAGTTGTTTTCCACATGCTCCTTGAGACAGAGTTCATGGTGAAATGAAAATATTCTCAACATAATTTGCTTTTTCTTAGGCTAAATTTATAAAATTTAATGTATTTACTTTTAAATTATGTACATCTTTTTCTGTGTTAAAATGTCCTTTTTCACATGTAATTTGTGATGGTAGGTGGGTTTTCCTTGTTTTCTATAATGTCATTTGAAAAAATAGAGCTGTCAGCTCTGTTTCTCTTCCAATTAATTTTTAACAAGTTTTATAAAATGTATCACATTGTTTTACAAATGTATCACTGCTCTATTCTCACTAGCTTTTTTGCTTCACAATTATTTTTATGTTTGCATATAAAATTCAAGATTATCAAAGACGACATTGGCAGTTATTACTATTTATCTTGATGGTATAATAATTCTTCCTTATTGGAAACATAGGGGTTAATTATTTGTGTTTTGTGGATAGAACCTGTTGACTGTGGGTCCTATATGTTTGTTCAGAAAAGGTCATCCCATATCATTATTGCAGGTTGCCTGGTGTTTTTATTTGTTGCCATTTATAGCATCTGTACTTCAAAACTGTTTGCAGATGTGATGTTTGCAGTTTATTCTTCTGTGGGTTCAGTGCTTGTTACTTGTTCTTTGTACTGATCCAACCCTCACAGTTCTCTGGAAAGTGTTCCCTAAAGCTGGTTAAACTGGCTATTATCTGGGTCTTCATTGTTCGTTTTGCTATTTAGTGTCTTTTGAGTTCATGATTAGGGCTCTATTGTTAAGGAACTGCTAACTCTTGTGTTCTAGGAAGGGACTTGATGAGAGATAGGAACAGAACTGGCTTTATTATGGATTATTACTCTTTTTTTTTTTTTATAGGAAAGTGTGAGCACTGATTTGAAGATGGAGATATTGTCTTTTGAGTTTGTGCTCCAATGATTAGGTGCTGTCTTCTTTGGCCTGGTACAGCTTTTTTGCTATGCCAGAAGTGAATCTATCCTCAAAAATTATGCTAGTAAATTTGTTAGAACAGTGTTAACAGATACTGGATAGTGTAGCTTTAATGAACATTGTATAATGTGATATTTTAATGAGATAGACATAAGAAAGAAAAAAAAATTAATATCTTCAGGTAAACCAGAAATCAGGACAGTTTAGAAGATTGAGCCAAAATTTGATGGTGAGAAGATAGACTGTGAAGTAAATCGAGAATGAATTTTAGGGAATAAGCCCATGAAAAATGTAATGCCTTTGAATGTTTATTTGGAATACATGTCAGAGATGAGCATAAAGTTAAAGACTCAACTTGGCTGCCTTTTTGAAAATGTGGAGAAGCTTCTTTTCTACTGCTAGATCGACAGATTTATAAAAAGGTTATGAAACATGATGGTACATTTACATTTAGCATGCAAGATCAGAAAAATGAGTCAGTAAATGATCTAGAAATTTAGTGAAGTTATAAACATTGTCCATAAGTCATTAAAAACCACCAAAGATAACATATTTAGCATCTTGTATGTGTTGAGCATAATGAAGGGTGTTGGGAAGATAATGGTGATCTAGTCTACATCAGAATCCTTGCTCTCACAAAATTTCCAAATCAGGGGAAGACAGTTGATATATTCTTGTTTCTGAGTGAGGTGATAATTTTTTTTTAAAGATAACAGTGATTCATTTGTGTTAAAACTTGAGGCTTTTTATAAGTTCTAAGGAAAAATGCTGAAGTAAGTTTAAATCTTAATATTTGCCTTAAAGTTTTTTAATGTAAAATTTACATATGGTGAAATGCACAGAACCTATACAAATGAATGAATTTTGATACCTGTATACAGCTGTGTGACTTTCTCCCGCTTTCTCCCAATAATCCCTCATGATTCCTTTAGTCGATCCCTATTGTTCTGATATCTTTTACCACAGATTAGTTTTTCTTGTTTTTGTACTTCACATAAATAGAATAATACAGTGTGTATTCTTTTCTGGTTAGCTTCTTTTGTTCAATACAATGTTTTTGAAGTTCATTCACATTGTTGCTCATACCAGTTTCTTTTTCAATTCATGTGTAGTAATGCATTGCATAACTATTACACAATTTGTTTATCCATTCTCCCATTTGTCTACTACGAATAAAGCTGTTATGAACAGTTGGCTACTCGTCTTTTTATAGATATACATTTTCATTTTACTTGGATAAATAACTAGGCGAATTACTGGGTCTTAGGGCAGATGTATGTTTAAATTTAGAAGACATTGCAAAACAATTTTTCCAGGTAGTTAAACCATTTTACAATCTAACCAGCAATATATGAAAGTCTACTTGAATGACAAATCAAAATCGTGTTTCAGAAAGATTATTCTGATACAATAGATATAAGAACTGAAATGAGGAATACACACAGTAAACTAATACAGTCGAAAACTGATGTATTCCTGTTCTAAGGAATTGATAGGGAGGGAGAGAATCTTATGGATTCTAGAGCTATGGTATGTGGGGTGAAGATAAGGGAGGAGTCACTTGACCCCCATGTAGCTGCCATGGTCTGCTGGATATTGGTGTGTCAGTTATTAAAAGAACACAGTGGAGGAGTAAATTTTGGAGGTAAAGGGGGTAATAATTCTGTTTTGTTCATATGTAGTAATTGGGGTAAAGGAAAGTAGATGAGATAACTCTGGAAATATGTGTAGTGAGGAGAGAGCCCAGGATGGAATTGGAACTTTGGGGGCCATTGATATTTAAGAAATGAGCTGATGAATAGTAGTCTGCCGAGGAACAGAGTGAGTAGCCACTACAGAAGGAAAACCAGGAAAGTAATTTAACAGAAGCTGAAAAATAGAAGTTTGAAGGAGGGAGGGGCATGAATGTTTATGTGAGTTAAAAAATAAGTACAGCTTTCTTGGAGGTTAATTTTTAAAGATATCTGTTAAAACTTAAAATTTTATGTTATTTGATGCAATAGTTGCACTTTATGGAATAACTCCTAGAGAAACACGCAATTGTGGAAGGATGTGTTTAGAGGAGTTCATGGGCTCTTAGTATATAATAGTAAAAAATCGGAAACAACCCAAGTATCCTTCAGTAAAGGTTCATCTAAATAAAATATGGTGCATTCACTTGATAGAATTCTGTGCAGCCAATGGAATATGATGTGTGCGTGTGTGTGTGTATTAGTTTCCTACTGTTGCTGTAACAAATTAGCACAGATTTAGTGGCTTAAAAAATTAATCTTTTATAGTTATGGAGGCCAGAAATCCAAAATATTTTCACTGGGCTAAAGTCAAGGTGTTGGCAGGACTGGTTCCTAGCATAGAATGTTTCTTTGCCTTTTCCATCTGTTAAGAGTTGCATTCCTTGTATTTTTTGCCTTGCATTCCTTGGCCCCTTCCTCCATCTTCACGGCCAACTACATGGCATCTTCAGTTGGGCCCAACCCAGATAATTCAGGATAACCTCCTCATCACAAGAGCCTTAACTTAAACACACCAGCCAAATCCCCTTTGTCATTTAAGATAGTAATCACAAATTCCAGGTGTTATGAGGAGGACCTCTTTAAGAGGCCTTTATCAAGCTACCACATAATACTAACAAGGACATGAGATCAAGGTATATTAAGTAAAAAAAAAAAAGAACAAAACAAAAACTCAGGTATGTATATGTGATCTCATTTTTGTTAGATTAAAAACATACACATATACCCATGTTAGTGTATGTATGGAAAAGAAATCTATGCTGCTAACAGTGGCTATCTTTGAGAGCGGAATTACAGTGATTACAGTGTGTTTACACTTTCCATTTTTGTCTGTGATATTTCAATTCTTAACTAAAATGTATTTTCTAATCAGAAAAGTCAAATAAAAGGAGAGAGTATTGTTCTGGGTCACCTGTTGAGGGAGATCAAGTAAGATACAGCGTTTCTTGGATTTAGCAACAAAGAGAGACTTGATGAGCAGCGTTGGTAAGTGTGGTTTTAGTAAAATGGTATGGTAGAAGCCAGATTGCAGTGAAGAAGCGGGAGGTGAGGAAAGGAAGAGTGAATGCTAAACATCTTTCCCATTGCTTAGCTATGGGAGTGGCAGGATTCTGTGAGACCTGGGGTACTTAGGGGAGATGTAAGATCCAGTGAGATTTTTAAATATGGCAGAGCAGCATGTTTAAAAGTTCAGAATAGAAACTGTGAAGAGAGATCGCCTGAGTTCCAGGTTTAATTCAAAGAGCATGAGGCCTGGGATTTTTTGACTTTGACAGAATACCTATTTGCCTGTGGTAGAGAGATGTGGACATGGGTAGTAGTTAAGCTTATAATATTTAAGTTTTCTTTAATATTATCAGATTAAAAAAAAAAAAACAAACCAAAACTCTTGCAATCCTAAGTGCTTCTTTGGCATCTTCTGGAAGTCTAAAGTTATTGTGTAAATTTAGTCTTGGTAAGATACTCTCATTGTGTTGGCTTGTCCCAGAAATTCTTGATTGTTTCTGTAGCCTAGTATATGAAGTTCAAGGAATAAGACCTAAGGTCTCTAGGACAACATTTTGGGGATTTTTTTTTTTTCTGTTATCATTGAAACTTTATTTTTAAAAAATCTGCTTATTTAAGTTTATCAATTTTCTTTTGACTGTGGAATTTTAGAACAGGAAAGCATTGGAGATATATATCATTTATGCCAGCCGTTATTCAAGTTTCTGACAAGGAAACCAAGGTTTAAAGAATTTAAATATCTTGTGAAGGCCCTACACATCTTAATAGAATGTGATACTTTTACCTTGTTGAGGTACTTAGGACCTTTTAAAAAATTACTACTTTGCCCATACTATATTTGCCAGGACTTCCTGATTTTTCATATGCATCCTTCAGTCCAGTTTTGTTTAACATAAATTTTTTCTCATAATTTCATCATTCTTCCTTTACCAGTGTCAATGTAATTAACTTAATTAAAATGATTAGCATTAAAATAGAATTTCTAGGCCTTTGCCATGATCTGAGCACTTTTTACTCATTTGGAGAATTATGTTGCAGATGCTTGATGCCATTTTAGGATTTTATAGAACAGTAGTAATTCATTTTTATTTCCCATTGTGTATGGTGTGAAAATCCTTAACATTCCTTGATCCAGTGCTTGATATATTATATTGTGCTTACTAAATAAAAAATTCATATAATATGTGATATATTTTCTGAATATATCTGAATTTGTGCTTTTTTCAGACTAGATTGAGACATAAGGAAACATGTATTTTAGTACTCTTGCTGCTGCCAGGAAAAAATTGTGTGTGCGGATATGCCTTTTTTTAAAAAAACAATTTTTTGTTTGTAACAATGGAAGGTTGAGGTCAGGGAACAGGCTTAGCTCCTTACCCCCGAACTTGAACACCATAGCTGTAGCAATTTTAGTGCAGCTTAAATGATTAAATTTTAGTTACTTAGTGCTCCTATTCATTGTATTTTAGATAGCATTCTCTCTTCTCAGTTTTAGTACAAAAGTGTTTGTGGAAAATTACATCAGTAATTTGGTAATACAAGAAAATATTTCACATAATAATAATTGTCCCTTCTATGAAGGAAAACAACCTTAGTTTTTGTTGAGAATCTAGTAAAATTCTGTATTACAAATAATTTAATTTTGATAAGAGTTGATGGCTGGAAAAAAAAAGGTGGCATAGTGTAGTAGAAAGAACAAGCATTTTGCTTTGTCATTTTCTTTGTCATTTAACCTCCCTGGATATGTTTCCTTATTAGAAAAATTTATATTTTTGTATTTACTGTACAAAGTTGATCATGAGAAATGGAATATAAAGTACCTGGAATAGTGCCTGGCATAAGTTTTGGTGCTTAATATAAATAGCAGCTATGATTTTGTGATGATGATGATGATATTAAAGGAAGACTAAAAAAAATGCAGAAAAGTGCAAATGAAATTGAAGGTAATATATAAAAAAGATCTGTCTTAATAGCAGGATTGGTTTCAATTTTTTATTTAGCTTTGAATGACCAAAATAGCTAAGTAGATTACCAAAGCATCCTATAAGACAATTTTCTCATATGTTACTATGAGGAATTATATTGTCTGTCTCATAAAGTTGTTGTTTGATGCATTGTATGTGCCTAAAAATACTGATTATATTTTTTGGATGGTTTAGGTTGGCCTAGTAGCAGGAGAGATTTGTAGGTTTGTATAATTTTTTAATGCATCATATTTACTGAAGTATATAGCATTAATGTCATTTTTTTAGCATGAACGAAACTTAATTCAGATCCATAGCCCATGGTAATTTTTGTTATTTGACAAAGGTTGTTTAGAGGGCCACTATTTCTTAAGAAATTAGCGTAACCTATAGCAGTGAATATACTGAATGTATTAACAGGAAAAATCTTTCAATACTACATATGTCAGTTAAAATATTTCCTTAAGTTTGAATAAAATTGAACTTGTATAGCTCTTAGAGTTCAAAGACTAAATGAATGCTAATTTCTCAATGTAACTGCATACTCTATCTAGTATAGTTTTGGATGTCCCAAATATTTAAAATGCTGAAACTGAGTAGTACCTCATTCATATGAACTGTTTCAATCAGATAGCATGTAAATATCAACAATACTTATGTTTCGAATAAGTATTCGAAAAGTGCGTGTGCGTGTGTGTGTGTGTGCGTGTAGTTTAAGGTATTTCTGAGCTGTCTGTGGCAGTCCAGTAGAATTAAGGGAATTTACCTAGAGAGCAATGCATGTGGTACTCTTTACTAATGTTCTTTAACAGTGAATATAAATACAGATTTGTAACTATTAAACCATAAATTCATACTATTAATGAGCATTAATGTAAAAAAATTAGCAACAAAACTGGTATTTTACATTTAAACATAGAGTTAGGAAAATGTCTAATGTTTCTCCAGGTCTGTTACACAGATCTGTTTACATTTAATATAAAAGTTACGAAGTTTTTGTTGATATTCTTGAGACTTTTTTACATTAGTATTATACATAGATTAAAAAGAAAAGATTAAGTAGTTTATAATAGTGCCTACTTTCATTTTTTTTCTAATAGTGCCTATTTTCAAAGGAAGTAGGAATTTTCATGTGATATGTTGACAATTCTATTTTCAAACATAATTTCCATCTCAATATTTTAGTTAATTGAATTTCTTAAATAGGCGATCAGATTGGTTTTAGGCATGCCTTGTCGGTCTATCAAATCAAATTCTCAGGCTCCTAACATATCCTAATTTGCTTGCTGTGTTTTTACTTTAATGTCCTACAGTTTTTTTAAATAACATTTTTTATTTTTCAGTTATAGTTGGAATACAATATTATATTAATTTCAGGTATACAACATAGTGTTTAGACATCCATATAACTTACAAAGTGAACACTCCAATAAATCTAGTGCCCCTCTGACACCATACATAGTTATTAAAATATTATTGACTATATTCCTTATGTTATACTTTCTATCTCCGTGACTATTTTTAACTACCAGTTTGTGCTTCTTAATCTTTCCCCTTTTCACCATCCCCCAATCCTCCTCCCATCTGGTAACCTTCAGAATGTTCTCTGTATATATGAGTTTTTGTTTATTTTGTTCATTAAATTCCACATGTAGGTGAAATCATAGCATTTGTCTTTCTCTGTCTGACTTACTCCACTCAGCACACTACTCTGGGTCCATCATGACATATCTTTCCATCTGCGTGTGTATTTTAATCTGAAGTAAGTCTCTTATAGCAACATATGTAAGGGTCTCGTTTTCTTATCCATTCAGCCACCCTATCTTTTGGTTAGAACATTTTAATTCTTTTTTATTTGAAGTACTTGTTGATAGATATGTAGTTATTGCCGTTCTTTATTCATATTTTTGATAAATAATTTTTTTTTCTTCTTAAAGAAATCTCTCCAGTATTTCCTGTAATGCTGGCTTGGTGGTGATGAACTCCTTTAGCTTTTTCTTGTCTGGGAAGTGTGCTATCTGTCCTTAGTTTTTAAATGATAGCTTTACTGGGTAGAGGAATCTTGGTTGTAGGTCCTTACTTTTCATCACTTTGAGTGTTTTGTGCCAAGCGCTCTGGCCTGCAAAGTTTCTGCTGAGAAATCAGCTGACAGTGGTATAGGAGCTCCTTTGTAGGTAAACTAATTGCTTTTCTCTTGCTACTTTTAAGATTCTCTTTGTATTTAACCTTTGGCATTTTAATTATGACATGTCTTGGTGTGAGCCTGTTTGGGTTCATCTTGTTTTGGACTCTCTGAACTTCCTGGGGTTGTATGTCTGTTTCCCTCATCAGATTAGGGAAGTTTTTCATCATTTTCTTGAAATATGTTTTCAATTCTTGCTCTCTCCTCCTTCTGGTACCCCTGTGATGCGAATGTTGTTATGCTTGATGTTGTCCCAGAGGCCCCTTAAACTACCTTCATTTTTTTGGATTCTTTTTTCTTGTTGCCGTTTTGATTGGGTGTCCTCCACTACCCCATTCTCTATATCCGTGATTTGATCCTCCACCTCGTCCACTCTGTTGATTTCCTCTAATATACCCTTCATCTCAGATATTGTATTCTTTATTTCTGACTAGTTTCCTATTATGTTTCCATTTCCATTTTTGTTTTTTGCCTCTTTGTTTAAGTTCTCACTGAGTTAATTTACTCCTCTCCTAAGTTCCTTGAACATCCTTATCACCAGAGTTTTGAACTCTGCATCTGGTAGATTGCTTGTCTCCATTTTAGTGAGTTCTTTTTCTGGATGTTTGTTCTGTTCTTTGATGTGGGACATGCTTCTTTGTCTCCCCATTTTGGCTGCCACCCTGTTCGTTTCTATGTATTAGGAAGGGCTTCTAAGTCTCCTGGTCTTAGAGTGGCTTTATGCAGTAGGCGTGCCATAGGGCCCCTTTGCACATACCTGGGAGGGGTCCAGTTGCAGGCCACGTTCAGCCACAGCCTGTGCACCTCTGGGGCCCCTAAGCAATCCACAGATGGTTGCCACCCGTGCTGGGCTTATAGGTGCTTCAAGGGGCCAAGCCAGAAACCGAGGCCGGCTGCCACTGCTAGTGCAAGGCTTGAGGCTGCTCACCAGAGGCTACAGAGCACGCTGAGGCCAGATACTGCTGTTTTGGGTTTTGTGAGCCTTTGAGAGATTTTAGGAAAGTCTGCAGCGGGAGCCAAGACAGCCCATTTATATGGAATAAACCACTGAAAGTGGCTTGGGTGGGCCTACAAGTTGGGAGAAGCAGAGTCTCAGGGAATCCTCTGAGCTGAGTGACCTGTGTTATCTGCAGGCAAGGAGGGGAGAGGGCTCAACAGAGGAACAGAGGCTTCTGCCTGCACCTCTGTCTGGAAGCCAGCCTCTCTTCAAGCCCTCGCCCTGAAGCCCAACAACTCAGTGCCTCCCTGTATGTCCCTGGCACCCCTTGGGCAGTTGCCCAGCGCTGGCACTCAGAGAGCCTGTCGGTCAGCAAGTAAGGCTGGGCGTGGGCCTTTTAAGAGGAACGTCTGTGGCTACTGCAGCCCTCCGTCTCACTCAGCCGCAACCTCCATTGGTTTTCACAGCCAGAGTTTGTGGGGAGCTCTCTTCCTGGTGCTGGAACCCTGGGCTGGGGAGCCCAGTATAGGACCAGGACCCCTCACTCCTTAGGGAGGGAAGGGGATTCTGCAGCCAAGATAACCCTCTCGATTGCCACATGCGATTGTGGGACAAGGCTGTTTCACATCTTCACCCCTCCTATGGTTTGAGGTGACCTGTTATTTTTGTTCCTAGTTGTAGGGCTTCCGTTCAGCCAGACCTCAGGTGACTCCATGTGCTGGTTGCCCTGTTGTTTTGTTATAATTTTGATGTGGTCGCAAGAGGAGGAGTGCACAGCTTCTACATCATCTTGACTGTTCTTCCCTCATACAGTTTTAGCTCTCCTTCTTACCAGTGATTTTCACTCGTCAGGACATTTTTGATTTAGGTACAAATGTTTAATATCCTGGCTCCATCATTTATTTGCTAATGGATACTGGACAAATTTTTTAACTTCTATAAATAAACTTCAGTAAAATCTATATCAGGGCTATTGTGAGGATGAAATAAGATAATGAAAATAAATTTTGTCACAGTGCCTGGTGCATAGTAAAACATAGTAGATGATGGATGTAGCAGTGGCAATAGTATATCATATACACGTTTTGCTTTTCTGAAATTTAGCAGAGTAGGAAGGATCAGAGAGTGATGGAACTCTGTTGTATGCCTACAGAAAGTAATTTAACTCAGATAAATTTGTCATTTAGACATCTAAAGGAAGGAAACTTGTCAGCAGTGTTGCCCTTATTTCCTGTTTTTTTCCCTTTCACTGTAATTCCTGTTCTGTTTTTTTATTTCTGTTGAAGCCAGTGCTCTTTCTTCCCTTCTTCTTTCTGACAGCTGTTAACTTTAGTGAACGACGTAGTATATAATTCTTTTTTGTGATACTTACAGGCTGTGTGTTAAAATCTACCCTCTGTATTTATTGATAATACTCAAAACATGCAGGACATTGGTCTCTATACAATAATGATGTTTATTCCCATGTTTACAGAGTTGGAGGAATACTTTCTTTTATGCTACTTAAAAGACTGAGGAACGATATTACATTTGCACCAACCTTAAATCCTACTGGAACAAGATTGAGTAGAAATATCTTTTTGCTTTTTATATGTTTATTCAGTTCTGTATTGAGTTTTTTAATGTGCTCAGAATTTCCAACACCTTGAAAAATAAAGAGAAATGATAGTGTTTACAGGTACAAGTTAATGATTTTTTGTATTTATGATAACATAGAACATTTTGAAATTTGAGCAAACATTTTAGAATTTGTTTCTAAGTTGGATACATCACTGTTTACTTTGAAAGCAAATAAGAAAAGACCGCTGGATTCATTGTTACAAACACTTTAGATACCCACTAAATAACTATGGCACTATAAGTGAACAAGGGGGGGGGGGTGAGGGTAAGTTGGTAGTCTTGTGTAAGTAGTCAGAGTTTTAGTTTAAATAATGATCCCCCAAATACAATTTCCTGTCATTAACCTACCTGACAATTTCCCCCTAAATTTATGGATTCCTATAAAACTTACTGTGAAACTTGAAATGCTTATAATAGTCTATTTCAGACTGAGTATAAATAATTTACAAAATATGATGTAGGTGGAAGAGTTTAGGAATCTATAGAATATTATCCATCTATTTATTCTTTTAACCAACTTTTGTTGTTGAGTTTCTGGTATATACCAGGTACTATGCTAGGCATCAGGAAGGACAAAGTAGTACCTTGTCTTTGGTCGGAACATAACAAAATGCTTTCATGCTCCAGCTCTGCTCCCATTTCAGTAGTGCTCTTAACCTGCTATCCTGACCTCAATAATGATCTCTTAATATCTTGCATTAGCATTATGTTGCTTTCTCTTTTATTTCCCTATCATATGTTTTTCAGATTAGAACACATATATGTATGTGTATATACACATACATACACACATAGATCCTGTCATGACAAAGGACTCTAAAAAGATGATTGCCCCTCACTTACACAAATAAAATATATTTATTCAAGAAAATGTGGAAAAATCAGAATATAAATAATACAAAAACCATGAAGTTAATGTCTTACATTCTATTCAATTCAATGTGGTAATTGCTGTTGGCAGTGTCTGTTACTGTTTTCCTTTATAGTCCTGCTGGCTTTCTGGCCAGAGCAAACTATTAAAAGTGTGTTTGATACCTGTATGCCAGTGTTCATAGCAGCATTATTTACAATAGCCAAGAGTTTGGAAACAACTCAAATATCCATCAACAGATAAATGGATAAACAACAGATGGGCGGAGGTGTATATCTATATATCTAGTCTTCTGACCTTAAATATATCGTTTTTCATGAGCTCAGAGTTTCTAAGACCTTGAAGAATGAGAGAAGTATGTATATAATGGAGTATCTTTCAGCCGTAAAAAGGATTGAAGTTCTGATTCATTCTACAATGGGGATGAACCTTGAGAACATTATGCTGAATGAAATAAGCCAAATACAAAAGGACAAATATTGTAGGTAGATATGGGAACCTTGTTTGTGTATTATTCACCCCATGCTTGTGAATCATTTTTGAGGGAGATCAGGAAAGTGAGTACCTGGTATTATTCAGACTTATTAGATGGGGAAATCTCAAAACATTAATGGGGATTCAGGTGTTGGTGGCCAGAAAGAATGACAGTATCAGTGCCTACATTGTGAAGTATGTATAATGCTATATCTTTAACCCCCACCCCCAATTTTTTTGGAAGGTTATCCTATCCTCACTTGAATGTGTAAAAATGAGATTAATAAATGGAGGAATTAAGATAATTGACTAAAGTTATTATACAATTAGGTATTTATAAGGACAGAAAATATTAACAGATCAGGTCGATGATGGAATGACAAAAATGGTAATGATAGAGTGGAAGCTACCATCTTTTGTCAGTGTGACCAAAGCTATTTCACAAGACTTTTGAACCCTTTACTTCTTCCAAACGATATAAAATTAGTTGTCCCTCTTATGTAATGCCATATTATTTTGTATATACTTTTCTATGGCAACTGTCACATTGTATTGTAATTGTTTCCATGTTTGTCTCCTCACGCTCTGTTGGTGGTGGTGCTACTTGAGGACAGGACAAGAGGAACATATGTCTTATCTTCCCACTCAATGCCTAGCCCTATACCTATGTTTAGTATTTATTGAATGAAATTGATAGGGCTCTCGGGGAGGTAAAGAATGTAGTAGGAATGTTAAATTTCTGAACCTGAGATTACCAGATTTTTGTCATTGTTAGATATCATGTAAAGACTATCCTGTTCCTTCTGAAGACTAGTATAGTGAGCTTCTGAACTAATGGTATTTTGACTGTAGGACTTTGGCACTGATTTTGAAGTCATGGCATTTGGCTCCTACTTTGCTATTTTTGGCTGGGACTTAGGTTAGGAGAGAAAGTTTTCTGTAGAAGATTTTGATTTCAAACAAACTCCTTTTGGGCACATTAACTGAAGCCTTCATTTTTCAAAATATGAAAGAATTATTAAAGACCTAAAAGCCTTTCAGTTGAGGATTTTGCTGGTGTATGTAGCAGGAGGCAGTGCTTAGCTACATCCTAATAGATTATTTTTATGTATGGATTATGGAGAGACAATACATTACTGCAGATGGTAGTATGCCTAATTTTAGAATTCTGGATTTGAGTCTCACATTCACTATTTATTAGTAAGTATGTGCCTTTCTGAACCCGTTTTCTTATTTGGAGAATTCTTGATTCATTTCCATCAATTCCAGCACCTCCTGCCAAATAATAACAAAATATTAATTTCTTTGGTCTCAGTAAATGGCACTAACTGGTTGTTCAAGTCAAGATAGATTGCAATCTTGATTATTCTTTCTTTGCATCCACTTCATCAGAAAGTCATTTTGTTTCCCACCTCCAAAATGTTGTCATGCATACATCTATTTTCTTTGTCTCTGCTGCTTTCACAGTAGCCTGAACCGTAATTATTTCCAAATGACCTAGATTTCTATAACAGTCTCCTACCTAGTCTCCCTAATTCTGCTCTTCCTCTGCTATAATCTGTTGTTCATATAGGAGAGTACTCTTTTTATAAAATAGAAATGATCATGTTATTCTTCACATTCTTTACACCCTAAGCGACTTTCAGTTTTACTCCAAATAGATTCCAAATTCATTTCTTGTAAGACTTTTAATGATGGGGTCCCTGTTGACTTTTCTAATTTTATTTTTACGTACTTCCTCTTAAACTACGATATGTTACCCATAATGGTCTTCTCTTAGTTCTAACCTGTTCTATTCAATATGGAGGCTGCTAGCCACATGTAACTTTTGAGCACTTGAACAGTGGCTAGTCTGAATTGAGGTGTGCTGTTAAGTATAAAATATACACTGAATTTTGGACTTAATATTAAAGAAAGAATGTAAAATATTTCATTAAATATTCATTGTCTGTTGAAATAATGTTTTGAATATATTGGGTTAAAGAAAAGATTTTATTGCTTTTACTTTTTAAGGTATGACTACTAGAAAATTTTAGAATACCTAATGTGGCTTGCCTTTGTGGCTCATCTTATATTTCATTGGACAGCCTTTTCTAATTCATCAAGTTTTTAAGTTCCTCAGGGCTTTGTACATGTGTTCCTTTTTTGCCTACCTCTTTGCACAGCTGGTTTCTTCGTGATCGTCCTGTAGGATCTTGTAATCCTTAACTATCCTATAAAATTAAGTTCTTGTTTGTTTCCCTTATGTTTTATATCCTTCCTTGAATTTGTTTGTTCACTATTTTTCTGACTTCCTAACTAGCTCCAGGAGGGGAAAAAACATATAGTTTATGACAATATATTCATATATTCAGCACCCAGTTAAGTGCTCTTTCAGAGTAGGTTCTACATAAATACTTGTTAAATGATTAATATTGAAGTACCCTTTTCTCAGGTTTATGGTAAGGATCAAATATGTGAAAATACTTTATAAACTGTAAAGGGCCCTACCAATGTTACTTATATGTAAAGAGCTGAAGAAATTGGTTGTGACTCCTGGGAAATTAAGATTCAATTGGATGAAGCATAGTCTGTGAATTTAGTCTGTATTTCAGTGTGTTTTCCAAACTGCATTTGCTAGTTTGACACAATATTACATATATTGTGTGACCTAGAGCTTTTGGGGGTTTTCATGTTTCATAAATAATTTTTAAAAATTATTTCTTTTATTTCCTTCAGAACTTTTCTTTTTCATCTTGCTTATTAATGTTTATTTTAAATCTAACCACAAAACTTCAATTTTTATATTAATAATGCCTTAAATTTGTTAAATAGTTTTCAGGCCTCTTCCAAATCAACTAACTTCAGTAATCCTGAAAAAGGAGACACGTAGCCTATCATAAAATGAGAAAAAAATAAAGTAGATCAAATGAGTTTTTTGCCCAAGGTCACAAAATTATTTTATGGAAGACCCAAGATTAAAACCTAGCTCTTCCAACTTCTGTTCTTTATAACACAGAAAAGTTAACACTAATTCCATCTGGTTTGCAAAATCCCATAACTTGTAATGGAATGGAAACTCTTTAAATTTCCCCTTAACCTTCCTCCTCTTTGGCAACCATCAGCTTGTTCTCTATCTATATCTATAGGTCTGTTTCTATTTTGTTTATTTTTTACTTTCATTTTTAGATTCCACATATAAGTGAAATCATACAGTATTTGACTTTCTCTGACTTTTTCACTTAGCATAATAGGTCCATCTGTGTTGTTACAAATGGCAAGATTTCTTTTTATTCTTTTTTCTTTTTTTTGCTGAATAATATTCTGTTGTATTTATATACCACAGATTCTTTATCCAATCATCTATTGATGGAAATCTAGGTTGCTTCTATATCTTGGCTATTACTAGAAACACTGCAATGAACATAGGGGTGCATGTATATATTCGAATTAATATTTTTGTTTCTTCATATAAATACCCAAAAATAAAGTTGCTGGATTGTATGGCAACTCTAATTTTTTGAGGAATCTCCGTACTGTTTTCCACAGTGTTTCTCCACATTCTCAACAGCACTTGTTATTTGTTGACTTATTGATGACAGACATTCTGACAGGTGTGAGGTGATATCTCATTGTGGCTTTAATTTGCATTTCCCTGGTGATTAATAATGAGCATCATCATTTCATATGTCTGTAGGCCATCTGTATGTGTTCTTTGGAGAAGTTTCTATTCACGTCTTATACCCATTTTTTAATTGAATTTTTGTTTTTTGATGTTAAGTTATATGAGTTCCTTATATATTTTTGGATACTAACTCCTTATCAGGTGTTTCATTTGCAAATATCTTCTCCCATTCAGTAGATTGTGTTTTCACTTTTTTAATGGTTTCCTTTGCTGTGCAAAAACTTTTTAGTTTGATGTAGTCCTGTTTGTTTATTTTTTCTTTTGGCTCCCTTCACCAAGGAGACATATCCAAGAAGATATTGTTAATAGTGATGCCAAAGAGTTTACTGCCTATAATTTCTTCTAGGAGTTTTATGGTTTCAGGTCTTACATTTAAACATTTAATTCATTTTGAGTTTATTTTGTATGTGGTGTAAAAAAGTGGTCCGATTTCATTTTTTTGCATATATCTGTCCAGTTTGCCAACAACACTTATTGAAGAGACTGTCATTTCTCCATTGTATATCCTTGCCTCTTTTGTTGTGGATTAAAATGATTGTATAAGTGAGGATTTATTTCTGGGCTCTCTATTCTAGCCCATTGATCTCCATATCTGTTTTTATGCTAGTGCCATAGTGTTGAATTTGTTGGCATATAATTGTTCATAGTATTCTTTAATGATTCTTTGTATTTCTTTGTTGGTGGTTGTAACTGCTCTTTCATTTGTGATTTTATTTGTGCTCTCTTTTTCTTAATGATCTTGGCTAAAGGTTTGTTAATTTTATCATTTCAAAGAACCAGCTCTTAGTTTTATGGATCTTTTCTATTGTATTTTTTTTTAAATTTCTGTTTTGTTTATTTCCACTCTGATCTTAACTATTTCCTTCTGTTTATTTATAGTTTTGTTTGTTCTTCTTTTTCTAGTACCTTTAGGTATAAAGTTAGATTTTTTTATTTGGGATTTGTTTTGTTTCTTGAGATAGGCCTGTATAGCTATGAACTTCTCTCTCAGAACTGCTTTTGCCGCATCCCATAAATTTTGAAGAGTTATGTTTTCATTTTCATTGTTTTAAGATAGCTTTTTATTTCCTGTTTTATTTCCTCTTCAATCCGTCAGTTGTTTAGTAGGATATCATTTAGTCTCTACATATTTGTGTTTTTTCCAGTTTTCTTCCTGTAGTCGATTTCCAGTTTCATGCCTTGTGGTCAGAAAAGTAGCTCAATATGATTTCAATCTTCTTGAATTTATTGAGGCTTATTTTGTAGCTTAATATGTGATCTATCCTGGAGAATGTTCCATGTGTACTTGAAAAAAATGTGTTATCTGTAGCATTTGCATGAAATGTTCTATAAATGTCTTTTAAATCTATATGATCTAATGTGACATTTAAGACTATTATTTCCTTATTAATTTTCTGTCTGGATGATCTATCCATTGATGTGAATGGAGTATTAAAATTCCCTACTATTATGTATTAGTGTGGATTTCTCTCTTTACATCCATTAATAATTTTTTTTTATATTTAGGTGTTCCCATGTTGGGTGCATAGATATTTACGATAGTTATAGCCTCTTCTTGAATAGATCCCTTTGATTATATAATGTCCTTTGTCTTTTTTTTTTACAATTTTTTTTTGTTTTAAAGTCTTATTTTGTTTGATATGAATATTGCTACCCCAACTTTCTTTTTGTTTCTATTTGCCTGGAATATCTTTTTCCATCCCTTCAGTTTCAGTCTGTATGTCTTTCTGTTTAAAGTTTGTTTCTTGTAGGCAGCATGTTTTTTAGTCCATTCAGTCACCTTGTGTCTTTTTATTAGTGTATTTAATCTATTTAAACTTAAAGTTATTATTGATAAGTATGTACTTATTGCCATTTTATTAACTGATTTTTGGTTGTTTTTATGGCTTTCCTCTCTTCCTTTTTTCTCTTGATCTCTTCCCTTGAGGTTTGCTCATTTTCTTTAGTGTTTTGTTTGGGTTCTTTTCTCTTTATTCTTTGTATATCTTTTGTAGATTTTTGATTTGTAGTTACCATGATAATTTATGTATATCATTTTGTATCTACAGCAGTCTGTTTTAAGCTGACAGGCATTTAAGTTCAAATGTATTCTATAAGGACTACATTTTTATTTCCCCAACTAAGCTTTATGTTATTGATGTCATGTTTTAGATCTTTTTGTGCTGTGTATATCCTAACTACTTCTTGTAGTTTGAGTTTGATACTTTTTTATTTTTAACTTGGTAGTGGCTTTTTAAATGTCTTATTTGCTGTATTTATTAAATATTTGGCTTTACCTGGGCGATATATTTCCTTTCTCATGTTTTATTTCTGGTTATGACCTTTCCTCTTCTGCTTAAAGAAGACTCTTAAACATTTCTTGTAAAGCTGGTTTAATGTGATGAACTTAATTTTTGCTTTTCTGGGGACCTCTTTATGCCTCCTTCAATTTTAAATGATAATTTTGCTGGGTAGGTTATTCTAGGTTGTAGGATCCTTTCTTTCACCACTTTGTAGCTGTCCTGCCACTCACTCCCTTCTGAGAAATAAATTTGCTGCTGAGAAATCAGTCGATAATCTTATGGGGTTTCCTTTATAACTAATTTGTTTTCTCCCTATTTTCTTCAAGATGTCTCGTTAGCTTTTGCCATTTTAATTACTATATGTCTTGAGTGGGCCTCTTTGGGTTTGTCTTGTTTAGAACTCTTTGTACATAAAGAGAATTGAAGGAACTGCCTGAATCACAGTGAAGGGAGATCACAGATGACAGTGGTGCACCAGGTGTAGAGAGCAACCAATCCAGAATGAAAAACGTCAGAAGGTTTCAGAATGGACATTTCAAAGATATAAAATTAATAGCAGGTATGATAAATGTGTTGAGGAGATTTATAAAATTGGATGAATTGGGAACATTTGGGCATGAGTTAATAATAAGTACATATAAAGCTAAACAAACAAAACATTTATTAACTCAAGGGAAATTAAAAAATTGGGCCAAGAAAGTATAAGTAATCACAGCACACTTCATAGAACAGCTGTTACTAAAGTTACATAGGTGTATTAATGTATACACTGAATCTTGGTTCAACCAAAAGCATATTTTAATTATATAGGAATGATAAGATGTAAGAAGTGTGTGTATGGTTTGGTGGGCAAGGGGTGGGTGGTGTGGGTGATGGAGAAAGAGAACTAAGGTGTCCTTTTTCACTGTGAGAGATCAACAGGTAAAATATTTAATACTTTCTTTTTGGTCCTAGGCCTCATATAACTGATAAAAATTTATAACTAAGTGAGGAAACAAGGTGATGAAGTAGACATTAGCTAAAGGAAGGCCAGATATTCTTATTACTGGGTCTGTGGATGATGTGAATCTTTAAAAATTATTTGCAAAATTTGTTTACATGTGCATAAAGTTCTTAAGGGGATTTGTGACTCCTAACCTGTCCAGACCGCTGCCTCAGCAGGAGAGGGGGTAGAATTGTATGGTGGTGGTGTTTTTCATCATGCTTATAAGATGTGGTGGTTTTGGTATTGATTCTTGATTCATTTTTTTCATGTGTTATTTCATCATAAATGAAAAATAACTTTGGCTGGGAAATGAAATGCTATTTTATTTTTGGTTACTTATCAAAATAAATCTCCAAAGTAGTGCTTTGTATCTTTGCGCTGCTTTTTGAGTTAATGTCATCAGCTCTTCTGATTCACTGGTTTTCTTTTGATGGGTGGCTGATAACCTGTTTAACCATCTATCCCTCCATCTTTCCCACTCTTAATGTTTTTTTTTTTATTTTATTTTATTTATGACATTTTTCTATTTCCAGAAATTCCATCTGGTTATTTAAAAAATCTGTCTTATCTTTGTCAGTCTCTTATTCCTTACTCATGAAAGACATTCTCTTTTATTGATTTAAGTATTTTAAAAGCGCTTAGTTTGTATTCTGCATTTGATAATTTTAGTAGTCGAAGTGCTTATGGGTCTAATGCTGTGTTTCAGCTGTCATTTTTTGAGTTTTGTTTATTGCTGTGCATTAAATTTTTGAATGGTGAGCTTATTTCCATCTGTATCAACTTTGGTGACTTGATTGAGCATTTTAAATAAAGGGGCTTCAGAGCGGTTATGTGAACATGAATTAGTATGGATATTTGGAAGTCTGTGACTGTGAGCCCAATTTTAGCAGGATGTAGACTGTATATGATAAGCGTGGATCTGCATTTTAGTAACCATTTAAATGCTTGGCAAACTATTTACAAATGCTTTCATGTACTATAAATAGTGAGGGAGTTTTCCCCTAGCTGTCTGAGGTCAGCATGATTTGGCTAATTAAAATTAATATTCATTATATTTACTAGTTATTACTCTCCCGCTTATTTTTATGTAGAACTTATTCTTATTCTACTGACATTTATTATGTGCTTTATGATGGACATAATCTTTGATACTAGGGATATAGAGATGTTCAAGACATAGTCTCTTTTGAGGAAGTCAGGTAGCAGACTAAACTGAGAAAACCTTATGGATAACTTAAGAATGTTCAGCCTTCATTGTTGTTCACATTATACAATGGTTGCCTAGTTCTAAAAAGTTAAAAATAATAGGGTATATTGGCAAGTAAAAGGAGTGGGTACCTTGTTCTGAGTAAGAGACAAAGCTGTTTTGAAGTGAATGGAAAAGTATATGAGACATTTAATTTTAGATCATTTGGGCCTCATTAAGGTGAGGCTGTTTGGTTGGAATTGTCCAAAGAACCACATGGTGAAGAAAGTTGGAGATAGACATGAATATAGGAATATACTAGATACTTGATTGGTGGTGAGGAAGGTGTCAAGCATCACTTATGTGGTAATGTGCTCTTCGTTATTTCAAGGAAAAATGTGTTCTGACCTAAATTTTTAAAAATAGCTTTCTTGATATGTATAATTCACATGCTAAATGATTTATCTATTTAAGTTATAGAATTCAGTGGTGTTTAGTATAGTCTCAGATGTGTACAACATCATCAGTTTTAGAACATTTTCATCACCTCAGAAAGGAACCTTGTACCCTTTAAGTATTGCTCTCTGTCCTTCCCAGTCCTAATCGATCACTGATCAACTGTCTATAGATAATGTCTATTCTGGACATTTCATATAAAGGAATGATTTTATGTGGTATTTTGTAGCTAGCTTCTTTCAGTTAGCATGATGTTTTCAAGATTAATCCAAGTTATAGAACATATCAGTAGTTCATTCTGTTTTTGAGCTGTGACCTAATTTTTTTAAAATGGAAATTTAATTACAGACTTTTTATGCCACTGAATTAAGATCTTTTGAATATCTTTTTTTGAAATGTTTCTACTTTATTAGGCACTTCTCTTAGTGAAAATGTAAATATTTGCAATAAAGTCTACAACTTAATGATATCCTGTATTATAAAACAAGATTACTATTTCAAGAAAATAGCCCACTTGTTAAACAAGTTTCCTTGAATATTTTATTTCTTGGCGTTACTTTAGCATACTAATCAAAATGCCATTTTAATAGCAGTGAAAAGGTAATTGATGTGATTTTAATGCATTTGATTCTGAGCCAGAAATCCATGATAAAATTTCTTAGCTTAATTAGATGCTGTCTCTCAGGCCTCTGGAGCATTCATGTAATTTTCTAGTTCTAATATTTACTTATATTTTCTTAGTATATGCCCTCACCTACTTATAGGATGCTAAAGGTAGGTAAAATGTTTTTTTTCCCCACTATGTGAGTCCTCCATCTCAAAGAACAAAACAAGTTCAGTCTTATGACTTTACTACTATTCCGTGATTTCCTGGCTTTATTTTAAGCATTGTTAGATGTTTTAATTTTGTTTTGTGAGATAATATTATATTGTTCCAGTTACTATAGCTGTATAACAAACCACCATAAAACTTAGTGGCTTAAAACCATCTTGTTAGCATGTCCACGGATTCTGGACAGAGCATTATGAGGAAGGCTTATCTCTGCTGCTTCATGCCTGAGAAGCTGGGAAGACTCAGAGGCTGGCATTGACTCTTTATCTAGGGCCTGGATTCATTCAATGGTGTTTTCACTTTCATGTCTGGAGGTTGATGCTGGGACCACAACTGGGCTGTTAGCCAGAATACACTTGGCCTCTCTGTGGTTTTTGTGTGGACTAGTTTAGGTTTCTTAACAGCATGGTGGCTGGGTTCCAGGAGTAAGCCCCAGTGATCATTTCTGATATACGCTATTGGTTTAGTCAGTTAAAAAGCTTTGCTCAGGTTGAAGAGGAAGGGACATAGACTTCACCACTCAATGAGAAGATGTGGGATAGGCAAAGTAGCCATGTTATGGATTGAATTATATCCCCCCAAAAAGGTATGTTGAAGCCCTAATCCCCCAGTACCTCCAAATGTGGCCTTATTTGGAAATAGCATTGTTGCAAATATAATTAGGGGAGAAGACATATGAGGGGCAAATGCCATGTGACAGTGGAGGCAGAGAACACTGCTTGAAGTGCTGCAGCTACAAGACAAGAAGTAAGAATTGCTGGCAAACCACCATAAGCTAGGAAGAGGCAGGGAAGGATTCTTCCTATAGATTTTAGTAAGAGAATGACCTTGCTGATGCCTTGATTCTGGACTCCTAGCTTCCAGAACTATGAGATAATAAGTTTCTGTTGTTTAAAGCCACCCAATATGTGATACTTTATTATGGAAGCCTTAGGAAACTAATAAAGGTCATCTTTGGTAAATACGGTTTGCTACAGATGTGTTATAAAAATTATTCCATAACTTTTTTTCTTCATTTGTATCTGGTAACCATACCTACTTATTTTGCTCATCTATACTTTTTTATAGCCAACAGAAACTTACCAGGAGGGGCTGTTTTAATAGCCATCAGTCTAGTTTATATGTTAACATTTTTTAGTGAACGAATACAAAACATTAAAAATTATTAGTGTATAGCTACAAAAGGAAGTTGGAATAGGAGTTATATTCATTGAATTGTGCTGTTTAA
The DNA here is from genome assembly GCF_902729225.1 of Pteropus medius. Lineage (NCBI taxonomy): Eukaryota > Metazoa > Chordata > Mammalia > Chiroptera > Pteropodidae > Pteropus > Pteropus medius. The sequence continues at coordinate 22,004,501 of NW_024350319.1, read as the reverse complement.
CAATCAAAATTCATCAAAAGTTGTTAAGGGAATGTTAATTAAGTGCCTACTATTCACACAGCTTTGTTCTTAAATCGTCAAGAAGATTCATGGAAAGTAAAGAGTAGTATCTTTGACCTATTATACTCTTTTTGGGTGACAGTATGAATATATGTGAAGTAATCTTTTCATTTCTTAAGGCAGCATGTATAAATGGTTAACAATTTGACAATATAAGGATAATATTACGCAAATACCGTAGGGTTGCAGAAGTTAAATTAGTTGATAACATCAAGTATTTGAATGTGAGTGCTCAGTGAATATTAACTATTATATCTTTATTAATGAATGTAAAAATGGTTAATATAGATGAAAGTTATAGAAATGGAGAGAAAAGTGAGATAGAGCACACAGTTACAAACACAGTGAAGAATGAATGCTGTTTGGAAACGGCAGCATTTCTCAGAATATGTTTTGCAAATCATGGTGAAAAAAGGATTTCTGTCCACTCAAGTTTGGAAATTGCATTCCTCCACCTCCTATCCTTAATAGTGTATAATAATATAGTTATGTCTCTGAGAAGTGTTATAATGAAAAAATATTAATCTACAGGACTTCAGTTTTCAGGAATATGGTGCACTACATAGATTGGAAAAACTCTTCTTTGGTAAAATATTTTGAATTGCAAATATCCTTTTCAGTTCGAAGTTGTACTTCCAAAAAAGTAGGGTAAATGCCCTTGGGCCAAAAACAGCCAGAAACTGCAAACCAGATGACCTCAAACCCACCTGTTTGTTATGTGAATTTATTTACTTTTGGACTTCTTTAAATAATAATAATAATAATAATAATAATAATAATAAAAACTGGAGTAGCTATGTTAATTTCAGACAAAGCTAACTTGACAAGAAGGAAAAATTTTAGGCATACATAATGACAAAAGGGGTCAATTTTCCAAGAAGATAAAACAGTTGGTGAGGCAAAAACTGATAGAACTTCAAGGAGAAATAGGCAAATTACCATTGTAGTTGGACACTTTAGCACTTCTTTTTTGATAACTTATAGATACAGATGTTAGAAAACCAGTAAAGATATAGCTGAGCAGTACCATTAATAAACTGGAAATAAGTGACATTTTTAGAATTTTTTATCTAACAACAGAGCACACATTCTTCTCAGGCTCACATGTAACAGTTACCAAGATGGACTACATTTGGGTCCATTGATCACACCTTAACTTGCACTCTCAGATAGCAATGAAATTAAATTAGAAATAACAAAAAGATAGCTAGAAAATCTTAAAATGTTTGAATATAAACAACATAGCTCTAAATAACTCAGAGGTCAAAATAAGTCTCAAGAGAAATTGAAAATATTTTGAACTAAAGGAAAGTGAAAAGCATCAAAAGCAGTGCTTAGAGGTTAATTTATAGCATTGAATGTATATATAAGAAAAGAAGAACGATATAAAATCAGTAATCTAAACTTTCACCTAGGCAACTAGAGAAAAAGAAAAACTTTAAGCAAGTAGGAGAAAATAAATAATAAAAATTAGAGCAGAAATAAATCAAATTGAAAACAGGAAGACAGTAGAGAAAATCGGCAAAACTCAAAGCTGGGTCTTTGAAAATATCAATAAAATTGACCTCCAGTCAGGAGAACAAAGACCAAAAGAGAGACGACAGAAATCACTGATACAGTTGACCCTTGAGCAATGCAGGGGGTTAGGGGTGCCAACCTGCCACACAGTTGAAAATACATGAATAACTTTTGACTCCTTAAAAACTTAANCGAAATACTGTTTTTGATCCCTGGTTGGTTGAATCTGTGGATGTGAAACCTGGAAACACAGAGGGCTGACTGTATATTTATTGAAAAAAAAAAACATGTTTAAGTGGACCCTGCAGTCCAAAAATGTGGTGTTCAAGGGTCAATAGTATAAGGAGTGAAAAAGGTAAGTTTTAAAAAAAATTTAATTGCAGTAAAATATATATAACGTAAGAGTTACCATTTTTAAGAGTACAGTTCAGTGGCATTAATTACATACACATTGTTGTGCAACTGTCATCACCATCCATCTCCAGAGTACCCATTAAACTCTCCATTCCCCATTCCCCTGGTAACCACTATTCTACTTTCTATCTATGAATTTGACTATTCTGGGTACCTCAAAAAAATGGAATTATATAATATTTGTCATTTTGTGATCAGCTTGTTTTATGTAACCTAATGTCTTCAGGTTTCATTCATATTGTGGCTTATGTCAGAATTTCCTTCCTTTTAAAGGCTGAATAATATTCTACTTTATGTATATAACATATTTTGTTTATCCATTCATCTCTTGATGAACACTTTAGTTCCTTCCACCATTTGGCTACTGTGAATAATGCTGCTAAGTACTTGGTTGTACAAATATCTCTTTGAGGCCCTGCTTTCAGTACTTTTGGATATATAACCAGAAATGAAATTGCTGGATCCTATGGTAATTATGTTCAGTTTTTTTGAGGAAGCATCATACTGTTTTCCACAGCAGCTACACCATTTTACATTTCCATTAGCAAGGCCAATACTTGTTACTTTTATTTTTATTTATTTATTAAAATTTTTTTCTAGTTTTATTGAAATATAATAATTAGTTGCTCATATATACATTATGTAATTCAATGTTTTTTCAATTATAGTTGGCATTCAATATCATCTTCATTTCAGTTGTATAGCATAGTGACTAGAGATCTATATAACTCACAAAGTGATCACCCCACTAAATATAGTACCCTTTTTCCCCCTTACAAGTTTATTACATTAACTATTTTCCTTATGCTGCACTTTATATCTCCCTGTCTATTTTGTAACTATTCATTTGTACTTCTTAATCCCTTTGCCCTTTTTCGCCATCCCCTGACCCTCCTTCCATCTAGCGCATTACCCTTTAGGTCCATCAAGGCAATATCTTTTTCCATCCCCTTCCTTTTAGTCTGTGCGTGTCTTTTAATATGAAGTGAGTCTCTTATAGGCAGCATATGTCTTATTTTCTTATCCATTCAGCCATTCTTTCTTTTGGTTGGAGCACTTAATTCTTTTCCATTTGAGGTATTTGTTGACAGGAATGTAGTTATTACCATTCTTTATTCATGATTTTGATACATGTTTTTTCTTCTTAAAGAAGTCCTGCCAACATATCTTGTAATACTGGCTTGGTGTTGATAAATTCCTTTAGCTTATTTTTGCCTGGAGAGCTCTTTATCTGTCCTTCAACTCTAAATGATAACTTTGCTGGATAAAGTATTCTTGGTTGTCGATCCTGGTTTTCATCACATTGAATATTTTGTGCCAAACCCTTCTGGCCTGCAGAGTTTCTTTTGAGAAATCAGATACTACTATTATGGGAACTCCGTTGTGGGTAACTGCTTTTCTCTTGCTGCTTTTAAGATTCTCTCTTTGTATTTAACCTTTGGCATTTTAATTATAATGTGTCTTGATGTGGGCCTCATTGGGTTCATCTTGTTTGGGACTCTCTGAGCTTCCTAGTGTTATATGTCTATTCCTTTCCAGATGAGGGAAGTTTTCCACCGTTATTTCTTCAAATAGGTCTTCAACTTGTTTTCATTCAGATATTTTTACATTTAATTGTGTCCCATAGGCTCCTTAAATTATTATTATAGTCTTGGCTTTTTTCTTGCCATTCTGATTGAGTGTCCTTTACTTTATATTGGTAGTTCAATTCTCTTTTTTATCCACTCTGTTTATTCCTTCTGATGTACTCTTTATCTCAGATAATGTGTTCTTCATTTCTGAGTGGTTCCCTTCTATAATTTTCATTTCCATTTTTATGTTTTTTATATCTTTGTTGAAGTTCTCACTGAATTCATCTACACTTCCCTACGTTCATTGAACATCTTTATAACTAGTATTTTGAACTCTGCATCTGTTAGATTGCTTGACTCCATTATTCCTGGATCTCTGTTCTTTTCTTATATGGTTTCTGCTTCTTTGTTTCTATGAACTAAGCAAAACTCCTAAGTCTCCCAGTCTTACTAGCGTGGCTTTGTGTAGTAGGTGTCCAGCAGCACAGTCCTGAGAGGGGTTCAGCTGCAGGGGTTTAGCCTCAGCCTATGCCCCTCCAGGGCCACCTGTTAAGATATAGCAAGCACCTACAGATGCTGTGCTTATAGTTACCTCAAGAAACCACATCAGAAACTGAGGCCAGCTGCCACCAGTGTGAGTCTAGGCGCTGCTCGCAAGGAGCACCAGACTTGGTGAGGACACAACTAGATGTGGCTCGGGTGGGGCTGTGAGTTGGGGGAGGCAGAGTTTTAGGGAATTCTCTGGGCAGAGTGACCTCTCTTATCCAGTTTGATGTCTCAGCTATGGCAGTGCTGCAACGGGGAAGGGCTCAACAGAGGAACAGTGGATACCGCTGGCAGTTCTCTGTGGGAGAAAGACTCGCTTCTGGCCCTCACTCCAACAACTCATTGTTCCCCTGTAAGTCCCTAGTGCCCCTGTCCCCCATGCAGCCAACCAAGCGCTGGTGCTCAGAGTGAGCAGGTCTATCACTGCGAAAGTCTGCTCCCAGTCACTGCTCCTTAAAGAGGCATCTGCGGCTGTGGCTGCTGCTGCCGCAGATTCTGTCCCACTCAACTGCTTGAGACTGAGCAGCCTCACGTCCTCGCCCCCTCCTACCTTCTACTGTTGCAGGTTGATTAACTATTTCTCTCCCTAGTCGTAGTGCTTCTGTTCATCTAAAACCCAGGCAACTTTCCTTGCTGTTTACTCTGTGTTTCCATCACAACTTTAATTTTGTCGCAAGTAGGATGAACAAAGCCCCTATTTATGCCATTTTTTCCCAGAAGCCTCCTATTTTTGTTATTTTTAATAATAGCCATCCTTATGTATGTGAAGTTAGTTTTCTTTTTCCTAATTAGTGATGTTGAGCATCTTCTTATATGCTTATTGTGTTTATTGGCCATTTGTATATCTTTGGAGAAAAGTCTGTTCAGATCCTTTCCCCATTTTTTAATTGGGTTGTTTGAGTTGGTGATTTTAGTTCTTAATATGTTCTGGATGTAATCTCTTATCAGATATATGATTCTCAAATAGTTTTCTCCCTTTTTGTGGGTTGCCTTTTCACTCTGTTGATAGTATCCTTTGATATACAAAAGTTTCAATTTTGATGAAGTCCATTTTATCTAATTTTTTTCTTTTTTGCTTATGCTTTTGGTGTCATATTTTAGGAATGATTATAAAGTCATTGTCATAAGCTTTTTCCCCTGTGTTTTTTCTAAGAGTTTTATAGTTCTAGCTCTTATGCTGAGGTCCATTTTGAGTTAAGAGGTAAGTCTTTTAAATGATCTTAATCTTGAATTTCTTATCTCTAAAGCGAAAACATTACTTGTCCTATAGAATTATGAACATTGAGTTAATATTAAGTGATGTGAAAAATCCTAAAAGAATGCTAAATTGTTGACTTAGCCTTGCTATAAACAATGATAAAAAATAATCATAACAGTTTAGTTATCTGTATTGTGCCAATTTTTTTCTCTGTTTAAGAAAATCAAATGAAATTAGTGTCTATTTGAAGGCACTTTTTGGAAAGTAAGGTTTGTTACATAATGAAGTCCTGACTAACATTCTGGAATTTCCAGTTTTCAGGAATCAGAATGAATCAAGGAGTCTCAAAACTAGAGGTCATAGTGGTGGGAGTGGGAAGGTTTTGTAGCTCCTAATTCTTCATCTCTCAGATGCTCCTCAATCGACTGGATTCTGATTTCTGCTTTTTTTCATGGACTCCCTGAGGTCATTAGTAATCACATCCATCGCCAACTTTCGGGCTTGCTCACTCTTGATAGTGGTTAAGAGGAAAGAATCTCAAATCAGACTTTACGTTTGTTTCTCACCAGCTTTCTGACCTTCTCTGTTTTTTATTTTTTTTCCTGTGTCATTATTTCTTCACTTTTGAAATGCGGAAAACAGTGACACATACTTTAGAGTGTTTTAGATTTTGGATCAAAACTGGACTTTTTAAAAGTAGTCCTTTTGGGGAGTAAGAGCATCCTTATAAGTTCAAATAAAATATAAAGTAATAAAGAGACCATGATTATTTCTCATGGGAGATCCTCTTCAAATGTAGCAATATCCAAGACTTTTACTAAACTTTATATTTATTATTTCATTAAGATTTTACTTTTTTTAGAGCAGTTTTATGTTCACAACAAAATTGAGTGGAAAGTACAGAGATTTTCCATATGTTTCCTACCCCCACACATGCATGCACTTCCCCATTATCAACATTCTCTACCAGTGTGGCACATGTGTTAATAATTAATGAACCTACATCGATGCATCATAATCACTCCAGATCCATAGTTTACATTACTGTTCACTTCTTGGTGTTATACATTCTATGTGTTTGTACAAGTGTATAATGACGCTTATTTATCATAATGGTATCATACAGAGTATTTTCACTGCCCTAAAAATCCTCTCTGCTCTACCTGTTCATTCCTCTCTTCTCTCCATCCCCTGGCAACCTTTGATCTTTTTACTGCCTCTTTAGCTTTGCCTTTTTCAGAATGTCGTATAGTTGGATTCATATAATATGTAGCTTTTTCAGATATAGTTGGAATCATATATTATGTGGCTTTTTCTGATCGACTAAGCCCTTTTAAGATTGAGAAATAATTCATGTACCATAAAATTCGGTCCTTTAAAGTATACAGTTCAGTGGCATTTTTTATATTCACAAGGTTGTATAATTATCACCATAGTCCAATTCCAGAAGATTTTCATCACTCCAAAAGGAAACTTGTACCTATTTTTAGTCATTCCTCAATCCTCCCTCCCCCAGCCCCTTGAAGCCACTAATCTTTTTCTGTTTCTGGATTTGCCTATTCTGGACATTTTATATAAATGGAATTATATAACATGTGGCTTTTTGTGTCTGATCACTAAGCCTTTTTAAGATCTTTTTAACCTTTTCATATTTTGTTCATGATTAAAAATAAATGTATAACACTTCTGTAGGTAGATAGGAGCTTTGTGACGTAATTGCATTGTCAGATTTATTATGTGTTCATGACCTCAATTTACCATAGGATGAAGGAAAGAGGTTTAGAGGCGGCTGAGTGGAGATTTGGAAAAGTAAATTTAGAGGAAAAATAGGACATAATGATATATGAAAAATAATTCAGCCCTTTAGGATTTCTAGAACCATGAGTATTAAACTTTATTGAAGCGCAACTGCAATCAAATACTCTAGTTATACTTAAGAATATAAAATTCGAAGATGGGTTGTTGAATCTTTGATAGTTATAGACTAAATCTCATTTCAGCAAGTTTGAAAGGATGTCAGGATTGTACTCTTGGTTATTCTGATTCTTTAAATGGAAGCCTGTTGCTACAGTGTACAGAAGGGGTATGATAAATTTATTTGTTTTATACACTTGAAATTTATTTAATTTCATTAATCAGTGTCACCCCAATTTTTAAAAAATTCTTATTTGTTTTAATTAAAGCAAGTTATAGGTGTCTTTTGTCTTTGCTGCAGTTAACTTGAGCAGAGGTCTTTTACATAATAGAAATTTAAAGCATTAATTCTTAAAAGTTGTAAGTATATTTGAAATTATTGATATTAGTAAAAGGTAACATTTTTCTATAAATTTACATATTAGGTTTTCTGTTTTAAAATATAATGTGCTTTTGAGATGCAAATTAGCACCGTGTTCACAGTTGAATTTGTAGTTGTGACTATGTAGAGAGGATCAATAGGATAATAAATCATAGGCTATCTTTTGTCTCCCACAGCTCCTACCATTTCTTTGCATAAAGAAAGTTTTGGCTAAATTATTCCTTGCTTCCTATCTGGCCTTTTGCTCTGATGAACTGATGTGCTGCTGGTCTATACATTGGCGAAGACTTCTTTTTACCTGGAAGCCTAAATAATCTACCTTATGCTTCTTTTCCTTGGGTCCTATACTTCATCCTCCTTATCTTTCTTGGGGACTCTTCCCTCAACAGTGAGAGCCCCCGATCCTTTCCATAATACCATTCCCAAGGTAAGTAAGTTCTAAAAGGGGAAAGTTATTGAAAAGTAAAAGAAAATAAGAGGTATCCTTGGGTTAATACAACTCTTGTCCCTTGTTCAGCACTTATAATCAAATCTTTGTCTTAGAAGTTCCAGCCTCAATGTTGAGTGGCTTAGCTATGACCTTAGAATCCCTTTTCCATGTTATCCTTCCCCTACATTGATTTTTCCTGCTGGGTTAGGTGGAGGAAGGGAGCGGGCAGAGGGATAGAGTCGTGTGTTTTGAGGTGAGGAAGAAAGCCTTGGATAACTCACGAGGAAAATAGGATCTGCTAAGATAGTCTGGATGGGATTTTTATTTGCGTGCATGTGTTGGAGTTTTAATTTGTGAGTATGAATTGCTTTATATAACCAAAGTTGGCTGAGAATATGCTGATTCAGAAAATAATTTATAGTGATTTAGCTATTTACCTACTGCATAAAATTTAAGATATTCTCAAAGCACATAAAAACACTTTGTAGTTTTCAGCTTTTATGTGTCTTAGGGACTTCACAATCAAGAAGCTCTTTTTATGATAGTTTTTGAAAGTCTATAATACCTTAATCTATTATCTATTGAAAATCTATTATTGCTTAAAAATCTATTTTACCTTATCTATTAACTCATTAGGAATGTTTAGTTTTATAAAGATATTCATATATGGTTATTGTTCATGTTTTTCGTTTCCAAAGTAGTAATGCCTTGTTTGAGTATTATTTGTGTATATTATGTTTTTCAGCTGAATTTGTTGCGTACATATCTGCTTAGGAGGTTGGTATGTCCAATTACACATATATGGACATGTGTATAAATCATTGAATCTTAGAGATGGGAATGATCTTAAATGCTTTTCTAGTCCTGGTTGTCAACTTAAAACAGAGATACATCTTCATCCAACTCTTGACATATGGCTCTAATAATTGCTACTGTATTGTAGCCTTGGTAGGGAATATCTATTCTTTTTAGGCATCTCATTCTATTTCTGAATAGTTCTATTTGAAAGTTGGACCTTGAATCTGTCTCATTGCGTTAACTCAACTGTTTATCATAATTTTATCCTCTAGAACTAGACTGTCTTCTATAATAAAAATACTCTTCAGTTGCTTGAAGACAGATATCACGGGTCTCATTACATCTTTATGTCAAGCAAACCTAGTTTTTGTTGAGTTGTTAGTCATGTTACAGGATTTTCCTATCCTCATTACCTAATGAACATGCTTGAATTCTTTGGCTTTCAAATATTTTTGACTACAACCCCGATAAAGATTACCTTTTATATCCCAACTTAGTGCACTCATGCATGTATATACGTGTGAGTACATAATTTTAATACATATGTTACTGAAACAAAAATTTTGTGAGATGATAGATATATCTTTACACTGACATTTCCTGCTCTTTTTCATTATTAAAAATGCTAGCGTTACTTATTAAATTGAATTTTATCACTACCTAATGGATTTCAACCTGTAGTTTAGAAAACACTGTTCTAGTTTGTTCATGCTGTAGAACTGAAACAGTTTTCACAAACTAGATGTTGAGATAATGATTGTTAAAACAGATTTTACCTTTATCACCTTAAAGAGAGTATTTTGATGGTAGTTATTAAGTAAAACTTAATAGGATTAGCAAGTTCTTGGTAAATACCAAGTTCTTGTTAAATACCAAGTTCTTGATAAATACCACAAAACTAAAATACATGCAACTTTTATTTTTATCCTTAGGTGGCGACAGACAAGGTTGCAGAAAAGCTGAGTTCTACTCTCTCATGGGTGAAGAACACAGTATCACACACAGTCAGTCAGATGGCCAGTCAGGTGGCAAGTCCATCTGCTTCATTACACACTACATCCTCATCTACCACACTATCAACGCCAGCCCTTTCACCATCTTCGCCATCACAGTTGAGTCCAGACGACTTAGAACTCCTGGCTAAACTGGAGGAACAAAATAGGTGAGTGACATTGCTTGGCTTTTCTCTCTCCAGTTATACAAACTCAACCACTCATATAGGTATATATGCAATAATCAAAATTTTAAATATTTACTCATATTAAGAATGTTTATTTTCTAGTTTTGGCTTCTTGGTTATCAAAATTACTTAACAAAAGTATTCATGTCTTTTTTTGGAGGAGTTGGTCTTAAAGCTAAAGTTGGACTAAAATGGTCTTCTGGTTCAGATGGCTTTAGATATTCATTTTCTTAATATATAATGTTCTCTAAATTACTCCTGAATTAAAAAAAAAAAAGGAAGTAGAACTACCATTTTTGTTTTTTAAACTCTCTAAATAGTCCCCTTTGGTTAATGTTGTAAAATAATTTAAGATGGATATCTGATTTGTGGTTTAGAGTGGGAAATCTCTTCATATATTTTTTCATGGAAGGCAAAGTATCCTTTTCTGTCAGTGGGTATGAAATACAATAGTTGTTTACTCTGCTAGTAATATGTACTCTGGACTCTGTGTGCCCCTTCACTATATTATTATCAGAAGTTCTTTGAGGGTATTGCTACAAAAGAATTATTAAGGAGCATCTTTTTGTGTTCAGTCAAGATATGTACCACCACTGGCTTTAAGGGTAATAACAGGTGATTTCTAATTTTTTTTTGATATATAATTAATGTAATAAAAAAGTATACAAACTTAAGCTGTGCAACTCGATAAGTTTGACATATGAATCTACTCATGAAATTATCACCAGAATCAAGAAAATGAACATATCCATATCCCCTTTCTTATCCCAGGCAGCCATTGATTTGCTTTCAATTACTGTAGTTTAGTTTGCATTTTCTAGAATTTCATAGAAATGGAATCATATAATATGTACTCTTTTTTAATGGGTTATTTTATTTAGCATAATTATTTTGAAATTCATCCATGTTGTAGTACATATGAAAGTTCATTCCTTTTATTGTTTAGTGGTATTCCATTTAATGAGTATATCAGAGTTTACCTACTCACCTGTTGTTATGAAAGGCTATAAACATCTGTGTATAAAACTTTTTATTGATGTATGCTTTCATTTCTCCTGGGCAAATACTTAGGGATGGAATGGCTGGTTTATATGGTAGATATTTATTTAACTGTGAAACTGTTTTCCAAAGGGCCTGTACTTTTTCACATTCCCGCCATCAGTGTACAGACATTTCCTATACATCCTTGCCAACACTTGGTACTGTCAGTCTTTTAATTGTAGCCATTCTAATAGGTATTGTTATCTTGTGGGTTTTTAAAAATTTTTTTCAATTACAGTCAACATACAATATTATATTAATTTCAGGTGTACAACCTAGTGATTTATGTACCTCACGAAGTGATTACCCCAATGAGTCTAGTACCCACCTGATAACATATATAATTATTACAGTATTATTATTGTTTTTCATTAGTTTCAAGTATGCAGTACATTGGTTAGACACCTATATAGTTCATAAAACGATCCCCTTGCCCTCCACCTTGCCAATGTATTAATGCTAACTGCATTCCTTATGCCATACTCCCCATCCCTATGACCATCTATCGACTACTAATTTGTACTTCATTAACCCTTCACCCCATTCTCCCAGTCCCCCAAACCCCTTCCTCTTCCCCTCTGTCCATCACCAAATTGTCCTCTGTATGTGTGTCTGTTTTTGGTTAGTTTGTTCTTTTTGTTCCTTAGATTCTGCACATAAGTGTAATCATATAGTATTTTTCTTTCTCTGTCTGACTTATTTCACTCAGTGTAATAACCTCTAGGTCCCTCCATGTCATTGCAAATGGTAGGATTTCATTTTTTTTAATGGCTGAGTAATATTCCATTGTATATATGAACCATAACTTCTTTATCCAGTCATCTGTTGATGGACATTTAGGTTGCATCTATATCTTGACTGTTGTAAATTGTTCTGCCATGAATATTGGGGTGCATAGAGACTATCTTTACTCAATTGTGTATTCTTGCCTCCTTTTGTCATAGGTTAGTTGATGATATAAGCTGTGGTGGTATCTTGTGGCTTTAATTTGTATTCCCCTAATGGTATTGAGCATCTTTTAATGTGCTTATTTGCTATTCTTTCATAAAATGTCTGTTTAAAATTTTTGCCCATTTAAAATAATGAGGTTGTTTGCTTCCTTATTATTGTGTTTCAGGAGTTCTTTATAGATAAGCAAAGGGCCTGTTGTCCAGGAAGATCCAGTGCTGAAGCCCTTTACCATAAATGACCAAGCTCCAACATCCTTCCAATGAAATTTGCCCTGCCTGTGTTTCCACATACCTATTTCCCTTGCCCCCTTAAAACCTGCCCTAGAGCCTGCATCAGGGAGTTTGGGCTTTTGGGTCATAGCTTTCTCTTTCTCTTTGCCTAGTGCTTAGCAAAGAAAATGACCCTAATTTTCTCTACTGCAATTTCTGGTGTTTAGTGTTTGGCTCTAGTGCTGGTTGGACAAACTTTTTGTTCTGTAACAAAAATGATGACTTAGATGGGACTTAGCTTTGAGTGGGCTTTCTGTCTGTGCTTCAGCAACCCCTGGTTGGGGCAGTCTCTCCAGGTTTTGTCCAAGCAGATTCTTGGATTGATTGTTCCTGGAGGATGTGAGGGAAGGTGGTGGACTAGGTAAAAGCAGGGTTCGTCTTCTCCCAGGACCGCATTGAAATTACAACCTGGATTGATTGTTCCAGAAACAGACCTGCAGTGCTGTTGATGGGGCATGGCTGACCTGTGGCACTTTCATTTTCCAGTGAGAGAAATTGGGTTCTTGGCTTGTAAGATCTGTACTGAACATAATTAGAAATTGGTTTTATTATTAAGGCTTTGATAGGATTGTCATTTTGAGAGAGAGATGCATAGACTTGGATTTGACCAGAAATTTTTTAAAAATTAAGATTGACTTTGGAAGCAAATAAATCCCCCTTGGGAAAAAGCAGTCTGGTACCTTGCTTACATGATTTGTAGCAGTCTTTTCCAGGGTACAAGTATCATCACCTGCTGCTACCTCTACTGTTGCTATGGTCTCTGCTTGTAAATTGAACACTCAGAATGTCCCCTCTAAGACTCAGGGACCATTATGGAAGAGGCGAGTGTATGAGATTATAAGAGCCGCCGGATAAGAGGGGCACAATGGGTAAACAAATCTGACTCCCTCTTGAAGCTAATCCTCTATCTTAATTGAACCCGAACCCGGTCGCTCTATTTACCTCAAGATTGATGAATGAACAACAAAAGGGAGATTTGTAACCGCAGAACCAACTCAAAATGATCTTATCCTGTTTTGAAAGGTACTGAATTGCTTTTCAGAGACAACAGACCAAAACTGCAAGTCATGAGGCCGAAGCATGTGCATAGGAGAGATCTTTGACCTCTAGCTGTACCCAGAACCAAAGTCTTCTCTCTCCCTCCCTGGAATCAAAAGTCTAGGACATTACCAGAACCTGAACACTGGAACCCTTTCAGAGGCAAAGGGTTTGTTGTTCAGGAAGATTGGTGCTGAATCCCTTTACCATAAATGACTGAGTTCCAAGGTCTTCCAATTACAAATTGCTCCACCAATGCTTCCACATACCTATTCTCCCTAACCTCTTAAAAACACACCCCAAACTATGGATTGGGGATTTTGAGCCTTTGAGCCATAGTTTCCCCCTTCTCCTTGCTAATGCTCTGAAAATAAAGAAACTCCAGTTTTTCCACTGCAATTATCAGTGTTTAGTGTTTGGCTCTGCTAGTGCCAGGTGGATGAACTCTGGTAACAATTGCAGAATTATTTTCAATAGCCGAGATATTTAAACAACCTAAGGGTTTGTCCAAGGGTATATGGATAAAGAAGACACACAAGGGTATATGGATAAAGAAGACACAGAAGGGAATCATGCTGTTTGTGACAACATTAATCATCCTTGAGGGCATGCATTATGCTAAGTGATATAAGTCAGAGAAAAACGCTTTTTGATAATGTGGAATCTTAAAAAAGCCAAACTCATTTAAACCGAGTGGAATGCTGTTTTCCAGGAGTTGCAGGTGAGGGAAATGAAAAGATTTCTGTCAAAGGGTGTAAACTTCCAGTTAGAATATGAATAAGTTCTAGGGACTTAATATATAGCATGGCAATTTTTATTAATAATATTGTATTATACACTTGAAAGTGTATCATACACTTGCTAAGAGAGTAGATCTTAAATGTTCGCACTGCAAAAAAGAAGTGGTAATTATGTGAACCATATCTTCTTTATCCAGTCATCTGTTGATGGACATTTAGGTTGCTTCCATTTCTTGGCTATTATAAATAGTGTTCCAAGGAACTTAGGGATGCATAGATCTTTATGAATTATTGTTTTGGTTTTCTTTGGGTAAATACTCAGAAGTGCAATTGCTGGGTCAAAAGGTAGATCCATTTTTAATTTTTTGAAGAACTATTTTTCATAGCGGCTGTACCAATTTGCAGTCCCACCAACATTGTGTGAGGGTTTCCTTTTCTTCACATCCTCACCAACACTTGTTTTTTGATTCATTGATGACTGCCATTCTGACAGGTATGAGGTGATAATCTCATTGTGGTTTTAATTTGATTTCTTTGATGATTAATAACCTTGAGCAATCTTTGCATATGTCTATTGGCCATCTATATTTCCTCTTTGGAGAAATCTCTAATAAAGTCTTCTGCCCATTTTTTAATTGGATTGTTTGTTTTTGTAGTTGTTGAGTTATATGAGTTCTTTATATATTTTGGGTATTAACCCCTTATCCAGTGTATCATAGGCAAATATCTTCTCCCATTCAGTAGGTTGTCTTTTCATTTTGTTGATGGTTTCCTTTGCTGTGTAAAAATTTTCTAGTGTGATGTAGTCCCATTCATTTATTTTTTCTTTTGTTTCCCTTACCCAAGAAGATATATCCAAAAAGAAATTACTAGTAGCAATATTGGAGATATTACTGTCTATGTTTTCTCCTAGAAGTTTTATGGTTTCGGGTCTTACATTTAAGTCTTATCCATTTCAAGTCTATTGTATACGGTGTAAGAAGGTGGTCCGGTTTCTTTTTTTTTGCGTATATCTGTCTGATTTTCCAACACCATTTATTGAAGAGACTGTCTTTACTCTTTGTATATTGTTGCCTCCTTTGTCATATATTATATGAGTGTATAAAGGTGGATTTATTTTTGAATTCTTTATTCTGTTTCATTGATCAGTGTATCTGTTTTTATTCCAGTACCATGCTGTTTTGATTACTGTAGTATAGTTTGATATCAGGTAGTGTGATCTCCAACTTTGTTCGTTCTCGAGATTTCCGTGGCTATTCGGGGTCTTTTATGGTTTCATATAAATTTTAGGATTATTTTTTCTAGCTCTCTGAAAAATGTCATTGGTATTTTGATAGGGATCGCATTGAATCTATAGATTACTTTGACTAGTCTGGCCATTTTAATGATGTTGAGTCTTCCTATCTGTGAGCACGGTATATACTTCCATTTATTTGTATCTTCTTCAGTTTCTTTTTTCAATGACATAATTTTCTGAGAACAGGTCTTTTACCTCCTTGGTTAATTTGATTCCCAGGTATTTTATAGTTTTTGATGCAATTGTAAATGGATTGTTTTCTTAATTTCTCTTTCCAAAAGTTCATCATTGGTGTATAAGAATGCAATTGACTTAGGAATACTAATTTTGCATCTTGCTACTTTACCGAATTGATTTATCAGTTCTAACAGTTTTTTGGTGGAATCTCTAGGGTTATATATAATACGTCATCTGCAAATAATGAGAGTTTCACTTCTTCCTTTCCACTATAATAGATTCTGAGTTAATTTTGTATATGGAGCAAAGTATAGATCAAAGTTCATTTTTTTAATATGCACATTTAATTGTCCTGTACCATTTGTTGAAAAGGCTTGTTTTTTCTTCACTTATTACTTTTGCACTTTTGTCAAAAATCAGTTATTCATATATATGAGTCTGTTTCTGGACTTTTCTGTTCCATTGATCTGTTTGTCTTTATATATATATATATATATATATATATATATATATATATATATATAATTGATCACGCAAGGAATTTTTATCTAAAATATGCCTTAATATCTTTTTAAAATTAGAATTCTTTTAATAAATGAACTGAACCAACAGAACTCACTGCTCTGGCTTCACCCTCAACTTTTTTTTTCCAATTTAATAACACGTCATATGTATATTGCATTGTGTATTCACCAACTAAAGTTAAATATCCTTCTATCACCTTATATTTGGCCCCCTTTACCCTTGTCTACCTCTCCCCTCCCCCCATTCCCTCTCGAAACTACTAAACAATTGTCCATGTCCATGAGTCTCCATCTTGTTCATTTGTTGCTTTTAATTTCATATCCCACATATGAATGAAATCATACGGCTCTCAACTTTTTGCCTGACTTATTTCTCTTGGCATGGTAATCTTAAGATCCATCCATGTTGTTGCAAATGGCAATATTTCATCTTTTCTTGTGGCTGAGTAATATTTCATTGTGTATATATTTATACCACATTTTCTTTATCTAGTCACCTATCAGAGGGCATTTTATTTTTTTCCAGGTTTTGGCCTCATGAATAATGCTGCAGTGAACATCAGGGTGCATATATCTTTACAGATGAATGTTTTCGAATTTTTTGCACGTGTTTATCTATCTTAATGCCAGTATGATACTGTCTTTATTATTGTAGCTTTATAGTAAGTCTTGAAATCAGATAATATCAATCCTCCATTTTTGTCCTTTTGTTTTGACTGTTTTTGGTTCTTAGCATCCCCATATGAATTTTACATAAAGTTGTTAATTTCTACAAAAACGCTTGCTGAGATTTTGATTGGAATTGTATTGAATCTCTAACAATATTGCCTTACATCCATGAACACAATATATTTCTCATTTACTTATTACTTGTGCATGGTATTGTTTTTGTAAATTTAATTTTTGTTTGTTCATTGCTGGCATATAGGAACACAGTTATTTTTCTTTTATTGATCACGTATCCTGCAACTTTGCTAAACTCACTTGTTCTGGTAGGTGGGTTTTTTTTTTCCATTTTATTAGATTTGCAGCATAGATGCACATGTTGTCTGTGAGTAAAAGCACTTTTACTTTTTTCTTTCCAATCTGGATGCTGTTTATCTCTTTTTCTTGCCGTATTGCAACTGGCTAGTACCTCCAGTACAGATTTGAATATAAGCGGTGAACAGACATCCTTGTTGTTAGAGAAGAGATTTAATGTGTGTGTGTAGGTATTGGTTTTAACTTATTATGCTTACTATGCTTACTATGCATACTTATTATGCTTTAACTTATTATGCTTACTATGCTTACTTTGCTTACTATGTTTGAAAGATTTTGAGCAAGATTTTTGGTTGAGATTTTGGGAGGAGACAGTCTTCTAACATAATATGTAGATTGGCAAAGTTTCTTGGATAAGATGTATTTGGAAGAGGGTTGTGAAAGAGCAAAGCGAAATGTTAGGTTGTTTGAAGGCAGTGATGAGCAAATAGATCCTCAGCGAAAAGAAAATAACAGGGACCATTAAGAAGAAAAGGAAGTATTACATGGAAAACTTAGTGGGATATGAAGCTAGGGTAGGATTGACTGACTAAAGGGTATAAAAGATGTGTAAGTTTGAATTGTTTCTTACATGGAAAATTTTATTTTGCATAAAAGAAACTTTTGGTGCCAAGTTTGTAAGTGACCAACATTGAATTTGTGATTAATAATTATCACAAATCACATTGAATGATTGTGATTAATAATTACTGTACAAGTGAAATATAAAAAGCACTGTATTAAAATTGTTAGGAGTGAGGTATGGGTATAGAAGAACTTTTTTCCCAAATAATTCACACTTTACTCCAGAATACCAGATGTGCTTGGCATATATGCTAACAATTAAAGAATAATTACCAGAGTTATTTAAAGATGTTCAGGAAAGATTTTTGACAAGTAAGACTTTGAAGAAATAAAAGGAGCAGAGGATTCTCACCCTTTGTTCTTGCATGTAATCACTCAAAATTTGTACTCTTTGGAGTTCTTGTTCCCTCCCTTCCTCCCACTTTCTCACCCATAATCCATGGGACAGACTTTTGTGTAGAGAATGGGTGACTGTAGTGACATCTTGTTTTGCCTTAGGAAAACAGTCTTGGAAAAACACAGCTTTCTGACTCTGGTAAACAATAAAATGACAAATACTAAGATCTAGCTCTCTTCCTTCTTTTCTGTCCTACTACTCCACCACCATATTATTAAGTCCAAGGGAAAAAAATGCAAAAATAATAACGTAAGTTTTCTCTGACCTCCTCTAAAGTAGATATGCAAGTTATACATGTAAAGTAAAAATTCTGAGCTACAACTACTATTCCTTAGAGGGGTGATGCTTTTATTTTGCTTTTTCCTTTTCCCCAAATGTAAACGAGTCTCTGGTTACATTATTTAACTCTCTTTCATTCAGAAGGTATAAAAATGGCAATATCATAGAAAATTTAAATTTAAAAAACATGAAAATATCAGTCTATAAAGAAACACTTTCCATAGTTTTACTGCAGTTGTCCCTTTTTAAAAATAAGTGCATGTGACAGCCCCAGAATGATGTGAAGAAATTGTTCAACACAATGTCAAACGTTTCTGATGAAAGTTAGTAATTCATAGCCTCAAAGTTGAAATGGGACAGCTCTTTTTTTCCTATGTGTTAAATGTGCTTTTCTTTTTCATTTTAAAAATACAAGAAATTTGTATTTCTGGCTTTGGCAGAGATGAATTAAAGAAGGTATGGTTCAAGCGTAATAGCAATGTATTTTAATTAAGGAAGTGAATGTTGCTAATTAAAATTTTGAATGGGCCATTATTTGCATGGTTTAAAATTTTGGCCTTGCAATTATGTTTGTTCCCTTTTATATTTCTATTATTTGGAATCAGATTTTGCTTTTTAGCAGATTTTTTGGGGTGAGATATGAGAGTGAAGAAATGAAAATTGTTCTTTTAAATTAAAATGGATTTTTTTTTAATAAGCAGGAATGTTTGAAACTTTAATTTATATATCTTTGTATTTTACCAATATCTAAGTCTGCACTATCTCTTATGAAAGCTACTAGCCATATGTGGCAATTGAACACTTGAAATTTGTCTTATCTAAATTGTGATGTGCTCTAAGAATAAAATATACACCAGATTTTGAAGAGTTAATTTAAATATATATTATTATTAATTAAAAAAATTTGATATGAAAATGATATTTTGACTATATTTGATAAAATTATTAAAATTAATTGCAGCTGTTTCTTTTTACTTTAAATGCAGCTACTAGAACATTTTAAATTATATAAGAGCTCACATATATCCGTTGGACAATGCTGATCTAGATGATTTTTCATCTTATGTTTATAATTTTACCACCACAGCATTACCTCACTTTTCCTTAGGATACACAGCCATGAACATTAAGGAAGTAAGAAACAGGTATTTTCAAGTCTCTGTGTTTAAAAAGTCATATATTTTTAATTGAGAGATCGAGAGATCTAAAGGAGAGACCTTTAGGTCTCCACTTGAACTCCGTTTTCTTTTTTCATTGAGAATTGTTTTAAATTTTTGGTCAATTGTCTGATTTCCTGAGGATTTTGACGGTACAGTTAATTAAAATAATTGATTGTACTATTTTTGTTACAACTAGCTTAGCTTTAGGTCGTCTCTTTAAATTAAGAAGTCCAAGAAGTTAAGTTGGCTATACTTGTCGGTCTGGTATGTCTGTATAAAGTAATCTTTAGACCATCAATTTCTGATCAGAATATTTGGAAGGAGGCTGTAAGACTCATGTATTCACCTTCTCTAATATCTCATCATAAATAAAAGCAAAAGAAAACCCTGGTGCTTTCAGGACTGGTGAGATCCCTGTCTGTTCAGGCACCTCTCTTCTGAATTGTCTCTAAATTGTTTCCAGTGTTAATTCCATGTGCTTTCTGTTAATTCTCCTTTCCTTGCTTCTGTTGCTCTGAGACAGGGATTTTTGCTTGATGATGTTGACGTGAAAGGGTGTGACTCCTCTCTGAGTCAGACATGTGTTTTGTTGCTACTGATTTGCCTTTCTTTTAACTAGCAAGTTGCAGTCTTTCTCCTAGCACATTCGTATTCCTTTCTTCGGTATGACATTACAAAAGATGTTTGAACCCCATGTTTGAAAAATTGCTCCGTCTGCAATAAGTGCAAGTATATTTAGCTTTCCAAGTGTTTTCTTCATGTAGCAATTTTCTTCCTTATCTTTCTTAGATCCTTCCTTAGCTTTTTATAAATTATCTTAGCAATTTACACATTACCAGATAGCATGTTGATCTCTTATTGTTTATCCTGCTCTCTTAGTTCTGGTATCCTTAGGAAAGCATTATGCTGAGTGCAGTAGGATATTCGAAAAATTTATCAACTGTTCACAGATAATTGCCAAATTTTTGTTTGTAGACCACCTCTTTTCTGAGCTTCAGACTTGTCTTTTCAACTGCTGTGCTGCTTATTTAATGGATGATCCCCAAGCACTTCAAACTCCCAAGAGAGAACTCACTTTTTTTCTCTTCTCCTTTGTATTTTTCAGTCATAATATTGTTGAAAGAGAGGCTTTTTCTTTAATGTTTATCAAATATGTGTTGCCACAAGCTATTCTTTTTTCTTCAGATATCCATCATGAAATGCACACTCTGCCATTTTCCTTGGATAGGCATCCCCTTGGTGAGGAGAAAGTTTAGTTCTCAGTAGCAAAGATATGGTGAAAGTAACCCAAACTATTGTCCATGTTGACATATTCCCTTGTTATCAGTTGAATCCCTGGTTCTATCTATTAGGAAACTGGAAATGCTTTCTCTCTGCCAAGTCCTCTAGGCTTCTGGAAGCAACCAATCCTAGACTTTCTCCATCCTTGATATGGTTTGAAGTCCAACTGATACTTGGCTTTAGCTCTCCTGCCTCAGGTAATGTGGATTTGTAGCCATTTTGAATGCTCCCCGTAGAGCTGGAGCTACTCTAACAGAAATTTAGAGTTGCTTAGTTAGGAAACTGAGGATTATGTATCCCCAGTTAATAGAGATCCAACCTCTGATGTCTTAGTCTGGCAGTATTCTGAGAGTCCGAGTAGATTTAGATTTATGAATTATTGTACAGTAGTGGCAGATAAGAAATGGCCAAGAGGCCACAGAAACCTATAGAAAATGCCTTTGATTATAACATACAGTATTCCTGCTGGGCCATTATTTTTTCCTTTAATCTGATAAGTCGCTTCTTATATTAGTCATGGGACAGGAAGGTATTTTTTGCAATAAATTTATGTAAGTTGGTGACCCACGTGCTCTGGGAAGAAGTAACTAAGTCTTGAATAGACTTCTCAATAGCCTGCGGGCCGCTGAGTAATGCTTTATTACTATTTTCCCAGTTGCTAGGCTCAAGTCTTTGGAAATTGTTGACATTTTCAGGCAGTGTGCACCCTCCACTACCATGTCAGAATATTTTTATTATATCAAAACTAGGCGGCAATCTGTTTAGAGGTTTTCCTGAATTATTTAATCACAGCTTTTAGCAATAAGGAATCAAAATACGTGATGCTAACTACACATTCTATAAACTCTACATATTTTTAATGAATATGTCAATTCTTTTCCTGCATACTAGGGCTAAGTAGCTCAGTGGGGGAGATTTGTTGTACCATTTCAAGTATTACATCTTCTGGAAAATGTTCTAACTTGTTCAGACAGACTTTATTATGCCTCTAGCAATGAAAAACATTCCAAAGTTTTTATTTTATTTTTTAAAATTTATTATTTTTTTTTATGGTGACATTGGTTAACCAAATCCACTGTTTCAGCTGTACACCCCAACAGAAAGGCATATATGTATTTACACTGTGTATTTACCTCTCATAGTTAGATTTCTTTCTGTCACCACATATTTGACCCCCTTCACCCCATTTACACCCCCTTCTCCCCACCTCCCCAAAGTTTTTCTTTAGAAAACTCTAAAATTTGCTAGAATGACCAACAGATTTGAAAAGGACAGAATTAAGTAATGTTCATACCTTCCTTTCTTTACATCATAGATACTCTTAATATATAAAAAACAGTTCTTTACAAAGTAATATTATTCATAGTTTTAAAAAAAGTTCTGAAGGGCTTCTAGTAATAAAAAGCAATAGTTTCTTACCTAATTCTCACTGCCCCTAATGTTATTAGCCAAAAACAGTATTCATTACAAATTTTTATAAAGTTGATGTATAATTATTAATCAGAGAAATGCATAGTTCTTAAGTGTACAGTTCTAATTTTAACAAATATATACACTGTGTAGAACCCATATGCCCTTTAACATGCGTACGATTTCTGTCTTATTTTCTTTAAGTGTTAAGAATTTATATTCATTGAGAATTTATTTTTATTTATCTTATTCTGTTTTCAGAGTATTTTTTTAAATTAAAAATTATTGGGGTGACATTGGTCAACAAAATCCAATAAGTTTCAAGTGTACAATTCAACAGTATGTCATATATATATTGTACTGTGTTCACCATCCAGAGTTAGATTTCCTTCCATCACCAAATGTTAGACCCCTCTTATTCTTTTCTACCTTCTCCCTCTCCCCTTCCCTCTGGTAACCATGAATCCACTGTCCATGGCCATGAGTCTGTTTGTCATGTTTGTTTGTTGCTTTTAGATTTATATCCCACATATGAGTGATATGTGGTTTTCACCTTTTCTGTCTGACTTATTTTGCTTAACATGATTATCTCAGGATTCACCCATGTTCTTGCAAATGGCAAAATTTCATCTTATAGCTGAGTAATATTCCATTAATATATGTACCACATCTTCTTTGTCCAATCATCTATCGCAGGACACTTCAGTTGCTTCCATGTCCTGGCCACCGTGAATAATGCTGCTATGAATATTGGGGTGCATATATCTTGTAGATAAATGTGTTCAGGTTTTTTGGGTAAATACTCAGAAGAAGGATTGCTGGATCAGAGGGTAATTCAATCCTTAGTTTTGTTTTTGTTTTTGTTTTTATTATGGTGACATCAATTAACAAAATCCAATATGTTTCAACTGTATAATTCAACAGTAAGTCATATATATATATTACATTGCGTGTTCACTGCCCAGAGTTAGATTTCCTTCCATCAGCACTTATTTGTCCCCTTTTATCCCATCCACCACCCTTTTCCTCCTGTACCCTCTGGTAACCACTAGTCTACTGTCCATGTCCATGAGTCTCTGTCACGTTTGTTTGTTGCTTTTAGATTTATATTCCACATATAAGTGATATCATATGATTTTCAACTTTTTCTGCCTGGCTTATTTCACTTAGCATGATTATCTCAAAATCCATCCATGTTGTCACAAATGGCAGTATTTCATCTCTTCTTATGGCTGAGTAATATTCCATTATATATATGTACTACATCACCTTTACCCAGTCTTCTATCGTAGGACACTTCAGTTGCTTCCATGTCCTGGCCATCGTGAATAATGCTGCTATGAATATCAATGTGCATATTATTTTTGCAGATAAATGTTTTCAAGTTTTTGTGGTAAATACCCAGTAGAGGGATTGCTGGATCATATGGTAGATCATTTCTTAGGTTTTTGAGAAACCTCCATACTGTTTTCCATAAAGGCTGTACCAATTTGTAGTCCCACCAGTAGTGTATGAGGGTTCCTTTTTTTCCACATCATCTCAAACATTTGTTATTACTTGTTCTGTTGATGGTAGCCATTCTAACAGGTGTGTATTTCATTGTGGTTTTGATTCGTGTTTCCCTAATACATATGAAGTTGAACATCTTTTCATATGTCTTCTTGGGAGAAATGTCTGCTCAGGTCCTCTGCCCATTTTTTAACTGGATTGTTTTTTGTTGTTGTTATTGAGTTGTTTGAGTTCTTTGTATATTTTGGAGATTAGGCCCTTATCAGAGGTGTTGTTTGCAAACATATTCTCCCATTTGGATGGATGCCTCTTTCCTTGTTGATGGTTTCTTTTGCCATGCAGATGCTTTTTAGTTTGATATAGTCTCTTTCATTTATTATTGCTTTTACTTCCCTTGCCTTTGAAGTCAAATTCATAAAACCCTCTCTAAGTCCAAGGTCCATGAGTTTAGCACCTGTGTTTTCTTTTATGCAGTTTATTATTTCAGGTCTTCTATTCAGGTCCTTGATTTGCTTTGAGTTAATTTTGGCATATGATGATTGACAACAGTCTAATTTCATTCTTTTGCACGTGGCTTTCCAGTTTTCCCAGCACCATTATTAAAGAGGCTTTCTCCATTTATGATTTTGGCTCCTTTGTCGAAAATTATTTGCCTGTATAAACGGGAGTTTACTTCTGGACTCTCAGTTCTGTTCCACTGGTCTGTGTGTCTGTCTGTTTTTCTGCCAGTACCATGCCATTTTGATTATTGTTGCTTTGTAGTATAGTTTGAAGTAGGGCTGAGTGATACCTCCAGCCTCATTCTTAATTCTCAAGATTGCTTTGGCTATTCAGGGTCCTTTGTGCTTCCATACAAATCTGATGTATTTTTTTTATTTCTTCAAAAAATGCTGATGGGATTTTGATGGGGTTTGCATTAAATTTGTATAATGCTTTAGATAATAAAGTCATTTTATCTATTGTTTACTCTTCCAGTCCACATGGAATATCTTTCCATTTCTTTGTTTCTTCTTCACTTTCTTTTAATAATGTCTTATAATTTTCATTGTTTAGGTCCTTCACATGTTTTGTTAGGTTTATTCCTAGGCATTTTATCTTTTTTGTTGCAATTGCAAAAGGGATTTTTTTTGTTCTTTTTCTGAAAATTCACTATTAGAGTATAGGAACACAATGAATTTTTGAATATGACTTTGTATCCTGAAACTTTACTGTATTTGTTTATTATTTTCAGTAGTTTTTAGTGGAGTTATTAGGGTTTTCTATATAGAGAATCAAGTCTTCTGCAAATAGTGACAGTTTGACTTCTTCCTTTCCTATTTGGATGCCTTTTATATCTTTCTCTTGCCTGATTGCACGTGCTAGGGCCTTCAGTGTTATAATGAATAACAGTGGCAATAGTGGATAGCCTTGCCTTGTTCCTGATCTTAGAGGGAAGGTTTTTAGTTTTTCACCATTAAGTATAATGTTGACTGAGAGTTTGTCATATATGGCCTTATTATGTTAAGGAACTTTACTTCTATACCTATTTTATTAAGTGTTTTAATCATAAGTGGATGCTCTATCTTGTTGAAGGCTTTTTCTGCATCTATTGATATGATCATATGATTCTTATTCTTCATTTTGTTTATGTGGTGTATCACATTAATCAGTTTGCATATGTTAAACTGTCCCTGTGCCCCTGGGATAAAGCCTTCTTGATCATGGTGTATAATCTTTTCAATATGTTTCTGTATTCGATTTGCTAGTATCTTATTTAGGAATTTTGCATCTGTGTTCACGAGAGATATTGGTCTGTAGTTTTCTTTTTTGTGTGTTAACTTCACCAGATTTTGGTATCAGCATACTGTTATTGCCTCCTGTTTGATTTTTTTGGAAGAGTTTGAAAGGAATAGGTATGAGATCTTTTTTGAATGTTTGGTAGAATTCACTGATGAAGCCATTTGGTCTTGGAGTTTTACTTTTTGGGAGATTTTGATGGTTGTTTTAATTTCCATAGTGCTGATTGGTTTATTTAGATTTTCCAGTTCTTCATGGTTCATTCTTGGAAGTTTGTATATTTCTAAGAACTTGTCCATTTCTTTTAGGTTATTAAATTTGGTGTCATATAATTTTCATAGTTTTCTTGTATGATCCTTTGTATTTTGGTGATATGTTGCAATTTCTCTTTCATTCCAGATACGTTTATTTGTGTCCTTTCTCTTTTTTCTTTAGTGAGTCTGCTAGCAAGGCATTTGTCAATTTTATTAATCTTCTCAAAGAATCAGCTTTTTGTTACATTTATTTTTTCTCTTGCCCCTTTTTCCTCAATTTCATTTAATTCTCTATTTTGATTGTTTCCATCCTTCTGCTGACTTTGGGCTTCATTTGTTCTTTTTCTAGTTTTTAAAGATGTAGTATTAGGTTATTTGGACTCGTTCTTGTTTTTCGAGACAGGCTGGTAATGACATGAACTTTCCTCTTATTACCACTTTTGCTGTGTACTAAAAGTTTTGGTTTTTTTAAAATTATTTTTTATTTATTATGGTGACATTGATTAACAAGATGCAAAAGTTTTGATATGGTATATTTTGATTCTTATTTGTTTCTGTGTATCTCTTGATGTCTCTTTATTTCTTCTGTGACCCAGTCATTCTTCAGTAGCATGTTGTTTAATCCACATATTTGTGGTTCTTTCCACTTGCTTGTTGTCTCAGTTTGTCCCTATGTGTGCTGAATGTTCATTTCTAACTTGCAGTAGAAATTATCTTCTTAATGTTTAAGCTTATAATACCCTGTTCTTAATAAGGGTTGTTCTGTCTGCCTGTTAGTCATCTTACTTGTAGTTATATATTTTTTTAATGACCCCCTTCAGTATTTCCTGTAATGCAGGAATGACCCCCTTCAGGCGGAATGACCCCCTTCAGTATTTCCTGTAATGCAGGCCTTGTAGCGGAGAATTCCCTCAACTTTTGTACATTTGTTAAGGACTTGATTTCTCCTTCATATCTAAATGAGAGCTTTGTTGGATATATAATTCTTGGCTGGTAATTCCTTTCACTTACTCGTTTGAATATTTGATTCAACTCCTTTCTTGCTTGTAACATTTGTGCTGAGAGGTCCAAAGATAGTCTAATGGGTTTTCCTTTATGGGTGACTTTCATCTTTTCCCTGGATGCCTTGAGAATTCTTTCTTTGTCATTAATTTTTGACAATTTTTATATAATGTGTCTTGGAGAAGGCCTTTTTGGGTTGAGATAATTGGATGTTGTCTTTATTTCTTGGATTCAAAGCTCCAGCTCATTCCTTAGATTTGAGAAATTCTCATCAACTATTTGTTTGAATATGCTCTCTGTTCATTTCTTCTTCTCTTCTCCCTCTGGTATACCCATTATTCTTATGTTGCTTTTCCTTATGGTGTCATATAGTTCTTGTATATTTCATTTTTTTCCATTCTGAGGTTTCTCTCTTCTTCCTTCTGTGTCATTTCTAGAATTCCGTCTTCAATATCACTGAGTCTTCATCTGGTCAGCTCTATTTCCTAAGCTTGCTATTTCATTCTTTTTTTTTTTTCCTCCTTCTTTAATTCCTCCCCCTCCACTTCCATCCCTGACCTGTGGATGTTGCCATCTCCCTTTTTTAAGAACTGGATCTCTGAAGGCAGGGTGTCTCCCCTCACGCGCTCGTGGCATGCCCCCAGGGCTTGGCACCCCCAGCACACTCGAGAGGCCTGGCGCACCTGGGGCTCAGCGCACCTGGAGCCTGGTCCGTGGCTCCACCTGGGATGCGAACCCAGGACTTCTGTGTGTAAAGCAGATGTGCTAACCATTACACTGTGGAGCCACTCTGCTATTTCATTCTTCATCTCTTTCATTGTGTTTTTCATCTTCAGAAGCTTTATTCAGTTCTTCTTTAGTGTTTTAATCCCTTAAAAAACTTATTTTGTTGGTCTATTTTGATTCTTCATTCTTGGAATTGTTGATCAGTTTTTTCTTGTATCTTATTGAGTTTTTTTCCAGAAGTGCAATCCTGAATTCTGTCACTTAAATCACATGTTTCTATGTCTTTAAGCTTATTTTCTGGAGATTTTTCTCTTTCTTTCTGAGCTGCCTTATCACCTTGGTTGTTCATGGTATTTGATGAACTATTTCTCTACTTGGGCATTAATAGGAGTATGCTCTGCTTTTTTTCAAAAAGAAAATTCATTATAAAGAATCTCTGTTTAGCTCTTGATAGAAGTTTTTCTTTTGATTTCCAGTAGGTGGCTTACAAACCTCTTGGATCTTTGCTTTGAGGCTAAAAATGCTTTTTTTTTCCTTTGACATACTGTATATTTGATCTTTGATCAGGTTCTCTCAGTCCAAGTGCCTGTCTGTGGTATACTGGCTGTGGTTTCAGTATTGGTTGCTCAAATTCCTCTGGTGCTCTGTGGTGCTAGGTCTGGGATGATACGGGATGAGGGGAGGGCGCGCTCTGGATTGGTGACAGGGGTTGCTGCCAAGGGTTGCTGCCAAACTCTGTGTCTCAGCCTCCCACTTGGCAACAGTGGCTGCTAAGACACAGCTGTTGCCCCTCTGCCCTTAGTTCCTCCACCACATTATGCCCTGACCCCTGAGCTCCACTGCATGGAACATGCTGATCCCTCAGACAGGGCCGTTCCAGGAACCGACCACAAGTTTTTCTCTCTCCCTCCTTTTGCAGGGAGCTCCAGATGCATATGGCAGCTCCTTTGTTTCTCCCAGTCTACCCTCCACAATTGCATGGTTCCGACCTTTGAAGCTCTGATGTGCAGATCTCTCAGATATGCTTGTGTACAGATTGGGTGTTAGTTGTTGAGTTTTAGATGTTCAGCTCATTATTTCAAGGGGAGAGATCCAGGGATATCCCTCACTCCACTATGCTTCTGACGTAACTCTATCATCTTAGAAAACTCCCATCATTCCCGAAAATTTACTTGGCCCTTTGTAGCAACCCCACCCCACCACCTGAAACCTCTTTTCTGATTTTTATTGCCATAGACACATTTTGCCTGCTCTTTTTTATGTAACAGTTTTATGGTGTGTAATTCACATATCATAAAATTTACCCATTTAAAATATACAATTCAGTGGTTTTTCGTATATTCACAGAGTTGTGCAACAATCAGCACAACCAATTTTAGAATATTTTCATCACCCCTAAAAAAACTGCATGTCTGTTAGCATTCACTGCCCATCCATCCTTAATCCCTTCACTCCCACTTCAGTCCTCAGCAACACCTAATCTGTTTTTTGTATTCTAAATAATGTAAATAGAATCATATATTTCCTTTTGTAACTGGCATCTTTTACTTAGCATTATGTTTTTAAAGTTCATCCATGTTGTAGCATATATAAGTATTTAATTTCTTTTCATGGCTGAATAATATTCTACTCTGTGGATATACCAGAAGTTTTTTAAATCCATTCAGTAGTTGATGGACATTTAGGTATTTTCCAATCTTTGGCTATTATGAATAATGCTGCAGTGAAAATTTGTTGTATAAGTTTTATATGGACATAGGTTTTCATTTCTCTTGGATATATACTTAAGAATGGAATTGCTGGTTCATGTGGTAATTCTATGTTTAACCACTTGAGGAATTGCCAAGCTGTTTTTGAAGTAGGTTTGCCATTTTACATTCTCATCTGTAGTTTCTGTGGGTTTGTGTCTCTATCTTCACCTGAACTTATTATGGTTGTGAAATGGTACCTCATTATGGTTTTGATTTGCATTTCACCAGTGACTGGTAATGTTTAGCATCTTTTTATATGCTTATTGCCATTTGTTTATCTTCTTTGGAGAAATGTCTATTCTGATTTGCCCATTTTTTAATTGGGTTGTCATTTTATTATTGAGTTATAAGAGTTCTTCATACATTCTAGATACAAGTTTCATGGGTTGCAAATATTATTTCCCATTTTGTGGGTTTTCTTTTCATTTTCTTGATGACATCCAGTGAGATACAAAACATTTTTAATTCTGATGAAGTCCAATTTATATATCTTTATTTTGTAACATGTGCTTTTGGTGTCTTATTTAAGAAGGCTTTACTTAAGCCAAAGTCATGAGAATTTACTCCTATATTTTCTTTTGTAATATGCTTGTTCTTGAACTTTATATAAGTGGAATCATATAGTATGCACTCTTTGGCATCTGGCTTCTTTCACTCAACCTAATGTTTATAAGATTCAACCATGTAAATATATGTATCAGCAGTTTGTTTCTTTTTATTGCTAAATAGTAGTATTGCAATGAATGACTACATCACACTTTGATCATTTTATTTTCTGGATATTTGATTTGTTTCTGGGTTTGGGCTCTTATAAATAAAACTTCATTTATTTTCTGGATATTTGAATTGCTTCTGGGTTTTGGCTATTATGAATAAAACTTCCATGACTTTGAACTGCAAGTCTTTTTGTGGACATATATTTTCATTTCTCTTGCTGGGTCATATGACATTGTATCTAGCTTTACAAAGAATTGCCAAACAGTTCTTCAGAGTGGTTGAACTATGATATACTCCTGACGTCAATATATGAATTATAATTGCTTCCATCCTGAGCAACTCTTGATATGGTCTGTCTTTAGCATTGTGTCCAGTGTGTCCATAGTGTGGTTTAACTTGCATTTCCTGATAACTAAAGATGTTGAACACTCAATTGCTTATTGGACACTTGATTATCTTGTTTTAGAAATTGTCAGTTTAAATATCCTACTCATTTAAAAAACTGTGTTGTTTGCCTTCTTAATTATTGATTTTAAGAGTTCTTCATAAATTCTGGATACTAATCTTTTGTCAGATATATATTTTGAGAATTTTTTTTGTCCATGGCTTACCTTTTTATTTTCTTAATGCTATCTTTTGAAGAACAGAGCATTTTAAGTTGAAGTCCAATTTATTTTTTAATCAATTTTTTCTTTTGTGGTATTTCCTTTTGTCTCATTAACAAATTTTGCCTACTCCAAGGTTGTGAAGACTTTTTCCTGTCTTCAAGGACTTTTATAATTTTAGCTGTTATATTCAGCCCTGTTGTCCATTTTGAGTCATTTTTGTATATTGTGTGAGTTAAGGCAGGAACAATATCTTTTGTTTTTGGTGGTGGTTTTTGTTTTTTTGCTACAGGGACAATATATTTAAATAATGTGATGTCTTTACTGGGACTATTTCATTTGTTAATATTTCTCACAGTTTTTTTATATTTCTATATGTTATTTCAATTTCCTCTAAAGGTGAACTGCTTAACCCTTTTCTCTAACCCACTCATGAAGTCACTGCTTACCCTGAAAGGTGCAATTTGGCAATCTGACCTTTATGACTCTCTAAAAGCCTTTTGTTTAGGCAATTTTTCATCTATACTTCCATTGTATCTCAAACTTAGGTTTAGCATAGGCAGTATCTTTATATTCTTTTTAGCTGCATGTCTCCTTATTCTGGTAGTGATGCAGTTTAATTATTTGGCATATAACAAGCATTCAGTGAGTAAATAAAAGGAAGAACTTACGTTCAGGTTAATTTAGTAAAGTTTGTTTATTCCATTTAGAATTAGGGTTTAGAATTATATGTAAAATTACATATGCACACTAATTTTCTATAAAATATTATGGATTTATTGAAATATCTTTAGAAAAAATGTACTTAAAAGTAAAACATCATCATTAATTATGCTTTGCTAATAAAGAATATTTATGGCAATACTTGACCCTTAATTTAGCTGCTTTATAAATTTTTCTGTAATATTTGGGACATTTTATTTAAATTATCGTTGCCATAAAAATGCATTAAATTATCCCATAAATAAGAGTAGTAGTTTTTCAGTTCATATTACTTTATTGACTATGACATATCTGGGATTTGAAGGTTTTTTAATATATGGGTTTTTATTTTATTTCAATTCGGTCAGTATTTAATGCACTTAGCAGTGAGCTAATGCTTTTAGGAATATAAGGATGAGCAAAATATAATTCTGGCTCAAAAAGGGTTATTTCTTTCCGTAATCTGCTAAATAGGGTTTGATCCATATTTCTTTTCTTTATTAGTTTTTAATATGTCATAAATTAGTATTGGGAGCATTTTTTTTACCCTAAGCACATCACTTTCTGAAAGAGTTATTGGAAGTAAATAGTGGCCATGTTAAATACACAAATAGATATTTTAGGACCCTTATTTGAAAGACATATAATTTACATCTTTATAATGATAGAGTCACATTTTTCAAGTCTTTCTTTATAGCCTGTGTGTATGTGAAAGAAATAATGAATTTGATGTAGTGATGAGTTGTAGAATGGATCTCTAAAATGATCTTAACCCATCTTTCTATGGATAAGGAAGAGGCCTGAAACCGGATTTCAAACTCAAAGGCCAGTAGGACCTTATGATTGGAGAGGTCTCAGTTTAACAGTGCAAGCCCAGATAAATAACAGCTGTTAGCTGGCATGAGTTTTTAAGATACAGTAGATATATAGAGATTGAATGGATAAAGCTCCTGTTCTGCTACACTCTGTTGTTCCTATGGCCAGAATGTGGGCCTGGTTTTGCCCTATCTTTTTGTTTTTCAAGAGAATCCAGAATTGTAAATAAATATAAATGTAGGTGTATATAAATGAATAAGTGAAATCTTCCAATGTTAATATTAGTAATTATTCAGCTTTTATATAAACACTGGATGGGCCAAACAAAACATTTTTTTGTTTTGGGTAGATTAGTTGTGTATGGGTAAAACAAAATGAAAAAAAGAGAAGGAATTTGGTTAATTTGTGTGGCTCTGCCTTACCTTTTTAGCTCCGAACAGGTTGTAAACATGATAGGATTAGTTCTTTCATAGAATTTGTTGTAATTCTTCATAGTACAGTTTTGGTTTTCCTGAAACCCTCCTAACTGCTATTTTTACCAGATTTCTCTTAATTTGAATTTTTGGTAGAGATAAAGGGAAATTATGATGGAACTAATAGCACTAAAATATTTAACGTAATTTACTATTTCAAATTTTGAAATCACTATGCTTAGATGAAGAACATACAGCAGTAATTTTAGATGCCAACCAAATATTACTGAAATTATGCATATTTTAAAACTATGGCTGAATTACTGTCATGAAGCTGTAAGTATCATCATTATTTCATCTAGTATCACTGTGAGATTAGATGTTGAGCAATTTTTAATTATGTTTTAGATTGTTAGAGACGGATAGTAAGTCTTTAAGATCTGTAAATGGGTCAAGAAGAAACAGTGGCTCCTCCCTTGTATCAAGTTCATCAGCCTCTAGCAACCTCAGCCACCTTGAAGAAGATTCTTGGATACTTTGGGGGAGAATCGTTAATGAATGGGAAGATGTGCGCAAAAAAAAGGAAAAGCAAGTTAAGGTATTCATATTTTTTGTTGAAGTTTTTCCTCTTATCCCAAAGGGCATCAGGCATGAATTAATAGAGAATTAAAAAAAAAAACTAATTCTAGTACTTTTTAAGTACTATAATAAAGAGGTTTCCTTTATATGTTTTATTTATGCTCATAGTTTTGATTTGTAGTATCAGTTATTATAGAGGTTTCCTAATTATAGAACTATGTAACTGAAAATTATTTTAGAAATTAAATTCTGTCATTTTATAGATTCAGAAAAAAAATTGTGACATCCTATATCCTTGAATTGTCAGTATTTTACTTTTTTTTTTTTTTTGCCTGTAACACTTTGTAAGATGATGGCTACTGTGCTGCCATTAACAGCTTTGCAGTGTATGAAGTCCTTAGTACCTTTAAAGACCACATCTCTGAGTGAGATGACAAGAATTTATCTTTAACATTGTAGCCCCCACTTCCCTAGAACAGGATATACCCAAGGGCCAAATCTTTGCTTTAGTTAAAAGGTTCCCTAGTCTTATTATAAAAGTACCTTTGTGAATTATAAATTTGGTAAAGTCTTGCATTCCACTCCAACCCCCAATAAGTCTTCTTTGGCTTTCAAGGTAGGAGACTTAAATAATTCATTTAAAAATATTTACTTTTATTTTTATTTTTAGGAACTTGTTCGTAAAGGGATACCCCATCATTTTAGAGCAATAGTTTGGCAACTTTTATGCAGTGCACAAAGTATGCCAATTAAAGATCAGTATTCAGAACTCCTGAAAATGACTTCGCCCTGTGAAAAATTGATCCGAAGGGACATTGCTAGAACTTATCCAGAACACAATTTTTTTAAGGAAAAAGATAGCCTTGGACAGGAGGTTTTATTTAATGTAATGAAGGTAAGTTCTATTTATTCACTTTTTGAAATGAAATGAATGCTTAGAAGGTCAAATTATACATTTTCCACAATGAAACATGAACTTTCACCCCAATAATCAGTTGCTTTGGCAATAAATTTGGCTTTAGCATAACTTTTGCTTTAATTTTGATGCTACATTACTGTCTAGTTTGGAGAACTTATTGGAAGATTCATCACATTGCTGGTATTAGTTAGCCAAAATCAGATAACCTGTAAATCACTGTACATTGAGATAGCCTCTATGAAAATAAATAGTTCACCTTCTGTGAGTTTCCCAGTCTGGGAGCAGATTTTTTCACCTTAGTATGGTCATATTGAAAGTGTGTACCATTGTAAATTCTTCTTCAGTATTGCCTTTTCCCTTCCCATAGTTCCTTTCCTTTCGAGCTACCTCTGTGACATATTAATTTCTTGTTAAACCATTTCAATTTTGCAAATGCTTTACCTTAACCTACTCTGGTTTTATCTTTATCAAATATACATTTTAAATGAGCTTTAAACTCTGTTACTTACCAAAGTACAAATTCCTTTATTTTCTTTTCCCTAGAAGCAGTCAATTTCTAATTGGGAAATTGTCAAAAGGATATTTTAAGTAATAAATCATTTGCTTCTTAAATATTTATAGGGCAAAATCTACAACAAGCAAGGAAGAGCTTTTCTAAAATATAAATGGTCTTTTGTTTACCTGTTTTACTATTTTAGGTTTTTAGAAAAGGAAGGTATAATATATAATGTTAAAGAATTTTGAACAATATTTTTTATTTGTAGGCATATTCTTTAGTGGATCGTGAGGTTGGTTACTGTCAAGGAAGTGCTTTTATAGTTGGATTGTTGCTCATGCAGGTAAGTTAGTACGAGTGTTAAATGTTCATTTAAGCTCTTTATTAAAGTTGGATTGGAGAATTTAAAAAGAATCCTTGTTCTTAATAAGTATAAGTGGATATTGGGTATTTTCCTCCAGGGGTAATTTAAATAGGAGTATTTAGTTTGCACTTTAAAAGATTAAAAGTGTTGCAAATAACATACAGTAACATCCTGCCACTGAATGAAGTTTCAACTTCTTGGTGTCTACATTTGGATCATAATATTTACTAAAGCCTGTATCTACTTTTAAATCTGAACTGCCGTGTCAGTTTTTAATGAGGAGTAATCATTTCCCAACCAAGGAGGACATGATTATAGTATTGATATGAAATCTTACTTATGCTGTACAATGTCTTGGGAAATTTATATAAGAATTTTGGTTGTCATGGAGCTGAGTGCTTGTTATAGGTTCTAAAATAGTGGTACTCAGTCATTTTTACTGTCCTAGGGATATAATACATATTTCTATTAGCAATTACTTATTTTGGAGTGTGTTTGGTTGGGATGTTTTCAGAAGTCAGAGACAGGATAATCGTAGCTTCGAAGAGAAATAACATATAATGTTATCTCTTCAGCCTTGTTAAAAAATTTTTTAAAGTGCATCGTACTCTATATTTAGTCTCAAACTAAAATATAGTCTGAAAAGAAACCTTGGATATAATCTAATTTGACTCATATAGGCTGATTTCTGCTTCTTAATAGAGCTAAGTTCTGTGAACTTGAGCTACTTTATTTAACCTCTCTCTCTGAGCCTTAATTAGGTAATACTGTCTGCTTTCAGATTCATTGTGAGGGTGATGTAAGATAATAAATGTAAAAGCCAAGCATAATGTTTGGCAATATAGTAGACATGCAATAAAAGTTTAGTAACTTCCCCAAGATCACATGTCATGGTAGATAAAAGCAGGGTAGGAATTCCTTGTAGGGAATCGGAAGCTGTTTCCCGATACTTTGCTTCAGTTTCTTAACAGTTCTACCTGAGTGTTAAAGCTTGGGAATATAATGCTTCTTTTCTGAGTGTCAAAAACCTGATATCAGAGACACTGGTTTATGATAAAAATAACAAATTTTTTACCTTTTTTAAATTACATAAGAACTGCTCTCAGTTGTTTTTGCAGGACTTTTGTCCATTTCTAGGTGACATTAGGTTATACATTGAAGAAAAAAAAAACTAGATATGTTGATAGCTCTTTTGCAAAATTGTGGTTTTCCTAATTTGTAATTGGTTAGTATCGGTAGGCCTTTTACTATTGAACTCAAACATCCCTAGTATCAGTCCAGTGATTTTTATCATAATTCTATTTCTTTTACTTTTATATTAGCTCCAAAATAACCTTTCAGTACTCATTTCTATTGAGCATCTAAAGAGCAGTTTTTTCCCTACTCCAGGTATGAATCTTAAAACAGCTGAGATAGCTCTTTAGGTAGCCTCAGGGACCATCACACTTTTTCCTCTGAGAGTGCAGGCAATGCTAGTACCGATACTTTCATCCAGTGACTGATTTACCTAATGCTGTCAGTGGCAGCTAATATATTACCATAATAATAATCATTTAATAGCCCAGAGCCACAAGCTAAAAGTATGGTATGACCAGATTCAAAAGCTCCTCTCTTTGTTTCTTAAATTCTCTTACCCCTGTGCTATATTGCCTACCACAACTAGTTTAGAAACAGTTTTGGAAATTAGCTTTAATTAGTACATGTTGTGTTAAAATAGTTAAAAGTGCTGGATGTATGTTTTGCATATATCTTAGTATTCCTATAAATTTGGTAGATATTGTCCCCAGTAGACCTTTGCAAAATACATGGATTTTTAAATAAGTCAGTGTCAGAGAAAATATGTAGCAGTCAGTCCCAGTACTCTAAGATTTAATGGTTCAGATTTCTTTCTAATAGAAAGGAATGACTGTAAAACAACTGAGTGATTGTTCTTCATATTTATATTTTACTTGGTGTATACTTTTTCACTTTGTGGCCATTGTTTCAATTTTATTGAGAAGGACCCAATGATAATATTTGTTCTATTTGGTCACTTCACCTTATTTTTTAAAATATCACCATTTTTTAAACCTCCTCCAGTTCATCAATGCTATTGTAGAGAGGAGAGGAATGAAACATTTTTTGATATGTTCAGAAGAAAAGAAATTCTTGTAAGACAGAAAAAGGAGATTAATTCATTCTCACCATGACTGACTGAAGTGAGGGGTTGGGGGAGAAATGGGAAGAGGATGTTAATGGTAGGATATGGGGCTGGAGAAGTGGTTAGGGGTTACATCATGTAGAACCTTGTAAGGATTTTGGATTTTTTTTAGGATATAGGAAGCCACTAGTGTGACTTTTTTTTTTTGAGCAGTGGAGTGAAATGATCTAAATCATGATTTGAAAGGATCACTCTGGCAGCTCCATGCTGTATGGAGAATAGACTCTTGGAAGGAAGTACAAGGGAGGCAGCAGAGTGACCAGTGAGGAAGCTCTTGTAATTGTCTAGACGATGTGCTACTCTCTTGATGTTATTTGGACTAAGTATTATGGTGAGAAATGATTGATTCTTGAAATACTTTTCATATAGAGCCAATAGGATTTACTAATAGATTGGACGTGGAGTAAAAGAGAAAGAAGTCAGTGATAACTCGTAAGATTTTTGAGAAGTTGGGGGCAAGGAATGGCAGAGTAGGAAATTAGTGTGATTTGAGATGTGGTTGGACATCTAAATGGAGATGTTAAGTGGCCAGTTGGAAATATGAGATAGGAATTGGGGAAAAAATTCCAGGCTGATAGATAGAAGAGAGAGACTAGAAGCTGTAAAAATGGGTACGGATGCAGGTAGGTTGGTAGATTTGGTAGTGTGAGAATAGAAAAATTCTCTTCTAACTGCTTCCATTAAAAAACAAAAATTGATACTCAGCCATAAGAAGAGGTGAAATATTGCCATTTGCAACAACATGGATGGACCTCGAGATAATCATGCTAAGCGAAATAAGCCAGACAGAAAAAGTTGAAAATCACATGATATCACTTATATGTGGGATATAAACCTAAAAGCAACAAATGAACAGGACAAACAAAGACTCATGGATATAGACTATAGACTAGTGGTTACCAGAGGGTAGGGGTTGGGGAGGAGGGGGGAGGTAGACAGGGTAAAAGGGGTCAAATATGTGGTGACAGAAAGAAATCTAACTATGGGAGGTGAACACACAGTGTAAATAGATAATATGCCTTACTGTTAAAATGTACAGCTGAAACTTATTGGATTTCGTTAACCAGTGTCACTATAAAAATAAATAAATAAT
The DNA here is from genome assembly GCF_902729225.1 of Pteropus medius. Taxonomy (NCBI): domain Eukaryota; kingdom Metazoa; phylum Chordata; class Mammalia; order Chiroptera; family Pteropodidae; genus Pteropus; species Pteropus medius. The sequence continues at coordinate 21,966,399 of NW_024350319.1, read as the reverse complement.
TTTTTTAAAAAATCAAGAAATAAGAAAAAATTGAAATAACAAACAAGGTCTTTAGCTTAGAGATGAGTGGGGAGGTGGTGTTGGAAGCTTGAGGACATAGAAGAAAGTTTAAAACGGTCTAGAATGAGAGTGATTGAATTAGGGAAATAAAGTATACCAGACAGTATTAAGGATCCACTGAGATTAGTGGTCCTGAATTCAAATGGGACCAGCTAACATGGTTACTTTGTTTTGTTTTGTTTTGTTTTGACCTAGCCACTTCCTGCTGCCTAAATGTAGCTCTGGTTATCCAAGGGTGGAATTTTGCAGTTGGAATTATAACAGAGAGAGAAAGACAAAGTAATTGTGGATTTAAGTGAGTGAATACATATAACAGCAGAGTAAGCACAGGAGAGAGTTGGAAACAGAAAAGTTAGTGTTGTATAAATGAATGATAGGTCTACAAGGTCAGATCATTATAAATACTTTATGTGTATTAATCTTCATTGCATCCCTGTAAAGTACTTTTATTTTACCCATTTGATGGTGAAACTGAGCAACAGAAAGGTTAAATAGTTTGCTGAAGTTCACATATGTGGTGTGGCTCTAGAGCCTGAACTAGTAACTGCTTGCTAGGGTCATTGGAGCAAAGGAAGTCAAAGAGATAGCAGACTAGGGAATTAATCCACATGAAAATGAATGGGGTTTGTGGGCATGAAACCCAGAGGTTTGTAGGTGCTGCAAAAAAGAGGAGTTAATGCTGTGGAAGTGGCAATGAGATTCAAGGAGGACTCAGACTTATACCTCTCTACCCGCTAGCTTCTTCCAGTGCTGTGGGAGGGAAAACAGTCACCTTAGGAGAGAGCCAGATATCAGAGGAAGAAGATGAAAGAACATTTAGTAAAGAGATTGAGAATATAGTTAGGATCTTTTTTGATGGCAAATTATGAGTTCCTGAAAGTGCCATGGAAAAGGTTTTGGGAAGGTTGGAAGTGGGATTAGATTAGAGGAGCAATGAGAGTTCTGGGATATTGGGATTCTGACTGACTTAAATTAGTGGGGCTGTAGGACTTGATAGGATTAATAAGGACAGTTTCCAAGGCAGAATTGTGGCTGTGTGTGTTGGGAGGAAGGAAAGAAGTACAGGTTTTGCCAAGAGTAACTCTTGACTCCTATCATGGCTATGTCAAGGCCAGGAAAAATGTATTGTTATTAGAAGCAGTCTTTAGTAAGAAGAATGCCTAGAGATCCTTTTAGGTTTTCTCTTTTGAAACACATTGGTATAATGTGAATGAATGAGCATTAGAAAATTTTATTGTTTTGAGAAAGATGACTTACTAATTTAGATAGCTATTTGCTTAAATATGAATATCTATAGCTCTTTACAGAGCTTTTACATTCATTATCTTATTTGATATAATTTTCTGAGTTACACATAAAATGTGAAATTGGTACCTTTAAACTCCAATTATGGATTCTTTGGAAAACTTATTTTACAAGTTCTTTTAACCCTTACACTGTATCATTTCTTCTCAGAACCTTCAAAAGGCTTCCCATCTCACGTCAGGTAAAAGTCCAAGTCCTTACAGTGGCTCCAAAGCCCTATGTGCTTTGGTTCCCTGTTATTTCTCCTCCATAACCTAACCGCCACTTACAACATTACTCCTAATTTAGGCCCCTATTTGCTGTTCCTTGAGCATGCCAATCTTGATTCCATTTCAGGTCCTTTAAATTATTCTCCCAGGACTGTTTCCTCAGTTTCTCTTTTACTTTCTTCAGTATTCTGTTCAAATGTTACCTTATTAAGGTACTTTCCCTGACCTACCTATATAAATAGCAGTGTATCTCCCAACATTCCCTGTTACCCTACTTTGTTTTATTTCCATAACACTCATCACCACATGATGTATATTAATTGATTTATTCCATCTATCTTCCCCTACTAGAAAATTCAAACCTCAAGGTAGAGATTGAGTTTATTTTGTTCGGTGGTATATATCCAGAGGGAGAGAAGTATCTGGCTCTAAATGAATATTTGTTGGTTAAATTGATGAATTAGGCAAGTAAGGCAGTATCAGAGATTGTTAGAGTTCTCTGAGTTCTCAATCTCTGTGATAGATATGGGAGATTAGAACCTACTGATTTCTAGTCTGTTGCTCTTAACATTGTATCACATGGCCACCCAGAACAGTGCTTATAGTCTGATGGGTACTTAGTTTAAATATACTTTAGCTTATTTCTATATCATAGAACATTAACCTGTGTTGCTTTTTCCCCTAATGTAGATGCCAGAAGAAGAAGCTTTCTGTGTATTTGTTAAATTAATGCAAGATTATAGACTTCGTGAACTTTTTAAACCAAGTATGGCAGAATTGGGCCTCTGTATGTACCAGTTTGAATGCATGATTCAGGTAAAAATGTAGTGTTAACAAAAAGACATATTGCCTTTATATTTTTTATCATCTTGGTTTTAGTGACAGCTAAGCAGATTTAATGTTAAAGGCATTAAAGCAGTTGGAAAATTAGTGTTTTTATCACATGATTATTTGTTGGTTGGTTAACATACAACTTAGACCTGCTTTTCATTTAGGCACTGTCTGCAGATATCTATACTATCAGTCTGGAATTCGATAGCAGTTTTTATATTCAGACTGAAGTGTATATGCCACATATGTCATAACCCCATTGCCTAAATGCATGAGTTTGCTCATTATGCTCTATTGTATCCTATTATCGTTATGCAGATTATGCTCTTACAGGAGTCCATGGCATTAAGACACTAACATCAGTTAATTCCTTTGAGACTGTCTCTTCTGTCTCTTTCAGTCCTCTCCCCTGTCTTTCTCTTTTTAATCTCACATTTTGCCGACCTGTAATCTTTTTAAAAAATGTTTCCATCCTTTTATGTTGCTGATTTAAGACTCAGAGTCTAGTGATTGCTCAAGGGTGAAGAGAAAAGGAGAGGAATCAAAATTAAGTGGATTTGATTCACATATTTTATGCATAAGTAAGTTTATTGTCCTGTAAAATGATGATATAAATATTCTCATTTACTTAAATGTCAGTTAGATAAGCAGAATTTAAGAATATAGGTTAATGTTTCAACTGACATCAGAGCTATTTTTACAAGTCTCCTTTTTCTTGGCAGCATTACCCACAGGAATGTTTAAATCTGTGTTTTCTATGTGTGGTGGGAGAAAGGGGATATGCAAAATTTTTTTATATTTTAAAGAAAAAGAGTAAGTGTTAAGATGATTCTTAAAGTTTTTTTCTGAAATAATAAACTTGTTTTTATCAACCTTTAAACTTTCTTGGTTATTTTCAGTTAGTGTCATTTATGTTTTGAATTACTAGAGTTACTAAAGCATATATTTGGATGAGAAGGTAGGAAAGTAAGGATACAGTTATCTATCCTTGGTATATCCTTGGTAAGGATACACCTATCAATGGTAGATAGCACCTGAAAGTATTTCAACATAGCATTTCTTTTCTTTGTAAAAATTTTTGAAATACTATAATTTATAGAAATTATCTACCCACCAACAAAATTAAACAAATAAAAAAGTTCTACTTACTTGCTTTAATATTTTTATTAATAAATCAAAAGTTATAGATACAGCCAAAGTTCTAACTCCACATTTGTTTCCCCTTCTTCCCTTCCCAGATATTAACCACTATCCTGAATGTATTAATTTCTACATCTTAACTTTTCCATATGATGCCTGATCTTGTCTTTGTGTTTGGTATAGGCTAATCTTGTATATATACAGTGACCTGGTTTAAAATCATCAGTTTTACCATATTTTAATTAATTGTTTTTTTTTCCTTTAGGAGCATCTCCCAGAGCTCTTTGTACATTTTCAATCTCAGAGTTTTCATACCTCAATGTATGCATCATCCTGGTTTCTGACTATCTTTCTTACGACCTTTCCATTACCAATTGCAACAAGAATATTTGATATCTTTATGTCTGAGGTAAGCTAATGGGCAGACTGCGCATGGAACCATTAGGTTAAATAGAGCAGGACAATGAGAACAATAAAGGAGACCCATATGTCCCTTGCTAAATTGTTTACACTGGATAATCTCATTTAAACCTCTAACACCTTACGAGGTTCTGTTCGTTTCCCCATTTGATTGATGAGGAAGCCGAGGCAAGTAGCTAGCTTGTCTTAGCACATTAGTGGTATAGTAACCAGGATTCAAATCTAGGCAAATTCTGGAGCCTACACTCTTAAACTTCTGTATTACCTCCTATTGATTTAGCGAGAATTAGTGAGGTAAAATTTGCTTTATAGTTAATATAAAACTTAATATAATTAAGTTTTTCTATTCCACTAACACATTCCAGGTAGTCCTCTTAATTGTCATTGACATGTATTAGGGATTCTTTGTCTTCTATATTTTGAATGCAAATGTAGGAAGGTAAGAATAGGTGACCAGTGGTAGATACCACCTGCAAGTATTATTAATTGTTATTAATTATATCTTGGGAAGGTTAATTTGTGTTACCTACCTAAATTAGTCTGGAGCCAGCAAACTATGATTTTTGTACTGGTGCATGCCAAATCAAAGGACCAAACACTAGTCCTTTACTATGTTTTTGTAAATAAAGTTTTCTCAGACCACAGCCATGTCCATTTATTGATGTGTTATGTTTGTCAGTTTGGAGGCTACAATGGTAGAGTTGAGTATTTGTGACTGCAATCACATGGCCCAGCAAGCCTAAAGTATTTTTATCTGACTCTTTACACAAAATGTTAGCCAACATCTAGTTCAGACCCCTAAGTGTTTACCCTATTATTCTTTTGAATAATTAGTTTTTGTTGATTAAGAGTGAGACAAATTTGGCTTTATATAATTTCTTTCCTCAGGGTTTAGAAATAGTGTTTCGAGTAGGATTAGCACTTCTTCAAATGAATCAAGCAGAACTGATACAACTCGACATGGAAGGGATGTTACAGGTAAGTCAGTACATTTCTCGAATGTCTTTATATTTTACTATTAATTAGTTAAAAAATGGCACTAAGTAGTTCTTATGTTTTTCTTTTATTGTTTCTTAGCACTTTCAGAAGGTCATCCCTCATCAGTTTGATGGTGGTCCAGACAAACTAATCCAGGCAGCTTACCAAGTCAAGTATAACTCAAAAAAAATGAAAAAGTAAGTATTTTATATTTTGGTTTTCAGTTATAGGGATTTGTTGAAGCATATAGGAAATTAAATAGAAATGCCAAAACATTCTAATAAGTGCAGTTTTCTTCCTCAGTTTATAGAACTGTGCTATTTTATTTGGTAGTAATGGTTTCAATGTAACAAATTTAATGTTAGAATTTCATACCGCCCTTATTAGCAGTACATGGAACCATTGTGGATTACCTTTAACACTCCCCCTTCCCATTCCACATTGATTAGAATTAGTTAGGAACCTGGTAAGTTTATACATATATATGAGTGTGCTATTGTTTTAAAAGCCACTTTTATGATGTGGTCTATCTTACTGACATTCTTTTCCTCTCAGTTGCTCGATCCCAGAGTGTCACTTAAATTTAAGATTAACATAACCAGCAAGAAAGGCATGAATTATAGATTAAGAACTTGAATTTTTACTTATTGTGTATTACTTTCTAATGAAACATTTCTTGGTACGTGTGTGTGCTTGCGTGCGTGTGTGCATGCACACACGTATTTCATTAAAGTTCAAGATAAGTATTCTTGGCTTATAAATACCAGTTTTCAAAATATAGTAAAAGTGTTCATTAATAACGACAGCTCTTATTTTTCTAGCTTTTAGTACTTAAATAAATCCTAGCCTGAGGTCATAGTTAGCATTCCTGACACTAGTTTCTATGGTTACAAGATGCTTTAAAATGATAGCAGTACTATATGCTAGTAGTTCTCAATATCTTTGCTGCTGCAACACAAAATTACATTAACACATAGGACATACTCCTATGGATGTTCCAACTCCAGAAAATATATTAAAATGTGAGTGAGAATTATGTTATTAAAATTAGTTGCCAAAACAAGTAAATTTATGAGCTTCAACTATTATTAATAAATTGCTTGTGAAATTTCTAATAACCAAGCACGTTACACCAGCATGTTGAGACGGAATAGACCAAAAAACTGATCTTTGCTCTGATAAAAATTTTTAAGGAGCCATCTCAGTTTCCACCTCTTGGTAAAACCACATTTAAATCACAGTAGCCAGAAAGAGAATTTATTTTACTTTAGACTAATGGAGAACAAGATAACAGAGTCTCCTTTTAACTCTTGTTTATTACTAGTATAATCCTATTTCTGAAATTTTAGTTATACTACTTATCAAACTCCTTACCCTCTGATTCTTTCATCACTCCCTAGCCTGATGTCTAATAGCCTTCCTCTGGTCTGAATAAGTATACCTCCTCTGATGTTTTGTACCTGTGCTCATATAGCCAAGTGTTGGAGAATATTGCGTAGTTAGTGAGATTGCTGGTAGTAAGTTGTGTCTCCACTGCCACCCCATGTATATTTTTATTAACCTTGATTGATTCTCCCATTTCCCACAGTGGTTATTTCAAACTTTACCATTCTTCCCAAGATCATATCCCCGTCATTTTCAAACTCTCTAAACTTTTTTTCATCTTAACAGACAGCCATATTTTTCTTCTTTTCTTTTCTGTTTCTGTTCCTTTATAATGCTAAATCAGAATATAGGATATTTTTCCTGTCTCTTTTAGGTCCTAGCTCCGTTAATTGTGTCTTCTGTTTTTTATCTTCAACCCCTCTTTCTATTGCTGATTTTCATCAGCATGTGAAGGCATTTTTGAGTTCTCACTTAAAAGCAACAAAAGCAGAACCTTCCTCAATATAGCATTCCATTTTCCTTTTATGAAGCTTGACTGTGAAGGAAAGAATAGTTTATACTCATTAGCTCCAGATTATATTTCTGCAGCCTTTTATTCAATGGTGACATTTTTTAAACATACAGAAAAATAGAGAGACTAGAATAATAAAGGACTATCCATATGCTTATCATCTAGGTTTAAGAGTTAATATTTTGTCATATTCCCTCCATGTATTTTCTTTCTTAGGTGTTTCAGAGTAAATTGTAGAAATCATGACTTTTCAATCCTTAATACCACAGTATTCTTCTCTGTAATATAAAGGCATTTGCCTCCCTTACCACATTGCTTATACCACTTAACAATAATTACATGATACTGTCTAATAACCCATGTAAGTTCAAATTTCCCCAGTTGTGCCAAAAATGTCTTTTACCGTTAATTATGTTTCATTCAGCTATTCGCTTATATTTCTTTTAATTTAGATCAGCACTGCCTACTCCAAATCCTCTTTTAATATACTGACTTGTAGAAGAGATAGTTGAATGGAGAATATCCAGTTTTAAGGACTTGTCTAATCATCTTGATGTCATTTAACTTCTGTGTCCCTTATTTTCTGTAAACGAGGAGCTAAATTGAAAGGTTTAATTAGATTACGCACAAACATTTTTGGCAAGAATATATAATAAATAAATGTGTACTTCATATTCACCTAAAGAAATGCGTAATGTCTATCTGTCCTACTTTTATTAGCGATGCCATGACTGGCGACTGCATTAAACTAATGACAGATTTTTTTATTATACTCGTTCCCCCTTATGACCATTCAGTAATCTATATTTGATACTTGGGCACTATGAGAATATAGTTCATCATGACCTTTCACCTAATAGCTTTAGCATCCATTTGATAATGATACTTTTCGTGTTTAAGTTATTTCATTTGGAATAACAAAATTATAATTTTCTAATAACATTTATTAGTTAGCTTTCTTTATTAACACTTTCTTCATTAACTAGAACTAACTTTTCACCTTACTGGAAACAGAAATAAATGCTTCATTATTTCCCTTTAATTACCAGTATCCAGAGAAGAGAGTTAATGGAAGTGGCGCTCTTTTAAATTATTCTTTTTTTTAAGCCGGGGTATTATTAAGGACTTATGGAATTATATTCAACATGCTTTAAGCTGATATAGTCATTATTTTTGTTGTTTAGATACTCTCAGTTTTGGCTGACAGAGCCCTTTTCAGATGGCTTGTATGTCTTCTTAAACATGACTCTTTTGGTCCTTAAACACTTCCTTGTTTTAGGAACAAAAGATGTCCCAGCCTCATTATGCACATTGATTTCTTTTAGTGAGGAATAGTATTTAGAGAACAAAATCAGGTGTGAGGGGTCCTCATTATTATTTAGGGTGTCAAGCTTTAAGGATCTTTCAGTGGACATAGGTAGAAAATATGTATTGGAGAATAAACATGACTTCATAGCAATGTCTCAACTATTTTTTAACCCCTTGTAAACTGATATCTGCCCTTACTCTTACACTAAAACCAGTTTTTTGAAATCTTTTTTTTAAATTCATTTAAATAAATATTTTTTGTGTGCATTCAGTACATGCTGACATTGCTCTAAGTGTTAAAAGTAAAATACTGAACCAAATAGACAAAATTCTTAATCTCATGAAACTTATGTTCCTAGTGTGTATGTAAAGAGGCAGAAATTAAAATTACATGGCAGGTGGTGATAAGTACTGTGAAGAAAGACAATTTGTGTAAGGAGGCTAGGGAGTAACAGGTGGGTGCTATTTTTTTTTTAAGTACAGTGGTGGGCAAAGGCCTTTCTTAAATGGTGGCATTTAAGTAGAGACCTAATAGAAATAAAAGGCAAGCCATTCAGGTAACTCAGAGAGCTTTCCAGACATGAGGACAAGCAGTGCAAAAGCTTGGCAACAGAGATGTGCTTGGCATATTTGATGAACATCATTGTGGCCAGGATGGTGGGAGTAGAGTGGGCCAAATGGAGAGAGAGAGGAAAACGGGATGGAGAGGTAACGAGATTTTATAGCCCTTGAGATAGATTTTTGTTTTTATTTTTAGTAAGAGCAGAGGAAGGACTTAACATTTTAACAGAACCACATTAGCTGCTTTATGGAGAATAGACATTGGAGGAGGTAAGGTCAAGATGTGTTCAGGGAGAGGAGTTAGTGAACTATTGAAATAATTCAGACTAGAGAATAATGAAAGCTTCACTTAGAGTGGTAGTAGCTGAGATGTTAAGAAATAATTGTTTCCCAGTTGCAAATCAAATAGGTGATTTTTATTTCTAACTATTAACTTTGGATGCAGGTAATCACTTCTCTTCAATTTTTTTATTTTTAATTAAATTTATTAGGGTAACATTGGTTAATAACATTATATGTCTCAGGTATGCCGCTTTATAAGACATGATCTGTATATTACATTGCGTTCTCACCACCCCAAATCTAGTCTCCTTCTGTCACCATAAATTAGAGCCCTTTTTACCCTTTTTATCCTCCTCTCAATGCCTTTTCCCTTTTGGTAATCACCATACTGTTGTTCATTTGTTGTTCATATGGGTCTCCTTTTCCTTTTCCATTCGACTTATTTCACTTAGCATAATACTCTCAAGATCTGTCCATGTTGTTGCAAATGGCAAAATTCCATCATTTTTATAGCCAAGTAGTATTCCATTGTATATATGTACCACACCTTCTTTATCCAGTTGTTCGTCAAAGGACACTTAGATTTTTCTATGTCTTGCCTATTATGAGTAATGCTACAATGAAAATAGGAGTACATGTATCTTTAAGAATAAGTGTTTTCAGTTTACATGTAGATACCCAGAAGAGGGATTGCTGGGTCATATTTTTGTTTTTTTTGAGGAACCTTTATACTCTTTCCCATAGAGGCTGCACCAGTTACATTCCCATCCGTGGTTTCTCCACATCCTCTCTAACACTTATTATTTCTTGTCTTATTGATAGCAGGTATGAGGTGGTATTTCATTGTGGTTTTGATTTGCATTTCCCTTATAGCTAGTGAAGTTGAACATCTTTTAATATATCTGTTGGCCATATTTATATCTTCTTGGGAAAAATGTTGAGGTCTTCTGCCCATTTTTAATTAAATTGTTTTGTTTTTTGTTGAGTTGTATGAGTTCTTTAAGTATTTTGGATATTAGCCCCTTATTGGAGATAACATTTGCAAATATCTTTTCTTATTCTGTTGGTTGCCCTTTTGTTTTGTTGATCGTTTCTTTTGCTATGCGGAAGCCTTTTAGATTGATGTAGTCCTATTCATTTATTTTTGCTTTTACTTTCCTTGCCTTTGGGGTTCAGTTCACAAAAACTCCTCTGAGACCATGGTCCATAAATTTAGTATCAATGTTTTCTTCTATGTATTTTATTCGTCTTTAATCTCTTTTGAATGAATTTTTGTGTATGGTGTCGCATAGCAGTCTGGTTTCATTTTTTTGCACGTAACTTTCCAGTTTTCCCAGTGCCATTTATTGAAGAGGCTTTCCTTTCTCCATTGTATGTTTTTGGCTCTTTTGTTAAAAATTATTTACCCATAAATGTGTGGGTTTATTTCTGGGCTCTCAATTATATTCCATTGGTCTGTATATCTGTTTTATTGCCAGTATCATACTGTTTTGAATACTGTAGTTTTATAGTATAATATGAAATCAGGGAGTGTGATACCTCTGGCTTTATTCTTTTCTCTGTTTTAACTGTTCAGGGTCTTCTGTGGTTCCATACAAATTTGATGATTTTTGTTCTATTTCTTTGAAAACTGCTAGGAATTTGATGATTTAATGTAATCATTAAATGTATATTACGTTAGGTAATATGGCCATTTTAACTATGTTGATTCTTCTAATCCTTGAACACATAATATCTTTGCTTTTCTTTGTGTCTTCTTCAGTTTCTTTCAGCAATATCTTGTATTTTTCAGTGTATAGGTCCTTCACATCCTTTAAGTTTATTCCTAGGTATTTTATCCTTTTTGTTGCAATTGCAAATGGGATTGTTTCCTTCATTTCATTTTCTGATATTTCAATGTTAGTATACAGGAATATAATGGATTTTTGTACATTGATTTTGTGTCCTGCAACTTTACCATATTTGTTTATCATTTCTAATATTCTTTTGGTGGAGTCTTTAGGGTTTTCTATATATGGAACAGCGTCATCTGCAAATAGTGACAGTTTTACTTCTTCACTCCCATTTGTAAGCCTTTTACTTCTTTCTCTTGTCTGATTGCTTTGGCTAGGACTTCCAGTACTATGTTGAATAACAGTGGTGAGAGTGGGCAACCTTGTCTTGTTCCTGATCTTAGGTGAAAAGCTTTCAGTTTTTCTTTCGCCATTGACTATGATATTAGCTGAGGGTTTGTTATATATGGCCTTTATTTTATTGAGGTATTTTCTTTCTATACCAATTTCATTGAATGTTTTAATCATAAATGGATGTTGTATTTGTCAAATGCTTTTTCTTAGTCTGTTGATAGTATCATAAGATTTTTATCTTTTATTTTGTTAATGTGGTGTATCACATTGATTTTTGTATGTTGAAGTATCTTCACGTCTCTGGAATGAACCCCATTTGATTGTGTTGTATTATCTTTTTAATGTATTGTACTTAATTTGCTATTATTTTGTTTAGGATTTTTGCATCTATGTTCATTACAGATATTGGCCTGTAGTGTGTTTGTGTGTGTGAGTGTGAGTGTGTGTGTGTGTGTTGTCCTGGATTGGTTTTGATATCAGAATAATGTTGGCCTCAAAATGAGGTAGGAAGTATTCCCACTTTGGTTTTTTGGAAGATTTTGAGAAGGATAGATACTGAATCTTCTTAGAATGTTTGGTAGAATTCACAAATGAAGCCATCTGGTATTGGACTTCTGTTTTGAGGGGAGCTTTTTGATGACTGTTTCAATTTCCTTACTGTTGTCAGTCAATTTAGGTTTTCCAGTTCTTCTTGGTTCAGTCTAGGAAAGTTATATATTTCTAAGAATTTGTCCATATCTTCTAGGTTATTGAATTTGGTGGCATATAGCCTTTTATAATATTCTTGTGTAATCCTTTTTATTTCTGTAGTATCTGTTATAACTTCTCCTCTTTCATTTCTGATTTTATATATTTGAGTCTTTTCTCTTTTTTTCTTAGTCTATCCAGAGGTTTGTCGATTTTATTTTATTTTTGAAGAACCAACTCTTTGTTTTATTAATTTTTTTCTATTGCCTTTTTTTCTCTATTTCATTTAATTCTGCTCTAATTTTTCTTTCCTTCTACTGACTTTGGACTTTGTTTGTTCTTTTTCTAGTTCTTTTAAGATTGTTAATTTGAGATTTTTCTTGTTTTTTGAGGTCTGTAATGCTATAAAACTTCACTTCTATAACTCCCCTGCTATTCTGAATTTTTGATCCATCATTGATTTTCTTGCTTTTGAAAGATAGTCATACTACATAGATAAGTAGTTATGCTTATATTTGAGTGTTATGAAAATTGTATCATTGCTGTATATAGTCATCTGTGACTTGAGTTTAGCAATTGACATTATGATGGTACAATTTATTAGATTTTTTGTGTTGCTGCAGTTCATTAATTTTCACTGCTGTATAATATTCTATTGAGTAAATCTGCCATAATGTATCCATTTTTCTGGATGGCCATTTTAGACATTTCAGATTTGTTCGTTTGCTGTCATGCTATTAAAATACTGTGATTATTTGTGTGGGAATTTTCTATGATGAATAGTTAGGAACCCATTCCTATTTCTGTTACTAGACTGCAGGGCAGGTCATGTTCAACATTATGAAATTTGCCAAAGTGTTCTGTATTATAATCTCATCTAGCAATGTATTATAAGAGTTCTTATTGTTCTACTTCATCATTAACACTTGAGTATTCTTAATTTTTGCCAAACTATTGAGTATAAAATATATCTCATTTTGGACTTAATTCATATTTTCCTAATTATTAATAAGAGTAAGCATCTTTTCATATGTTAATTGGTCTCATGTTTTTCTTCTGTTTGTCCCTTTTCTATTGCAGTGTCTACTTCTTACTGCATTGACTACTCTTTAGTAGTTAGTAGTTGTTTATATATATTCGGTTAGTAGTTCTTTATCAGTATTAAAAAATTAGTCTCATCCATTTCTACTAAGTACTACTCTTGGAATATGTAACGAAGTTAGACTTGGACCTCACTCTGAAGAAGATTCAAGTTTCCTGTAGATTGGAGGGTTGCAGAATAGAAAAGTAAATAGCTTGTTACAGTTACAGCCTGATAGATGCCAATATAGGAGGTTCTTAATATAACATATAAGAGATATGTAACCTATATGTCTTTAAACTGCATACAGTCTGTTGAGGGTCAGAATATGGTGACTAGATTTTCAATATTCATGTATATTCTTTCCTCACATTCATCTCCTTGATAACATTCCTATGATAGAGGTGTCTTGCTTCTCCTTTTCATCTCTCCCCTTTTGCAGTCTGCCTTCTACCACTTTATAAAAGAAAGGCAAACCTGTTATTCTCCAGATCTTACAGTAGTACATTAGTTTGGGATATAAAAATCAAGGGGGTATCAAACAAAAGTGACAGTTTTAGAATGTGTTGCTCCAGAAGGAGTGTACCCTGAGAGAGCAAAGCAAGAAAAATTGAACAGAGCAGCTTTTATTTTATCCAGCTAACAAATGCTTGGCAAGGCTGTCTTATCTTTCTTATAATTAGAATTGAAAATAGAGTGGTGATTATGGGGACAAGTATTAACATGTATTTTATTTGAGTTGAAAAGTAAAGGCAGACTTTAATGACAAAGTAAATATAATTTGACTCATTGGTTCAATAGCAGTAACTGCCTTTGCCACTTAGGTTATAGAACAGACATTATTTATAAATTAAATGAGACTAAATCTCATTTAAAGTTTTAGTGGAAAAAACTTAAAGCACACATAAATTACATTCTTTGCAACTATATACGCTTCAGGTAAAACATTTTTTGTGGAAGTCTTAAAATGGATAAGGGGAAACATTATTTTAGCAGGTACATGAGGAGAAAAATTATATCACTGACAGGGATGGTGGAAGTTGAAGATTCAGTTTTTTTGAAAGAGATGATGCCAGAGTACCTTTTCAAGGAACTTATGTTTCTAATTGCTGGGTTTTAAACAGTGACTACAACAGGAAGTCCCTTCTGTGTGAAACTTATAAAAGTGCATAAAACTGACACAGAACAAATATACTATATAAAATCCATCAATGAAAGTGCCATGAAGGAAAAATAAAGCAGGATAGAACACTCAAGGATAGAGGGCACAGACTGACAAGGTGTCATTTGAGCAGGCACCTGAGGGAAGTGAAAGAGAGAGCCATATGATTATTTTGGGGAAGTGTATTTCACACAGCAGGAATAGTAAATATGCCTGAGGCAAGAATGTGACTGATATGTTTAAGGAACAGCAAAAAAACAGTGTAACTAATATAGGCAAATAAGAGTGTGGTGGGCAATGAAGTCTGATATGTGGGGGTATAGGGGTATTTAAAGCTGTGCTGTCCTATGTAGTAGCCACTACCTGCATGTGGCCATTTAAATTAAATACAAGTAAAGATTTACTTCATCAATTCTATTAACCATATTTCAAATGCTTATTAGTCACTTATATGTAGCTAGTGTGTACTATATTGGACAGCACAAATATAGAACATTTTCAAAAGTTCTCCTGGATATTGTTGGCCTCCTCAGGGGCCAGAATTATATTCTAAGTCTGAGGGAAAACTATTAGAGAATTTTGAGAAAAGTGACATCTGGTTTTAAAAATTTCACTCTTTTTGCTGTTTATAAGGGTAAGTAGAGGTTGGCCAGGTCAAGAGAAGGGGAAGGCATTTTAGGCAGGAGGGTAATATATACAGAGGCTCAAGGGTACCTTTAAGATAAAAAAGTTGCAAACAATCAGTCCTAGCTTTTGTTTGTCAAGACTAAATCTCAAAGAAATAGAAAATCTGAACAGACCTATAACTAGTAAAGATATTGAATCAGTAATCAAAGGTCTCTTGACAAGAAAAGCCCTTTACCTGTTGCCTTCACTGGTGAATGCTATCAAAAATTTAAAGAATAGCTGATATCAGTTCTCAAACTTTTTCAAAAAGTAGAAGAGGAGGGACTACTCCTTAACTTTCTGTGAGGCCAGCATTACCCTGATACCAAAGCCAGTACAAGAAAAGAAAACTAAAAGATCACGATGCCTTGTAAATATTGTGCAAAATCCTCAACAAAATATTAGCAAACCAAATTCAGCAGCATATTAAAAGAGTTATACACCGCAACCAAATAGGATGTATTCCTGGAATGCCAGAATAGTTCAACATATGAAAATTGATCAGTGCAATACACCACTATTAACTGAATGAGGGGAAGAAAAAACATGTGACTATCTCAATTGATGCAGAACAAGTATTTGATAAAATTCAATACCCTTTCATGATAAAAACACTCAACACTAGGAATGAAATGCAACTACCTCAACATAGTAAAATTCATATGTGAATTTTATGAAATATGAAAAATATCTCAAAACATATGAAAAATCCATAGCTGAATCACATTCAATGATAAAAGACTGAGAGGTTTTCCTCTAAGATCAGGAATAAGGCAAGGATGCCTACTTTCACCACTTCTATTCATCATAGTACTGAAAGGTCTAGCCAGGTCAATTAGGCAAGGAAAAGAAATAAAGCCATCCCAGTTGGAAAGTAAAATTAACTCTGTTGGCAAATGACATTCAGAAAAACCTAAAGATTCTATCAGCCCCTTACTCTAAAAGAAAAACTGTTAGAGCTAATAAATGAATTCAGCAAAGTAGCAGGATATAAAGTCAACACAAATATAAATCGTGTTTCTATACACTAACAGTGAACAATCTAAGAAGGACATTCCATTTATAAAAGCATCAAAAAGAATAAGATACTTAGGAATTAACCAAGGAGGTGAAATACTTGTGTAATGAAAACTATAAAATATTTCTGAAAGAAATTAAATTAGACAAATAAATGGAAATACATACTATGTTCATTGACTGGAAGACTTAGTGTTGTTAAGATGTCAGTACTATCCAAAGTGAACTATGGATTCACTTTGGGTAGTACTGACATCTTAACAACATGCAAAATCCCAATAACATTTTTTGCCAAAATAGAAAGCCCATTCTAAAATTCATATAGAATCACAAAGGACCTTAAATAGCCAAATAATCTTGAAAAAGAGCACTAAAGTTGGAGGACTCATACTTATTGATTTCAAATCTTCTTCAAACTACAGTAATCAAAACATTTTGGTACTAGAATAAAGACAGGCATAGAGACCAATAGAATAGACTAGAAAGCCCAGAAATAAGCCCTTGCATATATATGGTCAAATGATTTTTGATAAGAGTGCTAAGAACATTCAATAGGGAAAGGAATGTCTTTGTAACAAATGGTGCTGGGAAAACTGGATATTCACATGCAAAAGAATGTACTGGACTCACCTAAAACCATACATAAAAATTTAAGTAAAAATGGATGCAAGATCTGGATGTAAGAATTAAAACTATAGAACTCTTAAGTGAAAACACAGAGCAAAAGCTTCATCACATTGGATTTAGCAGTGATTTCTTGGGCATGACGCAAAGGCACAGGCAATAAAAGAGAAAAATAGATAAATTAGATTTAATGAAATTTAAAAATTTTTGTGCAGCCTAAGACACTCTCAACAGAATAAAAAGTCAACCCACAGAAGAGGAGAAAATGTTTACAATCATATATCTGATAAGGGATTAATATCCAGAATCTATAGAGAACTAAAACTTAGCAACAATCAAAAACAAACAACTGAATTGAAAAATGGTCAAAAGACTTGAATAGAATTTCTCTAAAGAAGATATACAGATGGCCCATAAAACAAGCACACAAAAAGATGCTCAACCTCACTGATCATTATGGAAATGTAAATTAAAACCACAATAGGATACCACCCCACACCCATTGGGATGACTTCTATCACAAAAATAAAATAACAAGTGTTGGTGAGGATGTAGAAAAATAGAAACTGTTGTAGACTATTGGTGGGTGTGTAAAATGGTTAAGGCTGCTATGGAAAATAGTATGGCAATTTCTCAGAAAATTAAAAATTGAATTACCATATGATCCAGTGATTCTACTTCTGGATATATACTCCAAAAAATGAAATAAAGTTTCAAGACGATATTTGTACACCCATGTTCATAGGAGCGGTATTCATTTTAGCTAAAGCACAGAAGCAACAAGTGTAAATGAATGAATGGATAGGCAAAATGTGACGTATAAGTATGATAAAATTCATTGTATTTACAATAAATACAAGGCAGTTCAGCCTTAAAAATGAAGGAAATTCTGACATAGGTATAATATGGATGAACCTTGCGGACATTATGCTAAATGAAATATTTGGTGGTGTTAACGATCAAAGAGACTGAACATAAAATGATTGTTGTCTAAGTATAGAGAGAGGGGAGAATGGGATGTTATTGTTTCAATGGGTAGAGTTTCAGTTTTATAAGATAAGAAGAGCTATAGACATGCTAGTGGTGATAGCTGCATAACATTATATAAATGTATTTAATACTACTAACTACATTTGAAAATAGTTAAGATGGTAAACTTTTTGTTAAATGTTTTACTTTAATAAAAAATTACTGTGAGCTAAATGAGATTTTATGTTTATAGTAAATAATAGGTTTTTGTTTTTTTGAGGGATAATTTAATTTTTAAAGGCAGCTCTAAGTTATTTGAGGCCGTCTCATTAATATTTGAAGTCATTAAACTTGATATTAACATTTTTGGTCGAGAACAAGATATAAAAATATCTTTTGGGGACTAATTTTTGTATGCGCTATAAAAATTTTTTAAAGATAATTTTACCCTTGTAGTAGAGTTGCAAAAATAGTATATTGCGTTTGTCATTTTTTATTTTCCTGTAGTCAGTGATAGTGCTTGTCTTATGTTGTCTTTCATGACCTTGAGACTTCTGAAGTGAGCTGTTTAGTTATTTTGTAGAATGTCCTTCAATTTGGGTTTGTTAATTTCTCTTGATTACATTGAGGATATTCATTACTGGAAAGGACACTACAGAAGTGAGGGTCCCTTCTCAGTACATATTAAGGAGTGCATGATGTCAACATGTGTTATGGTGATGTTAACCTTAATCAGTTGGCTCAGATGTTGTCTGAGATTTTGTGCAATAAGTTGACTATTTTTCCCTTTGTAATTGCTAAGTATATTGGGAGAAACACTTTAAGATTAGGTTCAAACTTTTATCTACAATTATAGCATCCGCTGATTTTTCTTGCCTATGGCAGTTACTGTTTTGGAGTTCTAATAGTGACTTTTATATTTACCTCATTCCTTCTGTGCTTATTAATTGGATTTCTTTTGTTAGGAATAGTTGTCTTCTTTCCCCCATTATAAATTTCTTAGTCAATTTTAGTATAGTCATGTACCACATAACAACAGTGTTTTTGGTCAGCAGACCAAATATATTCAGGTGGTCCCATAAGATTATAATGGATCTGAAAAATTCCTATCACCTAGTGATGTGATGATGGTTACATCATATCGCAGTGCATTCACTTACGTGTTTGTGGTGATACTGGTGTAAACAAACCTGCACTACCAGTCATATAAAAGTATAGCACATACAAGTTTGTACAGTACATAATACTTGATAATGGCAATAAACAACTGTGTTAGTGGATTATGTATTTGCTCTACTATTCTTTTAATCATTATTTTAGAATGTACGCTTTCTACTTATTTAAAAAAAACCAACAGTTTGCTGTAAAATAGTATGTCATGTTACCCTGGCAGCTGCCTCGTACATCTTGTGTTTACCACTTCTCTTGATTGCATCATTTTCTTTTACGCTTTATTTAATCTTATATTGGTTTGCTCATCATGGACCTTAAGCTTTTGCACAATGACACTGCATTTGTCACTCAGTACATATCCTTGTGGTTAAGCATTTTTGGCGGTGATTTCAGATCCAGTTGAACTCTACAGATGTATCGTAATTTAAGGGGGAATGATGGGTAGTTATTTTGTAAGCTTAGGGCTGAATAGACTGTAAACTCAGTTCTCTGTTTGGTGCCTTATGTATTTTACTTTCTAAAGTTTACTTTTGTATGGTTCTTATTTTTGTTATTTAGAAAATAATTTTTGGTAAGAATTTTTGTAACTATTTAGATGATTTTTCTCATATCAAATATCTCAAGTTATAAGTTGGGGGAATCTAATGAAATTATATTTTGTGTTAATATAGTTTTAAATTTTATAATTTAATAACTACTTTGGAATGAAAACACACCTTTATTTTTTTTCCTTCTTAGGCTTGAAAAGGAATACACTACAATAAAAACTAAAGAAATGGAAGAGCAAGTTGAAATTAAAGTAAGCATCTCAGGACTTTTAAAAGTGCTGAACATAAATTGATTGAAGTCAGTTGTTGAGCAGTAGATGTTAGGTTATGTTAATATATTTGTTACCTACCTGTAGTGCATTTAGCAATGATGTTTGTATTTATTTTTTGATAAATTTATTTGCCACTCTAATAATTATGGTTTAAAAAGGATACTTTAAAAACCAGAATGATGTGACCAGACTGGTTTTCATTCTACTGTATAAGAGTGCAACTCATCCCTTTTTCTAGATATGTTGGTGAAAATACTTCTGTGGAAAAGAATTATTCTATTTAAGTGTATTTTAAAAAGTTGCAGAGAAGATTATAGCATGTTGAGATTAATAGAAGTATAGTCTAAGGTAGACCAAATAGAGCAAATTATTTCATAAAATTAATTATGAGTGCCTTAGAGATAGATGCAGGAAGTTTTTGCTACTTCACTTTGTCCTTCACTAAACAAAAATTATACTTTTGAACTACTCTTCAGAGAAACAGATAAATTTTCAACTTAAAAGGTGCATAAATTCATATATGTACCTTAAAATTCTTATTTATAGCCCTGATAAGGCCAGAAATTCTTAAGTTGAG
Organism: Pteropus medius; assembly: GCF_902729225.1. Lineage (NCBI taxonomy): Eukaryota > Metazoa > Chordata > Mammalia > Chiroptera > Pteropodidae > Pteropus > Pteropus medius. The sequence goes on along the minus strand of NW_024350319.1, from coordinate 21,946,506 downwards.
GATCTTAGGTATTGTTTGAGCTGGGAGTTAAGGAAAGTTGTATTGGCACTTATGCTCATATTTCAGGTTGGGGATGATGAGTAGGAGCATGATATAGTGAAGGAATTCAGTGACTGGTTTATCCAATTTTCTATCTCTTAATACTCACCTCTTCCCTCAAAAAAGAAATAAAAATAAAACAATTTTTATTGTGTGACTCAACTTTTTATTTGGATGTGTCTGTCTGAGTTTTGATTTGGACCTGGCAAGACATTGGATGATCACCTATTCACAATTAATTAGCCATGTGTTAACTCAGTCTTGCTATAAAATAACCACTACATTACTCACATCCTACAGGTACTTTTTACAAGAGAATGTGTTCTGTTAGTACTCCTTCTTGCCATGGTGTTCCTCAAAAACCTCCTGGGAGACAGTCTCCCCTATTTTTCTATGTGACCTCTCCCTCATTAAGTCTGTCTCTTCTAGACGTTTTATTTCCATTTCTGTTACCTATTTCTATCCATTGGAAGTAAATACATCTACATTTTTTAGAGAAAGAGAGAAAAAGACAGACAGACAAAGAACCCTATGGATATTTTTCCCTTCTTTTTAAAAATTCTGTCACCCAACTGCTGCTCTACCATTTGCTTTTCTTTTAGGTACCATGAGTAAGGGTAATATTAAATCATACCCTCCACTTCAGCCTACTGAAAGTAAAAAGTACGCCATCCTGATAAGTGGGGAGAGAGTATGGGTTATCGCATACCAGGAGTATTTGGAACTGCAAATCAAGAATCTGAGGATGGGGAAGCCATCCTTTTCATTTCTCCATGCTGTGTTATTGAAAAAAAAATCTCAGATCTATGAACAGTTCTTGTTCTTGAAGAAGTTACTTCTAAAATTAAATCACATGATTGAAGGAATAACAAAAGACCTTTTCAAAAAGATCTTCAGCGGATTCTAGCCTATATTTACAGTTGTTGTTTGTTTTTTTTTTCCAAATTTTGTTTTTTGGGAAAAGTTGTAGTTCAGTACCTCACAGAATACTTTTGCATGCCAGCTCCATATGTCTTAGGCAAAAGCAGATGGCATTACGTTATTTATAGAAAAGAATCTGGAAAAGTTAAAAATATTAGTGGAACATATCAAGTAAATAAAGTATGCTGATCTTAAAGGTAGTCTTTTCCTTTTATAAAATCTTGTTTCCACATAGTTTTTCTTATTCTTGTACCATTTTCATCTCTTTCTTTGGTCCCCTCAACTCCGGTAAAAGACAAAGCCAAAACAATTTTTGTGAAACTATACTTTTTTCACTTTGTTTGGGTGTGTTTGTTTTTTGACTTGGACCTGGCAACTCATCTCAGTTATAATCAGATGACCACCTTGTTTATAGGATCAGTCATGATCAAATGGCCACCTTATTTACAATTAATTAGCCATGTATTATTTGAGCCTTTCTCTAAATTGAGATATGCCAGTTCCTTACATTCTCCTCTTCCCTCTGAGGTCCCTTTTACAAGAGAATGAGTTATGTTAAACTAGTACTTTCTTGCCTTGGTTCTCCTCAAAAACTTTCAGAGACAGTCTTGTGCTGTTCTTTAAACAAGCACATAGTATGATCATCAAATTATTTGATGTTTTGATATGGAAGTATAAAAAAATCAGTTTTTGATGTTGTACAGTATGTTTAAGGTTTCCATTGTTTTTACTTTAAAATTCTAAGACCTTTGGGTTGGTGACCTTTTATTCTAAGACATATCTGTCGGTCAACTCCCTGATCAAGATGTGACTTTTAAGTATTTCCCACTCCTTCTCTGAAAATGTTATAGGAAGGTTTTGATAATAATGCTTTTATATGGAGAATCTTACATTTTACTGTGTGAAATTTTTTGTTAATAGAAACATCTTTATCAGTATCTTCTTCCAATCTATTGATGTTCCACCTGAGGGGGAGGAGGTAAGAAATATTAAAATCCTAGCTTATATTAGGGTAACCCACAAATCTTTAAAAAAGAAAAACTTTTATCCCCCACTCTATTTAAGACAAACATATGAACTGGTAGTCTAATATTTATATTTAAATTTGTGCTTTGGAGCACAGAGATCCAAGGCCCTGCAAATGGGAAGTGTTAGAAATTCTGACTGGTTTTTAGTCAGAAATTAAATATTTTTTCTTATTTCAAAAATTATGAAATATTCCAGATATGCTAAAAACAGAATAATATAAAAACATATGTATCTACTACCTGTTATAAAAAAAGAAATCATGACAGATATTATCTAAATTAATGTGAGGTATTAATATTGATACTTACATTTATTCAACACTTAATATATGAAGGGTCATCTACATGCATATCTCCTTTTATTCATAGAATAGTATTATGAAAGTTTTCTTATCCTCTTCTTGAAGAAACTAGGTTTCAGAGAGTTCAAATAACATGCTAGTGGTAACATTGCTAGAAAAGGGTGAAAGTCAAGAATTTGAACTCTGATTTGTGTCATTTTAAGGCTCATATGTGTTCTTCAGTGTATATACTATGCTGCTTTCCAAGAGAGACTTTAACCTATTAGTAATACGAGAAGGATCTGGATTCTTATTTTACTCTGGCATTATGGCCTTTCCATTAAAAAACTAATGGTGCCCGATCCCGTCTAATCTCAGAAGCTAAGCAAGGTCTGGCCTGGTTAGTATAGTACTTGGATGGGAGACCACCTAGGAAGACCAGGTGCTGTAGGTGTAAAAATAGAAAATAAGGGATTGTAAGCTGACAAGGTCCTTGCAATCTGTGAGGTCGACCAAGGGTTACCTTGCCTAAAAAAAATTTTTTTTAAATAAAAATAAATAAAAAACTAATGGCTGCAGCATAATATTCAGCATAATATTAAGTCACTTATTTAACAGATACTTACAGTGCCTACTTACATGTCCAAGCACTGTTCTAAGTACTTGAGATGTGTTTATGAAACAAACCAATTCCTGCTCTCATGGAGTTTGCATTCTAGTACAGAAGTTAGACAATAACAGAAAAGTAAAATGTACAGTATTTTAGATGATGATAAGTGTTAAACAGGAGAACAAAATACCTTAGGGAAGGGAAAATAAAATAGTAGTGTTTAGGTCAAAAGTTTAGAGAAATTGACCAAGTTACTTTTAAATAAAGACCTGAAGGAGGTGAGGGAGCTAGATATACAGATATCTGGAAGGAGAGCAGAATCTGGTCAGGAGTGTGCCTTGTGAGGAATGCTAAAGAAGCCATTGTAGATGGGACAACATGAATGATGAGGAATATGATAAGAGGTAAGATGCTGAATTGCAGATAATGTAGGATGCTATTAACTATGTGAAGACTTTGGCTTTTACCCTGATAAGCAATTGAGGAGCACAAGATTTGATTTAAGTTTTCAGTGGACCCTTCTGGCTCCTGTGTTAATAATAGATTGCTGGGGACAAGAACCAGAGAAACGGGGAGACTTAAGTACAAGGCTGATAAAATAATGCAGGCAAGAGATGGTGGTGGCTTGGATTGAGGTGGTAAGAAGTGATTGAATTCTGAATAGATTTTAAAGGTAAAGCTGACAGATTGAATGTGGAGGTATGAGAGAGACAGCAATCAAGCTTTTTGGCCTGAGCAATTAGAAAAATGGAGTTTCCATTACCGGAGGAGTGAAAGACTACAGTAGGATTTGGTTTGAGGAGGAACACCAGAAGTCTAATTTTGTATATTTTAAGTATGCGATGACTAGGAGATATTCAGGTAGCCCCTTGAATATTTGGAGTTAAGAGAAGACAGGTCAATGTAAATATAAATTTGGCATCTTTTAGCACAATGATGATATTAAAGCCATGAGAGCAGTTGAGATTACCTGGAGAATCAGTGTAGATAGAATAGATAAGAGTTCAAGAATTGAGCCTGAGTGTAAGCCAGCATTTAAAGATTAGGAAGTTGAGGATAAAGCAGCAAAGCAGGAAAATAATGAAGAGGTATAGAAGCCAAGAAGAAAGAGTAGATGGTAGTTTTTTGTTTTTTCCTTTTTAAAGATAGAAATAAGCACATGTTTTTATGGTGATAATTAAGTAGGAAAAATTAGTGATGTGTGAATGACAAGATAATTGCTAGAGTCAGGCAGGTATAGATTTAGTACATAGGTAAGACACTTGGTCTACTACAGATAATTAATCCACAGTAACAAAAGAGAAAGTAAAATATAGCGGCAAAAATGCAGGGGAAATGTAGGATGTGGTTGTGGGGGCTTGTGAAATTCTCTTCTGATCCAGTTTTTTCAGTGAAATTGTAAGCAAGATTACCATTTGATAGTGAGTTAGAGGGTTGCTGGTTCAAAAGAGTTAAGAAAGAAATAGTGATCTAAGAGAGAAGGAGAAGGAATGGACTAGGTAAATACATATTTATTGCTAGAATGCATTAAGAATCCAAATAAAGTTAATGATTGTTAATTTAAGCATCATGGCTATATTTTTCTAGCACAGGTGCAGACACAGAGTTGTCAGTATGTTTACCTATAGTAGTGGTTTCATCAGGTATGTATACTAACTACTAAGAAAGAAGTGGGGAAGGGAGAATAAAAGCAAGGGAAAGTCTATTATGACTGGAAATTAAAGAGGGAAGAGAAGACATCAGGGAGTGAGGAATGATGAAAAGTTAATAAGATCATTAAATTGTCCCTATGAGAAGGAAGATTGTTGAGCCTGGGTTATGTTGTAAAATAAGTAAGTTGGAAAGAATAGGAGATGATGGTTGAAGAGTGGGTTGTCTGAAACCAAGATTTCCCTATTTCAGGATATTTGTTTCTCATTTTTATTATTATTAAAAATATGCTTATAGTTAGTATCTTGAATATAAAGTTTTTTGGCACCTTGAATTTTCATAGCCAGTTGTAAAAAGTAGAATTATTGAATTATAGCATATTAGTATTTTTAAGACATTTGATATGTACTAAGTAAATTTCCTAAAGAATATTTCCAGAGTAAATTCTTCTTAGCAGTGAGTTTCCATTTCAGTAATACTTTGTCAACATTAAGTATTTCATTCTTTCTCTCTATCTCATTTTTTCTTTTCTAATTTGATAGGTCAAAAAATTTCTTTTTTAAGTGTACATATTCATTGGTATTTCTCTTCGTGGTTTTCACAGAAAACACTTTTAATTAGTTCCAGAAAATATGATTGAAAAGAGGAATACTCAAAAATGTGTGAGAAGTCAGTCAAATGATAGATTTTAGTCATTAACTCTCCTGTGTATCAGCAATAAACATTTCAAAAATATCTTCGAAGAAGCTGTATTTAAAATAAAAATAAAAGCATATCTAGGAATAACCTAAATGAAAAATAGGATAGGACCTAAGAAATAAACACTGAAAAGCTTTGCATACAGATGTTTTAAAAAGATGAATAAAAGGTAAAGACAAAAATAACTATGTGTTGTATAAACATTTGAATTTCCCCACAAAAATACATGTTAACAAACTGAGTCAAATTTAATTCCTCGCAAGATTCCAGAGAAATAAAAAAATCTTCAGAATAATGTAAAAAAATAGACAAAGTAATAAAATAATTATTTTGCCCAAATTTTAAAATACGAGCAATGCTTATCATTAACCAAATGTTTGGTATATATTAAGTCTATATCATTTAATTCTTCTAATATCATTGTAGGTGTTATTACTTTAATTTTCTAGATGAGGAAGTGGAGATTCTAAGACAATCGAGTAACATGCAGAGGTGTTAAATGTAGAGTAAGGATTGGAACCTAAATCTGCCTAACTTCAAAACCCAGTCTCTTAACTAATTTAGTACACTAGTAGTTAAGGTTTGGGGAGGATAAACAAAACAGTATAACAATGGGAGAAATTAGCTCTACCAGATATTAAAAGACATTACAAAGCTATAATTACCAAAAATACTGTGATACTAGTCCTAAAAAAGACAAAAACAGTTGAAATTTAATAGATAATTCTGAAATAATCTTTACTAACTGATAAAGTCTATTATAGTTACCAGTTTATGATGAAGTGGATATCACACACATGAGGAATTGATGATTTATTTAAAAATTGGTATTAACAAATTTGGGTACATGTTTAGGGAAAAATCAATTTAGATTTTAATAGCAAAATTTCAGAAGATTTAAAGGGAATAAGAAAGGAACTACATTTTATTATTTTAGCATTATTTCTGTTGTAACATAACTTTATTCACTCAACTGGTTAACTTTCTAAATTTTTTTGATGAAATATGTTGAGAACATTTTGAGAATCACATTTGTTTCTTTGGCTTTCTAGACTTTAACAGCACTTAATAATTACTTGTTTTGACTACCATGCTGTTTTATAGTCTGAGATCACACATTTCAAATCATCTAAATGCTTTAGTGAATAGAACAAGAAGATCTAATCTGCAAAGTATCTTTGTTATAACTCTTAAGATTTCTTTGTTCTAATTTGTGGTCCACTTAGTAAGATACAATAATTCATAGAGTATTTTATTTCTCTGGTCTAAGACTTTGTGTTCTATAAACTGTATTTTAGTCTTTACTGACAAAATATTAGATTGAATTGATAGAAGAATTTTTTGAGGAAGACATTTTTAGCAGAAATTTAGAGCAAGGTGGTGTTGGAAGAAGGCTGGATTGAGCTGTGGAGCAAATTTGTACAAAAAGGTAGGAGGGGTTTTGAAATTAGAGTGATCACAAAACAAAGGGATAACATTTAACTGATTCTAAAATGAAGGGATAATTTATATAGGGGATTAATATGAAATTATATTGATGAAATATGCAAAAGAGATTTTTATAATGTAGAGTATTTTTGATTTAATACTTAATGACAGTGATTTGACAGTTTTGGGGAATTAGGCATTGAACAATTAGATGAAGATTTTTTTTAATCTACTTTTACTTTTTGAACTACGAGAAAAATGCTAGCAATTGGAGCTTTTAATTTTCTTATGTTTAAAACCATGATGAACAATTCATTTAATGAACACAACTCATTCTTTATAGTTTCAGACTGTAAGGAATTTTGCAGCTTGGCATATAAAACACATTATATATAAATGGAAGCTGGTCTAATTCTAAACTGACAATTTAATATTCTATGCACATGTATTTCTCAGACTTCTTATTTGTTTATTTGATAGACATGTGAAGGCTGTTTATGTAGATAGGCTTTGCAGGAGATAAATGAATTAGAATCTTTTCTAGCTAATGAGGATTTTAAGACATATAAGAAAATATGGTATTGATTATGAGTCATTATGATAGGTACAGAAAAGAAAGGGGTTATTTTTGTACTGTGGTTTATATTTAAAATCCAGTCATAGCTGAAATGATAAATGTAGTCATTTCCTTTGCCATGTATTCCTTACTCTGAGCCTTTAATAATTTGACAGATGATAATATAACCATTCCTTAGGCTCTTTTTGAATTTATAAAAGGTGGTACATTTTTAAGGACTATCATTTAGGTGTTATTTTTCCTCTCAGGAATGCTTGCAAACCTTTTTCTTGTTTGTATGTTTCTTTTTCTTTCTTTCCTTTTTTTTTTTCTTTTGCAGAGGTTACGCACAGAAAATAGGCTTTTAAAACAACGCATTGAAACATTAGAAAAAGTAAGTAAATGACTACTTCTGCAAGCTTCTGTTAAATGTACAGTATTGTTTTTCTGTCTATTTTATGTAAAGCCTGAAGAAATCTAGCACGGTTGTCTCCGAGGTCATGGTATTGACTGCTTAGCTTGCCTAGCTTACTACTTAACTGTATAACTTGTCATTTGTAAAAATTGACCACTATTCTTGAATTTTTAAGTTTTAACTAAGGTTATTATTACAGCAACATTTTATTTTTACGTATAATCTCTAAAATGTATCTTCTTCAGAATACAATATAGAATAGATTCTCAATTAAGTTACCTTTAAAGAACAATTTCAAATATCGCCTATTTTCTGGCCACATATTAAATGTGGTGGTGATTCCTTTAAGGCCTAGGATTGTTTTAAGTTTAGTCAAAATGACTGATTTCTTATATAAAAATTTACCATGATTTTAAACACAGCAAAATTGTGCTTAAACTTTTTGGTTCTTAGACTTATTTTGATACCACTTGTTACCTGTTCTTTATTTCATGTAAAATAACTGGGCAAATGTGGTAATTTTGCATTCTTTCTTATAGTATGCTCTTGATATGTCTTCTGTAGACTTGTTTCTAATGCTATAAGAATGTATTGAGTAATAAAAATATAGTGTATGAGTTTTGGATAATTATAAGAAAAACATCTGAATTTACAAACTCTCTTGGTATTTTTTGGAGTTTTTGTGTTTTTTTAACTAAAGATTAGAGAAAGTAGGTTTAAAAGTACTCCTCATGATATTGTGAAGTATCTTAAAGTCTTCCCTGAAAATCTGTAGATCAATATTCAAGAATGCGGTAAATGAAAAATGGATAGTTTGTCTATTTGTCTTTTGCTTGAAAGTATTGATGGTTTCATATTAAATAGCACTGCAGAAGGACAGAATGCTTATTACATGTTTGTTTTTGTTGTATAATAATTGCAAGTACATTATATTAAGTCAAAAATAGTTTTCCTGTGTTTCTTTTATCTTACTAGAGTTGCTTTAATGATAATTCTACTTTTTTGGTGATTCTGCAAAAAAGTTGAACCTTAGTTGTTTTTAAGTTGTTTTAATTATATACTTTTTTTCACTGAATACTCAGTTTACAGTAAAATGTACATCTTAGGTAGTCTTTTATCTTTGGAGCAGGACATTTTCATAGAGAAAACATTTTTATTTCATTGAACTTTCAGAATGATAAAGGTGCTATAGAAAAGTGTTAAGCTTGGATTTTGTTTCTAGAAAACTATGTGTTTTATGGGCTTAGATGGCCTACATGTGTCCTTTAGCTCTTAGAATTCTGTAAATGCGTATGTATCAATTAAAGTCTGCAACCAAAAAGTTTGCTTACTCAGGTATTGCTAGAATATTACATTGAGCTCATAGATTTCATTTGTTATATTTTTCTTGCTCTATATCTTTGGAAGTTGGGGTTGCACAAATTGCTATCACACTTATAAGTGGAATTGCTTGCTCAAATTCCCTCTCTCTTTCATCTAAGTGGTTTGACAATATGGCTGACTCTAAAAATAAAGACTTAAAAGTATGCTTTAAAAGAGATTTATTTGTCCTAGATAATGAAAAACCTCTTGGAATTTGTATTTAGTCTCTTCTAGAAGCACATAATTTTTTTCAGTCTATCCTTATTTTGATATATTTTTTCTTAAGGTTTAAGAATAAAAACATATTCCGTAAAAAATAGTTTTAAAATCTACATGTTCAGTTTAATTACATGAAAAGTAGTGGAATTTGGATATGCTTTGTTTCTTCTTATTCCTAATTTTATCACCTTTATTTTATTTCTTTCTCTTATATTTCTATCTGAATTTTTCATTTTGTAGGAAAGTGCTTCCTTGGCAGATAGATTGATACAGGTATAGTTTTTTTTGTTTTTGTTTTTGTTTTTTTTTTAGCATTTTGTCTAATATATAAGGAAATTCCTAAACCTAGAAATTCGTGTTTTAATGCATGCAATTTTACATGCATTTTACTAGAAATAATTTTTTGGGTGGTATATATGGGTGTAAACTTATTTTTGATAACTGTGTGTTATCTTGGTTTATTAAAATAACCACCTTTTGCACGTTTTAAAGCTAACCTTATTTTAAAGTATTACAAAATGGCAATCAGTGGATTCTGTGGAATTAACTACTATTCATTGAAATGTTAGTCCTGCATGTACAACTCAGTAATATTGCATGAACTGAATTTTTATTGGCCGAAAGAATTGTTCTTAAGATTATCAGATGAACTAAATTTTTCATTTAGTTTCTCAAAATTTGGTGGAGCAATAATGAGCTGCTGGCTAATAATTACTTAGGCTGTTCTATTCTCTGAGGTGATTTTAAAAAAATATGTCGTAGTAAATAACTAAACCTCACAAAGGCAGTCTTTCTTGACTCTGTCCTAAACTGCTTTACACACACAAAAATTATGTCCTAAGGGACAAGTGACAAGAGCCCAGGAGGCTGAGGAAAACTACCTCATAAAACGGGAACTGGCCACCATCAAACAGCAGAGTGATGAGGCCAGTGCTAAACTGGAGCAGGCTGAAAATACCATCAGGAAGCTCCAGCACCAACAACAATGGGTAAGGAGTCTGGTAGTACTTTTTCTCATCTTTCTCGTCCCCTTCCCTTTAGACTTTTTTTTTTGAAGCACAACTTCTGTGCTCTTGTTATAAATAATTTTATTTTCTACTTTAATTAAATTCTAAATTAATCAATTTTATTTTCTGTAATACTTAATGATCTTACTCTGGCCTAAAGACTTCTTGTTCTAACTTTTTTTTTCTGTCTACACAGTTTTGTTAGAAATAGGTAATATCTTCTTAGCTTACATTATGTTCTCAGTCATAGAAAGTAAGTGCTGTGTATCAGACCTGCTTTTCAGGTTTTAAAAATCTGTTTCATAATAAATATTTTGCCATGGGTAATTTTGAAATCTTAACTTCAGCTAGTTTTTGTTAATAGCGCAAACGAAATATTATCCAATGTAGAATATATGTAATTATCTCATTAAAAGCTTTGATAATGCCTTATCAAATACTATAGCCTTAACTTCTTACATCAAGACATTAAATTATGGGTTAAGGTATATGCTTAACATTTTTTTCAAAAGGAGAGAAGTTGTCAAAATGAAAAAAAATGAACTTATAAAAAATTATGTTAAATAACTTAGGGTATGAGACAGCTACTGATCGTACAGCTATCCTCAGGAATCTTTTGCAACCTACACATTATTTTTCATTAGCAGATTCAGACTAATGTGATCTCAATCAAGAGTATGAGAGATAAAAAGAAAAGCCAACTGTTTATCTTTGACAATATATTTCTTGTTTCAGTTTTCTGTTTTCAAGTAGAAGTTGGATTGTAACAGAGTAGGCAAAAAAAAGTTGTATTAAACCTAGAACTCTATATGGATCTGGAAGCAAATAGAATGACTTCAGAGTGGACATTACTTTTATTCAGTAAAATTAAGAAACAACATTATTTCGGTACAAAAATGAGAAAACTAAAATAAAAAGGAAAAATTGGCAATTGAAAAACAACATTAGTGAATTTTTTCCTATTACGTCATTGGAGATGGTTAAGAAAAATGAATAGAAAAGTGGTAAAGAATACTAAAAAGATAAGAACTCAAATATTTTGTTCTGCCTTTGTATAAAATGTTAATAATATCAAAGTATAAAAATAGAAAAAGCAGAATTGGGGGTCATGTTAGGAATTAAATTGAACTTAATTACTAAGTTTATCAGTGCAATGTGATTTTGTTATAAGGATAGAAAGTAAGTATTATATTTGTATTTAGCATAAGTTATAGTCATAATACATTTAGAATCATGAATTGTTAGGTTTTTTTTGCATCTTTTTTCAAATATCGAGACCTCTAGGTGTGTATCAAAAATATAGAATGTTAATTTATAATGAAAAAGTTAAGTGAGGAACCAAAAATGGCCAGAATGAACTGAAACTTTTGAAAATTAAGTGTAACAAAAAGAATCTTTATGCTTTTTCCCAAGGACAAGAAAGACCCACATTGTGGGGTTAAGATAGAACGAGAAGAAAGCAGATCCCTGCTTCAATTTTGTTTGCATTTTTTTCTCACTAAGATATTCTCCTTAACTGGAATAAACTGTTAAACAGACATATAAAGCAGAGATGCACAAAATAGGTGAAAGTAACAGAGCCTTGGTTAAATTTTCAATTTCAAAGCAAAGTATATATTCCTAGATATTAAAATAATTTGCAAAATGATCATAGAAACAATATTGTCTTTAAAGGATTTTAGAAAATGACATACTAAAGGCTTTGGGGTGGGCAAATAATGTTCTTACATTTAGTAATGGTTAGATATCTGAAAAGAGGATCACTGACCTTGATGATGCTTCATTAAAAATTCCTAGAACATCTGAATTATGAACAATTAGAAAAATAACTTTTACTCACTGAAAGCCAATTTACTATGTTTAAGTCATAACAAAGTAACTTTATTTCTGTAATAAAAACTGTGATATAAGTTCAGTTTTACAGATTATTTGGTATGCTCTCCTGATCTCTAATCAAGGTAGAGAAATATAGATGAAAGTAGTAAACTTAAGTGGTTTTATAAGTGATTTACTATATCAGGAGGCTATTCATGTTGAAGTGGAGAAATGTTAGAAATCCTTCTAAACCTATGCTTCAAGTATTTTAATCTGTTATTTAAATCTTCATATGTGAGGTATGTTTCAGAATTGTATAAATGAAATATTTCAGAAATGTAGCTAACGTTGGATGTTGACTCAAGATTCCAAAATATTTAAACAAGCCATTCAGAATAACAAACTAAAATAAAAGATTATTTCACAGAAATAAATCTATGGCGTTGCCCTTAAGTTTAAAATTCAAAGACGTATCTTAATGATGCTTTATATAACAAAGACATAGAAATTTTAATTGACAGGAAATCAGGAATTAGCCAGTAATGTAATATGACCACCCAGCATCCCCCCAAAATCTCAAGTACCATCTTCCTAGAAGTATAATGATCCAATTCAATTCTAAGTAGCTTACAGAAATTTTACAGTGTTGTATCTAATTTGAATACTAAACTCGTGTCAAATGTTTACAGATGACATTCTGGCCATTGTAGGAAAGGCTTTAGAAGCCCTGGATATTTTTAGACTGCACTAAAGAGACTACATAAGAATGTCATAGGTATAATCATTTTCAAGTATTTGAGAAGTAATTGTATGGAAAATTGGTAAGCCTTTTTTGATATTGCTTCAGAGGGCAGAATGTGCTTAAGGTCCAAGGATACAAAATTTTACTCATTGGAACTTTGACAAATGGAGAAGTTGCTTTGCAAGTATTAAGCATACTCCTGGTAGAAAATGAACATCTGCTAAAGGTTTTGATTATAGCCTTGCAATATAACTTCATGAATTCTTTAAAATTCTCAGAATAAGGGTTTCAAATCTGTATTCCAGCAGGAAATATTGAATTACCAATATAATCATCCACCTCTACCACCCTTTACTGCCAATACAAATGCTTCTTGACTTAAGATGGAGTTATATCCCATAAATACATCATAAGTTGAAAATATTGTAAGTCAGAAATGCATTTAATACACCTAACCTACCGAACATCATAGCTTAGCCTACCCTACCTTAAACATACTTAGAACACACTATTCCAAAAAATGCTGTCAACACAATAAACTGTAGAGTGTCTGTTGTTACCTTTGTGATCACGTGCCTGACTGGGAGCTGTGGCTCCCAAGTCTTTTTTTTTTTTTTTTTAACGTTAAAGTTCTTTCAATGCAAAGAGCATAACAGATAGACATTAAAGTGTTAATTTTTGACCCAGATTTTTCTTACAGTGTTTCTCTTTCCCCTTTTCTCTAAATATGAGTAGTAGTTAATTACATAGTCATGAGAAAGAAAACAGTTTGACTATTCTGTAACTTATTGTCAAGATATCAAGTTTAGTTTTAATAAGTACTTGGTAATTTGCTTAGTCCTATATTATATTACTCTGATGTGACAGTCTTATAATGGAGCCATGTACTCATTCATTCATAATGTGCAAAGTATTGTCCTACTTGCTAAGGGCACAATAGTAAAGAAAAATAAAATTTGCTATTATATAAATTGTATGTTCTAGGTGAAATCTTAAACAAATAAAATCTTAAACAAATAAATGTAATTTTAGGTGTTGTTAAGGGCTGTGAAAAAAAAATAAAGCAAGAGTGAAATGGTAGGTGCAGTGCTATTTTAGTTAAGATAGTTTTGGAGAGCATCCCTGAGGAAAGGAAGTAAATTTGACCAGAGAATGAATTATATGAAGAAAGAAACCATTTGAAGATCTGGGGAGAAGCATTCCAGACAGAACATACATCTACTATAAAGGCCTTGATCAAGGAATAAGTTTGAGGTGTTCAAGGAACAGCAAGATACATATTTATAAACCCTAGAGGAACTAAAATTTTTTTTTTCAAAAGTTATGTAAATAGAGAAAAGTAGAGATAAAATGGAATCATTTAAAAATAACCATTTAATCAGCAAAATATAAAAAGAACAATGAATAAATAGATCAAATAGAAAACTAGCAAAATCGTAGGTTTTAATTCAGCCATATCAATAATTATATTAAAAGCAAATATTCTAAACATATGAATTAAAAGATTGGATTAAAAAAAAGAAGTCCTGTCTATAAGAAACTCACTTTATATTTAAAGACTTCGGTAGGTTAAAAGTCAAAGGATATAGTAGCAATAACAATTGGAAAAGGAAATAAAGAAAACAGTTCCCCTCACAGTAACATCCAAAAAATAAAGTACCTAGGAATACATTTACTTAACTAATAAGATGAAAGACTTGTACACTGAAAACTATGCGTCATAGTTTTTCTATTCATCTGTCGATGAAAGAAATTAAAGAAGACGTAAAGAAATGGAAAGATATGCCACGTTCATGGATTGGAAGACTTAATTGTTAACACGTCACACTACCCAATATGATCTACAGATTCAATTCTGTTAGCTCTATCAAAATTTAACTGTCTTTTGCAAAAATGGGAAAGCTGATCCTGAAATTTACATGGAATTTTAAGAAGCCCTAAACATTGAAAATAGTCTTGAAAAAGTACAGAGTTGGAGGGCTCACACTCTGATTTGAAAACTTACTACAAAGCTGGAGTGATCACAACTGTGGTACTACCATGAAGATAGACATATAGATCTTGCTAGTTTTCTTTCTGATCCATTCATTTAGACATATAGAATAGAATAGACATGTAGAATAGAAAAGACATATAGAATAGAAATTGAGAGTCCAGAAATAAACTCATACATCTGTGGCCAATTGCTTTTTAACAAGGGTGCCAAAACCATTTGAGGAGGAAAGACGTATCTTTTCAACAAATTGTGCTCGGAAAACTAGATAGCCTCATGCAAAAAACGACAACAGTAACAACAACAACAACAAAAACAATACTCTTACCACACACCATTATGGCTACAGAAGACCTGTACATCATTATCAACCAACTTGACATGATTGGTATTTATGAAATACTACCCAGGAACAGCAGAATACATATTATTTTTATGTGCACTTTTTAAGTGGGACATTTACAAAGATAGAACATTTTCTGGGCCATAAAATTAACAAATTTAAAGTTATTGAAATCATACAGTATATCATCTTTGACCCTAACATCATTCAGTTGGAAATTAATAATTGATATCTGGAAAATTCCCAAATATTTGGAAATTAAACAACACTTTTTTACCT
Organism: Pteropus medius; assembly: GCF_902729225.1. Classification (NCBI taxonomy): domain Eukaryota; kingdom Metazoa; phylum Chordata; class Mammalia; order Chiroptera; family Pteropodidae; genus Pteropus; species Pteropus medius. The sequence goes on along the minus strand of NW_024350319.1, from coordinate 21,931,119 downwards.
ACAGTTAAAGAGAAAATTTCAAAGGAAATTAGAATGCATTCTAAATTAAATGAAAGAGGAGACACATTATCAAAATTTGTGGGATCCACATAAAGCAGTGCTTAGTGGAAAATTTATAGCATTGAATGCTTATATTAGGAAAGAAAATAAGTCTCAAACCAGAAATCTAAGCTTCTGTGTCTAAGAAACTAGACATATAAACGCAAATTCAATCTAAAGCAAGTAGATGGAAGAAGTAATAAAAAGTAGAAATCAATGAAATTGAAACAGTACAAAATTCGTGAAAAGCTGGTTCTTTGAAACGATCAACAAAGTTGATAAACCTGTCTAGAGACAGGTTTTAAAAAATTAACTGCGCAATTAATTAAAGTTGTGATAAATACTACAAAGAGAGGAATCCAGAGGTTCGTGAAATGTGTGAGCTCCAGAAAAGGACATATAATTATCAGACAAAGACTGTTTGATACATCTGTGTAGACAATCTTTCTTCCAATTTGGATTTTTTTAACTTAATACAAGAAACATCTTAAAATACAAATAATTGCTTTTCATTGTACCACTCATGTATTCTTCAAACATTGAATCTGAGAATTCATTCTTTTGTTTTACTTAAGACATAAGCAAGAAAGATTACCAAGAGTTTTCTGGCTTTACCTTTGTAACTTAGCAACACCAGAAAAGCACATGGGATTGAAAAGCAGAGACTACACCTACTAAAATTTTTTTCTGTCAGTTTCATTGGATTGGGATTGCTGGTAATCACAGGAACATTAAGAGCTTCATTGACAAAAGTGAACTTGATGTAAGTGTAGGGAAGTTATTCATTTTTTATAAACTTTTAAATGAGTGACCCTTGCTGACTGATCAGCCATAAGTGTGACAGTTGTCATTTAGTAAAACAAATTGCATATTTGTCCAGGTTACTAATTTGAATATGAAATATACTCTTCTAAGAATTTCTTATTATAAGAATATTGCATGAGATGTTTAAAATTTTTTAGATGCTTAGATTTTTAATATATCATTAATTCTTAGAACAGTACATATAAAGACAATATATTAGGCTTTTAAAAATATTATTTCAATCCTTATATGGCTTAAATGTTAAGAACATGGGCTCTGTAGTTCATATTCCTAATTAACAGAACTGCTGATTGCTCTTTGACCTTACTGAGACTTTTTAGTTACCTTATTAGTAAAGTCACAGGAATGTAATGTACAGCATAAGGAAAATAGTCAATAATATTGTAACTTTGTATGGTGACAGGTGGTTACTAGACTTACTGTGGTGATCACATCGTAAGATATTTAAATGTCAAATCACTGTGTTATACATCTGAAACTAATATGATATTGTATATCAACTGTAATAAATTTAAAAGAAGTTGTGGTGAAGGTTAAATGAGAATACAAAGCACTGAGCAGTTGTCTGGCATATAATAATCACTCTAGATGTTAGCTGCTATCATCATCGTTATTATCATCATAAACTTTGAAACCTGTTTTATAAATAACACTTTTTCCCCCTGTGGGGAAAAAAACAGGTAGTTTACAGTCCACAGCAGCATCTTTTAACATTGCCACTTCAATGCCAGTCCTGCCACTCAGTGGTTGTATGTCTTTGAATAAATTACTTAACTTCTCTGTACTACAGTTTGTATAAGAGAAGGTTGTTGAGACTTAAGGGGGTTATACTCTAGAATAATGCCTGCCACATAGTGAGTGGTCAATCAATGGGATTAGGATTAGTATTAACATTATTTCATTATTATGATTCCACCAGCTTGTATGGCTAATGGCATAGATTGCTAGCAATAAAAACCAAAATGTACAAAGAACTAAAATTGATATGGTAAAAATTTTAATAGACTAAATATTGACAGAAGTTTTACAAGTATCACTTTCCTGACAGAATTTAAATCTACAGAAGTTTCAGCAGGAAAAATTGAAAATGGTAGAAATAATTGTGAAGAAAGAGAATTCAATTGCAGAAACTCTAATGGTCAAATTTGAAATGGACCAGAAAACAAACAACAACAATAAAACCTCTAATCAATCAGTTTAATCTTATTTGTAAAATTTACCCTGAGTTAGGGTTCTCCAGAGAAACAGAACCAATAGGATATATACACATACAGATTTATTGTGAGCAATTGGCATATGCCATTATGAAAGCTGAGAAGTCTCACAATCCACAGTCTGCAATCTGGATACCTAGAAAACCCAGTGGTGTAAGTCCTGTCTTGAGTCCAAAGGCCTGACAGCTGGGGAAACTGATGTTGTAAATCCCAGTCCAAGAGTAGGAGAAGCCTGATGTCCCAGCTCAAGCAGGCAGAAAGGAAACGAATCTTCTCTTCCTCTGCTTTTTGTTCTCTTTGGGCACTTAACAGGTTGAACAATGCCCACTCACACTGGGCAGGGCAGTCTACTGAGTCATCTGGAGCCATCTCATAGACACACCTAGAAGTAGTGTTTAATCTGGGCACCACATGGCCTAATCAAGTTGACGCATAAAATTAACCATCACAAATCCAACCCTTGTCAATTTGGTACCTATGTGTATATCTTCTTAAATGACACTTCATCTTCACTTACAGATAATAGCAAGGTCATAATTCTGCCTAATATATAATTATGCTACACACAACCAGAAATGCACTAACACCTTCCCAGAAAAGGAAGTAAAGTCTTTGAGTGATGTTTTCTCCTTGTAATTTAAATATTATTATGTAAAATTAATACTTATATTATACTGTGATATAAAGTTAATGCATCTTAATATTACATATAGGAATAAGAGAGGAAAGGAGATAGAGATAGAGATACACAAACATACTCATAGCAAAATTAAAAGGAACTACTCATGACCATTACCATTCTCGTTTCTGTAACATGTCACATGGTCATAGCTAGTATTTATGACGACCTTCTTCCAGTACTCACTCTCTATTCACTTTGTCTTCAACAAGTACCTCAGCTGGTCATGGTTCTTTACTTTGTGGGGTAACCCAAACCTTCATTTCTGAAGGGTCTGGGCCTTTAGTAATTTTTCTTGGATTGGGTTGTTACAATTTTTCATTGACCTTAATCACGGGGCATGGTAATAATAAAAGACACCTTCAAGGATTTTCTGTATTCCAGACATAGTCTTCCTAATCTCCGTTGTGGAATAGTAGTCCAGTTTCTCCTTGGTAGTCAAGATCAGTCACCTCAGCCAGCACTATAACTCACTTCTTTGCCTGTTGCTTCAGAGGCATAAGGATCCCAGAGTGGCTAGGTGAGTCTTAACTTAAGTTTAGTGAAATCATTGTTGTGTCTGTTGGTGGAAGCATTCTTCCCTCTGGAACTAAGACTTCTAGAACAGCAGAGTATAAAGTCTCAAAGCAGATATTTTGCTTATTAGTCACTAGGGTAACAGTGATTGCTGTCACTCCTATTTCCACTTCTTGATGCCTGTCTTTATGAATCCTTATTATGGGAGAAACAGCACCATATATTGGGTGCTGATTCAGAGCATACTCATACTTCTGGAGAACCTTGCTCCAGCCCTGCAAGGTATTGCCACCTTGCAGGCACTGTAACTGAGTCTTCAAAAGGCCATTCCACTGTTCTATCAAATTGCTTCAGGATATTAGGGAACATAAAACTAGTAAATTCCACTAGCACGGGCCCATCTTTGCACTTTTGCTGTGAAGTGAGTTCTTTGACCAGTTTGCAATACCATGCTGGTAGATAAGGCATTCTGTAAGTATATGGATAATAGTTGTGTTAGAAACATTGTGTGCAGGAAAGGCAAATCCATATCCACAGTAGGTGTCTATTCTAGTAAGAACAAAATGCTGCCCCTTCCGTGATAGAAGCAGTCTAGTGTAATCAACCTGCTACCAGGTAGCTAGCTGGCTGATCACCCCAGGGAATGATATCATATCAGGGTCTTGGTGTTGGTCTCTGCTGCTGGCAGATTGGACACTCAACAGTGGCCATAGTCTTGGTGAGTGAAAGTCCATGTTGGTGAGCCCATGCATAACCTCCACCCCTATCACAATGGCTGCTTTGTTTTTAAGCCTACTGGGCAATAACAGGAGTGGCTGGGGAAAGAGGCTGACTGGTATCTCCAGCATGGATCATACTATCCAACTGATTTTTTAAATCCTCTTCTGCTGAAGTCACCCTTTGGTGAGCATTCACATGGGACACAAATGTCTTCACATTTTCAGCCCATTCAGAGAAGTCCGTTTACATATATCTTCCTCACATTTCTTTGTCACCAGTTTTCCCTTCTAAATAAAACCAAGGCATGTCCAGCATTTCTGATTCACTCATTATGGGCAACCTTTTGGTCCATGTTTCAGTCAACCAGCCAAACAAAAGATAAAGTCTTTTCTAGCTCCCCAGGCTGCAACAATAAATGCAGAATCTGTTTAGTGAGCCTATATCAATATTAGGAATTGATTCCAATGAAAATACTTTTTGTCTAATAAAAATGCATAAGAATATAATTGGACAGGGATAATTGCTGTATAGAAAAATTGATAATGGGATGGAATTGGCTTAGTGAAGTTAGAGTCATTCTGAATACTTTTAAAGGTATATCAAGGCTTGCATAATTTTCAGTAACATGTCTGTATTAATAAACATAGAATCAAAACTTCCTCAGGCTCAAAATAGTAGGTTCCAGGTGGAGGAATTGTAAAAATGCCTTATTCATTACAACTCAATGTGAAGGTAACATAAAATATTAAATAATACTCACTGTAAGTGCTACAATGAATAGGAGGGGATATATATAGGACTATTTCAATAGTCCAAAGAAAGAGGAAGGCATGAATAGAAACAAAGACAATAAAGATGGAGAGGAATAGACAATATCAAAATATTTGGAAGAAAAATTACCAAGGTTTTGTGATTAAATGGTGTGAGTTGAATAGAAGAGGGGAAGTTTTGACTTGGTCATATGGTAGATGGTCGGATCCTTTGCAGAATAGTAAATGTGTTAGCAGGAAAAGATGGGGAGTTCAGTTTTAACATGTTGAATGTGAGATGGATATGAGGTTAACCAGCTGCAGAAAACCATTAGGAAGTTGTGAATAGGATCTGTAGCTTAATAAAAAGATCTGGGCTGGAAATATGAACTTGAGAGTCATCACTCTGTCTATATTGTCTATCATCTGTTGTTCCCGGAGTTCCATTACTGTATGTTTTCTATCCCTCTTCCTGTCCCTCTTTCCTTCTACTTTCCCCTTTTTGCTATTTTATAGATGCTTCCTTGGTGATTTCATCTATTGCCTGTGTAGACTATATATAGACAATACCTGTTACATATAGACAGTGAAACTGCCTAAACATACAGACTATATAGACAGTGGATGAAATCACATAGTGAGAAAACTAACAGAAAAATTGAGAGAAAACAAACAATATTGAAACCCTGGGGTCTACTGATTGATACACACACAGAGACAGACATCGATACCTATCAAGTAGAACTGGCAGAGGAGACAGAGAAGATAGGCAAGAGAACCATGGAAGAGTAACATCCCAAGATCTGAGGGAGGAGAAAGTTTTAAGTAAGAGTAGTCAGTTGACTGTCTAGTGAAGGTAAGAGCTGAAAGAAAGGGCTTTCATTGAGTTTTTATGTTGTTGCAAGGTATTGATATTGTTAGTGATTAGAGCAGTTTTATCAAGAGATGAGGACTAAAGCTAGTTTGCAGTGGGTTGAGGAACAAATGGGAAGTATGAAAGGGGAAATAACATGTATAAACTATGGAATTTAGAATTTGTTCCTTTAACAACAGAGGACAACTAGAAGTTTTGTAAATTTTATTGAAAAAAAAAATTTCCCACTATTAGTAGTTTTTTGTGCTTAGTTGGATCAATTGGTTTATCCCAGATCAATGAGTCTATTCTTATATGGGCCATTTGGGTTTAATGTATTCCTGGGGATCTCCTAATATAGAGTCTTGGCAAACAAACCTGAACTACAGTTGTCAGGTATTTAGATTAGGGCAACAAAACAAAACAAACAAACAAACAAAAACCTAGTATTATTCAAAAATAACTATGATTCATTTAAACAAAAATTACAATACCTGCAGTTTGGATATGGTCATTCCAAAAGAGTGATTTCTCCCTATTTGGTAAGGTAAGTCTTTGCCAAAGCAATATACCTGTTGCAGATGTACTTCTTGTATTGAAATATTGGTTTAATAGTATCAGAAAATTACTAGGAGAAATAATGTGTAATACATTGAATTAAAAAGTCATTTGTTTACTAAGTAAACTGTTCATTTAAAAAAATGACATCTTTTTTGGGTAACTAGGGCAATTATATTTTAATTAAACACTTAATGGTTTTTTAATAGAATTCTAGTTTGACATCTATTTTGTTCCTAATATATTGAAGAGTAAAAGAAATTCTTTACTCATGCTACTTCAGTAGGGGATTGCTCCCTATGACTCTACTTTGGAATTTTGAGTTGCCACTTTGCTACATGAATTAAATGTGAAGTGATAGATTATTTTAGGAAGTTTTTTATAGTGGTGAATTGATATCTTTTTGCTTTTAAAGAACAACTTCTGTATAGAAACTGGTTTAAAAAGAAATTTCTTAAGTGGCTGCATTGAATTCACATTATAGAGTAGGAAAGGAAATGGAAAGATTTCATTCTTTCATGGTTAATTTCTTTATGCAGCATCTGCAGTTTTCTCTGCTTCCAGCAATCATTTTCATGCATATCTTTATAGAGATCTATATTTCTATAAGAAAATACATTTTTGTTCTGCCTGGAATTTAGGATGGTTCACATTGTGGATCCCTTGCTTTTATTTCTATTAGATTAAAATAGAATTTTCAGTAAATGCATACCTGTCTTTTGTAGTCTATGATAGTACTGTTTAATTAAGTGTATTCAAAATATTGTTTGAACAGGTAATCAATATAAAAATTATTAATGAGATAGTTTGCCTTTTGTATTTCATATTTTCAAAATCCAGTTTGTATTTGCACTTAAAACCTTTCTCAGTTTGGCCTAGTCACATTTCAAGTGCTTGGTAGCAACATGTGGCCAGTGGCTATGCTGTTGTGCAGTACAGGTCTAAAGAGTCAGAACAAATTCTTAGTATCTGGATGGATAGAAAGATAAGAGATATATATCTTCTATAAATTACATTTATTTAGTGTAATAACTAGTTACCAATACCTAATAATGTGATCATCTTTATATGCCAAATGTGGACTTTTTTATTCATCGGAAAGTTAATTGGAGGAGCTATGCTGAAAACATTGGGTAAATAAAACTTTCACTATTTGGTTGCCCTTAACTGTATTGTATAATTGCATTTATTTTAATTGTATATACATGTTCATACTTTGTGAAGTTTCAGTATATGTCTGTAATTTGTAGCATAAATGCAGTTCCAACTACAGTGAAGACTTTGTGCTACAGTTAGAGAAGGAATTGGTCCAAGCTCGTTTGAGTGAAGCTGAGTCTCAGTGTGCACTAAAGGAGATGCAAGATAAGGTCCTGGATATAGAAAAGGTGAGAACAACATAAATGCCGTTACTCCCAAATTAGAGGAAATATGTGGTAGATATTTGTTAAGTACTTACTGAGCAGTTAAATTGGACTTTGTGTTTTTACACATTAGAAACCTTACATATTAGTTACTAAGAGGAAAGGGAAACAAAATATTCCTAATTGTTCTTTGCTGTTGCCATACTACTTTGAGTCCTGTATTTTAGGGTAAAATGGAGGTTAGAATTCTTTTAGAGGAAAACAACCAGGATAAATAATATTTAAATGTCGGAAAAGAGACGCTTAGGGGATAGAAATTAAATAATATTTAAATGTCGGAAAAGAGACGCTTAGGGAATAGAAATTAACTATTGTAATATCTTCATCTGTAAGAAGTCAGATATAATACATAAACATTTCAGGGAAAATTTCATGTGAGTGTAACTTGCGACTTTCCATGGCACAATAAGCCACCTCAGGATATACAGGAAGATCTTAGCCTGAGGTATTTTACAGAAGCTAATTTACCTCTTTTCAAGGTTACTAAAGAACTTTAAGGATTGAATAAGTAGTAGAAATAGAAACATTTTTAGGTTTCTTGTAACCGTCAGACTTGAGAGTCTGTTCTGGATCAACTCTGAATCTGTTTTCTCATCTATAAAATCATTGAGGGCTTAGGCTCTATGTTGAGTTTGTTCCTTTTACCGATGGGTAGTATCTAGCTATTGAATCAAAGATTCATAAATAATGGACATGACAGACACAAGTTATTCTTAACTATTTCTTAATGAAATAGAACAGGGCGCAACTCTTATCAGTAGTGGAATAATTTTGCTAGAAATCTGCTTGCTATTTTTATATTATTTTTGGAAAATTTATTCTATTTGTCCAAAAAAAAGCCTACAAAAATGCTGTGAGAAATGCATACAGAAAATTTGGTCTCTAACTTAGGAGTATTCTGGGCTCTGTGATTTAGATAGGAATCTGGATCTCTCCATTTTGAATATTTAGTACAAAGAAATGCCCTTGGGTCCAATTTAAAATGGATTTCTTAAGTAGCTTTGTTGGTATTCATGGTATAGAGTAGAAAGGAAATTGAAAGGTTTCATGCTATCTATGGTTAATTTCTTCATGCAGGATTCTCTTTTTATGCAGATGCAGTCAATTTCTTGTTTTCAATTGAGAAAATAAAGTCCATCATAAAAATGTGTAGTTGGCAAGAATATCCTTTATTCCATCATCTCTGTTGGCTAAAATTGTCATGTCCACCATGAATTATTTTATAGATAGAAAATTTCATAGATTCAGACCTTCATATTTCAGTAGTATCTGTTTATCTAAGGAACATTTTTTTTTTTTTTTTGAACTGGGGCCTAATTTAGGATCTCTTGGTCACTCCCCAGAGCAGTTTAATACAGGACTACCCTATATCCTAAGGTGAGTCTTTCAGTATGGTAGGAGAGTAATCTAATCTTATACCCTTGAAACAAATATTTAGATCATCTTGGTGTTAATTTAATGACTATTGATATAAATATTGACTAATATACTGAGATTTTATACCCCTTTCCAAAGCGACATGATGAGAAAATACAAGAAAACAGATTTTAGACCATTCTTTTCCATAAATTTTAAAAATGTAAATGATGTTTATGTTTCATTTGGAGTCCTATTCAGAGGTTAGTAAGTTTATTGCATGTTGAAAAACATTTTTAATCCTGTTGCTCTATAACACTGATTTAGTATTCTTTTAAACAAATAGACCTTCTGTATTCTCAAAATAAAGTACAATTACCCTCACACATTCCTGGGGGGCATGTAGAAGAGTACAGCTGCTTTGGAAAAGTTTGACAGTATCTTAAAAGTTAAATGAGAATTGCCATCTGATTCAGCAGTTCTCCTTGGTATAGACTCAAGAGAATTAAAAACATATGTCTACACAAAAACTTTTACTCAAATATTCGTAGCAGCATTATTCATAATAACCAAAAAGTAGAAACAACCCAAATTTCTGTCAACTGATAATAAATAAAATGTGGTATATCTGTATAATACAATGTTATTTGCTATCAAAAGGGATGAACCTTGAAAGCATGCTAAGTGAAAGAAGCTAGTCATAAAAGACCACGTATTGTATGATTCCATTTATATGAAATGTCCAGAATAGGCAACTCCATAGAGATGGAAAGTAGATTAGGAGTGTCCAGGGGCTGAGAGAAGGGTAAATGTTGAGTGACTAGTAATGGCAATAGGGTTTCTTTTGGGGGTATTAAAATATTCTGAAATTAAATTGTGATGATGGTTGCGCAACCCTGTGAAAAACCTTAAAAACTACTGACTAGTGTACATTAAAAGGGTAAGTTTTATGGTTTGTGAATTATATCTCAATAAAACTGTATAAAATTAAGTATAATTACATATAGAACAAAATAACTCTTATTTATATATGCTGTATTTCATTGTTTAAATTTTAAAATCCCAAATTAAATTTTCTCTTGCTTTAGAGAAACAACTCCTTTCCTGATGAGAATAACATTGCAAGGCTTCAAGAAGAACTCATTGCCGTGAAACTGAGAGAAGCAGAAGCTATTATGGGTGTGAAAGAACTTAGACAACAAGTCAGGGATTTAGAGGAACACTGGCAGGTATATCAATATATTTTATGTGATTTTTAAAAAGAGTGTCAAACCTGAATATCCAGTTTGTATGAGTTTGAAGTAACTGATGACCAACACTAGGATATAAATTTAAAATGAGAAAACCTGTTTAATGTACAAAATTGAGAGTGTTTATAAATTGAAAGTACCTTTAAGCTGTTTCTACCTTGTTTAACTCTTATAATTAAAGGAAAGATAAAACAGAGATCAAGTTATATTTTTTGTTGTTGTTATACCATTGTAATTTATATAACTTTTTCCAAAAAACTATAAGAAAATAATCTTGTATATAGTATATATTTCTTTTTTTGATATCTATTTTTCAATGTGAAATATCAGAAGGCTAACACTAATATAAATTTTTCTATAACTTTGTAATTTGTTTTGAAAACTAATTATCTCATAAAATAAATCAGACATTTTGCTAGTTATATGCCAACAAATTTACTTACATACGAGGCAGAGAACAAACAACCAAAATCTATAAGACAGAAGAGAGAGAGGGAAGAAAACAAAAACTACATGGCATAATGATCTCGGTGTGGATTTGGGGTAGGTGATCGGTCTAGCAAAGACTGAAATTAGTTCTTGACATTGCTGTGGCTTTTTTTTCCCCCAAAAGTAACTGATGACCAACACTAGGATATAAATTACAGGCAGCACTAAAGTGGAAATTAAAAAGAAACAAAACTGAACCTTCATCGCAGATATTTTGAGACTACTCTTAATTTCTAATATTGCCTCCTTAATTCATGAATAGTTCCATTTTTTCCGTTTCCTTACGACTTTATTAAAAATAATGTGAAAACCTCTCATAGTCCTGGGCCTGAAATAATTGCTCAGTAATGTTAGCTCTTATTTTGATACTGACAATATTTGTTGCAATATAATTTTTTGTTTTAGCGCCACTTAGCTCGTACTTCTGGGAGATGGAAAGATCCACCTAAGAAAAATGCTGTGAATGAGTTACAAGATGAACTGATGACCATTCGTCTTAGAGAAGCTGAAACACAGGCAGAAATAAGAGAAATAAAACAAAGGATGATGGAAATGGAAACACAGGTATGATAGAAAGCCCAATAACTTTAAAAATACCTTGAGCAGACCAAATGTTTATGCACAGATGTATCATCCCTAGACTAGAGCTAAAAGGTGTATATATGAAACTGTCTAGATTGCAGTTTTCTAGCCCAAATAAAAAGGGCTAAAATTTGTGTTCTTTGATATCAGATATTTAATGTCTTTGACCCATTCAACAAAATGTAGGCAAGTCACAAAACTCCATTTAACTTTGTTGCCTGTTGTACAATTTGGGAGAGAATATTCTTATATAGCAAAATTCCTCCACCTAAACACTGTTGACATTTTGGACCAGATAAATCTCTATTGTAGGGACTGGCCTTTGCATTTTAAGATTTTTAGCAGCATCTCTGGTCTCTACCTACTAGATGCCAGTAGCACCATGTGTCTCCCTTTTCCCTACCCCACGTTGTGATGACCAAAAGTGTCTCCACACATTACCAGATGTCCCTTGGGAGGGGCAAAATTGCCCCACTTGAGAATCACTGATGTAGAATATAATGTGAACGATGCTTCCTAAAGTTGTGTAATGTGGTGACTGAGCAGTCAATTCCAAAATTATACTTCCTTCTTCTCAAGTTCCCCTATCCCTAATAAACCCTATCTTAAATATACTTGATTTAAGATCTTAAAAGTCCTTTATATGAAATCCGTTTGCAGTATAACAGTACATTTGGTACATTTGGTTATTATACATTTGTGTAGACTGTTTTCTCCCTTCTCTGTAATGTTAGTTCATTTTCACAATACTTATTCAGTCAGTAGGGGGCATAGTTAACTCATGTATTGTTCTGTATACCTACATGCAAAAACCGATCATTCCAACTTAAACGTGATAAAATGAATATGTAAATACTTTAGAATAGAAATACTTTGTTTTATGTTGTTCAAAGTTATTTTCTAATAATTAAAAATAATAGTAAGATAATGACAAGTAGAAATCTAGCTTTTATAATGGGAAGTTTTATTTTTATAATCAAATTTTATCTCAGTATAGATATTAAAGATGCAAACACGGCTTTTAAGCCACGTTCAGGATTTATTTCAGAGTGGGTGTAGGTGAATGAATCAAATCAACAAACGTGATTTTGAGAACTTGTGAATACAAAGTACTGTCCAACCTTCAAAAATCTTATAGTTGAGGAATCAGGCTATTCATAAACTATATTAAATATAATTCACCATATGAGTTGATGGACGTTGACTAAATTTATTGTGATAAGCATTTTACAATATATGTAAGTCATATCATTATACTGTACACCTTAGACTTATGCAGTGCTGTATGTCAGTTATATTGATAAACTAGAAAATATATAATTCAGAAATCTAGTAATTAGAGAGTTAGAAATTACTATGAGGACTAGGAGGAAAAAGTTAATTCCAATGAGGTGGTTTAGGGGAAGGCTTTCTGAGGAATTTGTATTTTGAATTGTGCCTAATGAGTGTGATTTTGGATGGATTTTGCTGGAAAAAGAATTGTTCCTAAGTGCCAGTGCTTGAACTGAGGATGATCCATGAAGTTTTCTCATTGCAAAATAGAAAAATAACTAAAAACAGTGTTGTGTAATGGTAATGCTATATTAGTCATCAAAAGAGTTTTATATATCAAACACCCATGTATCCAACACATAGATTAAGATGTGTCCTTGAATACATACACTCCAGTTCCTTCATTTTTAGTGACTTGTAAAAAAGTCCACCTAGGGAGTATACTTCAGTTTATTGAGCCGCATTCCTCTTTGTACCAATATTTGCTATTATAAATAGTGCTGCTCTGAGTATTCTTGCACTTGGTTCCTTTAGTATGTTTCTAAGAGTTTCTTCAGTACAGTTTTTTTAAAAAAAAATTTTCTGTGCCAAGAACCCCTTTGGCAGTCTGTAGCCTGTGGACCCCTTCTCAAAATAATGTTTTTACCCCTTCTCAAAGTAATGTTTTTAATGCATAAATTAAAATACACTTCTTCTAAAAAGACATACAGACAGCCAGCAGGCATATGAAAAGATGCTCAGCTTCATTAGCTATTAGGGAAATGCAAATCAAAACCACTGTGAGATACCAACTTACATCTGTAAGAATGGCTGTTATCACCAAGGCAATAACAAGTGTTGGAGAGGTTGTGGGAGAAAAAGGAACCCTCATACACTGCTGGTGGGAAGGTAAATTGGTTACAGCCACTACGGAAAACAGTATGGAGGTTCCTCAAAAAAATAATAGAATTACCATATTAACCAGCAATCTCTCTTCGGGGTATCTACCCAATGTATTTGAAAACACTTATCAGTAAAGATATATGCGGCATTATTCATAGTGGCCAAGACATGGAAATAAACGAAGTGTTCTTCGATAAATAATGGGATAAAGAAGATGTGGTACATATATACAATGAACTATTACTAAGCCTTAGAAGATGAAATACTGCCATTCTCAACAGCAAAAGTTGAGAACCATATGATTTCACTCATATGTGGGAATATAAAACTGAAAGCAACAAACAAACAAGGCAAACAAATAAACAAAAACTCATAGACACAGACAACAGTTTAGTGGTTACCAGAGGGAAAAGGGTCAAATGTATGGTGACAGAAGATTTGACTTTGGGCAGTGAACACATAATGCAATATACAGATGATGTATTATTGAATTGTACACTTGAAACCTATATAATTTTATTAACCAATGTCACCCCAATAAATTTAATTTAAAAATGAAATACATAAGATTGCAAAGGAGAACAGTTATATTGAGGTACAGTTATTAAAGTGCTAAAAAGCAAACAAATTTGTGACATAGAACACATACACAGAGACATATACAACACATTCCCATTGCTGGATTCAGGTTTTTAATACTTCAGATTTTTCGTACTTAAGTTAGATTGTACTATAACTTTCCTTCTTGGGGAGATTCTTACCTGGCTTTAGTACCAAGGTTATAGTAAGCTTAGTGAATGAGTTGGGTTGTATTTTATCTTTTTCTGTTCTCAGAAATTTTATTGTGAGATTGGAATTACTCATCGCATGAATATGTACTGCAATTTATTTCTTTAAACAGTCTTCTTTTGTGAGAATAGTAACTATTGGTCCTAATTGTTCAAGAGGTATAAATCTTTTCAAGTTTCCTGTGTCTTCTTGAGTCTGGTTTGGTAAAATAAAGCAAATTTCTACAAGACTTCAAGAAAATAAAGAAGATGCAAAGAAATTCTCTTAGGAATAAAAAGGGACATAAATAGAGATCCAGTGAAAATACTTTAAAAAAATATTCTTGGAACAACTTTAAGTGATAAATTTGAAATTTGAAAAGTTAGATGGAATGGATAGTATCTTTAAGGAAATATGATATGACTTGAGTGTTTTTGTTTTTGTTTTTTTTTCCTCTGAGCTTCTTGGACCTGGGGATTTGTGTCTGCCATGAAATTTAGAAAACTTTTGATCCTTATTTCTCCAAATATTTCTTTTGTTTCAAACTGTCTTTTTTGAGGATTTCAGTTACATGTACGTTTGATTGTTTAATGTCCAGCAACTCTTGGATGCTCTGTACTCCCCTACCCTCTGCTCATTATTTTTTTCTCTTTGTATTTCAGTTTCTATTGCCTGAAATATTTTTGTCAACTGATAATTAAGTTACTGATTCTTTCTTCTACTTGGTGGATTGTCTGGTGAACTATTAATGGTATTCTTCACATCAATTACTGTGTTGATCATTTCTAACACTTCTATTCTTATAGTTTTCATTTCTCTGCTGATATTATTACCTATCTAATCTTGCATGTTTTTCACCTTTTCCTTAGAGCTTTTAGCATATTAATCACAGTTATTTTAAATTCCCTATGAGATAATTTCAACATCTGTCATATATGAGGCTCGTTCTGTTGATTGCTTTGTCTCTTGGTGCAGTGTTTTGTTTTTCTTACCTTTTCCTATGCTTTGTAATTTTTTTGTGAAAACTGGATATCTTGTGTAGGACAGTAAACTAAGATAAATATTTTTTATGCCTGGAAATGGGCACACCTTTTCTTCTGCTAGCATGTTAATGTGGGGGATTTGAGTTAATATGGTCAGGAGCTGAGCTGGGTTTGAGGTTTGTCGTTTCTGTGGTTACCTCATTGTACCACAGGCTTCAAATTCCTCTAGCAGTATCTTATTTTTAGATTGGGGGCTGGTTTGCCAAAGGGTTTTCTCAATGTCTGCAGGTCTTTCCTTTGTACAACACTTCAAAGAGGTTCGGTCTCCAGCAGTATTCCACTGTTACCTGTTACAGGAAGTTGGAGGGACAGAGAACACCTCTGCCCTATTGTTCTGATATAGTCTCGATCAGGCTACATTGTATCCCTGGATCCTCTGTTTATGTCTAATAATTTTAAACATAAACTTATATTAAGTCTCTGTGATTTTATTATCTAGAGTTCTTACAAATCTATTCTTGCTCTCTTTTGGTCTCCTGTTCCTCACTCGTAGTCATTTCTTGGGTTTTGTTTATGTATGATTGTTTTGTGATTTTGGATCATGGAATTGTATTCAGGGGTGCAGGAAGGAGTTTTATCTGTGGGAATTCTTTGCAGCTTATATTTAAGGTATGTACCTCTGAAGTGTAATTATTTGTTTTAGTGGTAGGAGGCAAGACAGTAGAAAGACTCGTAGACATTTTGAGTACAGTACTAAGGTGCTCTTAATTTTGTAGACAGACAGTATTCATTGATTAAAAAATGAAAAAGAAAAGAGTAATATAGACTGACCTCAAGTCAGTCATTTCAGGGAATATGTGTATGTGTTTTATTTAGCATGCCTTATAATACACTAAGCAGCTAGCATTTATTGAGTTCTTACTATACATTAAGCTTGTTACGTGTATTATTTAATTCTGAAGACCACCAAATGAGAAATAAGTAGTATTTTTTATACATTTTTCAAATGAGGAAATAAATACTCAGAGATATTAACTAATTTGCTTAATCACCCAATAACAAGCCAGAATTCAAAATCAGTCCATGCTCCATAAAAATAGACTCTGCTGTGCATTGGAGGAAGGTAGATATGTACATGAAACATTTCCTGACATCAGTAAATGGTGATGGTACCTTTAGTCAATCTGTGCTTTATTTTGGGAATTGGAAAGAGGAGCTAAATTCATCATCTTCCTGTATCTGCCCACTTTGTACCACATTGCTTATTTCAGAGATTTAATACTTTTAAGTTTTATGTAAGCACTCTTATAGTTTACAGATATTTATTGTATAAATGGTAAATTGAACTATAATGGGAGTTTCTGATATAGACCTTTTGTATTCTTTTGGGTGATTTGATTTTAAAAGCAACTTTATAATTTTTTTTAAGTCTTTAACTATTTGTTGAATAAAACTGACCTATAACTAATAATAACAGCAATTTTTATAATGTTGCATAGGCATGAAATGGGTAGGTAGAAATAGAAATTTTTTTCAGGCCTTTTCTCTATATAATCTGAGTATTTATATTTTTAATTATTAGAACCAGATCAACAGTAACCATCTTCGAAGAGCAGAACAAGAGGTGATCAGTCTACAGGAAAAGGTGCAGTATCTTTCTGCGCAGAACAAAGGACTGCTTACTCAATTAAGCGAGGCAAAGCGCAGACAAGCAGAGATTGAATGTAAGGTAAATAAATCAACTAGCTAGGTTTTTTTGTCAATATAAAATGCCTTTTTTTGTACTGTCTCATCATTGATTACATTATCTTAAAACCAAATAAAGCCAAAAGATGCTAGTTTTGTTTCCCACTTTTCTTGAACTTGATTTTCTTGAACTTGGTTTCAGACCAGGTTAGCTCATCTTTCTCTGAGGTGGATTTCGGGCAGGAAACCTCATTTTCAACTACTCGGTTAAATGCCAGTGCAGGAAATTAAGTTAACTAACTGGTTAAAAACTTGTATTGCTTTACAGATTTTCTTTTGACCTGTAGTCCTTTAAAACAGAAGCTTTTAATGTCTCAACCAAAAAAGATAAGTATTTTAAAGAGGTTGGGGCACCTCCGCTTTGTTAAGTACCTTATAGTGACTAGTTCGCAATCATATTGACATGTGTTTTCAGAATAGAGAAGAGAGCTAAAGAAGTGTATGTGTACCAGTGGGTTGAGAAAATTTTATACATTTCCCATTATTTTAATCAGTTTTCCTTTTTTTATGAAGTATTTGGATTCATAAAGTATGAAAAATTATTTGAATGCAAGTACATTTTTTCTCAAATAAATTTACAGTATTAACAGTGGTGAGAGAGAGGGGGGATGGAAGTGGGGTGGAAAGAGACGGGGTATGTGTGTGAAATAACTAAAGAGATGACTGTGGTCTGAGAGTTAGAATGGATTTCTGAAGACAAGTTATGGGATTTTAAAAATAAACTAAACATCCATCTTTCCTTGGTGAGATAGTAAGAATGATGCCCTTTAAGGATTTCAGCCTTATTATTCTGTGATAAGAAATAAGACTTTCAATGGCACATATAAAGCTGTAATTCCATCAACTTCTTCTGGTGTCATTAAAAACCAAGAGTGAAGCTTGAGTGGTTTATCAGTGTCACTGAAATCCACAGATGAAATTACATCCTAATAAATATGCATGGCTGTTACAATTTACACAGACAGAAATCTGTAGGCAGTGCTGAACTTCATGCTAACTTAGGAGGAGCTCTTCTTGAAGGATATGACTAAACTAATTTAGAAATAAAATGATGTGGCATGAAGTCATAGCAGTTTGATTTGTTGTACTAATATCTGACTTTTTATTATGCTATAATGTCTGTACTGACTTATATTTAATAGAGAACTAAATTTAATCTTTTTTCATTTTTGGTCTAACTTTTCCTTAAAATACTGTTACTGGATTTAATGTTGCTCCTCAAATGCCTTAGCACCTTTAAATCAAGGTAAAGTGTTCTTGGGAAATAAATATTTGGAGAGTTTACTGATGAAAATAATTGTTCTCTTTGAATTTATCTAAGCAATGGGCTCAGATTCAAAATTTTAGAGAATTTAAAGAACTGTTTTGAGATTTAAAAGATTTTTTAATTGTTTATTAATACAGTTATGAAG
The DNA here is from genome assembly GCF_902729225.1 of Pteropus medius. NCBI lineage: Eukaryota > Metazoa > Chordata > Mammalia > Chiroptera > Pteropodidae > Pteropus > Pteropus medius. The sequence continues at coordinate 21,912,805 of NW_024350319.1, read as the reverse complement.
TATATTACAGATGCTGACTCATATCTCCCCTGTGTTTAAGCTGTATATTGATTTATTCAATTTTTTATAATGCTTTTGCAGATTTTAAAAATGACCAGTGTATTGTCACTCTATCACCTGGTACATTCTGATTAATTGTATTTATTTTACCTTGTTACATTGCAATAATTCAGGAACTAACTTAACTTTCAAGGAAGTTAGCCCTTCCATTAAGTAACTCTGATTCATTTTCATTTAGTTTTATATAACTATAGCTTAAGATTTGTTGATAAGTAATTATTAAAGTTCATTTTATTTTTCATTTATATTAAATGTTAGGATGCTGTTCTACTATTAACTTTATTTTCCCTCTGTAACTGAATTTGAATATCTCACTTAAAGATGAAATAGTACAAGTTGATGGTCCAAATTCATCTGGAAGCAAAACCTGATTTGAATTGATATATGGCCATTTATTATTTTTATTTAGCCCACTTGTATGGGTATTTATACTTAACTGCTTCATTGTGTTGAGCATCAAAATATACAGTTTCATTATGGATGCTGCCTGAGATCCCACTGAAAAAGACTAATATATGGTTTATACACCTTATTACTTTTCTAAAATCTAAAAAATTTGACATTCCATAACACACCTGGCTCCCAAGACTTTAGGAATGAGATTGTGGGATTTTCTACATAAATCTAAATTTGAAGATTAGAGAAATATTTTATATTCTCTAGTTCTGTCTGTCTGTCTGTCTGTCTCTCTCTCTCTCTTGCTCTCTCTTTCTCTCTGTGTGTGTGTATATATATATGTATATATATATACACATACACATATATATTCATGAGAAAAGTTATATTAATTTCTATACAAACTTGTGAAATTGTGTAATAAATAATGTTAAGTGAGGAAAATCAATCAAAGCATTTACTATAATTATAATATTATAACACCCCTGTTCCCTTCTATCTCATTCCCTTCCTGGCCCTACCACATACCCTTTCTTTTATTTTTTTTTCAGGTAATGCTTTTATTATTTTCTGATATGTCCTTTTAGAATTTCTTTTAGGCAAATACTAACAAATAAAAGTGCGTAATTTTTCTTCTTACTTTCTTATGTGAAAGCATACTATATGTTTTGCTTTTTGTTTTTGTCGTATGTTTTATAGAATCTTAAATATCAGTCCTTAAAGAGTCCTCTCATTAGTTTTAAGGTACACTGTTTTCTTTTGCGTGGATGTACTATAGGATACTTAACTGGGCCCTTGTTCATGGGCAAGTAGGCTGTTCCCAGTTTTGCTACTACAAGCAGAGTATAGTGAATCACATTGCACACATATAATTTCAGATGTATAGAAGTATATCTACACTTTCTATGGGATAGATTCCTATAAATTTTATTGTTTGGACAAAGGATAAGTAACATTTTTGCTTTTCATAGATTTTGTCAAATTATCCTCCTTAGGATTGTACCATTTTGTACTTTGACCAGTAGGCATGATAGTTTCTTTTTCTTCATTGTGTTACATACAAAGCGTGTAGACAAATCTTTTCATTTTAAATAGGTGTAATTTACGTATTCTAGGACAGTGATTCTCAAAGAGATGAGGAGGAGGTAAGATTGGAGGCTTCAAATAATGATGGCATCTACCTATATATTTATCAAATATTTGGGTGTCTTCTCTTTGTCAGTTATTCTCGTAGGCACTGTGGATACAGTAGTGAAGAAGGTGAGCATAATGTTTAGTGAGACAATAAGTAAAAAATAGATAAGATTATTACTAATGGTATACTGTACAATGGGAGTTAAGGGGAAGTGGTAATAAAGATTGAGTGCCAGAAGATGGTTTCAGAGCTAGGACCTGAAGAGTAAGAATCAGCCTTGTGGAGAGCCATGGGACAATCCCTGCATGAAAAGGGTCACAGAGTTCAAGACCAAAAAGTAGGAAAGACCTTGGTTGCTGAGTCTTGTGTATAATGAAAGGCTTAATAAATTAAAGCCAGAGAGGTAGGCTGGGACTCCACTTCTTACTGCCATGTAAATTTTTATAGCCCATGGTAACAAGTTTGGGTTTCACTTAAAAGTACTATGGGAAGCCAATGAAAGGTTTTAAGTGGGAAAGCAACATATTTTTTTTTTCTGTTTTACTGTATTTGCTTCAGATTTTCTTACTTTTGATTTTGAAATAATTTTATGTTTAAAGAAAAGTGGCAAAAGTAGTATAGAGAATCCCCATATACACTCTAATTAGCTCCTCCTAATTTTAACATCTTACATAACCATAGTACATTTATCAGTAGTAAGAAATGAACATTGGTTCAATGTTATCACTAAACTACAGACTTTATTCACATTTCCCCCATTGTGTCTCAATCTTCTCTGATTTGTAACAGCTTCTCAGTGTTTTCTTATCTTTCATTACATTGACTATTGAAGAATACTAGTCAGGTATTTTTTGTAGAATATCTTGTAATTTGGGATCATCTGATGTTTTCTCATGCTTAGACCAAGGTATTTTAGGAAAGAATACAGAGATGAATTGTCTTTCTCAGCATATCATATCACGAGGCATATTGTATTGATATATATTACTTCTAGTGCTGTTAACCTTGTCATTTGATTAAGTTGGTGTCTGCCAGCTTTCTCCATTGCAAAGTGCTTTCCTCTCAGACTCTGTTCATTGCAAGCGAGACATTAAGTCCAGTCCATGGTTCAAGGTGAGCATTAAGCTACAACTCCTGAAGGAAAGAGTCTCAAAGGATTTGTGGATGTATTTTAAAAATACCACAATAATTATATATTCAGTGGGAACTGTTTTGAGGCTGTGCAAATATCCTTAAAGTTTCAGCAACTAATTCTAGCATTTATTAGGGGATGTTGCTTTAGCAATTACTGTAATTACTTTTTTTTAAAGGACTAGATGCCACTGTGTGTGGAAATGGATTTAAGGTGGAATGGGAGAGAGATTTGAGGATAGAGATGCTAGCTTTGGTCTCAGGAATTGGCAGTGGAGCTAAAGAGAAATATGTCAATTCAAGATCTATTTTTCTAGAGAACGATAAGACTTGATGATTAGATTTGAGGGGGACAATATTAGGGGGAAATTGATGCCTATATTTTTGGTTTTGTACTTAATAAAATTTTTTATACAATGGTAACTAATTTTATATATAATTAGTAGATTATAAATGTATTAGTTATCTATTGCTATTTAACACATCACCTCTAAAACTAATAAGCACTAATATCTCAGAGTCTCTGTGGTTCAAATTCAGGAGCAGCTTAGCTAAGTGGTTCTTAAGGATATGTAGGAGTTAGTCAAGGAAAGGTAACAGAGAGTTCAGTAGGTAAAGGGAATAGCTTTTGTGAAGATTAGAAGTGAAAAAGAACATGTCGTTTGAACTAAAAGAAGTTCATTCTAGCTGGAGGTGAGCCTGGAAAAGAATACTGGTAAGACATGAACCTGGATCCAAATCATACAGCGTCTTAGACACCAGTATAGGGACCTGGAACGTTATCTCAAGATTTGAGGAGTGCCATTAAAGTGTTTAAAATAAGGGAGCGACAAGACAAGATTTGAATTTTATTAAACATAGACATTGGTGTACTGGAGCCAACTAATAAAGGGTTATAAGAACCATTTCTTAAATTTTCAGGAATTTTGTGGCACAGTTGTTAAGCAGCCATATTAAAATTGTTATATAACATAATTATGGTAGAGCAAAGGTAATAAACAGTCAGATTTCATCACTTCTTGATTATTTTTGCATTTCACTATTATCCGTGCTTTTGAGGTTATTTATACCTGTTTTAGCAGTATGGTGGAAACACCATAGTGTGCTACTGCATATTTCTTCCCAACTCAGTATTTCATACATGTTATGTTGGCAGCTTAAAAGAAACCATGGTAGAAATATTTATATGACATAAATTGGCAAACTACATATCAGGGCTTGATTTATTGTTTTGTTGATTGTGTAGACCAGGAGTTGGCAAACTATAGCACATAGCTCAAATCTGCCTGGCTGCCTGTTTTTGTAAATAAAGTTTTATTGGAATACAGCCTTGTTCATTCATTTATGTGCTGTCTATGGCAACTTTCACACTCCAGCGGCATATAGAGTAGTTACCATAGACTGTATGGCTCTCAGGTCTAAAATATTTACTGTCTCTACGGCCGTGCCACCCTGAACACACCCAGTCCTATCTGATCTTGGAAGCTAAGTAGGGTTGGGCCTGGTTAGTACTTGGATGGGAGACTACCTTGGAAGACCAGGTGCTGTAGGTGTAAAAAATAATAATAAAATAAAATTAAAATAAAATATTTACTATCTGGCCATTTAAGGAAAAGTTTTTGACTCTGTTCTAAATTAATAATGCAGATTAAAGCTTAAGAATGTGTTGTATCTTCAGACTTTACATTGTGAATAGCACAAAATATTAAGGAGATTTTCTTCTTATATTTAGTTACTATTATCAAATCAGCAAAAAACTTGCTCCCATCATTGACAAATAAGTGAAATTCTAACACAAGTCTTCATTTCACTTTCATCTTCTAACATAAACAAAAATACTTAACCAGTGTTCATATCAATACTTTACTTATTCCTCAATTTCAGCCATAGGTAGCTTATGGATACAAGAGTTTGGCAAAAATAAATGAAAGCATTTTGTAAGAATATATTGACTAGATAAAATTTACAATAATGAGTATTGAATATCTTTATATGTATGTTTCAAACTGTACATCCTTTATATCAGTTTATTATAAAATATGTATAAATTATAATAAACTTACATAAACACACATGTGTGTACAAATACACACATACGCACACACATGCATGCATGAACACTTCTACCTGAGAGCTGGTTGTTAAGTGTTTATCAGCACAACACTGGGTACAGAAATTACATGTTCTGGCCGTATGCACATTTGCAAGGTATTTAAAGCAGTATTTGCTTGAAGTGAAGTACCAATATCATATCTGAGGTACAAGAATATAAATTTTCATTTAAAAGCTTAATTATTATACTTTTACTACATTTAATATTTTTAAAATTTTTGATATTAAATTTTGATATTATATGATATTACTGTTAGGTGCTAAATTTCTTGGATGGTCACCATGTTACACATTCTTGATACTAAGTGATTGGTAAATTTCAATTGAAGTTAATGGAGGAGCAAATATTTTTGTATGCCCTATTTTTCTCTACCATATTTTCTTCATATTTTGTTATTTCTGGATCAATATTATTTAGCATAAATATTATAAAATATGGTTTAAGAGTTTTTCCTTTGTGAAGTTTTGAGGTGGTAGAGATACATTAATGTAGAATTGTGATATAATTAATATTTATTATTATTTGTAGTATAATGTAAATAGTCATTGACATACTGTATTAGTATCCATATTCTAATGTTTGTTTTCCTAGTTACTTATGTGTTAAAGGTTCTCAATCATTATTCTTGCAATGAAAAAATTAACAGCTTTCACAATCCCTAATAATTTTAAGTTAATTTTTGATTGTAAACATTTGGGCAATATTTATATGAGTAGTATTTCTTAATATTTAAAGATGTAATGCTATTCTGTATTCTTCATATCAAGTTCAGGAAATAATGGCTTTTTCTCTCATTTAATCATGGGTTTATTTGTTATTTTCTAAATTTTGAGACAGATTTCAACTATGTTTTGTTTATTATTAGTTTGGTTTATTATATGGTTTATTATTGGTTTATTTTGTTTGCTACCCTAGAATAAGGAAGAAGTGATGGCTGTGAGACTCCGGGAAGCAGATAGCATAGCTGCTGTGGCTGAACTGCAGCAGCACATTGCTGAACTTGAAATCCAGGTACCATATGAAAATAATTTTATATATAAATAAATAGTCTCTTCTTCCCTCTGTACCTGAACAGTGACTTATATCTTTACCCTGATGACTGCGATCCTATTTTTAAAACTTATTCTTTTCCAAGTCCATTCTTTTTATTGTGGTAAAGTACACATAACATGAAGTTTTCCATTTTAAAGTATCCAGTTCTGTGACATTAGTACATTCACAGTGTTGTGCAGTCAATCTTTCATCTTGCAGAACTGAAACTCTATATCCATTAAACAACAACTTCTCATTCTCCTCTTCCCCTAGCCCCTGGAAACCTCCATTCTACTTTCTGTCTCTGAATTTGACTAATTTAGGTACCTCATATAAGTAAAATCATACAGTATTTGTCTTTTTGCGATGGCATATTTTATTTAGCATAATGTCACTACGGTTCATCCAAGTCGTAATACGTGTCAGAATTTTCTTCCTTTTTAAGGCTGGATAATATTGCATTGTATGTGTATGCCACATTTTGTTTATTCATTTATCTATTGACGAACACTTAGGTTGTTTCCACCTTTTGGCTGTTGTGAATAATGCTGCTATGAACATGGTGTACAAATATCTGTTTGAGTCCCTGCTTTCATTTCTTTGGGGTGTATTCCCATAAGTGGAATTGCTGGATCGTGTGGTTATTCTATGTTTAATTTTTTGAGGAATTGCTATACTGTTTTCCACTGTAGCTACACTACTTTCTTCACATTCCTACTAGCAAAGCACAAGAGTCTCAATTTCTTCACATCCTCACCAACACTTACTAATTTTCTTTTTTTTATAATAGCCATCATAATAGGTGTGAAGGGGTATCTCATTGTGGTTTTGATTTGCATTTCCCTAAAGATCAGTGATGTTGAGCACCTTTTTATGTGCTTATTTGCCTTTGTATATCTTCTTTAGAGAAATGTCTATGCAAGTCCTTTGCCCATTTTTTAATCAAGTTGTTCTTGAGTTTTAGAAGTTCCTTATAGAATATTCTCAATGTCAATCTCTTATCAAAAATATGGTTTACGAATATTTTCTCCCGTTCCTTGGGTTGCCTTTTTGCTTTGTTGTTATTGCCTTTTGATGTACAGGTATTTAATTTTTTTGAAGTCAAATTTACCTATTTTTTTCTTTTTTGCCTGTGTTCCAAGTCCATTTTTGAATGACAGTTTATCATATGTCTATATTGTCAAAGCTATTTTCAAAAGAAAATTTAAAGCTTTAAAAATAAATGTTACGTCACTACGTATGTCCTACTTCTTATTGTACAATATAAGATAATACATTTCCAATATGGGCAAAGCATTATGTTTAAAATCTTATTTCTTTCACAATTTTTTATTATGTTCTCTTCCAAGTCATAAATACAGTTTTCTTTGCAACATCTAGAATTTTTTCCCACCTGAAAGGTCCTTTTGTCTTTAAATTTCAATTCAAAATTCAGTTAATTTCTAAGACTTACATATTATATTATAACCTCATCTTTTGATCTTAGTCAATATGTTATCACAATTCATTATGACATATAAGTTTACAAAACAGTACCCTTTATGTTCTGTTGATAATATTTCCACAAAGTAGCACATATTTAGAAAAACTTCAGATATGCATAATGTATTTGTAATTAGCTATTTAAATCATACTGTCATGCAATTCTAGTTTAGTCTGTACTTTCCTAACATCAAGAAAATTATAGTTTTGCCACATTTCTATATATCTTAGTCACAAAATAGCAAGGTTTAAATCTTTTTCTTGATTCCGAAATCCTTACTAAAATGAAGAACTTGGTATGATGAATGTTTTGTTTAAAATGAAATATACCATGTCATTTTTGAAAAACAAAAGAAAATCATGAAATTTTTCCTATCAATGACAGTATGCTAACATCAATTGGCACTTGATTAAGTGATAACTGGAATCCTCATTGCCAAATTCATTGGTATTTTTTTAGTATTTATCCTGCTTGAGCTTATCTCATTCGTCATTATTGATCACTTGATCCTCTGCATTCTTCTCCTTCCTTGGCTTTCCTAACACCTCTAACTTTTGACCCTATTCTTTTTTGTTTAAATGTTGTTTTCTGTCTTCTCTATCAGTTCTGAATGTTTGTATTCTGAGAACTTGATTTTTCGGCTTTTTATAAACTATTCAAATGACGAGTCTCACTTACATGTCTTTAGGAGCCATCTTTACAACAATGAATCCCATAGAACTTCAGCTCTAGCGTCAGTAATTTTTAAAAACATAAAAAAAAAATTATTAATATAATATACAGAGAAGTGCATAAACAAGGCAAAATTATAATATATATAAAAACATTATACATATGACCACTGTAAAGAATGTTGCCTGTACCCCAGAATTCTACCCAATCACACCATACTCTCTTATTCTGAATTTTACGTTAATTTTATGATAATCATAAAATTTATGGTGATTACCATAAAACTCCTTATAGTTGTGTCATCTTTGTATGCATCTCTGATCCACACAGTTTAGTTTTCCCCATTTCTGAATTTTGTATAGTCATATTGGATATTTTCATTTTTGTCTCTTCATTCTTTGTTCAACATTATTTTTATTTATCTTTAATTTATTTTTTGGGAGGTGACATCGATTGACAAAATCCAATAAGTTTCAAGTGTACAACAGTAAGTCAAATATATATTGCATTGTGTGTTCACCACCCATAGTTAAACATTATTTTAGTAAGTCATTTTTATTGTACATGTTCCATTTTATGAATTTATTACAATATATTCATTCTAGTATTAGTAATCACTTGGGAATTTCTAGATTGGAACTATTATGAACAATGCTGTTATAAGCAATCTTGTGCTATAACTATACTTATCAGATGTACACAAGTTTCTCTAGCATGTATACCAAGGTGTGGAATGGCTGGGTCATAGAGCATGCAAATCTTCAACTTTATTTTCCAAAGTGTTTGTACCAGATTAAGCTCCCAACAGCAGCATACAAAAGTTCTTGTTCCACATCCTCCCCCAACACTTAGTGGTGTCACATGTTTTAATTTGTGCCAGTCTAGTGGGTATGCAGTGATATTTCATCATGGTTTTAATTTCCATTGACCTGATTACTAATGAATTTGGCCATTCGGATTTCCTCTTTTGTAAAGTGTCTTTTAAATTCTTTTGTGTATATTTTTCTTTTGGGTTGTCTTTTTCTTAACGGATTTGTAGTTCTTTAATATTGATGTTATATTTTGCAAACATCTACTGTTAGTCTTTTTTTGTTGTTTATTTTTAAATTTATTGTGTCTTTTGATGTATAAACCAATAGTTTTAATGGACAGTAGACAGCTCCACCTGCAAATTGTACAGACATTTAAAGTCAACATGTTTAAAATCAAATGGGTTCCTATTCCAACCCATTTTTCTTCTTTTGTATCTTAGTGGTATCATCTACTATTGAATTATTCAAACTAGTAGGAACTTCGCGTATGCTTTTCTTATCCTCTGCCGAGTATACCAGGGCTGTTACATAGAGTATGCAAATTTTCAGCTTTACTAGACAACATCCAATTGTTTTACAAAGTGCTTGTGCTGGTTAACATTTCTACCAACATTTTACCTGCTCATCTACTCTTGTAGATTTGCCTTCAGAAAATTCTTAGTAATTGATACAGATTAAAGTATGTTTCCAGCTTTTCAATTCCTTCAAAAGATGAAAGTCCTGAGTAAATCTAAAACTAAATCAAAGGTAATTTTAATCATTTCAGAAACATTTTTTTTAATCTTTCCTAGCCTTTCCATTCCCCCTGCCACTTCCTTAATTCACCTCCCGGCCCCCCAACTATCGTAGTACCTTCCTATCTAATTTTCTTTTCTCCAGCCTCAGCTCTTTCACAAAACTACCAGAGTTATCTTTCTAAAACATAAAAACTTTTATTGACTGCCTTTTATCTACTAAATCACATAAAAACTCCTCAGCATAAAACGCTTACCTTTTCATTATTGCCTGAACCTGCATTTCTAGCTTCATCTCTCACCATTACCTCCCCATCTTCCCTACCCACACCCTACACACATAGACTGTCTTTTCAGATTTTTCACATTTTTTCAAAACTTTGTACCATTCTACACATCGCCATGTCTTCATAACTGATGTATTTTTCTGTATCCTTTACTTCTCTGCTTTTGAGGTATTTCTGCTTACTGAGTTCTCCTTGGCTAGCTTGCTATTAATATATTTAGTAAATGTGTTTTCAGTAAACATCTTAATGATTCAACTTTTACTCATTTATTTAATTATTTTATGCAGATTAAGATCCATAAATAGATCTTGTTGTGAAATCTGAAACTCCTTTTTCAATTCTAAGAATAATATATTTTAGGTTATTCTTAGTCAAGGAAATGTCTTAGAGCACTTTCAGATTCCACTAGGGGGAGAACTGAACTTAGTCAAACACTTTCCTACTTCAGGTCTCTTCAGATCAACCCTTCTAATTACTGTTGTTCTCTTGTGAATAAAATATTTCAAACTCTTCATTTAATAAGTTATATCATTATATAATCTGTTATTTGGTATAATTAAATACTGCTTTTTTAATGTAGTTATGAAAATTACACTTTTGTAAAAGCATATATAGATGTGGAACTACATTAGATGAAGAAATACTTATTTTTATAAATGCTGTAGCATTCTGTAGTACATATACTTATGAGGCTGAAATTTATAAAATTTGTTTCCGAAAATTCTTCAGTTAACCTGACACTTTTGTGATTTAAAATTCACAATCTTTCACATGTTATTGTTCTGAGATAAATACATCTGTAATATACTTAATATTCTTTATAATAATGCCTTCCCTCCGCCCCGAAAAACAGCTCATAGATGACCTTATATGAAAAATCTCACTCAGTGTCTTACGGGATTCCAAAAATTACAACCAAACTGGAAAGTGCAGAAAGTATTTGAGTTCCCTTTAAGACAGTTTTTACCCACCCCAAATAATGAATTTACCCCTTTGCAAGAATTATATATAGTTTCAAATTAAGAATTGCTTTGGTTTTTTGGTTTTTACTAAAATATATACCTAACCGAGCTTATTTACATCCACTGTAAGCCCTATTTAACTTTTTATTTTTTAGGTATTTTTTAATTTGGGGGAATATAGGCCTTATTATTTGTAACTTTAATTCTTCCAGGATACTACTAATAAAAGTATAAACATCATTAATTGCATAAAATGTGCCAGGCAGTATTCTTAGCCACTTCAGTATATTCACTTATTTAATTTTCACAACAACCGTATGACAGTAAGTATTGTTAATATCCTAATTTTATAGTTGAGGAAACTGAGGCATAGTGAAGATTTAAAAATGAGATTTTGTTGTTTGTATAAGAATACACTCTGTAACTTAAATTCTTTCCAGGATTCAGAAGAAATGTTTTATCCTGAGTATTAAAAATACTGTCATGGTAGTTTTATGGATTTTTTAAATAGCAGATCCACTGCCTCCTATAACTCTGCTTCTTACATCGTTGAAGTTACCTACTAGTTCCTGTTCATCACTTAAAATCTTTTAGTAGCTTTCCATGGCTTTCAGGACAAAGTTCAAGTTCTGGCTCTCTCCTTCCTGCTTTGATTTTGCCTCCCTTTCCAGCTTCATTTCCTACTTTTCTCAGTGTATACCTCTACTTGAGCCATAATAAACTAGTTAAGAATCTGTCAAGCCTGTCATCTGATTCACTCTGTGTTTTTATTTTCTTCTCCTTTGATCTTGCTTATTATTTCAAAGGTCATCTTAAGTTTGACCTGATGCGATCAGCTTTCCCTGATGATGCCAACTCAGCCAATTTTCTTGTGTCTCTCCTCCTCTAACACACTCTGTTATAGTCCTTCTCTCTTATACCATCACACACTATTTTAATCTTTCTCATGTAAAAGCCCAGATGTGAAGAAGATTAAATTATGAATTCGAATGGGGTATTGGTTTTAATTCAAGAAATATTTATGAAGTACCCACTATGTGCTAGTCACTATTCTAAATAGTTTAGAAGAATTGGTGAACAAAACACACAACAATCCCTTTCCTCATCAAGCTTAATGGTAGAGAGAGAAGTCAGATGAACAAAATAAATGAACTCTATAATGTCTAATTTAGAGGATGATGGATACAATGGAGAAAAAAATGTAGGAAAGGGAGAGGGTTGGGGCTCATTAGATGGGGCTGTAAACAAAGATTTGAAGCAGGTAAGGCATGCAGATTTGGAGGGGGAAATTTCCTGATAAGGGACTAGTTAGGGCAAAGGACCTACTATGTCTGAGTAGGGTCTCTGGGTGGAGTAAGAAGGGAAGTAGAGGAAGTCTGAGAAGTAAATAGGGCAGATTATGTAGACCTAAGAATTTAGGCCTTTCTCTGCATAAGATGGAAAAATCATTGGAGGATTTAAGCATATGAGTGATCAGTTAGATGACATTAACCCATTAAAAAGATTTAATTGCACTTGATTCAGAAAACAATGCTTGTAAAAATTCATAGTATTTACATGTGAGGAAATGGTGGTTACAGGTTGTTTCCTCCTTCACTTAGTGGAATTTTCCACCTTTATTATAGAAATCCAAATGTTATTTAATAGTTGAGCACTTTACTTTTACATTAATATTAAATAGAACTCTACTTTCCAGGTAGTGGAACAAAATGCAGAAAAGTTATTTGGCTTAGTTGAAGAAAGTAGATGGGAATTGAACTCAAGCTTTCTGATATTTAACTTGGAATTGAGTTTATATTTTGATTATTATAAAGATAAGTATATTAATTTGTCATAACCATATTAAAAGTTGCTATGGGCTAAACACATCCATAAAATTAATTCTGCTTTGTTATAAATAATGGAAAGTTTTTCATTTAAAACAGCGCTACTCAAATCCAACTTTTTGTTCTTTTCCTGGTACCCAGTCACATTTACCCACTTTTGTTCATTTGCCCAGCAGATAACCTCTAGGGATGCCTCAGATGGGCAATACCCCAACCACTCTTGACTTAAAAACACCCACTCAAAATTCTGTTCTGACATAAAATGAAGGATTTAGGTTTAAATCAGTGTGCCCAGATCAGTATGTAGTTTTGACAGAGATGGAGAGGAAGTGATAAAATCTTTACTATTGAACTTTAAAATATTACATATTTTGATAATGTTACATTACCATGGCATTACTAAATGATGGAGTTTATTATAAAATGTAGTGATCAGTTTGTGCTTTCCAGTTTCCTGAGCTAATTTGTTAATAGTTTTACAACAAGTGTTAGCTCATATGCCAACTCTTGGCTAACAAACTTCTCTTTGGAAGGTTATTTTTCCCCCTTGAAGAACAACAATTTCTGTTTTGAACAACTTACTTAAATATTAAAATGTTTTTTTATTTTTCTTTAACAGCCTTCCTAAATTGTAAAGCATTTTTAAATTAGAAAAATAGCTATTCTGTAATCTTATCTAGTCTTAACACTAATTCTCAACAAAAGAAGGTAGGTGTATAGAATAATTTACTTAGCTTGCTATCTAGTTATTAGGTATTATAAAATTTAGTTAATTTTTTTTTTTTTTACTAACGTGCTCAGAGATGATTCTTTGGCATCCAACTTTACTATGCAGTTAAATTATAAAGAGATTAAGTATCTCAAAGTTCTAAAGATATGGCTACATCTATAAAGGCTATTCAGATACCCCAAACCAGCTCATAGTAGCATCTGAAGAATTAGTGAAGAAAGGTTAGACTCTTAAGTACCATAGTATCAGTGATTGTCTGGGTGTTATTAAAAATTAGTTTATCTACACCTAGCACACAGATCTTGGTTTCTAACACCATTTCCAAAAAACAATAAAATAAAATAAAATAAAATAAAATAAAATAAAATAAAATAAAATAAAATAAAATAAAATAAAATAAAATAAAAGACTCCTCAGAGAAATAGCTGATTCCAAGACAAGATATATACAAGATGATCTCAGAGTATATGGTAATGCCAGAAAGTAAAGAAGTGCTCAAAAACTAAACAAAACCCTACTTTAATAGAAATATGTTAAAAGGACAGAAAAGAGCCAACTGAAAGAGCATCTAGTCACCAAAAGTGGAACAGTATTTAAAGTAGTATTGGATTATATCTGAACATGTAAAATAAATATCCATGAATCGATAGTGATATAAATAATGATTGAATAAGTTAATAAATAGGGGAGAAGAGATAAATCTCTATGCAGAAGAATTCCAAATACTCTGACCTCAAGGAAGGGAAGCATAAATCCCTCCTCCATAAGTGTGGCTTTGGATATAGTAACTTCCCTCCATAGGGTACAGTATGGAAAGAACAGGAAAAAAAGAGTAACTTTATAGTGGAGAAACCTGACAAACACCACCTTACTCAGATGATTAAAGTCAACAATAGCAGTTACAAATCACATTATAAGAGTATGTACCTATGATATGATGTTATAAAAATAGCACTTTACCTTTGTGGTCTTCCAATAACCCAGAACCCCCATCTTACCATGAGAAAAATATCAGATATTATCAAATTTTGAGAGTAGGGTACCCTACAAAAATGCTTGACCAGTATTCCTCAAAGCTGTCAAGGTCATCAAAAACAAGCAATCTGAGGAACTATCACAGCCACGAGCAAGCTATGGAGACATGACAACTAATATAATGTGATATCCTGCATAGGATCCTAGAGCAGAAAAAGAATATTAGGTTAAAACAAACAAACAAACAAAAAAACTAAGGAAATCTGAATAAACAGTGGGCTTAAGTTAGCAAAACTATGTCAGTATTGACACCTTAATTGTAACAAATTGACAATGCTAATGGAAGATGTTAATAATAGGGGAGAAAGTACAGTGGGTAAATGGGAACGCTCTATCATCTTGATTCTTCTGTAAATCTAAAACTTTTCTTTTGAAAAAATCTGTTATAAAAAAATAGTTTATATAATTCTGTGGTTTTTAACAACACCTGGAATTATATGGAATTTAAGTACTGGTCACAAAATTAATCCGTTTCCAATTACACTGTAATTTATAAGAAATATTTTCAGCTTTTGAACCTTGGACAGATACGAATTTTTCATGTGTGCATTTAGCTGAGCCTATAAGAAACATTACTTTAAAAATTATGTGTGTGTGTGTGTGTGCTGAAAAGGAATTAAATCAGTCTTAGCATTGAGAAAAAGTTTGATTTATTTTCTTCGTTCCTTTTCAACTTATTGTTTTCTTAAAAATGTTTAAATGTAGTTTTATTTCTTCTAGTTACTAAAACATAAAGAATATTCAAACTTTTGTGTTCATGACTTTAAATTACAGGAAACTGTTTTAGAAACTTACCAGTAGTACATGATATGCATATGATTTGTTTTTAGATGTTTCAAATGAGTCACCTTGAAGTCACAGAGAGGCTACCATTTACCACATTTACTATTCTGATTAATTTGTCTTGGGGCAAAGTACAATGAATAATAACTTAGTAAAGCTTAGAAGTTGCTATTGATGCTTCAGTAAGGTTATGTTGATTAATCACAGTGATTACTTATCAACTATCACGGATTTAGTCATATTGTATATTTTCTTCTACTATAATTTCATATGTAGTTATAATTTGTTTCATACATTTTGCTTTAATATATGAATTGAAGATATCAAATAAGGTTTAGAAATCGGGCCCCTGCTGCAAGTTAATATGGTTGCCTCTGTGACCGTTGAACATAGTTTCATAATATAGCCTTGAAAAAAAGTATTATTTAACTTTAAAACAGTCAAGATGTTGCCTTTTTATGGTCTTGAAAATTAACTTTTACAAAGGACAGAGAACTTAAATATATCCTTATGTAGCATAATCTCTCCTTTAGTTACATTTTATCTCTGGGCATAATTTAAAATATTTTTTAAATGTAAGCTTTACACTTGCATTTGAGACTAAGCAACCTGCATTGTGTCATGACCCTTCTAATACCACAAACCTTCTGTAATACTACTCCCAGTGAAAAACCCACATCCTATGTATAACCTTAGATTTATTTTGAAATCTCTATGAAGAGAGCATAGAGAGATTACTAATTGTTTCTGTTATTTCCTTTATGGGTGTGATGTCTATTTGTAAACCATGTTTTAAGTTTTAATTTGTCAGGTTTAAAATGTCAAAGTACATTAAGTACTGATTTTCTATTCTAAACTTATTATAGAAAATTGAATAACCAATTATAAGTTTCGGTTTAGAATTCAGTTTTAGAATTAGACATCTGTAGAGCCTTCAAGAAAGTAGAAAGCAATGGTACTTCCAGTAGCCAATACTTCTGATACTACTGGCCAGTACAGTACTAGTAAACAGTTGCAAATTTAAACAATAAGCCACCGTTTTTTTTTTTCTGTTTTATTCCTGTTCTTATTTTTGTTACTTCCTTTCTGTTTTAGATTTATTTTGTGTTCTTTATATAATTTCTTAAGATAGATGCATAAATTTCACATTGTTTTTATTATTTAAAAACATTGGCAACTATTTATCAATAGGAGAATGTTTAAACCATAGTAAATCCATACTTAGAATAGTCTGTTTTTAAGAAAGAATGAAGAAAGATCTGTAAGACATATTAAATAAGAAAAACAAGTTACAGACAGGATGTATGTCATAATTCCATTTGCATGTGTTTAAAAAGTGTATGTATTATGTGTGTATGGATTATGTTTATACACATGTGTATATATATGTATTTAAATACATTGGAACGTCTACTGTGACATCTATCAAAATTTTATAGTACTCCCTCTGGGGAGAGTAAAGCATTTGGTGTAAAAGAGTAAGGGGCAGGAGATCACTTTTTTAAAAATTAATTAATTTATTTTTTATGGTGACATTGGTTAACGAAATCCAATAAGTTTCAGCTATACACTTTAACAGTAAGGCATATATATATATATATATATATATATATATATATATATATATATTTTTTTTTTTTTTTACACTGTGTATTCACCTCCCATTGTTAGATTTCCTTCTGTTACCACATATTTGACCCCCTTTACCTTGTCTACTTCCCCGCTCCCTCAACCCCCTACCCTATGGTAACCACTAGTCTATAGTCAATGTCCATGAGTCTCTGTTTCTTTGTCCTGATCATTTGTTGCTTTTAGGTTTATATCCCACATATAAGTGATATCATGTTATTTTCAACTTTTTCTGTCTAGGCTATTTCGCTTAGCATGATTATCTTGAAGCCCATCCATGTTGTCGCAAATGGCAATATTTCATCTCTTCTTCTGGCTGAGTAATATCTCATTGTATATATCTGTACCACAGCTTCTTTAGCCAATCATCTATCGTAGGACACTTCAGTTGCTTCCATGTCCTGGCCACTGTGAATAGTGCTGCTGTGAACATCGGTGTGGAAATATCTTTTCGGATATGGGTTTTGAAGTCTTTGGGGTAAATACCCAGTAGAGGGATTGCTGGATCATATGGTAGATCAATTTTTAGTTTTTTGAGGAACCTCCATACTGTTTTCCATAGTGGAGGAGATCACTTTTTATATTGCATGAATTTACTTGATTACCATTGTAAATTTTTGAAATGTACTTACATTTAAATAACTTTTAAAGTTAACTATTGTAAGAATGGGCGTAAGAATTAGAACTTCTGAATAATTATAGAAAATAGCAATGTCAACACAGCAAAAGTGCCACACTCCTTTGGCCTTAAAGCCCTTGAGTTGTCTGACTCCCACCTACTTCTCTGACTGCATCATAAACCACACACCCTTTCACATACTATGCTTTACAACACAAACCTTCTTTCTGTTTCTTGAACCAAGTTCATTCATTCTTACATTAAGACTTTTGCACTTACTCTTCTTACATTCAGGATACTGTGTTACCTAATCTTTCCATGGCTGGTTTTTCTCATCATTTATATCTCAACTTAAAATTCACCAACTGAGAATTGTTCCATTCCCTGACCACTTTTGTAAAGTTGTCTTGTCGCACTGTTGCTCTCTATTTCATCATCATGTTTTTTTTATTATTGATGGATGTCTGAAATTATCTTTACTTTAAAAATTAACTCATATCCACATGTTAGAATCTTATTTGTCTTATTTGCTGCTCTATTGCGCCTTGTGCCGTGGCATATAACAGGTACTCAAAAAATAATTGCAGAATGAATTTTAGGAGGCAGAAAACAGCCATGCAAAAGAGAATTTGATAATCTATGCCATAAGAGCAGGTAGCAGGTTCTAATACTTTGTATGGAAAGATTCATTTATTTAAATAAATACTGCCCCAGAGATAGATTGAAACTGATCCCTTAATATCCTATCTCAACCATCTAACGAAATAATAAATAATATATATATTTTTAAGGCAAGTACTTTCCCACTAAAAGCAGTCTGAGAGGAAAAAAATTATAACCTAATGCAAGAAACTTTAAAAGTGACAGCTAAGGAAAGAAATAAACTATTCTACAGCAGAGAGGCCTAGCAGCGCTTGGCTGCTAACCTCAGCTGCCTCCCCTCTCCTGTCCCACTTGCCAAACTGTATAGGTAAGTCAGCAAAACCCCCCAAGAAGTCTTCATATTTTAAATGTGTAGAGAAGGAAAATGAGTATGTAATTTCCTGACTGAGGAGTTGTAGAAACTTCTGGAAGGAACAACCCAGTGAAAGAGATTAGAAAGTAAACATCTGAATCTTAACTAAAGTGAAGGCACTGAAACAACACACTGAATTTGGGAAATGATCTGAATCCTAAAATCCAGTTTTTAACATTTATCACCTCGATTGGGTTATACAAGTATTTAACAGAATCACAGAAGAATAAGTGGAGCCGTTATCTCGCCAGGTTCTTGCTTTCCCTGTGCTAACCCTCAGATGGTAGAAAAGTGAGAACAAACTTCAGATTGGAGGGCAAAGAAAATAGGTCTTAAATATGGTGAGAAGAGAGTTAATAAGTAACTCATATCATTAAAGCATTTTGGAATATCCGGACAGTCACTTAGCCATGAGCATGATGAGCAGAAATGGCATTTCAACTTAGTTTATATTATTAGAGCAGAGAAGGAAAAAGAGACAATCAAGAAGAAAGATAATTCAGGGATAAGACAGTAATTACAATTGCTTCACACTATAAAACAACTAAACATGAATTCAGTAAAATTAAGATATCAAAAGATAAGATGACAAAAAATATAATGAAGTAAGAAGGAAGATTGTACCACTAAGGAAACAAATTGAAGTCTAATATATCATTGCTGAAATCACAAAAAGAATAGTCTATTCTATAGACAATGCTAAGAAGTGGAATATTGTCATGGAAGAAAAGCTTAAGATAATCACAATGAATGCAGAGATTAAGAATATAAAGCAAGTATTACCTAATAGGTACAGACAATAAATAATTTAACACTAAGGATAATTGATGTCCCACAACAAATGGAAAGAAGGCATATTTAAAAATATAAACAGGAGAACCCTGAAATTAAAGAAGATTCAAATGTGCAAATTAAAAGAACTCTATGTTCTAGGAAAATTTGACCTAGAACAAATTACCTATGAAGTTGTATGGGAAGATAAAAACTTGTCCTCCAAATTTCTTACAGTATATTCAATGCCAGTAATATGTAATTTTATATATATTATTTAGAAACAATTATTTCTCATAAAACAAAAAAGCTGGCTGCACATATTTGAAGATGTTTACATTGATTAATTCTATGAAATATGAATAGATATGATTATTCTCTTTGAGCATTTTTTTAAACTAAATATTTTTTCCTACTTTTTTCCCTGCAAACGTTTAAATATCTCTGTACCAAAGGTGAACTCCAAGTTATAAGCTAAAGGTGATAAGTATTTGATGGAGGAATATATGCAGAGGAAAAATGACTCTTAATAACCATATTATTCACATCCAACCCAAACCACCTCATTGAAATTGTTGAGAAAGAAAATTAATTTTATAGTGTGAGTTACTAATCTGAAATGTGTAAAATGTTATTGATATTGTCTTTATATAGGCTGTCATAGGTCAACCCACCTATGAGAATAATACATAGATTTGCCTGTTTTATTTTTTGTGCTTTGGTTTCCCTTGGCTTCATATGGGAAGGGATTACTGAATTTACAAGTAATTATAATTTGGTTTTTCACACTGACCTTCTATACTTAGATTAAATATGACTGGCTCCCTATCAAGCTCTGATACTCCAATATCTAATAGTCTAATAAGATGATAAAAAATGTTTGATAAAATCAGCTCTACAATGCGTTTTTTAAACAAGTGAGAAAAGAGCATGTTTATCAGTGAAATAAATATATAGGAGCCATCTGGTCATTTGATGCTATGGAAGGTACATAAGAAACTTTGACAGCTAATGACTGTACTCTCCAACTTCGGCCTTACTTATCACTCTTTACATAGGGTCTAGAAGATACACGAATAACATAAAATAAGCAACACCATTTTTAGAAAAACAGTTCTAGCACATATCTTTCTGTGATTTGTCTCACAAATATGGGACTAGAAGTGAAACCTGATTTCTACCCCTGGCTTTTTCCTAGCTAGCCATGTAATTTTTGTTAAGTTAGTCAGCCACTGTGTGTGTTTAATCCTCTAGTGCTGTTGGAGCCAGGCTGTGCTTAGGGCAAGCCACCTATGAGGACAATATACAGAAAATGAGGCCATGCCAGAAAAGAAGACATATTATTAGTTTATCAGTCTAGAGGAAAATTTTGCTAAGAGAAAGAAGTGGTATTAAGAATCCAGAGTACAAAAATAATAAGCCTAGACCATAATAGTCATCAAGCTGGAAGAGAAGACCTAGAGAATTAACAGTGACAAGTAGTAAAATGACTAAAAGATGAAATTATATTTATGTAAATCTAAAAAGGCATTTTGGAACTGATTCTTCAGAAGTCTGAGCAAGATGAAGCTTAATGAGTAGCTGTTTGATGCTTTCTTTTATGACAAGTCCTCTTTTAGAGATTTCTTTGTGACTAACCCTATGCTTTTCCCAAAATTTAAAGTCATCTGCCTACTTTATAGAATATTTTTTGCAAAGAGACAGATAGGCTGAAAGGCTCTTGTATGTATTTAAAGTTATGTCAAACATTGGAGAGAATTCTTTGGACCTCAGGATTGACAAGTTAAACCTATAGATTAGTCTGCAAAAAAACCATAACTACTAATGTTTATTATGTTTATCTTTTGCCACATATATAAGTAATAAAAATAAATATTTGCCAGTATAATATTTAAAATGCTGTCTTCTAGTGCTGTTTCTATAAATTTTCTGAGTCTTTGGCTTAGGATATTTAATGTGTCCATGTGTTAATATGTCCATGTGTTTCCTACCATTAAATATATATGGTTTATATAAATATAAACCATAAATATATATATTATTCCGTTGCCTATTTGGTTTGAAAAAAAGAATAAAAACAGTGCTTTACTTGGAGTTTTGTTGGAATGGGAAATTTTTCTATTTCAACTTGTATAACATACAATTTATAGGCTTGGACTCTTCAAAAATATTAACAATATGAAAAACAAACAAAGCAGAGGGACTATTATAGATTACAAGAGGCTAAAGAGATATAATAACCAAATATAACCATGAACCTTGGTTTGGTTCAATTCTGGACAGTAATAAACATATTGGGCCCTTTTAGGGACATTCAAATAGGAACCATATGTTCAATGGATGATACTATGAAATTATTATTAATTTACTTGTTATAATGACATTTGGTTATGTAAGACAGTTCTTTATTCTTAGGAGATGCATGTTGAAATATTTAGTATCGAAATGTCATACCGGCAGTTTACATTCAAATGGTTTAGAAGATGTGCATAAATAGAACAAAAGCAAATGTGGCAGATAGTAATTGGTGAATATGGCATAAGGGTATATGAGTATTGTACTATAATTTTAACTCTTCATAGATTTAAAATTTTTGAAAACCAAAAAGCTAGAGAAAAATTTGGCAAGATGTAAATAACAAGTAAGTTACTTTGATATTTGCCTCCTGATCTAGGGTGCTTTCTCCTACCTCATCTATGCATTTAGTACATTAACTAGGTGTTAACTGGTTAAATTCTCTTTAAAAAAAAAAAAAAACAAATTAAAAGTCTATGGCTTGTAACACAGCTTCTAAAATCTGCTATCTTCCTGTCTAAGGAAGTGTCCTTTCTGTGGCAAGATAGGGTAAGTTATAACCAGCATTAAAAACATAGATAAAGAAACAAATATACAAGAATGGATTCTTAGGCATGCCTATTATAATTTCTCTTTAAAAATGAAGCAGACTAAATTTGTAAGTTTAAACAAATCCTAGGTCCCTGCCTCTTCTCTCACCTCCACAATATTTTTTAAGATTATACACTACTAAACCCTACTTTCCTCCCAAACAATTGTTCAAACAATGTAATCATCTCAGTTTTTCTGCAATATAGCATGCTACTTAGAGCTGTAGAGAAAACATTTCACATTTTACCTTCAATCTTCCAGCTTGAGGCACTACCACATATAATTGTTCAACTTTTTAAATAGTATGTCGGAGTACAGTAATTGATGATATCTGATAAAAATGTCCACTTTATTCTGTGACTATATATACACTGCACAAATACATAATCACTTTTTTTTCCTGCTGACTAAAGCATTTGTTGCTTTTTCAATCAGCTGTAACAGAATATGTGGCCTGTACTGGGCTCATTCCTTCTCTACCTCATCCTTTCTCTGATTACTTCTCTCATGGCTTCAGGGATAAAACAGGTGAATGTGTATGCCTAAAGTCATTAATAAACAATCTAGGTAGTTGAACACCAGAGTCACTGCTCTTAGTACAATATTCCTCTCCACATATTTGTATGTTATATTAAAGAACATAACTTTTTTACTGTATCAACCTGTTACCTAATAAAAAGTTTAGAGAATTGGACTCCATATTTCCCTTATTCATTGCAATATCTCCTCATAGATATTGATGCTTTTAAATTTTTAAAGAATTATTTTGCTGGTCTCCAAATACTTGATTTTTCTTTACTCTTTAGTTATCTTAGTTTTCAGTCATAGGAGTCATATGTGTGGAATTTTCTCAGATCCTAAACATTTTATTTAGTTCCTCATCATACATTACTAAATTGTAAAATAATAATTTCTGTTTGAGAGCTAGGTTAACCAAGAAAGGGATTTGAGTTCAAAATTGAACCAAACTCTGTAGACAGGGAACTGACCAGTTGAAACTAACAGAAATAATGTGAAGTGAAACTGATAGCAGAATTGAAAGAAATTAATTTAAGAGCCCTTGACAGTTTTCCTCTATTTATGTTTTTAAATATATTTTCTCCGGAAATGTAAAGACTATTTGTAAATAAGTTTATGAGTCTTGGTCATTTACCACATTTACCATTGTGGTGATAGTTGAAAGAATATTTCTCTCTTTTTCTATATGTAAAATTATACTGAGTAAATTCTATAATGAGTGTACACATAAAATATTATTTGAGATCCTTAGGAAATAGGATTAAAAGTATTTTGTAATTGGCACAAAAGTAGAATTTTGCATTTGTGTCTAAAAGAAACAGGTAAATTTCAAAGTTGGTTCAAACCAAGGCGTTTCAAGTATTGGTCTGCACACTGGCTATATCAGAATCACCACTTGCGTAGCCTCCAAAGTATATTGATTTTCAAGCCCCATTCCCAGATATGTAGAATTCAGCTGGTCAGAAATGGGTTCTCTTAATCTATATGTTTACAAAACTCTCAAAGTGATTTTTCTCCATAGTCATCTCTGGGAATCACAGTTTTAAGCATTTCCTAGATTATGTTTATATTTTTGTATTCATTTACTCAATGATATTTTAAAAATATTTATTAGGTAGGATTTTTACTGGAGATAACAGAAACCCCAATTCTATATTTATTTGTGACTTGAATAATATGGTTTAAATAATAAAGGGGATTTATTGACTCCTGTTCCTGAAAAGTTCAGAAGTAGGATGTGCTTCAGGAAAGTTGATTTGGGCCCCAACTTGTTCCATTTAATCATGATTCTCAAGGCTCTGCCCTTCTCATTTTTATCCTCAGGAGATTTTCCTTACTGTGTTAAAATGGCTAACAGGTCAGCTTTATACCTACGCATCATAATGTACAGAATAAGAAGCTGTACTCGATAATTTCCCACAAAAGTTTTCAAGAGTCGCACTCTTTGAGCAACCCCTGAATCAATCACAAATGTAATTGTCCTATTTGATTTAAACCCTACCATTCAGGACCTACAAATGGAATTAAAGATGGAGATAACTCCTATCTTAACGCCACTGTGTAATGAGGGAGAGAGAGTGGATCTTGAGATAACAACCATAAAATCTACTACAAAATATTCTGGAGATGAACTGTAATTCAGCCTTCTCTAAAATTGTATTCTGTTTTAATGAAGTACTAATTTATATGGTTTAATCGTACTGCTTTTTAGTTTAAATTTCCAGTAAAATGTGAAGAAAGTAGTATCCATTCCTAGAACAAAACGTAGATTTTAAATGAAGAATCTAAGTGACTTTAGGAGATACGTATCTTTTCACACATATAAATGAAATACAATGTGGAGCAAGTGCTTACTTTTTAGCAGGTGGAAGGAGAGGCAATGAATTGTTTTTTATTGATGACTTCTTCCAGTATTTTACTATGAAGAATTTCAAACATACAGAAGTCGTAAGAATTGTATGGTGAACACTATAAACCCACCACCTCCATTCTAAAATTAATATTTTGATATATTCTATTTATTGACTTATCAGATACTCACCTACCTACCATTCTAGCTACCTTATTTTTGGATGCATTTCAGAGAAAGGTAAAGTTGTTAAACTTTGCCTCTAATCACTTAAACATGCATATCATTAACTAGAGTAATTGATGACCTTTTGATTAAGAGGCTTATTTATGGTTTAAGGCCTTAATGTGAATTAGATTATTATAGATGTCATATGGTAATTGCCTAATAATTATTCAAAGATAGTTCCAAGAGTAAACATACACTTAAAACTTTTGCAAATGTTACTTTATGCCCTCTGAATATAAAGTTTCTTTTATTGTTTGACAAAAAGATATGTATTTAAGGTCTATTCAGTGAAATTACAGAATACCTAAATTGTTGATATGTTGGATCTCTTTAAGTTTGTTACTTACCTAATTAGTTTTGCTTAGGAAACCAGTTGACTGGCAATCTGTTGTTGTTATCAGCTAGACCAAAAGAAAACCTCAAGAAAATACAGGTTCCTAGTAAATTTATTAGTGTAGCTGACATTTTCCCACCTGCTTATCAGAAAGGACCATGCAGACATTGCATTAAAATAGAAAGCTTAAAAATACTTGTAAAAAATCTTAAATATTAGATAATTGAATGAACTCTCTCACAGGTAAAATTAAATTGATATCCACTTCTTAATTGGATTTTGGGGGGTACTGTAAATATATAGTTACTCAGTTTTTACATTTAAAGAAGGTTTAAAAAACTTTGAATTCACATATTTAGATGTAGAATGTAAAAATCACAGATTTTTAGATAAAAGGTTATTTATACATTTTAATTTATTAAATAGCATTTAGGACATCTCTCACTTTGCACTTCTGTGTTTGAAATATCAGCTATGTTCCCTTAAAGCAGGACTGTTGAATCAGAATACCCCAGGCAGAGCTTTCCAACTGGTGTGTCTGTCACACTGGTGTGCTATTAATGTTTGACAGATGTGCTGAGATGGTGATTGTCTTGTCCTGGGGTCACTACCAGAGCCCAGGGCTGCTTAATCTCCCCGCCTCTTTCCTTCACTTTAGCCAGTGTGCCTTACAAGTTGTAATTTGGAGTATGTGGGGCGGGAAGTGTCCAGAGAAACAGTTTAATGGGCATCATACTCTGCCTTTTTTTTTTTTTAAATTAAAAATCTTCCATTTTTTATTGTACAATTTCTTACCTGCCTTGTTTTTTATTTAATACTGCCTTTCTTCCAAAGGAATCATGGTGCGATAGCACAGTTTTTAGCTAAACCCTACTAAGACCTACTGTTGGAGAAAACAGCTCTTTGCAATCACTTCGTTGCTTTTTGTAAAACAAATTTGATGATTCCTATCTTGACAAACTATTTTTTTCATGTAAGTTTTCCTATAGGAAAGAACTGGTATTAATTATTGTTGCTGGTCATTCAGCAGCCTTCAAACTTACAGTATTTCTGCATTCTTGAACTTCTAGTTTATAATATAGAGCTTACCTTAGGCTTTGCCATTTTATTTGCCCTGAAATTTTTATTGTATCTCTCATGATATTATTGCTATAGGATATCCAAAATTCTCAAGACTTTTGCCTCCGTTGAGGACCAGATTTAAAGGTACCTTTTCCAAGTCTGATTCTAAACCACAGATATCTAGCCTTTCCATCTCATCCTGAAGGATTTCTTCCTAGTAGTGGATTGTAATTTTTACTTAATCAACCATTTCAAGGGAATTAATATACGATGCTTAAATTAAAAGCCATCAAAAAGGACATCTGAACACATATATCCAAATGAAGAATTCTCATCAAATTGGTCCCCTTTGGAAATATGTCTATTTACTCAGTTGCTGCTACCATTTCTCATGTCACATATGGTACTTGGAAAATATTATCTATAAGAATAATGGCTTCATTTATTTTACATCAGCAAATAGTCTCCCTCCATATATTTTTTCTCTTTTTATACATTTTCCTTCTCACTTCACTCCCTCACTACTTTCTCCATTCTACTTGATATCATCCTTTCCCACTTTGGGATTTACAGAACTGAAATGGAGAAAGTCTCTAGCCACGGAAAATCTTAGGACAAGATAGTCATGAAACAAACTGAATTTGGGTGATGAGTTCATTAGTCTTGATTATATTACTCTTCTGTTCTTGTTCTATGCCTTTAAAATATTTCATTTAAAAATGAATAAAATGATTAAAAGTGATTAAAAATAAGATGCAGACATAGGTACATGTAAGTAGTATTGGATAACTGTAAATTAATAATATGGATCATTAGCTTAGGGCAATAAATGCAAATAGCTATAGTATTTCATCTTTAATTCATTTTATATTGCAATTCCCATTTAAATCAGCAAGGGCTAAAATAAATATTCAAGTAAAGTCATAAGATTTTAAAACAAATTCAAGAAAGCTAATACGCAAGGCCCTTTGCATAAATCTTCGTATATTCTTCTTTGCTTCATTGTTTCTCATGTTTAGAATGCTATAATATAAAGTGAAAAATTTATCAACTTTTCTGTGACTCTTAGCGACCAGTTCACTCAATCTTTAAGTTTTTCTTTATCTAGGCAATAAAAATAATGGTTACCTATTATACAATATTGTTGTGATGATGACATATAAAGGGTTTAGAACAATTCTTAGCACATTGTAAGCCCCAATTTTTCTTTACTGCAGCTCCACAAGAGAATTAAGTCCTACAGAAAATAATTTGAATTTTTTTTTTTTTCATTTCTTCTAAGGATGGCAGATAGTATCATTTTAGATGTATAGGAGGTCAGTTAAGTGATTACATACAATGATGCTAATTCTTTTGGGGAACCTCAGTGGAAAAGGTCTGATAAGTGCTCAGAATATTTTAGCTTTTACGGTTGTAAGTGACAGACATCCACATGTAAACATTCAAATAATAAAGGGAAAACAGGTAGGGAAGGCGTCAGAGATTATTTAATTAGGACTTTAACTTGGTATCTACTCTTCTGTAGGTTCTGCCCTTCTTTGGCTGTCAAACTAATATTTTAACCAAATTCTCAAAAAAAAAAATTTCTTAAATACAAGCTTATGGCTAAAAGTCATAAGATGTCTTTTGTATATATTTAAGAAGCCTAGCACATTTGGAATATAGTAATTGTTAAATTAGTTCTTTGCTTAGGTAATTTTATGTGATGTTCCTGCGTTTAAATATAGAAGAAGAGCTTTAGAGCCTATAGAATCTATTGTTGTTATTTTACATCTGTACAAATACTAGTTACCTTAAACTGCTTCAGCAGGCCATATTCTAATAAAAGGTTTGGAAGGCAGTTTGCCAAAAGAAAAAGAACCCAAGAGGTGGGGGGTGAGGCGGGGGGAGGCTTATAGGAACAACTTGATGAAAGGATTTGAAGAACAGACTAAAGGTACATAAGAATGCAATTGAGGTGACAAAGACCATTAGGGCATAAGAGCAATCCTGTTGGAACGGGGCCCTGACTCTATGGAAGAGCTATACATTCTGTTGCTGGAGCAGTTCTGGTTAGTTCCTCTTTCTGCCAAGGATGTTAGAGTAGCTTATGTAGAAGGCAGAGGGTGGACTTGGCTGCAGTCAGAGGACCAAACCAGGTGATGTCCAAGGTCCCTTCTTATCGTGAATGGAAAGATAGCAGTAGGGATTTCCACACTGGGAAATGCTCTTCACTGCAACCCATTACTCTCCAGGTAACTGTACAGGACCTAAGGCATGTTTTAAAACCTACTTTTAAAAAACCTATAGATATTCAAGCAGTCAGGCAGGGGGAGTACTCTCTTACTTCAAAAAAACCTATAGATATTCAGATAGCACTAAGATAAATTTTACAGGGCCTTCAAAGCTCTGTCAGATTAAAGTTATCTTTCTGCTCTACATGTACTGATATCGAATGATCTTCAAGTTGTATTCTTGAGAGATAATAGCAAATATAGAACTGTGTAAAGTATCTATAGTACAAGTAAAAATATGTGTGTATACTTGTGTGTTCGATTATATATGTACGAAATGTCATTGGAAGACTGCACTGAAAAACTTAACAGTGGTTGTCTCCATGGAAGGAGACTGAGTGGTTGGTGACTATTAAAAGTAACCAGGTACTTTTCTGGTGTCAAGAGTTACTCAGTAGTTTTAGTAGAAATCTCTGGATCAGGGCTTTTTAACATTTTAAGCATCACATATGGCTTCCTAATTCCAAATAATCTGGATATATCAAACACAGTTGTTTTCACTCTCTAGTAAGCCCTTTAAATCTTTAACGTTTTCTGGTGGTATAAGAAAAAGGCAGCTCCTCCCCCTTTACAATCTCTGTCCCTGGAAAATGGTTCCTACACGATTCTGGAACTAGCTCTAAGGAGTGGAGCACATTTAATCAGCTATTTCTAGCACTCCCAATACATATCCCTAAGCTAATCAAGCAGAAGAGATTTAGAGCTGGCCCCCCCCTTTTAAGAGTGGTTTGGAGAACCTTCTTTTTTGCCTCTTCTCTGTTCCCCAAGCAAAAGCAGATTCCCACTGTAGCTATAAGAAGCTCACCACCTTCTGACTAAGCACTGAATCTCTTATGGAGACAAAATTATTTGTCCTCAAAATAACTAGATAAATGGCTTTGAAATTCTAGGATAATTTTTTTGCCAGTAGATGCACTTAACTATGATTTCTAAGAGTCTCTTAAAAAGTACGTTTTGTAAGTCGTATGTGTTGTAATCAAGTTCCATTAAGCATTATTTAAGAAATAGTCGGTATAGTTTACTATGAATTATTTTTCAGAGCTAGTTTGAGAACAGATTTGTTCAGCATTTAGCCAGTTAAAGGATATGTCTTTATGCTGTCCTGTATTTTCAAAATATTTGCATACATGCTGTGAAAGTTGTCTTTTGTTTTTGCTTTGTTATGTTGTCACAAAACAGAAAGAAGAAGGAAAGCTTCAAGGACAGCTTAACAAGTCTGATTCTAACCAGTATATTAGGGAACTGAAAGATCAGATAGCAGAGCTGCATCATGAGGTAAGTGATAAATTTTGATCTTCACATATTTCTTTCTTCCTTCCCTTGTATTGTAACAACAGTTTATTATTGGTTACGACTGACTCTTTCATGATAAATATTCTCTTTGAATCCTTGATTATAATTATATTTTAGAAGATTGTCTTCTTTTTAACAAGAACTTTTCTGTTTCAATATTGATTTATTTTCCTTAAACCTCTTTAATCATGACCTAAAATGATCAATTAATATTTGCAAGGAAAATATTTTATTTGTTATTATGATCTGAAAACCCTCAATAGTTGGTTTAGGTATCAAAGTTACATCACTTAAACTAAAATTTTTTTTATACCTATAGACTAGATTTGTGGTATTTACTGTTGTAGAGAGAGGGAAGTCTTTTTACTCTTGTCTTCTTTTTCCTTTCATGGTGGTATTACCGAGATTGCAAAAAAGGATACTTGCCTAATATCAGTTAACAGATTTCTTAGTATCTGAACACTTTTTAAACTGACACTACCTTGAATCTGTGAAATTCAACTCATTAATTTCAGATAGTTTTACTAGAGTATATTAAGTAATATATTAAGTAATTTTAAATTTTAAACTACTGTGTTTTGATTAGAGAGACACTTTTTTTTAATGTGGCTCTAGGTCAATTTTCTTGTCATTTTCTAATGGCAAGATATTGCTAAACATGAATGGAAAGCACGTTTCTTATCTTGAATTATTTGTGCAATAATGTTTATTCACAATGATAAGATTTGAATGGGTAACATAAACCTCATTTATTTAAAAAGAAAAAGACTGTTTGGCCACTAAATTAATTTAAACCTCAAAGGAAAAAGTTTGGACATTACCCTTTCCTGGTGTTACACTCTTCAGTTAAAGTCTGAATGTTTTGGGTAATACCTCCTGGAGGTGATAATCTAAGTAAATTCTGAATGAAGAAATAAAACAGTAACAAAAATGGTAAATTTTAGATGTGGTTTAATTTAATTTGTCCTGAAATTTTGGGGGTCATTCCTGTAAATATTGATTTTCAGCCATGATAACATTTGAGGGATTACTTATAATCTTTTATTCATGTGCATTTTTTATAATCTCTTCTGATCTAATAGCCATATATGAAAGAATAAGTTACAAATAAGTGTATCTTAGAAGTTCTTATTCTTTTGAGAACCCTAGGAATTATTCACTGTGTTCAAAGGTTTTCTCAAAGAAATTATGACTAAAACAATCTCCCATTTATAATTTTGAGGATTAAGCAGATTTTTTTCATGAATGACTGAATATATTGTTGATTACTAAAATAGCAATGATAGTTACTGTTGAGTACCCTCTATCAGCCAAACATTGCGTCAGACACTTTATATTTATTATTACTAACCCTCTTAATAATCCCACATAATGCTGGCATTCTCAGTTCAATGGATATGGAAACACACTCACAATAATTAAGTAACTTCAGTTTGGCCTGTTCTTTTCTGTTCTACTTACAGAGACATTAGTTTAGGACACTTCATCAATATTTAAAATCTTAAGAATGGCAATTAATGATGGTATTTTAACTTTGTTGGTTCCTTCCTGACACATGAATCTGCATGCATTCAGTAAGTGAATCCTGCACTTGACCTAGCCACAAGAGCCCCTATCTTTCCCTGTTAGCATTACAAATGGAGATTTATCTTCACTTCTTGCAATTTACTGTGATTCATCTAAATGCCTTCTCCGACTCCCAATCACTACAACTCCTCTCCTAATTTTACCTAATTTTGCTCCCAATTTTACTCCTAATTTTACCTGCTTTCCATAGAAGTTTTTTTATTTTGGAGTCTCTTAAATCCTGCTAAGACCTTCACAGAAACCCTTGTGGCCCCAGACCTGGCAAGAGCTGTAGCTAAATCCTCCCCGCATCCCAACATGTATGCTATCTTCATGGCATACAGAGAAAGGAACGTGGGTCCCAATTCAGGTGTTTTCTTTATCTCATTTTCCACATCCTACCCTACCACCCATCTATTATCATAGCAGCCACTATATATCCTACTCACTGGGTTTAGAACTGAAGATAAAGAAGATTGAAGCACAATACATAGCCTCAAGGGGCTCACAGCCTAACAGTGTTGATAGGCATATAAATAAATTATAATACATAATGAAAAGTATACCATTGTAGTAGCTACCATTCAACAGTCACTCTGTGCCAGACGCTAAGTAGTATACTTCCATTATTTCTTTTAATCTCAGCAACAGCCCTGTGAAGTAAGTAGCATCATTATTATTCATGTTTTACATCCAATAAAACTGAGGCTTTTGGGTATTAAATAATTCCCCATGGTCATACCTAGTCAGTGACAGAGATAGAATGCTAGTTCAGACTATATGACTCCAAGCCCATCCTTGTACTTAACCACCATATGCTATATAATCTCCTTTGAATTATACAGGGATAAGATGGTAACAGCATCTGGGCTGAGTTTTGAAAAATGGAAAGAAAATTTCCAGGCAAATTGGACATCAGGAACATTTAAGTCAGAGACATAAAATTGTAGGTACCAGGAATGAATAAGCCATGTACTTTTGCAATATAGTCTGTCTTCTTACAGCTGCTGACCACCGAAGACAAAAAAATATTTCCTAATTTAATAAGTTATTTTTAAATGTAGCTGTAGGTTATTCTCATTGCTGTATAATTTTTTGTGTAAATATACCATAATTTATTCTGTTGATGAATATTTAAATTATTTCCAGTTTGTTCTTTTAAGAACATTGCTACAAATGATTATGCAATTTATACTCCTTTGAGCAATGAAGACAGTTTTTATTGTTCTACATATACTCATCTACGTGTGAGATTGGCTCTGCTTACCTAATTTTTGTCATTCTTTGTCTGGGAAGAGGTTTCTCATTATGGTTTTTCCCAATTACTAATAAAATTGAATACCTTCCTCCAGCATCTAGAATAATGTTGGCATGCAGTAGGTACTCCATGGAAATGTTTTTAATGAATAAATGACTGTGAAAGGCTTTGCTGATAAGGTAGCATATAAGCTGTGATAGGAAATCTAAATAAAGCTCTTCTGAAGTTTGGCTTAAAAATGTTTATGTATATACTCTCAATATATACTGCTAACTCTGTTTATGTATACCTGAGCAATGGATTTAAATATTTATCAAAAAAGTATTTTTAATGTCCCAAACATTCATAATATTTTTAATATGTATACTCTTTTTCTCATTTTGTTATTAAATGGGAATTTTTGAAATAAAGAACTTAAAAAATCAAATGACAGACTACCTACCCTTTTGTACCGCTTGAGTCTTTTTCTTCCTTGCCCTTATATTTTTCAGTTTAAAAGTAGTTAATAAAATCATTTGAACTTTTTTTTAAAGAGGCTTTTAAAAGACTCATTCAAGAAGCCTTTTAAAAACTCATTTAACATTGTTCTTCATCTAGGCATTAAATCCAGAATACTAAAGGTAGTAAAGAATTTAGTCATTTGGCTCTGTAGTCATTGGCAACTAATTTTTTCTATTTCAAACCGAATGATACTACTTTTGTTTTTGTTTTTGTTTTTTAACTGGATTTTTATTCTATACTGACTCTTTTCTACCAGTCTTTATTTCATTTTAAATCTTGCAACACTCCAGTTTTACTACCTAGTTTACAGAGTGGTAACCCAGAATCGACATTCTTACTCACAAACTGCTTTGATAGTAACGGTCTATGTCTGGAGGCAGAAATAAGAATCAAAAATAGTGTTTTCTAATTGTACTGATGGCTGCCAATAATTGAATTTTAATTTTATAATTATTTAAGAAAAATTTTAATATATGGAGTTATAGTTTTCATGTATGTTTTTACTGTAAAAAGTGCTAGGTCTCCCAGTGTGACAGCCTCTTAATAAAAGAAATTATTTCCTTAAATTTGTTCTTTCTCTAATTAGAGAAATGTAAAGTACCATGCAGGAGCTCACACAAGCTTCATTCCAAGTAAAGTGTTCTTCTTTGCTGTCCAAAAGGTCCCATGCAGACAATGAGAGATCAGATTTGTACAAGTATAAACATTTAGCACTTCTTAAAAATCTTAAAACTTCCACTATGGATAAACAATTCATTCTTAATGACTTATTTAAATGAATGTTATTACTCCTCCTCTTGGATAAGCAGTTATTTTATTTGAAGTCATAATATACCAATTATTGTTCAATGTACAATATTTTATGTCTGGAATAATATCACTGTGTAAAAGACTTAAGGCTGGGGTTTCAGATTCACATATACTTTTAAGACAGGCATGTTTTCAAAGTTTATCTAGTTTTACATTTGATAAATAAGGAAGCCGAGGGCTCAGAGGTTAAGGGACTTACTCAGAGTTACGCAGCTAGTTAGTTAGTGGCAGAGATAGAACTGCTGCCCAGGCATTCTGGCTTCTGATCTACTACATCTCACTTGCCTACCACAATCCTCCAACCTATTTAACTGTCACATGTTAAATGCAGTAGGAGTTCCATAAGTATTTAATTGAATTAAAATTAATTACTTTTCTCAAATGAGAACCCAGTGTCTACTTAATAGAAATCTACTCGCACCTGGTATTCCTTACTTTTAGCATCAAGTTCTGGACTTCTGTTACATCTGAGCCTGCGGAATGGGTCTGACTTTTCCCTTCAAATTCTGCTTCAGTTTTCAGTGGGTGCTACTAAAAACTTGTAAATATTACATGATTTTCTGAAAATAAAGGCAACTGAGATTTTCTAGTAAAATTTGACATTTCCAGAAACATAAAACTGGATTTAAAAACTAGTCAACCCAATTTCATACACCTGTTATTTAAGAAATACAGCCTTACCCAATGACATAAATTAGCTCAACTATTCAATACATTCCGTTTCAAGAGTTTGTTATTTAACTGGTGACCAAACTTCCAGCAATTGTTTCTGATTCATTTTTTTAATCTCCAGGGCTATATATCTTTCCATTCATTCTTTGCCTCCAAAAAGAATATATAGTATACCACATTCAGAGAAAAACTATAATAATCCCACACAAGATGTGTTACTTATATATTCAAGACTTTTAGACCACTTTCCAGTTTTATGTTATATTCATGAAAATAGGGTATTCTACCCAATTATATGTATCATATTCCTACTATAGGTTAAAAAAAATTTTTTTTTTAATTTGTTGTTGAAAATATGTGATTCTGTTGGTGGTAATTTTATTAAGGAACTGGAGTTGAATCATGGGAGCATGATAAAAAAAAGGATAGGTCTTGTAGGAGAGGGCAAGATGATGAAATCACTTAGAAAAGAAAAATTCAAAAACAAAATGAGGAAAGGAATTAGAACCTAGAAAAGATGAGCTATCAAGGAAAGAAGCCTATTAAGAATATTGACTAAGGCAGAATATGCCTCGAGATTTGTTTAGGGATGTCTAGGATAAAATATGGGCGAGCAGCCAAGTTAGAGAATACAAAATCAACCTGATACTAGGGATTTGCATCTGGTATTCAGAATTAAAGGACCAAATAAATATCCTCAAGAGATAATATCACACTGGCCAAGGAAAAGAGTCAATAGGAATTGTAAAGTCAGAGTTGGATATTAAGCTGTGCCAGATGGGATTTTTTTCTGATATTGTGCTCGACACTATTGGAAGTATAGTATAGTAATACTGCCAAGGAATTTACAATCTGATGGGGAAAAGTTTAACAGTTAATTTGATAAAGACTATATATTTGGTACTGATAGTGAGTACTTAATAGTTCAGAAATGGGAGATAACATCACTTAATTTCATTTATTTTAATTAATGGTTGTTATACTCTCCTTGATGCTTAGGAACAAGCTAAACTGAATTCCTTGATGGCAAACATTGTGTCTTATTCAGCCTTATATTCATTAGAGTATTTCAAAAGTCCTGACATGGTACTGTGAATTCACAGATTCAATCAGTTCTGCTGGTGCTCAAATTTTCCTGAATTTAACTAGTGGGAACTCTTTCAAGCTAGCCCCAGGATCTTTTTTTTTCTATAACCTCATTATTCTTTGAGCACTTCTGTGTTTTCTGATAATAGGTGGCAAGTTTTTTCAACAGTATTGTATATCAAATGAGTATAGCTAGATTTTCAAATGTATGGCAATGAAAGAGTATTAGTACTGATCTGTAAATTGCTTAATAAATGGTCCCAACAATTACTCTGTGACAATATGATTGGAAACATAAGTCATAAGAAACCACTTCAGAGTAAACTAGGTGTCAAATACCACTTGGGTTATGAGAAATAAAAGCGAATGATAATAAGCATTTATAAAAGGAATAGCGCTAACTATAAAGCCTATAGCAACAGGTTTTATACTTACATATAGTAGTTCTTAAACATATTTAATTCAATAAGGGTGGAAGACTTTTTCTTTTTTTCAGCATTCTCATGAAGAAACCATCTAATAGCATACTTTTAGATCTTAGACATGAGGAAAATAAAACACCTAAAACCATTTCAATAATATGTATGATACCAATAAGCTTTTAGCATGACTACAGTATTAAATGTAGTTGCTGATATTTAGAATGTTAACTAATAGGATGTGCTTGAAGATTTCATTCAACCTGATTTGGGTAACCAAAATATGCTACAGTTTTAAAATCCAGTGAACTTGCTCATGTACTGAGGTTTCAAGACTCGAGTATTCATTTTTAATATTTATTTTATTTATTCAAAAGCTGATTATTCCTACTCTTCATTTAACTCTTACTTTCTCCTTTCATCATCATGTCAGTACAAACTTTTAAACACATACATAAAATAGAGAAGAGGGGGGAAAATAGATATCCATATAATTTATCAGGTTCTTAGTAACTATTCTGGATTTTTGTTAGTTGTTTCTTTTTTAATCTGATTAGGTTTGTCTCTGGATATTGTGTCTTTGTTCTCCATTTTACTACAGGTAGTTGAGAAACTCATTTTTTGAATAGTGGAAATTAGAGTCAGAAGACCTAGATTCAAGACCTAGTTCTGCCACTGATTGACTCTGTGACCTTAGGATGTCAGTTTACTTCATATATTCATCCAGTCAGTGAACATCTGAATATCCTTTAGTTCCCAGGAATCCTCAGGCCTTGCCTCAGTTTTTGCATCTCAAAACAGTTATGCTAAATGACCTTTAAAGTCCTTTTAATCCTAGTCTTATGCTAGGTGTATAAAATTCATAGTCCCAATTGTTAAGGAATTCGTACTGGTATGGCAGCCAGTGCGGGCAGTGCTGTGGTAGAACTACATGGCACCATGGCCTAGAAACATGTCAAAACGTCTCTTGGTGTATATTAAAGGAGGAGTAAAAGGTAGCTATGGAAAGGAAAGTAGAAGATTATTTTGGGCAGAGAGGCCATCATATACAAAGGCTTGGAAGTAATTAAAGAGGTCACAAAGGAGACCAAATAGGAGCAGCTGTAAAAGTAGGAAGGAAATCAATAGAGAGGGGCATCTCTGAAATCAGAGAGACTTTCTTCCCTGATCAATTTGTTTTTAATGTGTGGTACTGAAAATAGCATTCATAGAGATTGATCTGATGGCTGAGGGTAAAGCTTTCTTAATTAAAGAAAGAAATCCATAAAACACAATCTTCTTCCTTGATTATGTTTTTAATTATATTCCTTTTAAGGCCTGGATCCAAATGATACATCACAGAGCCAGTCTGAATCATTTCAGTCTAATTTAGATATTCTTTTGCTATTATCCAAGCTACCCAATACTTCACACTTGTTTTTTAGTGCTGTATATTCTTAAATATAAAAGTCCAGTTTCTTCAACTATGCCAGGATTTTGAAATATAGTCAATCATTTGAAAAACCTTATTTTTTTGATCCGGTAATTCAATTTTTAAATGCTAGTTTTTCAAAGAAACAATAAAATAATATTCAAACTAGGAACATTTGAAAATGTGCTCCACAAATTTACTAAGTGCGAATTAAAGGAGAATTGACAAAAGACAGATAGCTAGCTCTCTGAGATTTACAAATACTAAAAAATTTACTTTGTAGTTAGAAGTCTTTAGTGCAATAAATCATGTGCTTTTCATGGACCGTATCTCACAGATGCAGTTGGACTTGAGATAATCAGATTTTTACTCCCCACAAGCTGGACAGCTGAAATGTCATACCAGTAATATGTGTCAAAGACTTAGTGTTACTTTGCTGCCTGTCTGATTTAAGTTGTTGTGGTCAGTCTGAGGAACCTGTGATATGATAAGATAGTATTCATTAAGTCATGTGGTTTGCAAGTACCCAATCTTAACTAAGCAGCCTGTGAGCCCTCAGAATGAGGAAGAGAGGGTTACTAACCTTGTTTGTTTGAAAGCTTATTTTGTGTTCTGACACAAAATAGTGTGGGTATGATTATATATGTATATTATACATTTTTAAAATTATATTTCATCAGGAGTTTTAGTTTCTGAAAAAAGTGAACATTACAAATGTGTTCATCTTTCACTTAATACTTCAATCTAGAGCATTAAACTTTTATTGCAAATATTTTCTACCTATTTAAAATCTTTTTCTGTAGAAGAAAAAATTGGATGTTGACAAAAATATTGTTGCTGATTTTTAAAAATTCAATTAAATTTTCTACATTTCCTAAATAGGAAATTATTTTTTTAATTAAATTTATTGGGGTGGCATTGGTTACTGAAATTATATAGGTTTCAAGTATATGATTCTGTAATACATCATCTGTATATTGCATTGTGTGTTTACCACCCAAAGTCAAATCTTCTTATGTCACCATATGTTTGACCCCCTTTACTTTTTCTACCTCTCCCTTCCCCCTTTTCCTTCTGGTAACCACTAAACTGTTGCCTGTGTCTATGAGTTTTTGTTTGTTTGTCTTGTTTATTTGTTATTTTCAGTTTTTTAATCCCACATATGAATGAAATGATATGGTTCTCAACTTTTTCCTTCTGACTTATTTTGCTTTAGCACAGTAGTCTCAAGATCCATCCATGTTGTCACAAATGGCAATATTTTATCTTTTTTTTATAAGACTGAGTAATATTCCATTATATATACATACCATATCTTCCTTATCCAATCATCTATCGGAGGGCACTTCAGTTGTTTCCATGTCTTGGGCACTGTGCGTAATGTTGCAGTGAACATGGGGGTACTTATGTCTTTAAGAATAGAAAATTATTTATTTTCATATGGCAATATCTCCATTAGAAACATACCCACAAAATAGCTATCTGATATATATATATATGTGTGTGTGTATATATATATATATATATCTTTATTGAGATATAATTCACATACAATACAGTTCACTCATTTAAAGTGTACAATTCAGTGGTTTTTAGTATATTTGCAACCATCATCACTATCAATTTTAGAACATTTTTATCACTCTAAAAATTAATCTCATTCCCATTAGCAGTCATTTCTTATTTCCCCCCACGCTAGGCAACCACTAATCTACTCTCTATCTCTATAGATTTCCCTATTTTGGACATTTTATTTAAATGGAATTATTATCTGTGATCGGTTTTTTTTTACCTATAACGTTTTCAGAGTTCATCCATGTTGTAGCATGTATCTACTTCATTCCTTTTTCATGCCTAATAATATTCTATCATGTGGATATACCACATTTTATTTATCCATACATCGGTTGATGGACTTTTGAGTTGTTTCCAGTTTTTTGGCTTTTGTAAATAATGCTGCTGCAAGCATTTGTGTACAGATTTCTTTATGAGCACATTTGTCTTGAATATATACTTAGTAGTGGAATTGCTGGGTCATATAGTAACTTTGTATTTCACCATTTGAGGAACTGCCATGTTGTTTTCTAAAGCAGCTGTATCATTATACATTTCTACCAGCTGTATATGAGGGTTCCAATTTGTCCACATCCTTGAAAATACTTATTATTTCTTTTTGATTGTAGCCATTCTAGTGGGTGTGAATGTCATCTCATTTTGGTTTCGATTTGTATTCTCCTGATGGCTAATGATATTGGGCATCTTTTCATATGCTTATTGGCCATTCATATCTTTAGAGAATGTCTATTCAAATCCTTTGCCCATTTCACTTTGGGTTATTTGTCTTTTTATAATTGAGTTGTAAGAGTTCTTTATATAGTTTAGATATAAGTCCTTTATCAGCGAAATGATTTAAAATTTGGTTAACTGATTGGATGGACCAATAAAACCTATGATTTAGCTTTAGAGAGGAATAATTCCTCTTAACAGAATTCAATCCAGATAGAAAAGAAGTATTTCATTTCCATAAGGATGTTTTGCTTAAGGTTTGAATGTTTTCAGGTTTTCAGCTAAAGGTTAAATCAAATGAAATGTGTGTGGTACTTTGATGTAGCTTTAAATTTCAGAGTGAAACAAGTGTGAAGTGATTTATTTCCTGTAATTGGTCATAAATTTACATAGAACCTCATATATTCCTAACCTCATCACCATTGACATTAGAGTACCTTCTAAATAATGTTACTAGTTTCAATTTTATCAAGATGTGTCAGCTGCCAGGAAGAGGACAATGCAGTTTCATTTTCTTTGACCCAGTATACGGGATAAATCTAAGTGTTTACTATAGAAAGGCTAAAAGTTCTTTGTGACTCCTTTCTTAATCCTCTCTCCTACTCTGGTAACAAATGCATAGTATAAGTTGCTTCAATTCTAAACTCCTTTTGACCTCTTTCACTTTTTAATGTGCGTACATATTTTTTTCTTTGCTTCTAAAAATGTGAGTTTTAACTATTGCATTTTATACATTTAACATAGAAGCTGTACTTTTTAAATGTTAAGTGTTTTATCTGGTTTTTAAAAAATTATTTACTTAGCTTAAAACCAGAAACATTTTCAGCATTGTCTATTTGATATTATTTTAATAAAATTCTTGAATTTTTAAACAGTATTTTAAGTCCTGTAGGTCTGAATTTTAGCTCTTGATATATATGTAATGTTTTACAGTTAAAAGTACTTCCATGCATATTACTTCAAGTTAATCAAGAAGTCATGACCTCCAATTGATCATTTTTATGGGTTTCCTGTTCTGATTCACTGGAAATCTTGGTTTGTGTGTTTGCTGTTAGTTTTAATCTTTGTCATGCATACAATTCAGTTTTTAAAGAAGCTGTTAATTGAGAATAAATTTAGCATCTCATTTCTCATTTACATTTATTTTAAAATTTGAAAACTGAGAAAACTATTCTGTAAGTAATCCAGCAAAATTACCGATAAACTTTTGAGGGAAAAAAATAAAGTCTCTAGAAGTTAGAAATACAAAACTATGTGATTATTAGACTTTATGTCCATCTTCCCATATAAAGTATAATGTAGTTATTTAAAATTTTATATATTGTACATCACTTACAGAAATGTTACATTTATCTTTAAAAGCTATATAGCTCTGTTTTATAGATTGATTATACAAACCTGAATGTACAAATAGGAGCTTTTAAAATCTGATATGACTCAGTCTTGGAAACTTACTGCAACTGTTTTGCACTTCGTTTGGTATCACATGACTCACTTCAATGATTTAAACCCTGTCTAGTAGTGATCAAAGTTCATTTGGTTAGGGGTTTTTTTGGTGTGTGGATGATTTTTTTCCACTTTGTTGTGGATTGATTGTCTTTCAAAATATTCAGTGCAGTCTTTTTATTCTTTTGAATCTCAGAAAGTGGTAGCTGCCTGTACAACTCAACCTCCAATCACACACGGGGAAAAAATTTTTAACTTGAAATAATATGCATGGAAGTATTTTTAACTATAAAGCATCATGTAAATGTAAGGGCTTATTATTAATTCTATTACCCTACACATTGAGGAAGAATGTCGTGTCTATTTAAAGCCAACTGTAAAAATCAACCTTAACTTTTTTAAGTTATCAGTATTCTATAATATGCTGAAAGAAAGCAAACACATAAAGAACATGTGGCTTCTGTCCACATGGACATTGCTCAGGTGTCGAGATTTTCTTAGCACAGATTTCTCTATTTTACTGAAGTTATATTTAAAGTCTATAAACCTCTAAAACTATGACACATCTCTGTTTTACAAAAGAAAATTCTGTCTTAACCTTTAGTGGTTTAGCTAACGAAGCAGACTAACAAAAAATTTTTAAATACGTATGTATCCTTAATGATTTTGAAGTGCTTTGGGGCTTTAGAATATTCATCCCTGCAGGTTCTTCCTGCTTTAAAATTTTAATGATAATTTTTATGTGAAATAGCAGTAATAGTTTTTAATACTCTTTTTTAGTGTTCGACTTTTTACTATCATGCAGTTAGAAACTGCTGTTTCCTGTCAAAACCTACGTTCATCAGACTATGAACATGACAGTTTCCTGTTTTCTTATTAACTATACTTCATTTTTTGCTTTATTCTTTAAAGTTGTATAATATCTTAGCTTATCACTTTCCTTTTCTAATTACTAAATGCTTTTTTAAGTCAGCATTGTTTGATACATGCAGAGAAATCC
The DNA here is from genome assembly GCF_902729225.1 of Pteropus medius. Classification (NCBI taxonomy): domain Eukaryota; kingdom Metazoa; phylum Chordata; class Mammalia; order Chiroptera; family Pteropodidae; genus Pteropus; species Pteropus medius. Next base: position 21,870,681 of record NW_024350319.1, on the reverse strand, counting down.
TAAAATCTCATCTCTTTGTTGATAGTGAGAGGTTATGATTTCGTTAACTTTTTAAGTTGTAATGAGTGTCAGAATGTCTTAAGTATTATTTAAATACATTCTACATGTTTTTACTCTTTTTTACTCTGTCTCTTAATGCATAACATGATGAAGCAGTCCACATCAGGTAAGAAACAGCATATTATTTGGATCTCGTATATAAGTGCTCCCATCTGTCTGCTTATTAATATTCTCATTGAGCATTTAAAAGGATGGAATGAATACTGAGTCCCGGAGGGCTTTTATCCAGAATCCTGCCATCCTTTCAGTGTAGTTTATCAACATTTTTTATGTTCCAGCTCTTGTCAAGTCAGAATGCTAAGTTCTAGGATACAAAAATGATTAAGAAACAGTCTCCACCCTCAGGGACTAACAGAAGAGGTAGGAGATGTGTATAGCAACCAATCGTTCCATATTTTTCTGAATAGTGCTGATTTTAAATATTTATTTCCAGTTTTAAATCATGTAATTTGGAAAAAAGATTATCTATAAATAATACATTCAAATATAGATGCGTGTCAGTCAATAAAATATATAAATTATAAAAATATTTATACCTATTGATTTATTTAAAATGTTATAAAAATTAGTTAAACTTAATATCAAAATAATACTAGAAAATAAAAAATGCTTTCAAAAGTAAAGGAAGCAGTTTTGACTTTTTTGTTTTTAAGTTGTTATTGAATTATTAGGGGGAGTTCTGGTCACTGCAACTACTTTATTATCAAATCGGTCAAACTACAGATAAATTTGGAAGCACATTTGAGAGGCTTTATTGATGACATTATTCTTGGAATCCAACTAAACAAATAACTGAAACTAAGAAACTCAGTATGCGCAGTGGGAAATGTTTATTTTTAGATTTATACCTTGTTCTCCACAGATTTTGAGAGTTTGCATGAATGTATAAAATACAAAAATAACTAAATATTTGATTAATTAAACCAAATGAAATTGCTGATACTTGACTTTCACTTATGAAAATGGCAGTATCATATGGTTCAGTCTAATAGGTAAAGGAATGAGTTTTAAGGCAAAATCTAGTAAAATCAAAGTTAATATTATCACACATAAATGTATACCATATCAAAGTGGACCACATATTTGCTAGCCAGAAAGGAACATAACATATTGAAGATTCATGGTGTCTAGTAAGACTAAACCAGACCAGTTATTCTTTTCCTGTTACTTAACTTTGAAATAAATTTCTTTTATGGGTCCACATATGGAACGGGAAAATGTACTGAACAGGAAAAGTGTTAAGCTAATGGCCTAACATCTGAGTAAGAGCAACTGTGTAATGGACTAAAACAGTGAAGTCCGAATACGTAACTTAGTCTGTAAGATCCAAAATTAAAATTTAGAAATACTAATGAAATAATGAATGGCAATTGCATGTCTTTCCAGCAGTCTTCTATAAATATTATTTCTTAGGCTATTGATTTACTAGACATTTTATTTAAGTATGTTGTTACACGCAGGAAAATTTACAGACCATAAGTGTTCGGCTTGATGAATTATCACAAAAAATAAACATGTCCATTTAACTACCACTCAGGTCAAGAACTAGGACATTGCCAGCTTTTCAGAAGTTTCCTTATCATTCCTTCCACTCACTACTCACTCTCATCTTGTCAGTGCCCTGAATTATAACATCACAAATTAGGTCTGCCTGGTTTGTAACTGTATACTAATGAAATCGTACAGAATGAATTATTTTATGTTTGGCTTTTTTTGCTCAGTACTGAGAGATTTATCCATGTTGTTCCATGTAGCAGTAGTCTACATTCATTCACTTTTGTCACTGTTTAATCTCTCATTGCATGAATATACCATAACTTATTTACTCATTCTATGCTTATGAACATTTGGGTTTTTCCATTCGGGGTTATTATAAATAAAATTGCAATGAACCCTGTTATAAATGTTTTTTAGTGCATTGTACTTATTTCTCTTGTTCATATACTTAGGAATGGGATTGCTGGGTGACTGTTACAATTTATTATTCAAACCAGGACACTTTTGAGAATGAAAATAGGACACTATTACAAATACACCGTGATAACAGGTATAAGCTAAACTGTCCCAAGCAAACCGTAATGTATGGTTGGTTTATTCTAGGTATAGGGTATATAGATATTCACTTTAGTAAATACTCCCAAACCATTTTCAAAAGGGCTTTCACCAATTTTCACTCCTACCACCAGTGTACAAAGTTACTATTCCACATGTTCGCTGACATGATAGGTTAGCTGAAAATTCAATGTCGTATTTTCTAATAAGAATCTGGAATGAAGTTATTCAGTATGGTCAATTAAGGGACCATTAATTTGTTTTGACAACCAACCTGGAAGAAGGTAAGGCAAAAGTTCTCTTGCAAAGATTAAGGAACTTATGGTATAACACTTGAAAAATAGCTTGGCAGCATCTACTAGAGCGTAACGCCCATATTTTCTATGACCCAGCAATTACACTCCTGGGTAGTTACTCAAGAGAAATGAGTGCTTATATTCAGCAAAAACAAAACAAAACCATATTGAAGAATGTTTATGGCAGCATTATATGTAATAGGCTGGAGACAACCCAAGTGGCCACTAACAGTAGAATAGATAAACAAGTTATAATATAGTCACATAGTAGAATACTATACCACACTGAAAAAGATTGAACTACTGCTATATGTGCCAACATGGATGAATCTCACAGACCTAATGTTGAGTAACAGGAGGAGCCAGACAGAAATGATTACATACCATATTATTCTTTTTGCTATTAAGTCCAGGTACAGGCAGTAAAACTATTCTATGGTGATAGATATCAGAATAATGGCTACCTTTGAGGGAATGTAATGTAATCATTGGGAGAAGAGAGGGCACAAGGGAGCCTCCTGGAGTGTGGAAACCCTCTATCTTGATCTATCTAGGTGGTCGTTACATGGTAAAAATGTAAGCAAAAATTTATCAGCCTGTACACTTAAAGTCTGTGTTTTATCTTTTTAAAAAACAAGAGCCTATACATTGTCTTGAAACAGACATACTGTCATCTTTTTGAAGCAGTTTTGACACTATAGCATCATAGCCATAGTAAATAAAACATCACAGAACATCTCATTTTTCTTAATCAATAGACTTTATTTTGGGGAACAGTTTTAGGTTTACAGAAAAAAATGAACAGAAAGTTCAGAAATACACATTCTCAATGCCTTCCTATAGTTCCCCTGTTATTAACATCTTGTGTTAGTATCACACATAAGTTACAACTGATGAGCTAGTATTGATATATTAACTAAAGTGTAACTATTGATGTATTATTAACTGATGAGCCAGTATTGATGTATTATTGATATACATAATATATGTAAAGATAATATATATTGACATGAGGTTTCACCCTTTGTGTTGTATATTCTGTGGGTTTTTACAAATGTATGATGACATGTATCTACCATTACAGTATCATATAAAATAGTCGTACTGCCTAACAATCCCCTATTGACTCCTCCTTTTGTCCCTTTGAACCTCTGGCAACCACTGGTCTACTTACTGTCTCCATAATTTCACCTTTTCATATAGTTGTAATCACACAGTATGTAGCATTTTCAGATTGACTTCTTTGACTTGGCAATATGCATTTAAGATTCTTCCATGTCACCCCCTTCCAACCCTAGCACCCATAGCAGCCTAATATTAAACTGCTTAACAGTTCCTCTTACCTACTATGCTCTCTTTGAGAACATGCTTTGTCTCTTATGGGGCTTTTCAGATGTGTGACACCATGTGATACTTTCTAATCAGAAAGAATAATTGGTACAAACTCAATCATTTGGAGAGAAACCAGACCCTACTCAAAAATCTGGAAAGGGCTCCACTCTTAAGAAAGGTATATAAGGTATTTTCATTTGTATGTGTATGTGTGTGTTTTAAGGCTCCTGAGTTTCCCTAGAAATGGTCTTTGAGACCTGTCTGAAACTGGAACACAATTATAGTAAAACTTTTTTACTTTTCTAAACTTTTCTACTGAGAGAGCCTAAATCTGAAAGAAGCAGTAGACTGTAATAGAACAGACTAATAGAAATAGTCCGATGAGCTAATCATGGGGAATGTTTTTAAAAATATTGGTGGTGGTACCTAATCATTTTTAATACTTGGAATTCCCAACAAAATTTTTTAATTTAAAATTTAATTAAAATTTTTTATTTTATTTTGCAAATATCAGCCTAAAATTACTGATCTAGATAAGAAACATCAGATATATTAGAGGCATTTTATTAGCATAGTACTGTCATCAGCACCCATTCTAAATTTTCTCCTATTTTATTGTAACAAAACACCTCCTTATGCTTCCCACAAACACACATACTCACCCATGTGTGTCTCTCATATGACTATTGAGTTGTTGTATTAAGTAGTTTTTCTGTCAAAGCCTGTAAGCTAGAACTATACTCCTAAGAGTAGACATGCTGTTTTTTTTAAAAGAAATAGTCCATCACCTGAATATGAAGATAATCCTCAGAATAAAATTTGAACTCGAAGGTTGACATTTAATAGGAAGAGAAGACTCTGACTCATACACACACACATGTTCTTTCACTTGGATAGAAACAGACATTGAGATGTCTAAAATTAGATGGTGTTCTTCAGTGATGAATCTACTGAAAACACCCATGGCACCTAGCCATTAAATTAGATGGTGATGATGTCTCTAAACCCCAAAGAATCGGTCCTACCTTAAAATATTTACTAGCCTCATGGTTCTTTCCACTTCGATTTTCATTTTTTTTCCCCTAGTTGATTGTGTGTCCATATTTAGACCACTGTATTTTAAAAGTATGACAATGGCCAATGTGATGATGGAAGTGATAAATTAAGAAATTTTTAAGTCCAAATTTACTTGCCCTTACCAAATTTTCTTAACATTACCCTAATAGAGTAAATCCCCAAATATGATCTATTTAGAACAGTGTTTCAAAATATGATCTCTGGATCACCTTTTTCAGAATTACCTAGGATACTTATTAAATACAGATTCCTGAGCCTCACCTGCTGAATCCATATGTCTGAGATTAGAGCTCAGGAATATATATAATTTTAAAATAATGAATCTAGGTGGTTCTTATATGTAACATATATAATTTTAAAATAGTGAATCTGGGTGGTTCTTATATGTAACGAAAGTTACTAATTTTTTATCTAGATAATTAGAAAATCGGCAGGATACTCAACATCACCATCATTCTCAAAGTCACTCCAGAGTGACTCTTTTAGTTGAATAGCTAGTGAGATCATATCTAGTATTTGTGACTCTTTTAGCTCATGTTGCTTGGAAAATGGCAAATCTAACTAATACCTAAATAAATTACTTTTAAATGTTATAAAACTAGAAGACATTCATTAGAAGGAAACATTTTGTAGCACAACATGCTCATGTTTAAGAATAAAATAATCTAAAGGACGCTATTAGATTATGTATTAATATTTTTCTAAAAGATCTTCTAGTTCAGTAGGCAAAAGTTATTTGTTTTTATTAAATTTATTGGGGTGTGTTCACTACCCAAAATCAGATCTCCTTCTGTCACCATATATTTGATCCCTTTTACCCTTTTATGCCTCTCCCCAAACCCCTCTCCCTCTGGTAACCACTATACTGTTGTCTGGGTCTGAGTTTTTGTTTGCCTTGTTTGTGTGTTGCTTTCAATTTTATATCCCACATATGAGTGAAATCATATGGTTCTCGGCTTTTTCTGTCTGACATTTCATTTAGCATGATATTCTCAAGATCTATCCATGTTATTGCAAATGGCAGCATTTCATCTTTTCTTATAAGGCTGAGTAATAATCCATTGTATGTACCACATCTTCTTTATCCAACCATCTATCATAGGGCACTTCGGTTCTTTCAATGTCTTGGCCACCATGAATAATGCTGCCGTGAACATAAGGGTACATGTATCTTTATGAATAAATGTTTTAATTTTTTCGGGTAGATACCTAGAAGAAGGGTTTGCTGGGTCATATGGTAGCTCTACTCTTAATTTTTTTAGGAACCTCCAACTATTTTCCATAGTAGCTGCACCAATTCACATTTCCATCAGCAGTGTATAAGGGTTCCTTTTTCTTGCACAACCTCTCCAATACTTGTTATTACTTGTCTTGTTAAGACTAGCCATTCTAAAAGATGTGAGGTGGTATCTCATTGTGGTTTTGATTTGCATTTCCCTAAAAGCTAGTGAAGTTGAGCATCTTTTCATATATCTGTTAGACATTTGTATATCTTCTTGGCAGACATGTCTGTTCAGGTCCTCTACCCATTTTTTAATTGGATTGTGTTTTGTTGTTGAGTTGTTTAGGTTCTTCATACATTTTGGATATTAGCCCTTTATTGGAGATGTTTGTAAAACCTTCTCCCATTCAGATGGTTGCCTCTTTGTTCTGTAGATGTTTTCTTTTGCTGCACAGCAGCTTTTTAGTTTAATATAGTCCCATTCATTTATTTTTACTTTTACTTCCCTTGCTTTTGAGGTCAAATTCATAGAATCCCCTCTAAGTTCAGTGCCTATGTTTTCTTCTGTGCATTTTGTTTTGGGTCTTATATTTAGATCTTTGATCTGTTTTGAGTTAAGTTTTGTTTATGGTGACAGACAAAGGTCTAGTTTCATTCTTTTGCATGGCGCTTTCCAATTTTCCCAGCACCATTTATTGAAGAGGCTTTCTTTTCTCCATTGTATGTTTTTTGGCTTCTTTGTCAAAAATTATTTGCCCGTATATTTGTGGGTTTATTTCTGGGTTCTCAATTCTGTTCCATTGGTTTGTGTGTCTGCTTTTCACCCAATACCATGCTCTTTTGATTACCGTTGCTTTGTAGTAACGGTAGTAACTTTGAAGTCTCTGGCTTAATTCTTTTTCTTAATGATTGCTTTGGCTATTTGGGGTCTTTTGTGGTTCCATACAAATCTAATGATTTTTTGTTCTATTTAAACAATGCCATTGGGATTTTGATAGAGATTGCATTAAATCTGTATATTGCTTTGGGTAATATGGTCATTTTAACTATGTTGATTCTTCTAATCCATGAAAACAGAATCTCTCTCCATTTCTTTGTGTCTTCTTCAATTTCTTTTAATAATGTCTTATACTTTTCAGTGTATAGGTCCTTCACATTCTTTGTTGTTTATTCCTAGATATTTTATTCCTTTGTTGCAATTTCAAAAGCATGTTTTTTCATTTTTTTCCCCTGAAATTTCATTGTTAGTATATAGGAATGCAATGGATTTTCGTACATTAATTTTGTATCCTGCAACTTGATTGTATTTGTTTACAGTTTCAAATAGTTTTTGATGGAGCTTTAGGGTTTTCTATATAAAGAATCATGTCATCAGCAAAAAGTGACAATATTACTTCTTTATTCCCAGTTTGGATGCCTTTTATATCTTTCTCTTGCTTGATTGCTCTGGCTAGAACTTGCAATACTATGTTGAATAACAGTGGTAAGAGTGGGCATCCTTGTCTTGTTCCTGATCTTAGAGGAAAATTTTTCAATTTTTCACCATTTAGTATGATATTAGCTGAGGATTTGTCATATATGCAGGCCAAAGTTATTTAAAAATCCGTTTTCATTTGCTTCCAAATATTCTAGGGTTGAGGGACAGGGTATTATGTTAAAGTAAAAATGTTCATAATTTTATGATTATTACAGCTAGGTAATGATAACATAGAAGTCCACTAAATTATTTTCTGTATTTGAAAAAATATTCCATAATAAAATGTTTTAAACTTTTTATTTATACAGTTGACAAAAATGGGGGGAAAAAGGTGGCATGAGGTTATAGGGAAACCTGAACTTTTCAGGCAGTATTTTGAGAATGTAAATCCATACCACCTTTCTGGAGGGCAGCTTAAACATAGAAATCAAAGCCCTTAAGAATGTTGAAACTTTGCACTGTATTTTGTACTTCTGCCTTTAAGAAATAATCTACTCTTCAGAACTGTATGTTCAAAGATGTTTGTGACAGTAGAAACCTAAACATCGCAACAAGGCGATTGGTTAAGCAGATCATGATACATTCCTAAAGGAGATACCATGCAGCCATTAAAAAATTATTACACTGAGAAGTATGTATGATGTTGTTAAGTGAAAAAGTAGGTTATGAAACAATATGTGTAGTGGCCAATCCATTTTTGAAAAGTATGAAATTAGAAAAGTCATCTTGAAAGATATATTAAAATTAATTCGATTATCTCAGGATTGTGGATTATAGAACTGCTTTATTTTCTATATTGCCTTATTTGATATGGTGCTTATGTAGTAAGTACATGACAAAACTAGAATTATGTTGAAGGCAGTTTTTTGATAGTCATGCAGCAGTTTTTTATGCCTTTAGGTTCTCTGTGAAAATGCCCACACAAAAAGAAGTACAAGAAATCATTGGTAATTTTGTGACAATATTTGTTTATTATTTAGCATCAGTTTTTGATGTCGTTTAGTCATTAGAGAGGCTGCTTCTAAAACAAAAAGAAAATTGGGAGACTGGCTGGTCTATACAACCTTGACTTAAAACAATTAAGTTAAAAATTAGAGTTGGTAACACAAAATTCTTAGTACTGGCTACCTATAAGGACTTCTCAGTTTTAACTCCGTACCTTTTTTATTACTGAAATTTAGATGAAATATATTTTTGAAGTTTTTTTAATTTTTAAAAATTTTAGTTATTATATACATGATTTGAAAGGACAAAGAGTAATTAAAAGGCTTTTTGAAAAAAGATTAGACACAACTTTTGCAATTCCTTGGAGGCCTCTGTTTTTAAATTTATCTCTTAATTCTTGATTTTTCCATTTTCGACATAGTTTGTTGGCATCTTAACATGGGAAAGGATTTATCTCTTTTCTTCATTCTTCTCATCCTCACCATGAACACACGAACTTTTTATCCCTCCATCCTACTAATATAATACAAGCTTTCCTCAGAGATACTGCCAGCTCAATTCCAGTTAAGCGAGTCACATGAATATTTTGGTTTCCCAATGCATATAAAGGTTATATTTATACTATACTGTAGTCTGTTGAGTGTGCAACATTATGTCTAGAACAGTGTACATACCTTAACTTAAAAATATTTTATTACTAAAAATTGATGGCTGCTGATTGATCAGGGTGGTGGTTGCTGAAGGTTAAGGTGGCTGTGATAATTTCTTAAAATGAGACAGCAGTGAAGTTTGCCACATTAGTTGACTCTTCCTTTCACAAATGATTTCTCTGTAGCATGCGATGCTATTTGATAGCATTTTATCTACAGTAGAACTTCTTTTTGAATTGGCATCAATCCTCTCAAACTCTGCCACTGCTTTATCAACTAAGTTTATGTAATATTCTAAATCCTTTGTTATCATTTTAACAATCTTCACAGCATCTTCAGGAGTAGATTCAAGCTCAAGAAACCACTTTCTTTGCTTATCCATGAGAAGCAATTCCTCATCCATTGAAATTATATCATGAGAGTGCAATAATTTAGTCACATTTTCAGGCTCTACTTTCAATTTTGGTTTTCTTGCCATTTCTGCCACATCTGCATTTACTTCCTCTACTGAAATCTTGAGTCCCTCAAAGTCATCAGTGAGGTTTGGCATCAACTTCTTCTCAACTCCTTTTAATGTTCATATTTTGACCTCTTCCCATGAATTATGAACGTTCTTAATGTCATAGAATGGCGAATCCTTTTCAGAAGGTTTTCAATTTACTTTTCTTGAACCTATCAGAGAAATCACTGTCTGTGGCAACCATAGACTTATGAAATGTATTTCTTAAGTAATAAGACTTGGAAGTCAGAATTCTTCCTTAATACATGACTGCAGAATACATGTTGCGTAGCAGGCATGAAAACAACATTAGTATCATTGTACATTTCCATCAGAGTTCTTGGGTGTATTGTCAATGAGCAGTAATATTTTGAAAGAAGTACTTTTTTTTGAGCACAGGCAGAGCATATTTAGCATAATTCTTAAAGGCCCTAGGATTGTCGGAACGGTAAATGAGCTTTGGCTTCTACTTAAAGCCACCAGCTGCACTAGTTCCTATCGAGAGAATCAGCCTGTCCTTTGAAAATTTGCAGCCAGGCATTGACTTATCCTCTCTAGCTATGAAAGTCCTTCCTACATGGCATTTTCCAATATAAGGCTGTTTTACTACATGGAAAATCTACTGTTTAGTGTAGCCACTTTCATTAATTATTTTAACTAGATCTCAATAACTTGCTGCAACTTCTACATCAGCATGCAGCTTCACCTTGTACTTTTATGTTATGGAGATGACTTATTTCCTTAAACCTCATGCACCAACTTCTGCTAGCTTCAGACTTTTCTTCTACAGCTACCTCACCTCTCTTAGCCTTCATAGAATTAAAGAGAGTCAGGGCCCTGCTCTAGATTAGGCTTTGGCTTAAGGGGATATTGTGGCTGTTTTGATCTTCTGTGCAGACCACTAAAACTTTCTCCATTATCAGGGATAAGGCTGCTTCTCTTTCTTATCTGTGTGTTCACTGGAGTAGTACTTTTAATTTTCTTCAAGAACTTTTTCTTTGCATTCACAACTTGGCTAACTGTTTGGCACAAGACACCTAGCTTTGGCCTATCTCATCTTTCAACATGGCTTTCTCTGTAAGCCTAATCATTTCTAGCTTTTGATTTAAAGTGAGAGCTGTGTGACTCTTCCTTTCACTTGAACACTTAAGAGGCCATTGTAGGGCTATTAATTGGCCTTATTTCAATATTGTTGTATCTCAGGGAATAGGGAGGCCTGAGTAGAAGCGGGGGGAATAACCAGTCAGGGAGCAGTCAGAACACACTGCTCGATTAAGTTATATGGGTGAGGATCGTGGCACCCCAAAACAATGACAGTAGTAACATCAAAGGTGACTGATCACATATCACCATAACAAATATAATAATACAGTTTATGCATTGCTTAACTACGGGATACCTTCTGAGAAATGCATCATTAGGCAATTTTGTCATTATGTGAACATCATAGAGAGCACTTACACAAAGCTGGATGGTACAGTCAATTACACACCTGGGCTGTGTGGTACGGACCGTCACTCTTAGGCTTCAAGCCTGTACAGAATGTTACTGTACTGAATACTGTAGATAACTGTAATATAATGCAAGTATTTGTGCATCTAAACGTATCTAAACAGAAAAGGTACAGTAAAAATACAATATAAAAGTTAAAGAATGGTACACCTGGATAGGGTACTTACAATGAATGGAGCTTACAGGACTGGAAGTTGCTCTAGGTGAGTCGGTGAGTCAGTGAGTGAGTGATGAGTGAAAGCCTAGGACTTTACACTGTTGTAAACTTTATAAACACTATACTAGCATTACCATAAACATATAAGTAATGCTTGTGCTATGAAATTACAGTGGCTACAACATCACTAGGTGATAGGAATTTTTCATCTCCCTTATCTTATGGGACCACCATTTCTATGTGGTCCATTGTTGCAGCACATGACTGTAATGAAAAAGTTTGAAATATTGCAAGAATTACCAAAATGTGATGCAGACACACACAGTGAGCAAATGCTGTTGGAAAATGGTGCCGATGAGACTTGCTCAATGCAGTTAACATAGACCTTCAATTTGTAAAAAAAAATGCAATATTTGTAAAGTACAATAAAGCAAAGCAGAATAAAATGAGTTATGCCTGTATAATTATTTTGATTATATTAGTATTCAGGATCAACATCATTAGCTTACATTTACATCAGTGCTATATAAATTCACAGTGGAACATCAAGCACACAAGTTCTTAAAGTATGCACTTCTTAGGCCTCTCCTCTAGAGTGGAGACTGGAGACAGGCCTGGTAAGACTTGTTTTTCACAAGTTTACAAGATGGTCTTATAATGGAAGTTTGGAAAATACTGTGGAGTTTGGGGGTGGGGTGGTAATTTGTTTTTCTGAGTCTAGCTTATTTTAAACAGCTTTTTTGAAATACAATTTACATATCACAAAATTCTTCCATTTTAAATGTAAAATTCAATAGCTTTTAGTATATTTACCGAGTTATACGACTGTAACTACAATCTAATTTTTGGAATATTTCTATCACCCCAGAAAGAAACCTTACTCCCTTTCTTCTCCCTTCTCCCCAAGTCCTAGGCAGCTACTAATCCACTTTCTGTCTCTATAGACTTGCCTGTTCTGAAAAGTTCACATAAATGGAATCATGCATTGCCATCTTTTGTATCTGGCTTTTTGGACTCACCTTAATGTAATTGAGGTTCATCCATGTATCACTACTTCATTCATTTTTATTGCAAAATAAAATCAATTGTATAGAAACAATGTCTTGATGTGATTATTTTACCTGATAAATTTATTCAAGTGATTGCCTTGGTTTTTTCATTTTTCTCTTACAGTGTTTTCTTATTTGTAACTGAGTACCATGTAAATCCCGTTATGTGTTAATCTCTTCTCTTCAAACAATTTAGTCATTCTATTAATTTCACCTTCTTGAAGAAATCTTTCCTCTGACCTGCTCCAGTATACTGCAATGAGGACTGGATGCTTCCGGGTTTCTTGCACAGCTGTCTTCTTAGGGATTACTTTTGCCTCACTTTTGTATTGGACTTTCTTTTTCCTGGATCAAAAACAAAAAGATGTCTTTTTTATTCTTGATGTATTTCAATTTGATGGAGTGCATCACCTACATTTCTGGGAAAAAAAAAAGTTTATGGAGATAAACCATAAAAAGGTTTCATCTGATTTCAGTTCTCATGATTGACCCAAAAGAGGGTGGGTTTGGGTTTTTTTAAGTCCTTGTAGGTCTTACCTCATTATTTTAACCTCATACTTAATTGATTATTTAAGTATAGACATTTTTTAAGATAATCATAATTTTTTTACATTGTACGATTCAGTGAGCTTTTCTTCAATTATTGTTGGCATACAATAATATCTCCATTTCAGTTGTCTAGCATAGCGATTAGAGATCTATAAAACTCACAAAGTAGTCACTCCACTAAATCAAGTACCCCTCTTCCCCCTTACATGTTTTTACAACATTGTTGACTATTTTCCTTATGCTACACTTCAGATCTACATGACTATTTTGTATCTATCCATTTATACTTCTTAATCCCTTTGCCTTTTTTCACTGTCCCTTCCAACACCCCCCTCCCGTCTAGTAGCCCTCAAAATATTCTCTGTATCTATGTTTGTTTTCGTTTTTGTTGTTGTTGTTGATTTTGTTATTTAGATTACACATGTATGTGAAATCATGTGGTATTTGTCTTTCTCTACCTGACTTCACTCAGCGCAATACCCTCTAGATCCATCAAGACAATATCTTTTTCCGTCTCCTTCCTTTTAGTCTGTCTGTGTGTCTTTTAATATGAATGAGTCTCTTGCAGGCAGTATATGTAGGGGTCTTGTTTTCTTATCCATTCAGCTTCCCTATCTTTTGGTTGGAGCACTTAATTCTTTTCCATTTGAAGTACTTGTTGATCGATATGTAGTTATTATGACTCTTCATTTTTTGATACTTTTTTCTCCTTAAATTCCTCCAACAATTCCTGTAATACTGAATTTTTTAAGTCCTTGGTGTTGATAAATTCCTTTAGCTTATTTTTATCTGGGAAGCTCTTTATCTGTCCTTCAACTCTGAATGATAGCTTTGCTTGATAAAGTATTCTTGGTTGTAGATCCCGAGTTTTCAGCACTTTGAGTATTTTTGTGCCAAGCTCTTTTGTCCTGCAAAGTTTCTTTTGATAAAATAGCTGCTAGTCTTATGGGAGCTCCCTTATAGGTAACTAATTGCTTTTCTCTTGCTGCTTTTAAGATTCCCTCTTTGTATTTAACCTTTGGTATTTTAATGATGATGTGTCTTGGTGTGGGCCTCTTTGGGTTCATTTTTTGGGAGACTCTGAGCTTCCTGGGGTCTTATGTCTGTTTCCTTCACCAGGTTAGGGAAGTTTTCCATCATTATTTCTTCAAATATATATTCAACTTCTTGTTCTTCCTCCTCAGGTACCCCTATGACATGATTTTGTTACACTTAATTTTGTTCCATAGGCTCCTTAAATTATTAATTACTTTTTTCTTGCTGTTCTGATTGGGTGACCTTGGCTTCCCCATCCTCTATATTGGTATTTTGATCCTCTTTTTCATTTTGTTGATTCCCTCTAATATACATCTCAGATAATGTATTCTTCATTTATGACTGGTTCCCTTTTATAAATTCCATTTCCATTTTTATGTGTTTTTATCTCTTTGTTAAAATTCTCACTGAGTTCATCTACACTTCCTTTAATTTCATTGAGCATCTTTATAACCAGTGTTTTGAACTCTGCATCTGTTAGATTACTTGACTCCATTTTTCCTTGATCTGTGTTCTGTTCTCTCATATGGTTTCTGCTTCTTTGTCTTCCCATTTTGGCTGCCTTTCTGAGTCTTTTCTATGTACTAATCAAAGCTCCTAAGTCTCCCAGTCTTATTAGTATGGCTTTGTGTAGTCAGTGTCTAGCAGCACAGTTCTGAGAGGGGTTCAGCAGCAGGCCAAGTTTAGTGCCAGCCTGTGCCCCTCTGGGGCCACCTGTTAAGATTCAGCAAGTGATCCACAGATGCTGTGCTTATAGTTGCCTCAAAAGACCACACCAGAAACCTAGGCCAGCTGCCACCAGTGTGAGTCATGGCACTGCTTCGCAAGTAACACAGGATTCACTGAGGACACACTTGGATGTGGCTTGAGTAGGGCCCAAGTTGGAGGAGGCAGAGTTTCAGGGAATCATATGGGCAGAGCAACCTCTTATCCAGTTTGCTGACGACTCAGCTATGGCAGCGCTGCATCTGCACACTGAGAGGGAGTAGGGCTCAACAGAGGAACAATGGATACCGCCAGCACTTTTGCCCAAGAGAAAGCCTCGTCTCCAGCTCTCGCTCCAACAACTCATTGTCCCCCTGTAAGTCCCTGGTATCCCCGAGCAGCTAACCTGGCGCTGGTGCTCAGAGCAAGCAGGTCCATCACAATGAAAGTCCAGTTGCTGACACAGCCCCTTTAAGAGACATCTGTAGCTATCAGATGCAGCTGACATAGCCTCTGTCCCACTTAGCCACTCGGGACCGGGCAGCCTTGTGTCCTCGCCCCTTCCTACCTCCTCTTGTTACAAGTTGATTTCTTATTTCTCTCCTTATTCATAGGGCCTCTGTTCATCTAGACCCCCAGGTGACTCTGCTTGTTGTTTGCTCCGTGTTTCCATCTCAACTTTGATGTGGTTTCAAGAGGGGATGAACAAAGCTTCTATCATCTATACCATTTTGCCCAGTTCTAAGATAATTATAATTTTTTAAATGTGGGTTAGAAGTTATTTTTTTCTCAGAATTTTGAAGGCACCTCTCTATAGTTGAGATGTCTGATACCATTCTGATTCTTTATCTTTTATATAAAACATGTTTTTGTTTTGGGCTGGATTCTTTATTCTTTTCTTTTTTCTCAGTGTCCTAAAATTTAATCATGATGTACCCTGGTATAGTTCTTCTTTTATCTATTTTCCTGGACACTTCATTAGAGTATCCTGTTCTTTTTACATAGATGCAGCACCTTCATAAAGAATAAATTAATTTTTTAAGTTTTCTTTTCCCCAGATAGTCTGTTTCCTCTTAATTGCCTTTTTTCTGGCTTCTCTGATACTTTCCTCAAATATCTGGTAATATTTGACTCTCTACTCAAACTTTAAGACTGGAGAACTTAAAGAGCTGACAGGAAATTCTGAATGGCTGGGTAGAGTTTGTTGACTTTGACCATCAGTGTAGGGTAATCTAGCTGAGACCCTTCTTTAGGGAATCCCAAGATTCACCAGAGAAGAAGAATCTCTTTACTTACAGTCCAGAGAGTCCTAGTGCCTGTTGTTTCCTTGGTGAATCTCAAAGTTGTTGTTGTTAGTGTCATGACAGTATTCCTATAGCCTTTAACCAAAACTTAGAAAAGGCACTGGGCCTCAAAAGGGTATGCTAAAATATGTATGTGTACTTTCAAGACAGAGTTGGTAGCTTTTGTCAGATTCCTGATCCTGTGCTTGACCCAAAACAGATTTCAAATAAAAGCAAATAAATCATTTCCTAGAGCAGTGGTCCTTACCCTGGGATGTGTGTCATAATTATTCAGCTTTGTTAAATATATATATTCTTAGACCCAGGAGAAAAATTCAGGAAAAGACATTTAAAATGACTTCTCCTTACTAAAAGGTGGAGTTTGCCTAGAACAGTCTGATTATACTCCTAAGATGCTGTCCATTTGTATATACCAGACATACACAGGCAGATGTCCATAGTTCAGAAGCACATTTGTCCTGAATAATTAGAGTTCCATTTCAGATAAATCAGTGCCTTCCTGACTCAGCCCCATTTGGTTGGAACAGAGGATATACCACAGTGATTCCCAAATTGAGTATATCAGAATCTCCTGAGACATTTGTAAAAAATGTAGATTCTGGGGTTTCACTCTTGAGATTTTGATTCTTTATACCTGGGGAGCAATTTTACATTTTTAATAGGTATCCTCTGTTATCTCGATACAGATCATCAGTGGACTGTATTTTGAGATATGCTAACCTAAGTTTGCTACCAATAATATCCTTTAAAGTTTTTCATGATGGAGTTGAGTTGAAAAGGTTAATTTTCTGCTTCTTGTTATTATTTAAATATAATTAGCTCCTAAAAGTCTAGTCGTAAAGATAAGTTAATCAGTATAGCTCTTAGATCCAGGCAACCAAGACTTTCCACTTTAGAGAGCCCAGCTCTGGTCTTGTAGCCAAAGAAGACCAGGGTGTGGAGTCCCAGAGGACATCCCCTCCTGAAGTCTAGCCCCTTTTGGACCACACTGCGAGTACTCAGTACCCTGGAATTCCTTGCCCAGTGTCCACGTTCAGGGCCTGGACAAGCTTCCTCCCTCTCAGAACCAGTGTGCACATTCCTAGGTCCAGGGGATAATTAAAGGATAGCTTCAGTTTTACTAAATAGTCCCTTACCTACACTTTTTTCTTCTGTCTACCAAAAAATTCCTCTATGCCTTTGCTATTCTATATTAGCAGTTCCCAAATAAAGTGTTAATTGCATCTCCTTTGACATGGAGGAAATGATCCCTCAACTTAAAATTAGTTTTTATAATATTTGAGGTCGCTTATTAACATCTGATATGAGGCTCCAGTGTTTTAATTGCAGTAAATTTCGTTAGAGCAAAAGAAAGCTATAGCTTTCCAAACAATTGGGAAGTTGTGGTTCCTCTGCTGTACTCCTCCTTTATAACAGCCAGGAAGAAGGAAGACACATGTTCCATATTATTTCTTCTAAAAGGTCTGGGGAAAAGAGAGAAAGGAAGAGATTAACTGACATAATTTAACACTTGGAGCTGTAAATCATGTGTTGCAATATGGTGATAGGATGTTGCATCAGAATGTGGCAGTTGTAATGCAGTGGGTATCACAACCATGGGGAGGTCTTTGTGGTGCTCTGTGCCCTTTCCCTAAAAATTCAACTCCAAGTTTATATCTCTTCTGCTCTGCCAAGGAGAAAGGTGTTATTTCAGTTATATTGTACCTCACTATAATTTTGTTCTTTTGGCCTAGGGCACAGGAATTTCTTTATAGTTGAAAGTTTGCCTGAGGCCGATATCATTGTACTGAGTCCCAGCATCCTTCTTATTTCCTGTCGTCACATACTAGCCGGGAAGTGTTCATGTTTCTTCACACCTTCCTGGAAGTCTGTAGGGAAAGTTGGGAGGTGCTATGGCAAAGCTGTCATGTCTTTACTCTGAGAACCGTTAGTTTTGAAAGTGTATGTAATATTTCCTGAATATTTCACATTGCCTTTATCTCAAGATTTGAAAGATGGTTATGTGACCAGGAATTTGTCCCTGAGAAACAAAATTAAAGGTTGATAGTAATGATAAAGGTAGGAGACATGGAGTATATTTCAGCCAAATTCTTGATAGACAAGGTAGATTTGGATAGTTAATTGTTTTTTATTGTTTTGGATTTTTTTTTTTTATATTAGTTTCAGGTATACAGCACAATGGTTAGACATTTGTATAATTTATGAAGTGATTCCCTGTGCTGTACTCTACATCCCGTGACTGTTTTGTAACTACTAATTTGTTTTGTATTTTTTTAACTTCTGTTTTATTGTAGGATAAACTTCATAATTTATGGGAGAAATTAAACAAGTGATAATATCAAAATTAATTTTTATACTTAAAATATAAACTCTTGAGGACAGGGCTGTCTTAATTGCATGGTAGTGGAAGGAGTAGTATCCATGGTGGTGGGTTTTGAAGGAAGTTAGGCAAAGAAGTGACAGATGATAAAGAAATCACCTTAATTTCTGATAAAACTGGTTTTGGAGAATATGGTTTAAATGTGTGACAGTGGGTTTTTCAATACTGAACTCTAGAATTAGCCACACTTGCCCACCCAGTAATAGGTAG
This sequence comes from Pteropus medius, assembly GCF_902729225.1. Taxonomy (NCBI): domain Eukaryota; kingdom Metazoa; phylum Chordata; class Mammalia; order Chiroptera; family Pteropodidae; genus Pteropus; species Pteropus medius. The sequence goes on along the minus strand of NW_024350319.1, from coordinate 21,852,170 downwards.
TATTTAATCTTCACAGCCCTTCCCACATGAGGGTCTGGCCCTGTAAAACTCCAGGGATAGAGAAAAAGGGCCTGGCTCCCGAAGATGGAAAGAGCAGTACATGCCATTCCTCTTTCCGACTCCACGGTAAAGAATAGAGAGTGGAGCCAAAAAGGTTACATAATTCCCCCCACATAGAGGGAAGTTATCATTAGTGGGAAGATGCTTTCCTGCCCTAACTGAGTTATAGTGGTGTGGTGGTCTTTAGAATATTGTAACAAGATGGAGACTCATAGCAAATGTTAGTAATTTGTAAATCATTTTCATTATTCACTGAATTATAGAGACATGCTCTTAAGACAGTGTGTGTGATAGTTCATAGTGTGGTCTTTAAGTCCATATCTTCTAGAGATGTTCACTGAAATATTTACAGGTGAACTGATAGGATGTCTGAGATTTACCTCAAAATAATCCAGGGACTGGAGAAGTATAATGTACCAATAATTTCCAGGCCGTGGTAGTTGTTGAAATTTGGTGATTGGGGACATGTGTTCATTATATTATCTCCAGTAAAATGAAGGATTAATTGGAATCGCAGTTTGACTATTAGTTATGTGCCTGTGTCTATTTCGTAATCTCTGAAATGAAGAAAATCTACCATATAGGACTGTTGTGATGATTCAGTTAAAATAATAAATTATGTGCCCATTACATAACACACAAAAATTGATAGTTACTATTAAATCTATAAATGATAAAAGATCAGGGTATCATCTTTCTTAAACATGAAATATTTGCTTCTTTGGGGGCGGGGTGTATTGTTTCCCCTAGTTGAGTATATTAACTTGGATTTTGTTTTGACAGCTCAGGTGCCTAAAAGGCCAGAGGGGCTTCTCAAATCAACCCCCTTTTGATGGAATCCACATTGTCAACCATTTAATTGGAGATGATGAATCATTCCATTCCTCTGATGAAGATTTTATAGATAATTCCTTACAGGAGAGCGGCGTTGGTTTTCCTTTGCACAGAAAATCCGGCCGGATGTCTTTAGACCCCGCTGTGGCAGATGGTAGTGAAAGCGAAACAGAAGACAATGTACTGGAGACCAGAGAGAGCGATGGGGTGGTTCAAAAGGAGCGGCCCCCAAAAAGAAAAGAGTCGTACTCAACCACTGTCTGACCGTCACTGTGAACTAGACTGCGGATTTATTTTAAGGGATCAATTATCATATGATTAAGGGTTTTTGGAACATATCTGTTTCATATGTACATATATATTTTTTTCTCAGTCTTATCTGCTTTTTTACCTTTGCCAAATCTTCACCACTGACTTACCATTGCTATAAAGTAGACTGGAATATGGTTAATGGGAAAAATAAGGTTCTAACAGTATTACTGAATGTTAATGTTTCTTGTTTAGAAAATGCAATTGTATCTAAACGTGGTAACCATTTTGAAGTTCGAAACTATAGAAAATTGAATTTTCTTCAGACAAAACTGCTCTTGTGCAATATTTTATGCTCAATAAACAAATTGTATATTCATGTTTATCAATTTGTTTTCAGGACAGCTGTCTACAAACATTTGACCAAGACATACATCTGATTTACCTAGTGTTTTTGTGTTTGGGGAATTTTTTTATTTTCGATTAAAATTACTGCTTTATTAGTAGGCCACTAGAAGTTCCCAAACACAATGTCTTTTTTCTGTTTAACTTTATACAAATTAATGGTTATCTGTCTTGGGAGTTTTAAGTTTTGTTTGGATTTCTAATTTTTATGTGCATACAATGCTTCCATATATTGCTTACCACTCAGAGCAGTAGGTTAACTACAAATATATTGAGTTTTTTTGTACATAATTTATAAATCTGTATTGCCTAACATTGACATCATTTTATAAGGAGAATGTACATGTTGCAATATGACTGCCTCCAGCATTCTAACAGGACTTCTGTAAATAGAGGTTAAAAGAAAATTGAAAATAAAGCCAAACACTAATATTTTAATAGCCTTAGTATTTTGCTTAGAATCCACTAGCAGATTCATAACTTAACTGATGCTTGTTCAAAAACACTAGTAGTGAAACTCTTACTTCATGTATATATAACTAATAAATTTTCCATGATTAAAGAGGTTACAGCACGTATTACTTAGTGCTAATATTCTACTTAATATAATTTAAGGAATGGACTGAAGTCCAAGATACACAACAGTTATATCTGCCAATAATCTATGAACATTATCTTCAGATTCTCTAATTACTAATCTATAGATAAAGCCATAAGAATTCTTTCCTGGCAGTTCTCCCTTTTTTTTTTATCATCTAGACTATTTTTCCTAGAAAACTGAATGCCTATCATTGATAAATTGGAGGAAACACCCAAATTATACTTGCACTATGGAAAGACAACAAGAATGTGTTGACTGATGCTTTCCATGCTCAATTTCATCAGCAGTCCATGGAAAAAAATAGCCTTCGAGAATAAGAGGGGAAGGTAGAATTCAGTATACATGGAGGCAGAATTGGGCACAATATGTTGCATGCAAAAAAATTATATGACAGAGTGGAGTGGAAGAGACAAAAATAATTTTCTGCCTAAAACCAGAAGTTAAGCCTCATGGTATCTCCATGGACTAGGCTTTTCCAGCAAGTCCTTTGTAGCTATTTGCTTGAGAAATGAGATTGAAAACATGCCTGCTATGTCTATAGCACAAGGCTAAATTCTAGTAGCTAAGTAATTTACCTGTGGTCACAAGTTAGTAAATAGCAAAGATTTTAATTCAGATTTCTCTGATACCAAAGTGTTTGAAAAGGTTCAGCTAATGAATTTCTAAATCCCCTGCATTACTGACAATTAATGTGATTTAAATAAATTTTATTTAAATGTGTTACCTGGATGCATATCTATATCTATGTATAGATATATAAGTATCAACACTCATAAGTTCTACACAGCTTATGAATTAGATACTATTCCCAGAATTGTCTGATTGGTGCTTTTGGGTTACTCTTTTTGTTGTTCATGACTGTCAGCCTAGAGGCTGTTGATGCCCAAGTGAAATGAGATGATTTGATGCACGGCCACATGATTGCTTTGACCCCTACATCAAGAAATCTAAATGATCTAGACCAGGGATAAGCAACTACAGCCCATGAGCCAATTCTAGCAAGCTGCTTGTCTTTATGTGACCCACAAGCTAAGAGTAGTTTTTACATTTTCAAATAGTTGAGGAAAAAATCAAAAGAATAATATTTTGTGTTACATGAAAATCATAAAATTCAAATTTCAGTGTTGGTGAATAAAATTTTATTGGATACCCATGTTTATCCATTTATATAATATCTATGCCTGCTTTTGTGCTACAGCTTTTGGCAGAGTTGAGTAGCCTAAAATATCTACTATCTGTCTCTTTAGAGAAAAAGTTTGCTGACCCTTGATTTAGATACTCTAAAATGTAGGTTTACTTCAGTTTGTCTCAGTAGACGATCGAACCATTTGCTTTTGCTGTTGAACTAATAATTTGGAAACCTAAAATTTCCTGATGAATCTTAGACTCAGGATTATTCAAAATGGAAAGTGTGCCAGCTATTTTATGTCATGAAGTCTTTGACACCGTAGACAAATTAGGAAGGATAGCTGTACCTTTGGGAATGGAGAAAGAATTCTAGAATCTTAGCACTGTTCTTTAGAGTATGTATCATTGACATTTAAGGTATTCTTAACTGAATCATTGTTATCATTTGACTTTAAAAGTAAGAACATCTTTCTGGAGTCACAGTGAATTCTAAATTTTGAAAGGTATTCTTAGAGAATTTCATGAGTACTGTTTCTGGTTAGGAATTAGGTATTAAAAGAATCATGGTAAGTAAATCTTAATCCATTGATACTCTTGTAATTTGGACAATGAAAACGAGAAACAATCTTCTCATTCAAGATCTTTCATTAAAATACTCCTTCGAAGGGTTTAAAATCTTCCTGGCCTTAGGATGCAACAGGTTACTCTGCTCTGATTGGGTTCCATTTCCTTCAGATTAAGACTTTGAGGCATGGGACAATGTTTTTTTGATAGATTTTAATTAGTGTCTGTTATTTTATGTCATTTAAATGGTATTAAGTTAAACAGTTATTGGGCTGGGGCGGGGGGCGAGGGGAGTGGCAGAAATAAATGAAATTTTTAAAACTCACAATTAAAAAGAAAAACTTACTCCCTTGGGGATAGTTACATCCCTGGCATCATTGCCATCCTGGGTTGAAATGCTGATACTAGAGGCTTACAAGTGACCTGAATAAAATGGAAATTGCATTGTGGTGATGAAACAGAGACCTTTAGATCCAAATACTTCAACAGCTTTTAAAAAGTTAGTGGTAAATTTTTTCTTCCTGGAAAAAAGTCAAAGATGTAACTTTACACAATTTCTACCCTTTTATTGATATTATTGATAAATATTAGGCACTCAATATTTGATGACTAATTGAGACAACAAAGTCCCAAATAACTGGCTGGCTGTTTTGGAAGGACAGAAAAAAACTCCAGATAGTGCCTTTGATTGAAAACAAGGTCTTAGACCTTTTTAAGTATTTTATTTCTGACATCATAAGAAATTACTTGGTTCCTCATTTTCCTTTATCTTTTATGTAATACACTATAATTTTCAGATTTAAAATAAATCCCTTTCATGACCAGTTTGATTATTGTAGTACCACACATCTACAGCTAACATTGCAGAAAGTAATGATTTACTTTATTTAAACAATGAGCTTTAGCAAGAAAGTTACTGCTGCTCTCTCATTAACAAAACTAAGTTTTTTTGGTTAATTTTAATTCAATTCATTCTACTGAAATTAAATTTCTGATTAAAAAGTAGAGTGGATGCTATTTATAATCCAGGTTTTTACATCATATCCATGGATCTACCTATCCCTTCTTTTCACTCTAAAGAAGAGATGATAGAATAATATACTATAGAGATGCAAAATTATAAAGTATTTCATTTTACTGTTGGAATTTCTTATTGTAACATTGTATGATAACCTGAAATGTTTACTCGTGCCTTTGCTTTAAATAATTAAAATTTTCCATTTTATAAAAACTTTTGTTTTCTTAAAATATTCAACTTTAAAGGGGAGGTGCATCAAAACACTGTAAAAAATGCTCAGCCTAACACCAGATGTTTATTCATGAGGTTTGTGCTTCATGAGTACAGGCACCGTATCCACCTGGTCCACACACATATAATTAGTGCCAGACAGAGAGTCTGGTATATGATATTTTTCAATTTCATGAGAAGCCAGATATCTAGATTTGTTATTTCCTTCAGGAACATGCTAATTTTTTTTTGAAAATATTAATGGCAATATTTTCATCTCACATTGTACTTTAGGTTATTAAATTAGCAACTTATTCAATAAATATATTTGAATATATACAATCTGGTTATGTATAGAGAGGCTATTATATAAAGTTATGCCTTCTGCATCTTTATCACAATATTGATACCATTTAGTTTAGAGTAGTTCACTATATATTTTTGCTTTATTCCCAAAAGGATTTAAGGCGCTATTGACATTTGAGGCCAAATTATTGCAAGTAGCTATGCTGTATAGTGTAGGATGTTTAGCAGCATCTCTGGCCTCTACCCACTAGATGACAGTAACACCCCCTCCTTCAGTTGTGACAACTGAAAATGTCTCCCTCCAGTCATTGCCAAATATCCTTGGTAGGGAAGGACTGAGAATGAAAATTGCCCCTGGTTGAGAATCTCTGGTATGAATTTAGAAGTGAGTCAAAAAACAAAGCCACTAGGACAAAAACTAAAAATACATATACCTATTGACAATGGATCACAAATTTGTAGTCAGTGAGAAAACTAAAGCCTGAACCACAATGAGGTGCTACTTTACACTTATTAGGACAGCTATTCAAAACAAAATGAAACAAAAAAGTGTTGGTAAAGACATAGAAAAATCAGAACCTTGTGCATTGCTGCTGGGAATGTAAAATGGTGCAGCCATTATGTAAAAGTTTCGGCAGTTCCTCAGAAAGCTAAACAATTATCATATAATCCAGCAATTCCATTCCTAGACGTATACTCAAAGCAGAGACACAAACAGATATTTGTACACCAATGTTCATAATAGCATTACAACAGCCAAAATGTGGAAACAACACATGATCATCAACAGATGAATGATCTGTATTGATGAAACCTGGACAAATCACAGAAGAACTTTATGGCCTCCTTGCTGCAACTTGTTCACCAGAGTCCCACACAAAGCCTTGCCCTTCCCGGAAAAGGCTTCTGCCACATTCACACAAGGTTAGCTCCCCACCTCCTCCTAGTCTCTGCTGAAGTATCTCCTGCACAGTGGCCTTTTCTGACCCTTTCTTTTAAAAATGGTTACAGCCACTATGGAAAACAGTATGCACGTTCCTCAAAAATTTTTAAATAGAATTACCTTATGACCCAGAAATTCCACTTCTGGGTATTTATCCAAAGAAGTCTAAAACACTAATTTGCATTCCTATATTCACTGCAGCATTATTTACAATAGCCAAGATAAAAGCGACTTGAATGTCTATTAATAGAAGACAAGATAAAGAAGAGGTGGTACATATATACAATGGAATATTAGCCATAAAAGAGCATGAAATCTTACCATCTGAGACAACATGGATTGACCTAGAGGGTATTTGCTAAGTGAAATAAGACAGAAAAAGATAAGTATCATGTTATTTCACTTATACGTGGAATCTAAAAAAATAAAAGAACAAATGAAACAAACAGACCCTTAGATACAGAGAACAAGCTAATGGTGGCCAGACGAGAAGGGGATTGGAGGGCTGGGTGAAAAAGGTGAAGGGATTAAATACAAATTGGCAGTTACAAAAATAGTCACAGGCATGTAAAGCACAGCATAGGGAATATAGTCAATAATATTGTAATAACTACATATGGTACCAGGTGGGTACTAGACTTATCGGGGGATCACTATTAAGTTACATAAATGTCTAACCACTATACTGTACATATGAAACTAATATGGTGTTGAATATCAACTGTAATTGAAAAAAATAAAAATTAAAAAAATTGAAAAGCCCCTTCCCAGCTTTATTTTTCTCCATAGCATTGATGACTGATATCCTATACATTTTACATCTTTGTTTTTCTTTGTCTACCCACACTAGAATCCAAACTTTATGATGCTTGTCTCTATCCCCAGTATTCAGAACAGTGCCTTATCTTACAATAAATATTCGTTGAATGACTGAATGAAGTTGTTCACTATGAAAATGGGATAAACTACATCTGTGAATTACAAATGCCAGTAGAAACCCCAGAATCTCAGTGCAGCCAATCTACCTCCAAAGTCCTCTAATTACTGAATACTGATTTAGCATGAGGCATTAACCAGGCACTGATGAGGATGCAAAAATGAGACAGACCAACTCCTGTCCTCACATATGGAATGAGAGATACAAGAGTACAGATACGATGCCTTGGGAACTCAGAGATTATATCCAGCTTGGAGGAAGGGCCTACTTTGTACCCTCTCCCCTCTCTGCCCATCCTAAAGTTTCATCCTACACAAGGGTGGGGCCCATGATCCCTGTCACAACTGTCTTGTATGCTCCATTGTCTCCTATTCAAGGATCTGCTCTTACATAGGTACTATTGTCTCCTTGTTTGGTTTCATAGTTACATCTCTCTGTCACTGTAGATTTTACCAAAGATGTCTAGAAATGAAGCATCTTAAATCAGTGTGTAGGATTTCAGGTCCAGAGAACCTTTTTATTACCTCCTGAATTGACTCTTAGAAGGTAGCTGCTGCTGTGTCCACAGTAAGATCAGTCAGCGGCTGTGTCCTCACTCCCTTGTCACCCAGGGCTGGCCACTTTTTCAGAGACTTGGAAAAGGTCTTCTGAGGCTGTCTTCAGTAACAGGAGAGAGCAGGGCCAGGTGGAAAGAAACTAGTTGGCTTTAAAGATGTTGTTTCTCTGATTTTTTTAAAAAAGGAAATGCATACTGTACACATGAGAGACTCCAAGGCTGAGAGAGGAGGTGGCAGTTGAGATGCACCTGGGAGCTCCTAACTGCTCCCTGCCTCTGCTCCGAGGGGTGGGGCAAGTGGCCATTGCACACGGCAGGCTGGTGCAGAGAAGCCAGTCAAGTCACCGCCCTCGAACCTTGTCTCCTCCTGTACCAAAAGCTCTTCTTCCTCTCCAGGCTGAGGCTTTCCTGGTCTCCAGTGTCACCCCAGGACTGGACTTGGTGTCCCTCCTGTACTTCTACCTTCAGGGTACAATTGTGTGCAGACTTGACCATGTTGATGCTTCCCCCAACTGCCCTGCATCATCTCTTGTTTCATGTGTCTTGAGGTCCAGCTTGTGCCCTTCACTGGAGCTCAGGACTGGGTCAACCACGCTCCATTTACAAAGAGAGTTTTAAAAACTTTGGTGCATGAATAAATGTTGATCTCTGCAACCTCCTTATTACCAGATAAGCTTCTGCTCAGGCTTAGGTTGCTCAGCCTAAAGGAGTCTGCACCACATCCCTCTCCCCTGGGTAGTAGCCAGGCCCAGCTACTACCAGAACTGCAAAAGCAAACTGCCAGGTGAGGAAGTGGAAAACCAAACAATGGAGAGGCATCATGTGAAGCATAAATGTATAAATATAAAGAAAAATGTCATGCATTGCTTCCCAGTTAAGTCTTAGTCAATTTGAAGCCTAAGGCCAAGTCTAGCTCTGCCCTTTTCTGGCAAACTGCCTCCAGTTTGTGCTCTTTGGAGGGATGTTCCTGGCAGGGCAGCACCCCTGGCCAGTGCTGGGATTTGAGTAATCACAGGCCCAAGTGGGGTGTGTGGGAAGGTGTGTTGTTTGGTCTGGCTCACAGCCCTTGACACTCTGTAGCTATTTTAAACATATCCCACAACCTTTTATTTGCTTCACTAATTCTCTAAAATAGAATTGTTTATTTGCGGGTCAAAATTGGAGAAGCTTCTTGTTCATCACCAAACCACTCTTTGGCGAGACTGGAGACAACGCATGTACCAGAGCCCAAAAGGTCTGGCGCATAGTGAGTGCTCAATCAATGTTAGCTAAAGAGAGATCATGCATGGCACCTCTGATTCCCCAGAACCGGTACAGGCCTCTCAGTAAACAGTTATTTATTCGAATGTTTCTTCTCCTGCCTTGACTTCTCATCTGCATTCTAGTTCTACATTTCCACTGTCTACATGGTATTTACACATAAATGTATTGCTTGAGGTGATGGTGCGACAGTATCTATTTCCTAATTTCTGCCAGTGGTGGTAATTATATTAGTTGTTATTATCATATCCTAAAATCTCAGGGGCTTACAACATCATTTATCACTCATGCTACATGTCCACCAAAAATTGACTGCTGCCCTGCTCTACATCGTTTTTAATCTAGGACCCACGCTGATGAGCATTTCTGATTGTTACAGCAGATGGAAAAGTGATATGGTGAATGACATGCTGTTTCCCAAAACTTCTGCCAGGAACTAACACACATCACTTCCAGTCACATTTCATTGGCTAAGGCGTGTCATATGTTTAAGATTCCCCCAGGAAGAGGCAGTGAGTATTTAGAGACATAGTACTTTGTGCCAACGACTATTCTAAGTACATTTTTAAAATAACAGCTTTATCGTGATATAGTTCACACACCATAAAATTCAGCCTTTTAAAGTATACGTTTACATAATTTTTAGTATATGCACAGAATTGTGCAACCATCACCACTAGAGATAATGGTTCACACCAATTTCAGAATATTCACGTCAATATCAGAATATTTTCATCACTCTAAAAAAGATATCCCATATCCATTTGTGGTCACTCTATTCTTTCCTCCAACCACCGCAACTATTAGTAAGTAACTATCCATCTACCTTGTTGCTATGGATTTGCCCATTCAAGAGATCTCATATAAATGGAATTATATAATATGTTACCTTTTGTGTGTGTTTCATTTAGCATAATGTTTTTGAGACTCATTAGTGTCGTGGCATGTATTAGTACTTCATTCCCCCCCCTTTTTTTCTTCTCAGTAATACTCCAGTTGATGGGTATACCACATTTTGTTTATCTATTCATCAGCTGATAAACATTTGGATTGTTACTAGTCCTTTGCTATCATGAATGATACTACTTGTGTATGAACACTTGTATATGTGTTTCTGTGTGGACATAGGTTTTCAATTCTGTTGGGTGTGTATTTAGGAGTAGAATTTCTGTATCACATGGTAATTCTATTTACTATTTTGAGGAGCTACCAAATTATTTTAAGTGTCTGCATGCAGTATTTTACAGTCTCACCAATAATGTATGAGGATTCCAATTTCTCCACATCTTCATTAATATTTATTATTGTCTGTCCTTTTTATTTAAGGAATCCTCGTGGGTATGAAGTGGTATCTGATTGTGGTTTTGATTTGCATTTCTGTGATAGCGAATGATATTGAGCATCTTTTCACATTCTTACTGACCCTTTGATTTCTTCTTCGGAAATGTCTATTTAAATCCTTGTTTATTTTTAAATTGGCTTGGGTTTTTTTTATTGTTGAATTGTTAGAATTTTTTATATATTCTGAATATAAGTCCCTTATCAGATATATGATTTGCAAATATTTTTTCCTATTCCATGAGCCATCTTTTTACTGTCTTAATGTCCTTCGAAGCACAAAACTATTTAATTTTGATGAAGTCAATTTTGTCTTTTTTCTCTGGTTGTTTGTGCATATGGTGATACATCTAAGAGACCAATGCCTCATTCAAGGTCACTATATTTTCTCCTAAGAGTTTTATAGTTTCAACTCTTACATTTAGGTTGATGATTCATTTTGTACATGGTATGAGGTAGGGACAAAGTACTTTTTTTAAATAAATCTTTTATTTTGGAATAATTTTAGATTTACTGAAAAGTTGCAAAAATGGTACAGTTTCCATATGCCCTTTACCTAGCTTCCCTAATGTCTTAACAACTGTAGTACACTTGTCAAAATAAGAAATTATTAATGGTACTATAGTTTTAACTAAACTACAGACTTTTTCAGATCTTACCAGTTTTTCCACTAATGTTCTTTTTGTCTGTTCCAATATCTAATCCAGGATACCACATTGCATTTAGCTAAGTACTTTTTATATATATTAAATCATTTAGTCCTCACAACATTGTAACTATCTTTACTTTACAGATGAGGAAATTAAGACATTGGAGAGCTTAAGTAATTTGCCCACAGTTATATAGCTAATAAGTTATGGAATTTTTCTCATTTTCATCATCAATCCCAAATTCTAGGTAAATTACACTACATCCTCCAGTTGCCTCTCAAGAGAAGATATATGAGAGTTAAATGTTATGAGATGTTGCTAGTCTGAAAATATATGTTGCTGTTCTATTTTATTGATAGTTTGGTCAGTATGGCAGAGACTGCCTGACGTTCCTCCAATATCTTTTGGTTCTGGAATTCCACAATGATGTCCCCTGATATGAGGGCTTTTATCGCTCATTGTGTTGGGCCCTCGATGGATCCTTTCAATAGGGAGACTTGTGTCCTTTATTTGTGGAAGTATTTTTCTTATTTCTGTGATAGTTTCCTTTCTCATTCTATTAGTGAGATGTTGAGGCCCCTGAATTACTCCACTATTTTTTTCTCTCTTATTTTTATTATTCGTTTGTTTATTTTTTTCAGAATTGGGAATATATGTACACATTGTTACCTGACCTTATATTTTAAACTTACCTTTTCCTGCATATTTTAATGACTGTCCTATGAACATTCCTTAACATATTTAACCAATATTCTATTGTTGTGTTCCCTATTATTGCCAAACCTGCTCAAAGTAAGTTGTGGCACATTTCCTTATGATTTACTACTAAAAGTAGAATTCCTAGATCACAGGATATGTATATTTTAAATACTTTTTTCTGATACATATTGCCAGCTTACTCTCTACAAATCGACATTGCCATTAGTAATAGAGAATAATGTTCACTTTCCTGCAGAACATACTTTTGGAAACAGATAAGCTAATTTGAACTAAAGACATATTATAAATGAAAACTTGTGGTATTCAATACATTTGGGGGAAATTTTCCTCTCCAGTCTGAGAGATTGCCTCATATATTATTATATTCATTTATATTATTCACATATTATCGCTATTATGCTTCTAAACATCCTTAGAATAAATACTCTGGATTACATATAGAGTTATCTTTTCTCTGACTTAGCTAAGAGCATCCCTGTCCTAGAGCCGTAATACCTAGGAATTAGATTACTGTGGTTAGGGCACCGAGAAAAGTAAGGTGGCTGAGAGCTTTCAAATACCTGGTGATTTATCATTAGCTGAATTTAAAATAAACCTCTTTGGATGTAGAAAACTCATAAGCAGTTTTCACTAAAAATAAAGATATCACTTCCCTAATATGTGATTTGTCAAGGACTGCTGGGTAGCCAAAAAAAATCTTAGTAGGATTAATCATGATAAACCCAAATTTGGAATGACCCTTATAAAATCTTGTAGAATTAAAGATCTTCTATAATTTTTCTTTGCCTTAAAAGCTATTACTAAGAAGAGTCCTTATTCTTTCAAAGACATCCTGAAATATTAACAAAAGATATGATATTTGAGATTTACTTCAAAATAGTCAGGCAGAGGAGGGGAGCAGTGAATGGAGAGATACATGAAACAAATTTAGCCAGAGATTTACTGTTGGAGCTGGTGATGGATACAGGGGGTGCAGTTTACTATTTTATCTATATATGTTTTTTATTTTCCAGGAAAATAAAACAAAAACAGTAAAACCTCTTTTGCTCCAATCATATAGGAGAAACAGAACCAGATCACTGGATCTGGCAATTTGGACAGTCTCCAAGGCAAGATGATGGAGTGGCATCGCAGATCTGAGTTGGCTCATGGGAGGCTCACTTTACTTAACTCTACAAACCAGGGTCAATAGTCTAGATTTTTGTAGCTCCCAAGCCAATTTCTAACCGGAGCTCAGTAATGGTCTCCCATAGTAGCAACTGATTAAAAAAAATACAAATTCAATCAAGCACCTGGGGTGCTAGAAATAATCTAGATTTTGACTTGGGTGTATAGCTATGAAAAAAATTAACCAAGCCAAACTCTTAAGATTTATGCACTTTTACTGTATGCATATAAATTATACATCAATAGAAGTTTATAAAAGAGAATAAAGCACCCGAGACTTTATTTCTAGAGCCATTTAAGAATTGCTGTGAATTACGAGCTCTGATAGATATTAACAAGAGGTATTACTGACTTGTTCTCTCTCCAGGCATGATCTTGCTTAGGAGAAGAGCAGCATTTATCTTATCTTTTACAAAGCCAGCTTGAATAAAGGACCATCTAGTGTGTTTGCTTATTATGGGGGTAGGGGAATATCATAATCAAGGAGTTAGGAGTCTGGGTTTTAATTCGAATTCATTTAGGTTTGAATCCTATTAAATAACTGTGTGACTTCAGACAAAATTACCTCTCTAAGCCTCAGTTTCCTCATCCATAAAATAACAACAACAACAACAGCACTGTCTACCTCATAGGGTTATTGTATTCAATGAAATAATAAGAAAAAAGAACTTGGCAAATTTCATAGTCAACAATCAATAAAAATTAGTTATTAGCTTGACTGACAAATTTCAAGCTTGGGTTTTTTTAGATTAGTATTATACATAAGGAGGACTGAGGACACGACTTGTCTATTATATGCCAACATTATAATTTTCATTGCTTTGAACTTCCTCAACCTTTAGGTCTGTTGGTAGAAACTGGTTAGGGGCCAACAACACAAGTTCAACACAGATGTGCTCTATCCTGCTGCCCCCTATTAATGCTTAAATTAAATCTTAAAGAACCTGGGATATAAAACCATTTTTGTAAATGAGTAAGACAACTCCTTTCTGTTGTAAAAAAAAAAACAGAAAGACAAGACCCTTTTAGGGTCTCATTTATGTGCTACGCAGACTCAAAACAATTTCCTCAGGAAAACCTTACACCTGACTTTGGTTTTCCCTTTTAGGTGAGAAAACCCTTTTATACAGCCAGCTGTCCTTAGGTACCTCAGCTTCCATAATAGGTCAAACTCTACCCTTGAATTGTCTATTAAGAAATATGGGTCTGAATTCAGATAACTCAGAATAGCTGCATTCCATGATTTAGTTGGGAATATAATCTCATTTCATTATCTAATATTTATTTTAAAAACTCAGTAAGGATAGGCAATTTTCAGGGAGGATTATTTGAAACATACATCAACTTACGCACTTTTTCAGATAGTCTAGTCTAAAACATGTCCATGGATTAAACCAAATCAATAGAAATCTGGTACCTTGCTGGACAGTGCCAGAGCTTCCTGAAGTATAATTTTTACCAAACTCTATTTTCGTGTGATGTCAACAACATATATTGAGTGCTGTGAAAAACAACAACTTTTGTTGCATCTATTTTAAGGTTGTCTGAGAACATTGTTCATATCTATCTTACAATAATCACTTTTTAAGATACCAGAGAGAAATATATCTGACCTTGGAACCAAGAATATTTAATAGTAATAGTTAATCTCAACTATGTGATAAAGAAAGAGAGAAAGGGAGACAGAAAGAAGGAGAGAGGGAAGAGGGAGGAAGAAAAAGAAAAAAAATACTTTCACCTACCCTCTCTGGCTCCTTCCTCAGAGAATCCTAAGCAAAAACAGAGAAGTTTTTATTAGAGAAGCATGATGAAATACCCCAAATTAAGTGCCTTTCTTCAATCCAAACTGCAAAATGATTCCCAAAAAAGCAAAAATATCTTTGTGTGAAAAATAGAATACATTCTTCTGCAACTGGTAGAATATTTTGATGTTCTAAAATGCTAACCCCTGCCTCATTTTACATGAATTTCAGATCCGAAGGAGAAACTGTGCAATGTTCTGACTGGTTTGTTGTATTAGTCAAGGTTCTCCAGAGAAACAGAACCAATAGGGGATACACACACACACACACACACACACACACACACACACACACACACACACCATGATGTGTGTGTGTGTGTGTGTGTGTGTGAGAGAGAGATTTATTATAGGAATTGGCTTATGCTGTTATGGAGGCCAAAAAGTGCCACAATCTGCAAGCTGGAGATCTAGGAAACCAGTGGCATAATTCAGTCTGTGGCAAATAAGGGCAGAGGTGGCGGGTCCAAAGGCCTGAGAACCATAAGTTCTAACCTCCAAGGGCAGGAGAGGATGGTCGTCCCGATCAAGATAGCGTGGGGGGAAATCTGAATTCATCCTTCCTCCACCTTCTGTTCTAGTAAGGCCCTCAATAGATCGGATGATGCTGACCCACATTGGTGAGAGCGGATCTTCTTTATTCAGTCTACTGATTCAAATGAGAATCTCTTCTGGAAATACCCTCACAGACACACCAAGAAATAATGTTCTACCGGCTATCTGGGCATCCCTTAGCCTAGTCAAGTTGACATATAAAATTACCCATCACACTGGTCAAAAGAAAAGTCCCTACTACATCAAACCAAAAAGGTTTGGTACAGCAAAGGAAACCATTGAAAAACTGAAAAGACTACCTACTGAATGGGAGGAGATATTCACCAATGATACATTTGATAAGGGGTTAATATCGAAAATTTATAAAGAACTCGTGTAACTTAACACCAAAATATTAACAATCCAATTTACAAATGGGCAACGGATCTGACTAGAAGTTTCTCTAAAGAGAACATACAGATGGCAAATAGACATCTGAAAAGATGATCAGTGTCACTAATTGTTAGAGTAAAGCAAATTAAAACCACAAAGAGTTATCACCTCACACCTGTCAGAATGGCTATTATCAATAAATCAAAAAATAACAAGTGTTGGCAAGGATGTGGAGAAAAGGAAACCCTCAGACACTGTTGGTGGGATTGTAAGCTGGTGCAGCCACTATAGAAAACAGATGGGAGGTTCCTCAAAAAATTAAAAATAGAACTACCTTATAACCCAGTAATTCCACATCTAGGTATTTATCCAAAGAAATCCAAAACACTAAATCAAAAAGATATATGCACCTCTATGTTCATTGCAGCGTATTTACAATAGCCAAGATATGGAAGCAACCTAAGTGCCCATCAATAGACAATTGGATAAAGAAGTGGTACATATAAACAATGGACTATTACTCGGCCATAAAAAGGAATGAAATTTTATCATTTGCGACAACATAGATGGACCTGGAAGGTATTATGCTAAGTGAAATAAGTCAAACAGAGAAAGGCAGATACCATATGATCTCATTTATATATAGAATCTAAAGAACAAAATAAATAAACAAAACAGAAACAGACTCAGATACAGAGAACAAACTGAAAGTTGCCAGATGGAAGAAGGGTTGGTGGGGAGGGGGGCTGGATGAAAAAGGTGAAGGGATTAAGAAGTACAAATTGGTAGTTATGAAATAATCAAGGAGATGTAAAGTACAACATAGGGAATATAGTACATAATTTTGTAATAATTATGAATAGTGCCAGGTGGGTATTAGATTAATCGGGTGAGGGGAAGCACCTCGTAAATTATATAAATGTCTAACCACTATGCTGTACACCTGAAACTAACATAAAATAATACTGAACATCAACTGTAATTAAAAATAAATAAAATTTAAAAATAAATAAAATGAACATGTATTACTCTTATCATAAAAAAGTACAAATGTTAGAATAAAAATTAGATACTCTATTATGTCTTCATTGATATGACTACCTTACTAAATTAAATAATTTTATTTTTGCCATAAAAAAATAGAAATATGCCATGCCAGATGGCATCTCAGAGGACTGGGATAGGATAAAAATATTCTTCATTTATTAATTTTCTTTTTTATTCACCTTCCCTGCTATATTCATTTCTGAGTTGGTTGAAAGAGAACAGAAACCCACATATGGCATGGCACATGACATTCAATCAGTGTTCAGTAAATATTGTTGGATGAAATTGAATTCTACAATTGAGTCCACAAACCTCATTTTCCTGTGGGACCACTGAGCCAGCACTGGACCTTTCCATCCTTCAGGCCTCAGTGGCTGCTTTTAAACTTAGTCTCCATACTGGTAAATGGGTTACCATCTGAGGCAGAGCTCTTTCTGAGGCTATCTTTTGTGTTCCCTTGTTGCCACCAGGACATTCTCTCTCTCACCAGTGAACAAAGAGATAGTGAGGTGCACAAGCAAATCTCTGATTTGCACAGAAGCCCTGCTCATTCTTTCATCATGTAGGGATTGGGGGTTATGTGCAGATGTGTAGCAGGCGGACGGGGGTGGCGTTTTAAAGCTCAAATCAAAGTTCACTGTGGCCCTTACCACTGTATTGGTCCTTACCTGAAAACAGGAACAGTAAAGAATATTTTAGGAAGAGGCAATGAGCCTTTGGCACTCGTCTACCAGCCTCAGCCCCAGTGAACTGCTCAATTTGTTAGGGACACAACAAAGTTGGAAGTGATCTTCGAAAGTCTAGAACCCAAGGCCTCCTGTAGGAGATGAGGCCTGTGAGCCAGGGAAAGGGCCTCTCAGGTGGTCAGTCTGATTGGGGATATCAGAAATTTATATAAAATGCTTTCTGGCAAGTCCTGGGCTCTGCCCAAAGTGTGCAAGCTCCTGCTTACACATTGTGAGGCCCCGAAGCCTACCTCCTGGAGCCTGCCTAGGGTCTGCAACCAGGGTTTGAATCTAGGCTCTGTCCTTGTCTAGCTGTGTGACCCAGAGAAGGCAAGCCTCTCCAAGTCTATTTCCATAGCCTGTTTATTGGGATAGTCAGAGAGATAATGAGTGAAAAGGCTTTGAAGAGTGCCTGGCGTATAGTGATAACAGCAAATGCCTACTCTATCTTCACATCTATGAACTTGTTGAATCTGTGCAGTACAACAACCTATGACGTAGGTGCTATTATTGTAACTATGTTTACAGATAAAGAAACAGAGAAGTTAAGGAACTTGTCTAAGGATAATGACAGAGTCAGAATTTCTAGACTATGAAAATCTGGCTCAGGTCCATGTCTTTAATTACTACATTCTGCTGCCCTTCATTTACTATGGTATTTAAAATTTTCCTTGGCAGGGGTGTAATTGTTACACTTATTTGGAAAAATAATTTGTCAATATGTGTCCATAAACTTTAAAATGTTCTTACTCTTTGATTCAGTAATTCCTCTTCTGCCAATCAATCCTAAAGAAAAAAAATACATACATAAAAACTTTAAAAATCACTGTATCATTTATAGTAGGGAAAAGAAAAACAATCTAACTGTCCAGTAAAAGGTGAACAAAAAAATCATAACACATCATCTAAATAGACAGTTATACAATATCAAAATATACATCTAGTATACATATTTTGCAAAATATACATCTAGATTTCTTTTTTTTTTTTTTTGAGATTGGAAAAACTGCCTCCCAAATAGTAGTTAGTAGTGGTTAAACTAAGGTAGTGGGATATGGAAGTGTGTTTCAATTTTTCTTTTATCTACTTTACAAATGTTCCATCATATAGCTATGCTGTGTTCGGCGATGTATTTATTGAATGCAATTTTCTGGGCTTGTGATGAGCAACATACCAAATAACTGTCCACTATTGGGGTGATGGGTTAGAAGTTTGCTGCATATGAGGGAATGTGTTCATGCTGTCTACCGAGGGACGTGCCTCTCAGGCAAAGTTACAATATGCAGGCTTTAATTTCTTAAAGCGAAGTGTTTCATCTAGGGTAGAGTAAAATGATCACCAAACATCCTGGAGGAAATGGTGAAAAACTTAAAAGAAAAATAATTTTACATTTCCTCTCTCGTTACATTTTCCATTCACCAAGTAAAATCTACTCCTTTTTTTTTTCCATAAAAGTTCACACTGGGTATGTTTCTATGAAGAGTCATCTCATGCAGCCCACACATAAGATGACACTTTATTCAGTCAATCTGTTCTTAGGAACAATGTAAAAATACATATGTGGAGAGGTTAACAATTTTCTTATTTGAACTCTGAACACCAGAGCTAACAGCCCCCTCCCTCATCAGATGTTTGAAATCCTTTTTGTAAAGTTTAATTTAAAATTTTTATAGTAATATATTTTATAATGTATCAAGATTTGAATGTCAGTCCCAAAATGTTTATTTAAAAAAATAGTGTTTTTCTTCATTTTTGAAAGGATTCCAAATATTAATATGACATCAGATCTTACTCATAGCATAAGACTTATATTAATTTGTTTATCTCCAAATTTCTCCTTTACCCCATTTCCCAATTTTTGCGTATGTCGGTCAAAAAAAGCATTACCCACTTTCCATAAATGATACCATCAAATCTCATTCTGACTTACAGCGACATTTGAATTTTATCTTGATAGCCTGCTACTTGTAAGAGTAGAAGGGAGACAATGGTATTATATAACATTTGAATTAAGCCATTACGCAATTACCACTTTGCATTTATTTTCCTTGAATTCATACAATTTAGAAAAAATATATATCTCTGCCTGACTATACCCACAAAGATAGCTAATGCAAAGACAAAAATTAAATAGTTGTTTAATGCCATGAGGACAAAACCATGGCAATATGACAGGGTGTGGTTATTGTCTAACAAATACTTCATGTGAATAAAATAGAGATCTGTACTATATCTGGTCTTTAATCAAAATCTAACTTTTCCATAGTTGATTTTTATAATCTTTTAATTGCTTGTTAAGTGATATGAATTCTCTTGGCTTATGCATTAAATAAACATGTTATCCAAAACACTTTTTCTGGTATGTATCAAAGGCCTTAAAAATATCCATTGTCAGATCCAGAAATTTCGCCCCTAAAAATACCTCTTAAAGAAGCAATTTAAAATGTGGGCAAAGCTAGCTCCAGAAAACTTTTTATTGCATTATTTAAAATAGTAAAAAATTTTAAAGAGCTAAATACTAAAACAGGAGCGATTGAGTAAATTACAGTAATCTAGTTTAGACTCCTTTTTTAAGCGACTGAGAATGATAAAAGATAATACTAGAGCAAGGAAGATGATTGTCATAATTTTTATTTAAATAATTTTTACTATAAAACTTTTTGTTCAATTAAATAAAACTTGAAAAATAAAAGAGAATAGGAAAAAGAAATACTATTATAATGTTCAGTAAAAAAAGCAGAATACACATTTGTACCTGTGATATGATTACAGTTATGGTTTTTTAAAGAAGCAGAGCAAAAACACTGGAAAGTTGTTTTACTAGGGTTTCTTCTTTCTTTATCAAATTATATCTCATATCATTTATAATGAAAAAATATATTTTAAAAATAAAGCACCACCTTCATAAAGACAAAACCTCTGTCTGGCCTGCAGAGGAACCTCATGCCCAGTCCCACCCTGTGATTTTTTTTTTCTTTTTGATTTTACTTTAAGTGTGTCTCCCACAGGTACTCTTCAGCCAATAGCTCACGGTATTTGACACATGGCAGACATTTCCTGTTTTAAAGATGGGTAAACTTAGTCCTAAAACAAGTTGGTTACTAATTTAACTTTCCCAAAACAAATCCATAAAATATCTAGAAATGAAAATAGATCCTTCATTCACTTTCTCTGACTTTTGACTTAAAAAAAAATCCAAGTCCCTGAAAATTGCTGTAACGAAGTTTACTTATGCAGAGTTGAATAAATTGAAGCAGGACATGGAACAAGGAGGTTAAACCTAGGACACCCCCACTGGGAGCATTCTTCCATTCTTGGTGCCCAGAGGAACCTGTGAAGAGTGGAAACTGAAGGACTGCTCCGCAGTCTTGCAAGGTAGGTAGGTATTCTGACTTTACAAGTGAGAAACTGAGGCTGGGAGAGTTGAATTAACTTACTCAAGGTCACAGGGGTAGTTAACTAGCATAACAGAGATTGATACCCACAAATGATTGTCTACAAAGAGCATGGACTCTTTCCCCTCCTGGCAGCATTGCTGTGAAAATCAAATGAAGCAAACATTACAGAAATGTATGCTGGAAAATGGGGCATCACCACCCCTCTCTGCGGTTCCTGGATCACCCATCCTTCGAAGCTATATCTCCCCAAATAGAACAGAGATGGTAACTGTAAAGCCTTGTGAAAAAATAAATAAATAAATAAGAGACTGGTAATATCCTGTCACAATTTTCTTTTTAAAAATGTCTCAGATCTTTTATTGTAGGGAAATTCTGATCTATGAGATGCTGCTTGAAATAAATAGGCCACTGGCCAGAGCTTGGAAATGTTTGCCTCATGAAGAAGGTCATTTGTTATTTGGCACCTACTGATAGATTATTTTTGTTACTTAATAGCAATTAGTAAATTACTGACAAAATTAGTCAATTTAACATCCTTTTATACATCCTTTTATACTATATCCCTATAAATACTGGGAAAACCAGTATTTATAGAAAATTATGCCCTGAGCCTACATTATGCTTACCATTAGATTTCAGTTCCAAAGGAACATATGGGGGTAGGGATTCTTTCTAGCTTTTAAAAATTTGCACTTTGGCGGGGGTGTGTGTCGGGGGAGGGTTCTTATTGTCTTTACTCTCAGGTTAGTAGTAAATGAGAAGTAGTTTGAAGTAGTGGCAAGTCAGATTCATTCTACCATTTCCAGTACTGGCTCTTGGCTGCTGTTTGGCAAGTTTCTTAACCTTCAGGTGCCCCTCTTCTTACTTTTTCCCCCTGCTCCCGCTAAATGGGAATCACATTTCAACACCATACACCTGGGAAATGACCTGCTCTTGCTAGTTAAATATTTTTAATATGTATTTATTTGTTTGAATCGGTAATACAGCCACATGGTTCAAAACAGGAAAAGGGGGATTCGGTGCCATCTCCCTCCCACCTGCTTCTCTCTGGTGTTCCTGTCCCAGTCCTCAGTTTTATTTTGCAAACTCAAAAGCTTGTGAAGAGCAAACAAAGCAAGATGACTAGATTTAATCTGAATGAAATAGATTTATTCTGAATGAAATAGATTTATTCTAAGGTGATATGCAAGGTGATTTATTTGTCCCCTTCATAGCCTCCCCATGTTTTCTGAGACTTCAAAAAGCAACACTCAATTAAACTGCTGAATAGTCACATCCCCTTTTCAAGAAATTTTGACTGTGAACTTGCTAATGTGCAAAGAAAATGGTTTAGCCATTTCCCTAGAATTTGATTGATAATAAATTTTCTTTTGACTCATTTATCATTTTCTTTTAAATTTTTGTCTTTTTCTGCTTTGCATAGGATAGAAGGAATAAGGGAAATATTTGTTTTGGACTGTTTTAAGATTTTTATATCTTGGGCCAGGACAAAGCACCCAAGAAATAAAAACTTAACAAAACGCCCTTAATTTCCCTTCAGCTAATTCAATATTTGTAATCTTTCTGATTAAGACTAGTTACCTCTGCATTTATTTATAAAGGGTGTGTTGAGCAAGTATTAGTATAAAGACAGCAAGTAGGCACAAAAGATGTATGCCTAGTCCAGCACCTGGCACACAGTAGGTGTGCAGCCATTGCGGTATAAAACATAATTAATTTATTAAAGCATGCTTGAAGCGCTGCCACGGTAACCAAATATTTTCCACAATTATTTAGATTTACAGTACAAATTTAAAATTATTAAAAAATTCTCTAGGAAAAGAGCTCTAAGGGACTCTTTTTTCCTAGAGAACTTTGGATTACTCTAATATATGGTATTATATTGGCAAGAAATAAGAGCACCACTCTCTTCTCCCGGTATCTGACACTGGAGACTTATTGTGCATGCATTAGTGATCAAAATCTAAGTCAATTCATTTAGGAAAGCAATGCAATTACAACGATATCCACCCTTGTCAGGAAAAGGCTTGGACTTTAAGTATACACAACAGACCACACTATGGATCATGACATACAGGCTAGCGTTGGAGATTGCTGCATTGTTTACTTATGGGTGAGATTTTAATTTTTTCTGTTCTATTAACAGGATTAATTAATTAA
Source organism: Pteropus medius (assembly GCF_902729225.1). Classification (NCBI taxonomy): domain Eukaryota; kingdom Metazoa; phylum Chordata; class Mammalia; order Chiroptera; family Pteropodidae; genus Pteropus; species Pteropus medius. Next base: position 21,829,166 of record NW_024350319.1, on the reverse strand, counting down.
TGCCATTCATTTACTGAGTGCACAGACATTTGTTAAGAGACTACCAGGGACATAGTGCCGTAGATCCAGTTGCCCACCCTCATATAACACACAATCCCGGCGAAGATTTACTTTTTAAGAATCATCGGGGTAGTGCTTTCATGGCGCTTTACTGCTCCCCTCTGGACCAGGTGCCTATGTATGACCTCAGTGGGTGGCGGAGCCCGCCCCTGAGATTCAGCTCTCCTTGGCGGGCCTGGGCAGGGCGGGGTCAGCCGAGCAGCCGCCGCCGCTGCCCCCGCGCGCTCCCTCCCGCGTGGACTTTAATTTCGCAGCTCCGACCACCGGAAATTAGCCGCCAGCAGAGCGAGGCCGGCACCGCGCGGGAGAGCACGGCGTGGGGAGGGTGCTCCCTCCAGCCCAGCCGGGCGCCCGCGGGACGCGCCACCAGCGCCCTCTCCGCCGGGGGCTCGGCGCTCGCCCACCTCTTCCAAATTTAACCATTACCTAAATCCGAAGGGAAATGAGCAAACCTCTCGGATTGGGTGTCAAGGTATTTTCAGCATCGTTGGGCGTATTTATCCCGAAGTGTTTCCACAACAAGCTATTTCGGGGCGGCGGTGCAGGTTTCTCTCTGCGGACGCCGCGGCCACTCGCCGGGCTCCAGGCCGGCGGCACCGCGGGCGGGTGATTCACTGTCCCGACCCGGGGGCGGCGCAACCCAAGCAGGAGGCGAGGTCGGGGGCTGGGGGGATTGTCCCGGACCAGATGGGCGGAGAGGCCTCCTCGGAGCAGGGCGCTCTCACTCCCGGCGCTCCAGTCAATCTGTGTCCTGAATCTGTGGCTTCTCGCTGTGGAAGTCTCACAAGAGTCAAGAACAGTTCATTTTCTTTCGAGTCATTTCTAGTGTCTGGGCCCTTCAGGTCTCCCCCTTCCCGCCCCACGCCTTTCTACAGAGAAAAACCGGGTTAGGACCGTCGTGGAAGATGGCTGGAAAGGCTGGGCCTCCTATCTGCCTCCTAGCCCCTTGCACAGAGGAACGCGCCCAGCCTCCGGACTAGGGGAGGGGGGTGGGGAGCATGTCTGAGCGGGCTAAGCGAGCTACTCCTTAACGCTCAGGAAGTGAAGCTTGTGGTTTTGGGGGCTGAGCTCGGAAGGAGATTAAAAAAGAGAGAGAGAGAAGGAGACAGAGAGAGCGGTCTGTCCCGAAAGCAACTCAGTTTGGAAACTCTCAGAGCGCAGTGTCCGCGCCCTGACCCCGCAGGTAGGTCCGCTGCTCCTGTTCTGCGCCTCCCTCCTGGCGGGGGCGGCGGAAACTAGCTGGGCACTGGCACTGCGGGGGCGACCAGAGGGCGCTGCTGGGTTCCTACCCGCGGCGAGTCTCTGTGCGGGAGCACGAAGAACTGTATCCGCTGGGTCCTGGCGCGACCCGCACGGTGGGGCTGGGATCTGACGCAGGGGACGCGCGCCAGGCCATTTGGTAGTTCTGCAAGAGAGCGGGACCCACTCGGGAAGGAAACATCTGGTGGGGAGGCGGCGGCAGCTGGGCTCAAGAGTCAGCTCCCTCAGCGCCTCCAGCTCCCGCCTTCCCAGGCCCTGACCATGAACAGAGGCCCTGCGGGCCCGCGTGCGCGGAGAAGGCCGCCCCGCCCCCCGGCCGCCAGCTGCTACTCGAGGTCGCCTTCCCACGCGCTCAGCCCTCTGCCCTACCACCCTGCTACCCACCCCACCCTCCCAGGAACCCACAGAGCCAGCCAGGATGGGAGAGTGGCGCGGGGCTGTTGCCCGAGTCGGGAAGGTGCCACCGCGTCCGCTCGATCCCGCGCTGTCCTAGCCAGTCCAGACTCAGCGCGGGCGCGGACAGTTTCCCCCGTGCCCCCGCCCCCAACTCTGGTCCAGCTCCGCGCCAACTCGTACTCAAGGCTCAGCAGGGCCCCCGGGACCTTTCCACCCGTTTTCCTTTCCTCTGAGTTTTAGGGTTGTTTAAGGAATTGATTTTTGCGTTCGTAGTGTCGAATTATACGGCCGAAGGGGTGGCTCATGCCGCGCCGCAAGGAAAACTGAAGCGGCAGGACTAAGCCCTAGGGCAGCCCAAACACCCCGAAGCCTCCTGAAGTCCCATCTGAGGCACCCTCACCCCAGGGGCCTTCTGGCACTTAGGACCGGGAGACGTAGCTCTGGGCTCCGCTACATGTCCCAGCCGTCTTTTCTCCCAAGCTTGTCCCTACTCCCCAGGAGAAGGAGACACAGTGGGGGGGCGTGGAATGCCCTTCAGAGAACGAGTCCGCTGGAACTCGTTTTGAGCCCGGAGCGCCAACCGGCAGATGTAGACTGTCCTGCATCCTGCCTTAAGATCCGCGCGACTCCAAATCTGGTAGTCTACGTCGCACGAAGCCCAAGGACAAGGGGTCCTGCCCTGGTCCAGGGTCCCCAGCGCCCTTGTTTCTGAACTAGCCAAGACCTCGTAGAGCTGATGCCCGAAGAGCCTGCAGCTCGCAAGTGAACCCGGGCCCCATCGTCGTCGCCCCGGGAAGAAGGCTGTTTTCCTTAGACCTCCTCACCCTCCTGGTCCCGCCCCCTGAGAGACGAGGAGAGCAGGAGGCACTGCCCCGCCTCCCCGCCGGGCTCAGGTTTCGACCCTGGGATTAGGTGAACTGATTGGGGGTTAATGAGAGCGACGTAGCGGGTAGCTAGCTCTCTCCCAACCCCGCGCCGGGACCCCGGCTCTCTGGCTGCTGCCAGAGCAGCGTGCGTTCTCCTGCGTCCGCTAAACTGGGTTCTCCGGAACGCCGCGCGTTTCCCCGCCAGCGCGCGCAGATCGGGCTCGACTTCCCCAAGACAAGGTTGTTGGTGAGCAAAAAGGAAAGTGTTTTTGCCTGGGACTTGGTTTCCGAAATTAGGTCTCCATGGCCTGGGGTGTCTCGTCCTGGATCCTGCCTGCTCCCACCGCACCTGCGTCTCCGGGCCAACTTTTTCCCCCGCATGGGGCATGACCGTGGGCGGAACAAGATCATGGGGATGCGAGTTCCTGCCTGGGCTGGGGTCGGTCTTCTGCCACTCTCTCCGCCCCCACCTCACCTCTTGTCCTGCCTTCCGGCTTTCTTTCTCCTGCCTTCGCTGCCCTCAGTCTCTCTGGTGTTGTCCACCGGACCCCACCCCTCAGCCTGCCTAGTGCGCCCCGCCTCTGCCTTCTTTTCACTCCAGTCTGTAGCCAGTTCTCGGAGGGGTTGGCTCCTTGCCTATTTCAGGTCCCGGACCACTGATACATCCCCTGGCCCTAAATGTATCCATGGGTCCCCGACCTCTTTCCCAGCCCGAAAGCAAAGCCAGGCATGCAGTGAATGGTCGAATTGGAGTAACTGGAGCGTTGCGGGCTCTGGCTCTTCTAAGAGTTTGATTGCGGGAGCGAGTTTTGCTGGGGAAGGGGAGGAGCCGAGGGGAGTGGGCAGAGCAGAAGGAAGAGGCCTGAGCCCCGGCCTCCAGACCACGATTGCCGCTGAGCTGTGGCGGCGGCAGCGGCGGGCTCGCACCACCTGTCCGAGTGCCACCTGGTGAGCGTGGCGCAGCGGGGCCAGGCCCCTCCTCCCGCGGGCCTTTCTCGCTCCTCCCCGGCCAGAGCTCTATCTCCGCCCGACTATCCAGTCCCGGGCTCGGAGCGTGCTGACTCGCGTTTCCACCCGGTTCTCCTCTCGCAGGTCTCTGCCTGGCTGGGGCTGAGCAAGAACTCGGGGTAACGGTGGGGTGACAGCGGCTCCAGGGACCCTTGGAGCAGAGTGGGGAGCGCGCCCGACCATCATGCCGCGTTCGTTCCTTGTCAAGAGCAAGAAGGCTCACAGTTACCACCAGCCGCGCTCCCCGGGACCCGACTATTCTCTCCGCCTGGAGAATGTGCTGGCGCCAGGCGGAGCAGGTGCGGGGCGCGCGCGGGCCGGGCGGGGCTGCTCCCGGGAACGTAGACTCTGCGCCCTGCCACGCCATTCCCCAGGAACCGGGAAGAGAGGCCCGACGCCCCCTTTGCTGCCTGTTTTGTTTCCTACCGTCTGGTTTCTTCCGGGCTTGTCGCCAAGGTGCCAAGGCCTCTCTGCTCTCGCCCTCGGATCCGGGAAGGTCTGGGGAGAGATGAGAACACTGGGTGCCATGGTCTGGGGGGCGCCACTTTAGAACCATTGGGCCCAACCAGGCCCAGCCTGAGCCCCTATTCTGCCTCCTCTCCGCAGACAGCACCTCGAACGCAGGCGGGGCGAAGGCGGAGCCCAGGGGCCGTTTGTCCCCCGAGTTGCAGCTGACGGAGGCCCGCGACAGAGCCTCCGTGTCCCCTGGCAGCTGCGAGGGCAGCGTCTGCGATCGGAGCTCGGAATTTGAGGACTTCTGGAGGCCTCCGTCGCCCTCTGTGTCTCCAGGTAGGAACTCGTTGAAGCTCTAGGGCCCAAGCGCCAGGGACCCCTCGGCGAGGAATGAACCCGCGCGGCTTTGGGCGCAGATGTACTAAATGAATGGTGGAGAAATTTTCAGAGAGGGGGGAGCGTTTTCCTGGGGGTAAGGGGCCCGGTGGAGAGGCATTTGGCTTCTCTGGGACTGTAACAGCCTGTTTTCGGGGTCTGCTGCTTGAATCCGAGGCAGCGGGACCCAGGCTGTTCATCCCGAACTAATTCGTTTGCGCGGAGCCGATGCGTGGGAGAAAATAAATGAGTGATTTCAACCCGAAGCAAAGTCGATATTTCGTTTTCTGGCCAGAGCTGTTAACAAAGAATCCAGAGCCCCGAGTCTCAAACAAACGGAAACCTGGCCACTCTGAAAGAAACCAGTCATTGCCTTTAAAAATTACGCTCGCTCCCGCGGCGTGGGACCTGGCAGCGCATGGGGCGCCCAGCCAGTGGGACCCGTCCGGGACGAAAATCTCAGCCCCGCTCCTCTGGCTCTTCGCGGGCGTGGATTGGGGGCCCATTTCATTTTTCGTTCTGCCTGGTTGGCTCAAGTTGGGGGACCAGCTGTCTGGTTTCATTTCCAGCCAGTAGTCGAGTTTTGCGAAAACTGAGTGATTTTTCACGTTGTGTGGGGATTGAGTCTCGGGGTCGGGCCGGGGAAAGGAGAGTGCAGACCAGCCAGATCTGCCAAGGGCCAGTTGTTCCCAGATGACATTTACTAGTTTTGAAAGACACCCCCAACCTCATCCTGCACTCAGTGCGTTGGCTTGGCTAAAGCGTAACTCCAGCGAATGTGTCTGGGAGCTAGTGACCCGGGGGTTCTTGGCTGTGCGGGACACCACCCCTAAAGGACTCGGCGCCGCCCGCATCTCTCTCGGACGGAAACTCAGGGTGCAGCCTCTTGGCGAAGTGGCTAGTCTCGACTGGAGGCTGCGATGTGTGTGAACGGATTTGTAAACCTGTATGCATTTAGAGAAAGTATATGTTGGTCATCTGGTTCTAGCAAAAATCACGTGGGGTGGAGGTGCAGAAGGCCCTGAATTCGGAAAGCTATTCCCCTTACTGTTAGTGGCTAAACCTTAATTGTGAATTATTCTCTAAGAAATTCGGGTGTTGTTTTTTTTTTTTTCTTGTCAAGCTATGATGGGAATGGGGAATATTTGGCAGGCAGTTGAAGCCCCAGGCCCCCTTCCCGCTGCCCCTTTGCTACTGGCATGGGGCAGGGGGTGGGAGGAGTGGCGGGGAGGTGAACACTTAATAACTTTAAGTAATGTTAACGCCTTCCCCTCCCCCCTTTATTTCAGGTGGGCTCTGGTGGGCTGGGCCGCATTTTATTGGTCCTCTCCTTCCCTCCTTTTCGATCTTGGGAAAGAAAAGGAACGGAGTGGGAACACATTTGGGCCGCAGAGCGCCTGCTGTGGGTCCCCTGCCCACGATTGCTGTCCAGGTCTCGAACCGTGGCCACCTTCTCCTCCGTCACAGCTCAGCTCAGTGCAGTTATTAACCACAGACAGTGTGGCGCGCCTTTCTCTATGGCACCACCAGAAAAGACCCTCTTAACGACCTGCGCTTCCCTTGCCCTGGCACAGAATTTACCGATCTCTGCTCGGGATGGATGTCATTTTAATTATGTTTGCTGCTTGCGGCCTCCAGTGGCCCTCGAGGCCTCAGGGACAAGGCTCGTGTTTTATCCAGGCACCTAGTGCGGCACCTGGCACACGGAGTGCTCCACAGTGCTGGGTGCCTGGCAGCCCCAAACACCCGACTGGCAGACGCAGCCGGGTGGCACCTGACTTGCAGTCTTAAGCCTGACCAGACACCTTCTTGTGTCTCCGCAGCCTCAGAGAAGTCAATGTGCCCGTCGCTGGACGAAGCTCAGCCCTTCTCCCTGCCCTTTAAGCAGTACTCGTGGAGCGGCCTGGCGGGGTCTGACCTGCGGCACCTGGTGCAGAGCTACAGGCCGTGCGCGGCACTGGAGCGCGGCGCCAGCCTGAGCCTCTTCTGCGAGCGCACCCAGGAGCCAGGCCACCCTGCGGCGCTGTACCGCCCGGAGCGGGCGGGCGGCGCCGGGTCAGGGGCCCCAGGGGGAGGCAGCGCAGGAGGCGGTGCGGGCCTGGGGCTCTACGGCGACTTCGGGCCAGGGGCGGCCGGGCTATACGATCGGCCAGTGGCTGCAGCGGGTGGGCTGTACTCCGAGCGCAGCCACGGACGGCACGCGGACAAGGGCTCCGGAGTCAAGGTGGAGTCTGATCTGCTGTGCACTCGCTTGCTGCTGGGCGGCGGCTCCTACAAGTGCATCAAGTGCAGCAAGGTGAGGCTTCCGCGTCCCGGGCTTGGCCAGCCCTGCACCCGTGTCCCTGGCACACGCCCAGCCAGCGTCCGCACCCATCGGCCATTCTCAGCCGCCTTCTCCCCGGCCCCACCCGCCTTAGGTATTCTCCACACCGCACGGGCTCGAGGTGCACGTGCGCAGGTCTCACAGTGGCACCAGACCCTTTGCATGCGAGATATGCGGCAAGACCTTCGGGCACGCGGTGAGCCTGGAGCAGCACAAAGCCGTGCACTCTCAGGTAAGCTGGAAGCGCTTGCAGCCCTGCTCAGGTTTTCGCTTTCAGCGATCTTAAGCTTCTCTGTGCAGCACCCGCAGCTCTTCGCCTTGTGGCTTTCGCCTTGGACTTCCCTGGACTGCTCCAGTCTCTTCCACTTTGTTCCCTTGCCCAGATGTAGGTGTGTAGGGAAAGGTGAGTGGTGGTCGGCTCAGGCCTCCAGGCAGCCCTAGAATTTGATGCCACATCATTGCGAACCTCCAGAACCGTGATCCTGATCGTTGCTTTGGGTTTGAGGAGGGTTTGTACGCACTCTTGCTACTGATATATCCATTTCTTTTCCTCAGCTTTTCACCAAATGGCTGTCATTTCATCAGCATTAACCCCTCCACGACTGAAAAGGAGGGATCTCAGCTTATTTAAAGCATCTAGTGGCATATTTGTCCTGCTAGTCTTTCATTCATTCAAAATATTTGTTGCCCAACTTCCAGGTGCTAGGCATATGAGAATCCTATAACACATCAGGTCCCTGACAGGATGCCCATGTGGAGATTACAGTTTAGCTGAGAGACAGTGTGGATAAGCAAATAAGTACCCAAATAACTATGACAGGAGAAGGCTTACTCACAGAGACGTATTTACCAAAAAGAGTATTCTCCCATCTCCTCAACAGCTACACAGGCTGGAGGCTGGAGGGTGGGGGGCAACTCAAGTGACTGAGGTCTAAGCCTCCTGTGGAAGAGGGTGGAGAAGTGTTTGTAAACGGGTGTTAAAAAAACAGGGTGGTGATACAGTTTTGCCATGGGGTGTGGAGGGTTGTGGGTAAAAAGTGTTTGGGTAGCAAAAGTGTTAAAGGGGAAGAGGATAAGAGTGGGGAGGGTGGAGGTTGGAAATAAATGAGGGGAGAAAGGATAATGGAGCAGGCTCTTTGAAAAGTCTGAAGGAAGAGAAAGGCCACGCTTGGGATTTTAGATTCAAGTTAGTGACGAGGAGAATGTTAGCCTAGGTCAGGGGTCCCCAACCCCCAGGTTCCCCAATACCAGTCTGTGGCCTGTTAGGAACCGAGTCGCATAGCAGGAGGTGAGTGGTGAGCAAGCGAAGCTTCATCTGTATTTGCAGCCGCTCCCCAGCACTAGTACCACCGCCTCAGCTCCACCTCAGATCATCAGGCATTAGATTCTCATAGAACTGGTCCCTGGTGCCAGAAAGGTTGGGGACTGCTGGCATAGATGATTGCAGTAAGAATGACACATTTTTCAATAGGAGCGGAGCTTTGACTGTAAGATTTGTGGCAAGAGCTTCAAGAGATCATCAACGCTGTCCACACACCTGCTCATCCACTCAGACACCCGGCCTTACCCCTGTCAGTACTGTGGCAAGAGGTTCCATCAGAAGTCAGACATGAAGAAACATACCTTCATCCACACTGGTGAGCTGAAGGCCCTTGGCTTGTAGAAAACACCCAGTGAGGGATGGGGACCATGGGGACATTGTTCTTCCCCCTGAGGCCAATGTAATTCAACTTCTCTGTGATGTTCTGGCCCCAGAATGAGTGGTGGATGAAGCTTTCCAGATGGAGTTAATCTTTGCAGTGTGTTAAAGAAAACAAGGATGCAGATTCTCTTAGGTTCATTTATATATATGGTTCTCTCCAGAGGGGCCTTGATTTGAGATTGCATCTGAAGAACCACTCAGCAGCAGGTCAGCTGCAGGATCCCTTGCAAAGGCAATTTTCCTGTAGTTTAGCAGCTGCTCCAACTGCTGCCTGCTCTGGGTGAAATATGAAGCCCCAGGGTCCTCTCAGAGTGTTGTCCTAAATGTTTATCTGGGGATTGAGGACTTTCTCTAGGGCTTCTCCCCTGCATTTTTGGGGAGGGACTTATGTGTGCCATCTTGACTGCATTTTAAGAGTCTGAGAGCTTATTCTGATTGAGGGGGGAAATGGTAAATATTACTAAACACTGCTAAGCACTTTTTAAATGCATTCTCATTTTATGCTTACAACAGTGCTGTAAGGTAGAGACTATTCCTTATTCCCATTTTATATGATGAAGAAAGCAAGGTACAAAAGGGTTAGGTAGCCTGCTGAGGGTCACATTGCTAGCAAGTGGCAGGGCCAGGACTTAAATTCAGTGTCTGTGCTCTTGACCACCATTTATTGTATTCTATTTTCAAAGTCACGGGGGTTGACAGATATAGAAAGCTTCTCTTCACTTATTGCCCTCTTCAAAATATCAACAAGTTTGCGCCATAATAATGATAATTCTTTACCTATTATAATGCTTTATGATTTACAAAGTGCTTTCAAGTATATCGCTTCATTAGATCCTTACTGCCATCCCATAAAGTAGAAGGAACTACAATTACCATTCTGAAACTCGAAGAGAATAATTTACTAAAGTTCAAACCAAGAGTAAATCATAGGGCCATGAAATGCTCTAGCTTCCAAATCCTGGACTCTTTATTAATGTTTCGATTGTGTGTGGGTGGCATTTTTAATGCCAGGAGCACTCTCTTTAATAGTCAACAAGACATATACACAAGACCCAGAATTCTGACTATTTTATTTCAGAATATGAATACTGATTAAAAACAAATTACAGTGTATTCCAAACACTTACCATTCATATTTAAATATGTTTGGGCAAGGTAGATGCCCCCATCAGAAAACCCAGGAAAATATTCTCCTTTAATCATACCTTCTTGCCTGAAATTTCCATGTAACTCACTCCTTTTGAGTAAAGGTATTCCAGATGCTTATCAAAATGTAAGTAGGTTCTTGACTGAATGAAACATTAAGCCCTTATCAAACATTTACATTATAGCTAGAATTCATTTCTCAGATTTGTTTGACCCTAAGGGTTAGGATAAGTTTTGATGGGTGGTTTCTTATCAAGGAAATCTGAAGCATGAAGACAGAAAGAGGTGCAGCAAGATGGACAGAGGGTTCCTCAAAAATAAACTTCATCTATTTTGCATTTTTTCCAAGGCCAAGCCTTGACTATGATGCCATGTTAAGCAACTTGTGAATTGGGAATGGAAGAAGACAAAATCTTTTCTATCTGTTATTTATTAATCTATGGTGAAGAGTTGCTGGTATATAAAGAATCTTGTGATTAACCTCATGAAAAAGAAAGTAAAATCAAGATAGAAAAATATCAGCTACCTTAAGAAATACTTTGTGGCCCACATGTGAATTTTTAAAAATAAGATTTTGAGAAATATTAATGCTTCAGATGCATTCTATTGTCCTTCAAGAGCAAGAAAGAAGACAGGCTCACTGGTCCATGCAAACCAACACCCACTTGGAAACTCAGATTTGAAAACTTCCTCTGAATTAGAACAGAGTCACATGGTTTGAAGGACAGCCCCCACCCCCACCCCTCCTGTTGAACATCTGCTGTGGAGCTTTCAGCTTCTAAAGTCAGGAGAGTCTTCCCGGGGTGGATTCAGCTGCGAGCCTGAGGAGGGCACGTGGCCTTTGCTCTGTTTCCGCTTAGCAGGAAACGGTTTGAGGCCTTTTGGCTGGGAACCCCCACTCAGAAAGTCTCCCTTTCACCTGGTGCACCCATGGCTTTCTGAGACTTGCACTGCAACAGGTCACCCTCCAAGTTGCTTGAAGGCCTTAGACTGTAATGTAGCCAGCTGCTGTTGAGAGCATGTGGGTCACAGAGAATCCCCTCTAGCTTCATCACAGACTCATACTTCCTCCTCCACCCTTCCATCCCTGCAGGTGAGAAGCCCCACAAGTGCCAGGTGTGCGGCAAGGCATTCAGCCAGAGCTCCAACCTCATCACCCACAGCCGCAAGCACACAGGCTTCAAGCCCTTCGGCTGTGACCTGTGTGGGAAGGGCTTCCAGAGAAAAGTGGACCTCAGGCGGCACCGGGAGACACAGCATGGGCTAAAATGAGAGCCCTGGCTGGCTGCAAGCAGCAATTACACAACACTAGGGAGGGTAGCCTCCCCACATGCCACCACTCACTTCTGACTTCTCAGGCCTCCTAGTCCAGTCTGCAGATCCCACTAGGGTGTACCCCTTCACCTTACTTCCTGCAGCTGACAGAGGGGATAGATTGCTTTTTCAAAGTTCTTCCTAAAGTGGGAACCAAATGACTCACTGGGCTTTGGACGTGCCGAATGGGCTCCTCTCTACCTGAAGACTCAAACCCAAGAGGGGATCAGTTAAAACCTTGGGCCCCACAGTCCTTCACATTCCCAGCCCTGCTCCACAGACAGGAAGGTCCTTCAGGTTTCTTCCCTCCTGACCCACCCCAGATACTTGTGTGGAAGAGGAGGAATCACCATTTACAAGGTAGACACATGCTAATGTTTTTATCTAGAATGAAGAATGAGTGTTATTTTTATTTTTTTCCTTTTGGGAGGTCTGTTGACCCCTTTCTGTTGGGTGCTGCCTGTAAATCTTGGAGGAATTGTTTCTCCCACTTAAAGACTGGTTCAGAAATGATTTAGGGAAGTGGTTTCATACTTTTGAAATTACAAGATACACTGTAGAGCCTGCCCCAAGAAGATGCTGAAGAAAAGTGGATTTGGTGATGAGAGGAGATTAGAGGCCTCCAGGAGACCTTTGAAGGTTTCATCAGAGGAGGTAGAAGCACAGAGCAATGCCTTTGGACAAAATACTACCCATTCACTCAGCAAATGTTTGTTGATCACCAGTAACCATGGTACCAGGCCCTATGCTGGGTACTGGGGAGCCAGAGATTAAGGCCACAGCCTCTACCTTTGCCTTTCAAAAGCTAATAGTCGTACTTCCAAGTGTCTGAGTCTGTTCTTTCCCTCCAAAAGAATTTCAAGAAGACAAAACAGAATCTTGAACATTTCCTTCTGACCCGTTTGGATTTTATCAAAGATAAACAAAGAATAGCTGAACAGATACTTAAAAGATTTGTGTGTATATTCAGTTTTTTGTTGTCAAGCTGATTTTTAAAAGATGTATAAGCTAGCAGGCATGTAGGAATGAAGTCTCTGTCTTCAACTCTTTGACCCTCCATGTGTACCGTAGAGGACAAAAAAGTGGTATTTTCCTTTGATGAGGTTTGTAAATGTTTTTAGATTTTCTGAGGTGTATTATGTTTGTTAATACATATTTATTAGAGTGATGTTTTAAGTTAATAAAGTATTAAGACTCTTACATATTGCTTTTTTATTTAGGCAGGGAATTTGTGAAAGACCTTTGTTTTAGTCTGTAGAAGGAGTTGGCACTGAAAGAAACTATAGAAGTAAAGCAGATGAGCCAACATCCAGAAGAGAATAAAATTTAGTTTCTCTGCTTTTCATGTTTTTTTTTTTTTCTATTTCTTAGAGATCCTTAGTTCTTAACAGAAAAATTAGGTGTACAAAACTAAGCTCCTACCTTGGAGAGTCCCTGATGGTCCCGATTGTACATAGGTTCTTTTGAGAGTTTCAGGGTTTTTTGTTTGTTTGCTTGTTTGTTTATAGGCTAGCAGGCTCCCAGATGAATAAAGAAATCACAAGCCTTAGGTCTATCGATTCTTAGTCACAGCCCTGTCACTAACACATTATGTGACATGGGCAAAAAGCCTTTGACCTCTCTGATACGTTTTCTTAACTATCAAATGTAATATGATTCTAGCATCCCAATATAACCCTGAGCACTTTGATTCTATGGAGACTGGAAAGGAAAGAAAATATCTGAGATTGGTTAGCTGCCTCACCTAAAGGAAATTATAAATCCAAAGATGCATCAGGGGCAGTAAAATTGGGATCTGGGTTATTTCTGGCTCTTTCTCACCTGTGGGAATTTCTTGCATAAGTCAATGCCTTAAGAGAATGAAACCAGAAAAGGGTCCTAGCCTAAATCCCAAGATACTTTTTCTAACATCTGCCAACTAGGGTATATATGGTTCATGGTGATCACCAGCAGATTGTTCATTTTAATTCAAATCAACTTCACACATATAGAACACCTAGAATAAGCCTGGCACTGTTCCAGGTGCTAGGATAGAGCAGTGAGCACAATGTCAGTAGAGCTTTATTTCTTTGGTTACTGCTGAATCTTCAGCTCCCAGAACAGTGCCTGGCACACAGTAGAACAATAAATATTTGCTGAGGTGCTAAGTGAATTAGCAGGCAAACTGCTTTATTCTGGCTGGCTCTGCTCTCTACAGCACAAAGGGAAGAGAAATTGCTTGAGGTCCCAGGAAACCAACAGAACACATAGGACTCTCTCTGAGTTGGTAGGTAAGGGGGGCTTTGACACTGCTTTTTGCCAGTTTATCCAAATCTCAGTCCTTGGCTGTGCTCACTTAGTTTTCAACACCATAACTTTCCATGTCAGTTTACTCTCATTCAAAATTTAAATTTGTTTGCTCTATAATGCAAGTTTAAGATAATTTTCCAGAACTGATACGTGGATAGTTGCAGCATCCAGGAACCTCTAACTAGTATCCTCGGAAACAAAGTTCCCAGTGCATAAAGATCACAAAACTTCCTTCCCACAGAATTCACCATGCACACTGGTTGATTATTTCCAACCTGATTTGAAAAGTAAAGAAGTTGCATGGAAGGGTAAGTAGAACTGATTGAAATCTAGTTGTTTGCCCTGTCCTGTTCTCCCTTTATGACATATAGAACTTTGGCTCCATTTTTATAATCCCTGTTTGTGCTATAAATGAGTTTTAATTTTTATGTTAACAGTATACCTTTTTTTCCGGGAAAAAAAAATATCTTAATATCCCCAGTACAGAATCAAAACAAATTACTGCATCTGTTACTGTGTGAAATTTGAAGATTGCAAATATCTCTCAATGTTATTACTTGACTCCATTAAAAATAGATTGTGAATATTCCATGTCACATTATTCATGAGGCAGCCCCTATGCCTTTTGTCTACTGGGTAACAGTAGAAAGGGTAACAAGAGACACCAGAGCACACCTTTGTTTCTTTCACTAAATTTTTAATAACATCTCCAGCCAGCCAGTTGGTGAAGCTCAGCTCGTGCATAAAAGTGGAAAAGCACAGCTATCTCAGAGAAGACCAACTCTTTCAGTAGCTAATTTGAGTTTGCGTTCATCTACACCAGAGATGATTAAATTACCTATCAAGTGTGCGGAGCTATCAGGATTCAGGACACGTAAAAGGTGAATTTCATCTGATTGATTTGAGACACGTATGGAACAACTGAATATTAAAAGCCCCGCCTTAATTAAAGGCATAGCAAAGTATTAAACCTGGACAAGTTGTTGATTTGCCATTACCTTTGAAAATTGGGTGGTGATAGTGATTTGACCCAAGTCATTTTGTTTGATACCTGTTCGTTTAAGCTGATTGTTTCACAGAAATACATAATTTCAGTGGAAAGCCTAAAAGGAATTTTCCTGTGCATTTCTAGAGCTCTAATTGTTTAAATCTCTGCTGCTATATTATTTCTACAGTAAAATATTTTTAGGAAGTGCATAATGCATTTATTTAATATTTCATTAATTGAGTCAAAATTTAAAAATTAAAAAAATGAAATTTTACTCCAAACTCTTCCAGCTTAAAAGTTTGTGTTTTTTTTAGTGTTTCAATTTTTACCCATGCATGTATATTTATATTTTATATTTTTTACCTTGTAATCAGAATATTTGCAATTTTTGGCTATATGGCTCTCCTATTTATTTGTAAAATGGGCACATACTTAAAACTGAAATATTTATATTTCACAATGAGAATTTCAAAAGTTTTTGTAGTTTAATTTTTCTGACGTCTGAGTATTTATTAGGAATTTTATCAGTCATTAAGGTAGTCTTTTCTGAAGTTTTACTTTAAAGTTATTCATTTTTTAGATAAAAAAATATTTAAGCATATGGGAAATTACAGAGAATAATATAATAAATATGAATGTACCCATCATTCTGCCATATTTACATCTGATTTTATTTTTGAAATAAAATATTACAAAATATCTTCTGTAATATTCTGTCGAATATCTTCTGGAAAATGTTCTCCCCTAACACCATTCCCTTTCCTCTCTCCTCAGAGGCAGCCACTATACCAAAATTGGTACATAGCATTGCCATGAATATTTTTACACCTTTACTTATACATATCCCAATAAAAATATATAATACCGTTTAGCGTATTTTAACTTAATACAAATGTTTCATAGTGTATATATCCTTTTGCACCTTGCTTTTTTTTTTTGCTCACGCTTTATTTCTGAGATTTATCGATGTTGGTATATGTAATCTTGTTCATTTATTTTAACTGCTGCATATAGAATTCTGTCATATGAATATTTGGTGATTATTTATGTGTTGTGTTGGGAGAGTTTTGGTTATTTCCAATTTTCCCTGTCACAAACAATTCTGAAGTGAGCAATCTTTTGCCTATCTTCTTGTTAAAGAGATTCTTTAGAGTGTATTTCTGGGAATGGAAATGTTGGATATTACTAGAGTGTTCTCCAAAGTGATTGTACCAATTTACATTACTACCAATAGTATAGAATTCCTGTTGCTCCACATTTTACCAACATTTGGTATTGTCAGACTTTTTGAATGTTTGCCAATCTGCTGGATATGAAATGTTATTGTAATTTACATTTTCTGATTCCTAGTGAGATTGAGTATCTTTCATAAGTTTATTGACCTTTCCTTTCCTGTGAAATGCCTGTTCATGTACTTGGTCCAGTTTTTGGTTGAGTTACTTTATTTATTTTATTTATTTTAATTATTTATTTATTTATTTATTTATTTATTTAAGACACACACACACACACACACACACACACACACACACACACATATTTACATTGTGTCCTCCCATAGTTAGATTTCTTTCTGTTGCCACATAAGGTTACTTGATTTTTATCAATTTGTTTTAAAATATATTCTAAGTACTTACTGTTTTGTTAGTTAAATGTGTTGCAAACATATTTCAGTATGTAGCTTGCCTTTTCACTTTGGTTGAAGAGAGAATTTGTTTGTTTGTTCTGTTTTCGTGTTATTGTAGTCAAATGTATTGTTTTTTTCCTTAATGATTTATGCTTTTTACATCTTAGTTACAAAACCCTTCTCTAATTGGTGGTCATAAGCTCATCCTTTATATTTTCTTCTAAAAATGTTAAAATGCTTGCTTATAATATTAGCTTTTAAATCTACTTATATGTATATGGTATGAAATAGGATCTAATTAAATATTTTTTCCCCCAAGATAATAATTAATCCAACATTATTGCAGATTAAATCCTTTTCCCTCTGATTATAATGCTACCTCTGTCATATGTCAAATTTCTATTTCAGTATGATTCCATCTCTGGGCTTTCTGCTCTGTTCCACTGGTCATTTTGCCTACCTCTATGCAAAAGTCATAGTGTCTTGATTAAATTTATAATAAACTTAGTAGCTAGTAGGGAAAGTTATCCCTTTACCTATTTCAATCTCTTCAGCAATATCTTGGCAACCCTCTGCCCTTCGCTCTTGCTTGTGAAAAACTCCATTGGAATTTTTATTTGTACTACATTTATTTAATTGGGGAGCATTGAAATCATTTTCATATTGATTCTTTCCATCCATAAATATGGTATATTGTTCATTTATTTAGATCTTCCTTTATGTCTTTCAATAACATGTTCTAATTTTTGGCATAATTTATTTTCTTTCTTTCTATCTTTCTTTGGTCATTTTTCTCAGAGTTCTCTTTTAAAACTACATTTTCTAACTGCTGCTGATGTATGAGAACAAAATTTTTAATTTTTATATGTTGATTTTTTACCCTGCAACTTTGCTGAGCCTTCTTTTTAGTTCATTGCAGATTATTTTAGATTTTCTAAGTAAGATAATCATAAAATATGCAAATGATTACAGCTTCGTTTTGCTCTTTCCAAAGTATCCTTCTTGACTTACTGCATCAGCCAAGACTATATTGAATAGGGGCAAAATAGTAGACATCCTTGTCTTATTCATAACTTCCAAGGAAATGTTTTTAATTTTTCCCAGTGTATTGTGATATAGGGGGTAGATTTTGGTAGATAAGGTTAAGAATTTATGTTTCCATTTGGGAAAATTTTTTTGTGTATGCATGGGTATTCAATTTTATTGTATAATTTTGGGACATCTGCTGAGAAAACTGTTATTTAGTTTCTAAATCTTATAGCTTTTATTCTTTAATTTGTGAATATGGTGAATGACATTTATAGATTTTCTAATGTTAACTTATCTTTGCATTCCTGAAGGGAAAAAACCCCAACTTGGTCATTTTGAAAAACTACATTGCTGATTTGGTTTGCTGAACTTTACTTAGGATCTTTGTATTTACGCTTATTAGTGAAATTAGTTTATATTATAATCTTTCTTATAATGTCCATATGTGCTTTTAATGTCAAGGTTAACTCATCTCAAAATGAATAAGGTAGCATTTTCTCTTTTTCTGTCTTCTAGAACAGTTTGTGAATGATTGGGATTATATATTTTTTGAATGTTTGATAGAACTCATCTGGGCCTCTTTTTTTTGGTAAGGGAAGGCAAAAAGGAAGGTATATTTTAAGCTTTAGCAACTATAGATCTATTATGTTTTTCCATTTCTTCATAAAATAACTACAGTAGATTATATATTTCAGGAAATATTCTGTTTCTTCTAAGTTTTCAAATGAATGGCCACAGTATAAAAATCAGTGTGTGTCTACGGCTATGCTGCCCTGAACATGCCCAATCCTATCTTATCTCAGAAGCTAAGCAGGGTCAGATCTGGTTAGTACTTGGATGGGAAGACCACCTAGGAAGACCAGGTGCTGTAAGGGTTAAAAAAAAAAATCAGTGTGAAACAGAATGAAAAATCATAGTATTCTCTGATTTAAAAAAAAATCTCTACTATAATTATGTTTAAAATTTTATTGTAATATTTTTTATTTGTGCCTTTTTTCTTGGTTAATTTTGACAAAGGTCTCTATTTTATTAGTTTTTGCAGCATGTTTGCATTGTCACTTATTTCTATATCTTATTTAATAAGACTTCTTATTTGACAGATGTATTATTTAGAAATGCATTTAAAATTTCTAATCATGTTATCCAGTAATTTTTAATTAATGAATTATAATTAATTACATATGATTGGAGAGCATGGTCTGCATGACATTAATTCTCTGATATTTGTTAAGATTTTTTCATAGCCTTATTCATGGTCAATTTTTATACAGAATATGTGCTTAAAAAGAATGTATGTTTTCTAATTGCTGATTATAATATTGTTATATCAACTTTCCTTTGGTTGATTTTTACACAGTATTTTTCCTATCCTTTTATTTTAAATCTATGTCCTATGCTCTAGTTGTGTCTTTGTAAACAGCATCAACTGAATACTGTTTACCTTTTTAAAGTCTTTCAGATACGACCAAAATATAATTTCCAATCAAAACATTGATTTCTGAAATGATTGTATGTGTATGTGTGTGTGTGTGAGTGTGTGTGTGTGTTTGATCACACACATGGGAAAGAGAAGTAACCAATTACTCTGGTCAAAAGAATAAGATACTGCTTTACTCAGCCAGTTCATTTTCTGGTATTCGAGGAGGGATCCTAATTTGTAAGGTATTTAAAGCCTGAATTTGTTGTAACTGTAGAGGAGAAACAAAAGTGGGAAGTTAGATTTGCTTCTTGATGCTAGTTTTACAAAGTTCATTGAGAATTTTTTATTTTTGGTAAATTAGGAAGTGTAGTTTCAATTCTGTCTCTTAACATGAATTAGATAATTTCCTAGGTTGCCTTTTCTGAGAAGTAGAACTCATTGGCATGCCTCTAAAAGATTTTGCTGCAATGGCAATTCCTTAGTTGTTCTTAGGTAAGGAAGGCTGACTGGATATTTCTTACGACTTTCTGGAAGAGTCAGGAACCATCTTTTCATTACCTTTTGCTAGACTTGTCTATATTTTATCTCTTGGACATACCTTCTCAGAGATTTCATATGAACTCAACTTCCTCTTTTCTTGTACTGAAACTACTATTCAAAGGACTCCAATAAGCAAGAGTAACAAGTTCTTACCTCAGCTGAGGGAGTCCCACCACATTATCATAGTTTTGCACGCCATTTTTTTTTTACTTATCTTTGTATGGTCATTGGTTACATCATGTGTTTAGGCACTATATCAAAGAATATATAAAATAAAAATTTAAAAATAAAGATAGAATCAGAGGAACTCCAAAATTTTTTCATTCCAAAGGTTCTCTGATTTTGAGTCCTTCTTTTTTCCTAAGAGTTTACAATCTAAACTGATAGTAGAGGCATGTTACAGGTGTGTTCAGTTAAGTAAATCCTTTCACTCAGAAGAGAGTTAACATCAGGAAGATATGGAAAAGAGATCCAGATTATTCTGTTTCACCTACTGCCTGAGAATGGATGTTTTATGACTAGCTGTTCCATCAGGAAATCTCTCTCTCCATCTGTGATTCGGAAAGGACAAGAATAAACTATTTGAATCGGTTGATGCTTATAAGTTTGTGGCAATGGACTGTGGTTCTATGTACATGTTTGGATTATTATATTTTTAAAAATCAGATTATAGCAAAATCATGCAACACTAAAAGCTCTACTTAACTTTTTTATTTGATGATTTACAGTTCAAGCCTCAGGTATGTAGAAGCACTGATTAGGATAGAGTTCTCTAGCTGACAGATTGCTGGGCACATGTGCTATTGTCAGGCACATGAAATAATGGGCAGTAGACTGATAGACACATTTCATTTGAAGCACTAGTGCCAGGGGTTTAGCTGATCCCAGAGTACACACAAATTTACGCTTTGTGCATTGCTCAGGGTGCCGTGGCATCCACATGGAGATTTCTTTTCCACTGGTCACTGTTGGTCCAAGACTAGGAGGTTCCAGATATGGAAAGTTCCTTAGGGAATCTTCTATTAGCTTGGAGAAACAGAATTGTTTAGTGAAAAAGAGGGTTGAATTGGGAGTCAGGAGCTCTGACATATAGCCTCTGTATTAGGGATCAGAGAAATAGAACCAATGTAATACATATATATATATAGAGAGAGAGAGAGAGAGAGAGATTTATTATAAGGAATTGGATCATGTGCTTATGGAGGCTGAGAAGTCCTAAGATCAGCAGTCAGCAAGCTGGAGACCCAGGCAGGAGAGCCTGTGGTGTAGTTCTTGTCTGATTCCAAAGGCTCAAGAACCAGGAGAGCTGATGGTATAGATTCCAGTCTAAGAGCAGCAGAAGACCGATGCCCCAGCTCATTAGTCAGGCAGACAAAGTTCCCTCTTAGCCTTTTGGTTCTATTCAATGGTTTGGTGTTTAATTGATTGAAACTCAAATACATTAGGAAGGAAAATCTGCTTTACTCAATCTATTGATTCAAATGTTAATATCATCCATAAACACCTTCGTAGACAACCCAGAACTGTGTTTGATCAAATGTTGGGGCACCCTATGGCCCAATTAAGGTGACACATAAAAGTAAGCATCACAGTCTCCAACATGCCAGTATATTTGTCAGAATAAAGAGCACTAGTTTTAGTAACAAATAACTCAAAAATCTTAGTGGCTTACACAATAGAGTTTATTTCTCATACACGTTGCAATTGATTTGGGTGTGTTCAGGTTGCTGCCTTCACAGGTGATTGGGAAATCTCAGCTCCTTCTTTTTGTTGTCTTATAGTGCTGGCATCTTCTAGGATTTCTTAGAGTCCTCTGTTGGATTATTCGCATTTAACTGGCTGATGAATCTTTGAAAATAGAGAGTGTATAAAGGATCATATGGGACCTTTATACAGACAGACTGGGCAACGGATAGATCACTAGTCACATTCCATATGGCTTGAACACCAACATAACTGTAAAGGAGGCTAGGAAATGTAATCTTCTTTTATACCAAATAAGAGAAAATGGGACTGGTGAGCATCTAGCCAGTCTTGCCAGAACCCTAACTAGCTTTTAAACTTGTGCTTATCTCCTCTCCAAGTCTGTTTCCTTCTTTGTAAAGAGAGGAAGATGGACTAAATAATTGCTAAGGGACTTTCCAGCTCTGACCATCTAATTCCGTCAAAACCCTGGCTGGGCCCTGGAAACACCCAGCTTGGACATGATCTTTCCCAGTCCAAGAGAGAAGAACAGTGATCAGGGTTCCCCCAAGGATTTTCTAGCTTACACCTGCAGCCTTGGGAAGTTTATTCATGTTCTGAAGTTCCCAGGAATCAAGATAACCTCCTCTCCCATGGTGTAGTCTTACCCTAGGTCATGGTGAGACAGCCTTCCCACCCCTTACCGGATATGTGTACGAATATAAATGTGGCCATGAAATTGCCTCCTTGATTCCTCTTCCAGCTCTCATGTTGTGAAAAGCAATGACCCTTGGGCTCCTTCCCTAAGATTGTAGAGTACCAACAGAGAGGGGCCAAGGTACATACACTCCAGTCTTAGATAGCCTAGAAGAGGTCATCACAAAAGGCTTACCTGCGTCAGAGTGATTGTGTTTATAAGTTACCTTCTTTTCTGTGTTTTATGATTTGTAGTTTATTTTCTTGTTTATTATCTGACTACTCATTGGACTTTAGTCTCTACAAAGTAAGAGATCATGTCTGCTTTATTTACTACTGCACCCTCAGGGCCTATAACAGTACTTGGCACAAAGTAAACATTTTTAAAATTACTTAATTTTAAAAATTTACTTAAAAATTTACTTAAAAATACTTAAAAATTATTTAATTTGGTCTGAATTCAGGGCAATAGGGTTTCTTGGGAGAAGTATGTTAGTAAATACATACATACGTACATACATACATACATATATATAATGTTTTAATCTTACCTGTCTACTGTTGACACTAGGAATTTCAGAATAACAAGGAAGAGGCCAATAATAGACTATTCTTCATGGTTTAACCTAAGTTTGGGGGCCCAGAAAAGTTAAAACTGAGAGTAAAAGTACTGTTTGTCCAGGCCAGGAAGCATCTGCTGTCAGCATTCATTTGAGCTGCACTTTCTCCACATTATTGTAGTAGAGTATGTGCCAAACTGTATGTACATGAGATAATGGTCAATTTCAGAGTAAGAGCAGGCATTTCTAAACTATAGAGTATTGCTTTCTCTTTGTAGTCCCATGGAGTATAGGAATTAGCTTTACTTCTTATTTGTGTATCAAATAATATCTGGATGTCCTGAAGCTCTTTTGTCCCTGAAAAGAAGGTGTGATTGATCTTTCCTTAGCTTATGCTTTCAGTTTCACTGTGATCATCGTCTCTTTGAAAAATCTGATTTCCTTTACTCATCACCCACTTTACAAATTAAACACAATTTGTAAGATAAATATGCAGTAAAAAAAAAAAAAAGATAATATAGATATCAAGAACCTGGTGCAGAGTAGGCACTCAATAAATAGCCCTACCATTGTTAATATTTTTATCATTATTGGTATCCTCCTATATTGGTAACTGCCACTTATTAAGATTTTACTCTGTGCTAAGAACTGTGCTAAGTGCTCTGCACATATTTTCTCATTTAATACTAATAATATTACTATGAAGTGTTGAATTAGTCAAAGCTTTCAAGAGAAACAGAACCAGGCAGTTTAGCTCTCAAGGCTGATATCAGATCATTTGCATGCTTCTTTGGGGCATGTCATTGGTTGGTTTTGTTTCGCAATTAGATCATGACAAATTTTATTCTGGAAACCGGATAATCTTACTTTTAAATCACATACATTCAATTAAGAGAAATATTTTCTTCTTTCAAACAATTCATTAAGATATTTAAAGAATTAGCCATTCATTACTGAGGGCTGTGACTTATAGTCCACCTCTCCCAAGCCTGAGACTATTCCATTGCTTGGTGCCCTTTGATGCCATCGCGCAAGTTGTTTCCATCTGCCTGGAAAAGACCAGGCTTCTCTGTGTCCCTAGGTACATTTGTATGAGACACTTGATCTAGCAATTCACTGATGTCCAGTGGTAAAGCTATACTCTTTTTGTTCTCTAACTTACTGATTAAAAAATCAGAAATGCAAATATGTTTTCTGGCAGCATTTAGGTAGTGAGATTACATATGCCATACTTGACTGTAGACAAAATCTCACAGATATTATTCTTTTTTATTGCTGTGGCACTCACTGAACAATTTCCAGTTCACTTTAATTTTTATTATGTAATATTTAGTAAAGAAGAATATATGTAATGAAATTGTAAGTCGTGAGTATAATAATAAGATTAAACAACAATGATCCCAGCCCGAGCTTAAAAATTAGGGTTTTGTCAATACCATTGACATTACTGTATGTATATTGCCCTAGCCCATTTCCGTCAGCATCACTATTTATTTATTCATTTTATTTGTATACTTTTTTCGATAAGACTAGAAAAACCTGAAATATTTTGTGATTTAAAAAAAATCAGTTCTAGTTCTCTCCACAAACTTTCAAATAATGAGCATGATCTCCATGGCAGGCACATCCCTCCCTAAAACCTTGCTTCCCATAATATAGGCTACAATTATTACTTCTCTATTTAGAACATTATTGTGGTTTCAGTTTTCATTGTGTCCTTGTGGGTTTTTTCTGTTTTGGTTGCCATTATGAATGTCTCTTTTATTCCCCCATGTGGTCACTTTCTTAAATACCTTCTTTATCATGTGTTCAATGGAGTGTGGTTTAACTGCATATTTGCTAGCCTCAGGAATATTCAAATAGTTTTGTTCCATTCCAGGTATAGAAAACATGCAATGATAATTTAGGCTCTGTGAACTGTGGGGGAAGGGATGAGAATAAATAATGGGTCAAGATTTTTGCCCGTATTTACCCAATTCAAAATTCCTGTTAGGTAATTGTCATTATGTCTGGATTATATATGAGAAAATTAAAACTCGGGCACGTAATTGCCCAGGGTCACACAGGTAGTAAGTGGTGGAGCCAAGATTTGAATTCATGTTTTCTACGGGTATGCTGGGCTGGGAGACAGTTCAGCCTAATGAGTCAGGCAGTCTCATTCCTAGATATCTGACCCTATACCTCCTTCTTGTGGAAATACTAATACCAATCTTATTCATTCACTTCACAGGGACTTTGTGGGGCTTAGTGAGGTAATACTGTTAGAGGACAGATATTATAGCCATCAAGGCATTGCTTATGTTATTTCTGGTAGTCAGGCAGTGAGTGAGTCAACATTTTGTTGGATCGTTGTTATTTGTGGAGATCAACAAAGTTGAACACCTCTAACTCAGATGTGATCCCAAACATCAGGCCACCCCTATGCTCACTCATTTCCATTTACCAAATCTGCTCACACAGATTTGACTTGTGTATTTTCCCCTTTTACCCCTCCAAGTCCTCTTACTAGAATGATACAAAAACAGGACCCTGGGAAAGAAGGTCAGAAGAAGACTACTAGCACACAAACTCAATAATAAGCTAATAAAACTTTTTTATTATAATAAATTTGACATATAACATTGTGTACATTTAAGATATACATGTTAATTTGATGCATTCATATAATATAATAATTAGCACCTCTATCAAGTTACATAATTGTCCTTTCTTTATAGTAGTTGGAATAATCATAAAGATTTTAATAGTACTTAAGTAACATAAATTTCATATCAATAAACAGGTTAATTCGTCACAGCGTCCCAAAGTGTAGTCAGCAAGGAAATAACTTTTAAACATAGACTGATAGTCATAGCTTTGGGAGCATTTCACAAATGAAAAAGCTTGTGTATAATAAGTGACACCTGTCCATTACAGTCCTGACTCTGTTTTTTTGGTCAGAAGACCTGAATATCTAAAAATGATGATTCTTCTCCAAGTTCCCTCTGCCTCTGGTATTAGGTTGGTTTTCTTCAACAACCTGCTGATCAGTCATGGCAACAAGAAAGTGTTAGTATTTCAACAAGTGCGTGTTAGCATTCTGAAGGTGGTTTGGAGATTTACTCCCACTGAGTTGATAAACTTCCTCCTTCTTAACGGTTTTCTAGACTCCAATCCTATCATTGCTTTCTTTCCAAATTTTCCACATATGCTGCTCAGGAAGCACAAGTAATCGTAAACCACAGAGGTTCGTTCTCACCAACTGCTGGATACAACCTGTAGAAAACTGGACAAAGCACAACCAACCAACCCTTTCAGCTGCCCAGAGCAACTCCAAAGTGAAGAAAGTGAACTCAATTTGTATTGTGTAAATTGTACCCCGAACAGTCTCAGGAAGTATCACAGCTTCCTGATTGCAAACTCAGATAAAGTCAAAGGCCACAGCTGCTAAGGACAAAAGCCACCAACCCCCCAAAATGAAGAAAAATGACATTGAAAGGCTGCAGTTGTGAGAAAGTCCCATTAGGTAATCAAGGTCTAAAAGAGACTTCAGATGAAGGAATTGGTTTTGTGTCTCAGGCAAATAAAGATCACCTGAAGCTTTGGAAATAGAGAAATAGGAAGACCTCAGAGTTCTGACTACTAATGTTATGAAGTCAGTTTTTGCATTTCTGCATCACTGATGAATCATATCAGGGATATGGGTTGAGATGTATGTTGGGACACTAAAGTGGAAAATCTTACTGCTTAAAATCTTTTTCTTGCTTTCAGTGCCTGCTGTTAAATATAAAAGCCATCGTGTACTTTCAATATTAAGAAGAGACTGCAGCTTGAAAAAGAGACCAGGATTGATTGCAAAGAGCAGAGTTCAAGTTTCTTTGCTGATTAGTTGTGTGACTTTGGACAATTTAATCCTAGTTGCTTTATCTGTTAAATGGTAAAAATAATGCCTACTTGTAGGGTTACTGTGAGGATCAGAGGTTGTATCTGCAAAATGCCTGAATCAGAGCAAGCATTCAACATATAATAGTTATATGCTATTATTGTTAACAATGGCTCTGAAATGTATCCTCTAGCACCCAATTTGCAACATAATTGGGCTGAAAACGTCTATTTCTGGTAGTATTGTGGATTAGGTACTCTGAACAACCCTCTAGGTTGAAACAACTAAAATTTTGGGTAAAATATTTTCAGATACTTATAAATGCATGTAAAGTAAGGAATTTGTTGATTTCAAAACCAGTAGCGAAAGTAGGAAATCTGGTCAGGAAACAAGTGCCAAGCCAGCTATCACTCTGCGGCTTTTTTCAAACTCCAGAGAGTCCTTCCTCCTTGATGGCTTTGTGAAGCAGAGTGTGGAGTGTGGAGTCAGGAGTTAAAGCCTAGGCTGACCAAGGTGAAGTATCTCATGGGAAACCTAGCCTATCACACCCTTGATGCAATAAGAAATCATACTACACAGGGGATCTGAAGAAATGCCTATTTTCACCTTGGTGCTGGTGGAGGGGGCAGAAATCTCCCTTGAGGATTCATAAATCAAGTTGGTCCTCACATGTGTTTTTTTTTTCCACATGTGTTTTCTGTCAGAATTCATTTTAATTTAAATGGGGAATTATAAGATAGAAATTTAACCTGACCATAGCCCCAGGTAATTGATAGGAACAAATGCAAATTTCTTTGGAGGAATTTAACTTTAATTCAGATTTCAAAGAATTCTACAGGTTGAGTTCCATGGTAGATGGGCAGCACATGAAAAGATGCTCAGCATCATTAGCCATTAGAAAAATACAAATTAAAACCACAATGTAATACAACTACATATCTACTAGAATGGCTACAAGTAAAAAGCTTTATAATACCATATGCTGACAAGAATGTGAAGCAACTGGAACTTTCATTCACTGCTGGTAGGAATGTAAAATGGTACAACTGCTTTGGAAAATGCTTTGGCAGTGTCTCGAGAAAAGTAAAACATATACCCACCATATAATTCAGCTATTGCATTCCTGATTATTTACCCAAGAAAAATGAAAGCACATGTCTATAATAAGATGTACATGAATGTTCATAGCAATTTTATTTGTAATAACCAAGAATTGGAAATGACCAACAAGGGACAAGATAAACCAACTGTGGTATATTCATACAATGGAATACTATTCAGCTATAAAAATAAATGAACCTAACAGCCTGGATGAACTTCAGAATAATTTTGTTGAGTGAAAGAAATCAGACCAAAAAAAGTCATACTGTATAATTCCATAGATATAAAATTCTAGAAAATGTAAATTAATCTAAATGATAGAAAGCAAATCAATGGTTGCTTGACCAGAGATAGTGGTAGGTAAGGACTGGAGAATAGCATTACCAAAGGGCATAAGGGAATTTTGGGGAGTGAAGGATTTGTTTATTATCTTGGTTGTGATGACAGTTTCATGAATGTGTGCATGTGTCAAAATTTATCAAAATGTACACTTTGCATAAGTGCAGTTTATTGTATGTTGATTATGCCTCAATAAAACTGTGTATAAAAAACCTCAATGCATTAAAAAGAAACTAGGCATAACTGAAGAAAGAATTAGAAAACTAGATCTGAAGATATTCTCCACATAGAGTGAGATGAAAAGAGGGACATTTTATAAAGAGATGAAGGCTAGAGTGTGAAGGTCCAACAGTACCAGAAGGATATAATAATATAAAAAAGTCAGTATTTCTTAGATCCATGTGAATCTCAGGCAGCATATATATAAAAAATTTCCCCTAGACAGATTATAATGAAACAGAAGGATACAAATATACAAGACAGAGAGAGAATCAGAGAGAGAGCGAGCGAGAGAGAGATCTTAAAATAGCCAGAGAGAAAAGAAAAATCATCTATAAAAAGTGGGCAGTTAGAGTGACAGTTCACTTCATTAGAGCAACTAAGGAAGAGAACACAGTGTAAGAGTTTCTTGAATGTGCGGAGAGAAAATAGCTATCAATCCAGAATTCCAAACCCAATATATTTTAAGAGACAACATAAAGAATATTTCCAGGCAAACAAAACAGTGGAAAACAATAAAAACCCCTCCTCCTCAATAACGAGAGGAACTTTTATAGGATGTACTTTAGCAGAATAAAAAGTGAAAATCCTGTGATGCAGGAAGGAATGCTGAACAGACATTGATAAATGTGAAGGTATATCTCAGCAAACACTGACTATAGAACAACATACTGTAATGATCTCTAATTTTTTGAGGAAAAATAGAATTAATACTGGGCTTATACTGGAATTAAAATTGTCCAAGATCCTTAATTATTTAGAAGCAAGGTAAAGATATTAACTTCAGACTTTGTTAAGTCAGTGTGCTAAATTAGTTTAATCCCTGAAATAATAAAGACAGTACATATACTTTCTACATAATTAGAGGGACATGAAGTTAGAAAAAAAAAAACAGCAATTCAAGAGAAGGCAAAGCAAGAAAGAGAAAAATAATATCAGATAGTAATAAGATTTAGAGCATTTAAAACGATGTCTGGCATATTATCATTATATATTTATTATACAATTGTTTTTATAAATGTTATTTCTATTTTGATAAATCTGTAGCGTTTATGACAAGGACCTTTTATAAGGCAAGTTCTACTAGTTCTGATAGTTCTGATGTTAACAAGTTGATAATACTAATTAAAAGACAAGCAGTAATTTAGAGGAATTAAAAAGTTCTATGATTTACAAGGTGAATATAACCCTAGGCAAGTTACTTTACAATCCAGCCTTAGTTTCCTCATCTGTAAAATGAGAGAGCTGAAGAAGGTTGTAGAAGTTCAAATCAGATGATTCTGTATTTTTAAATCCTTATTAACCCAAAGAAAGAGGAAATCTGCTGACTCGGGCAAAAAAACTGTTCAGTAATGGTTTACTTGGGTGAGTGGCCATCTCACCACAGTCACAACAAATTCTGTCCCCACTGAGTAGGAAACAGTAGCTCTTTGTGCTCATACCAGAACCTGACAAGCTTGGAGACCACTGAGCAGGGACAAAGCAAAGGCCCCACTCAGAAGAGACTTGTCAAAGGCACCCTTCCCATCCAAGATGGAAGAGATTCCAGAAGCATTCAGAGCAGGCAGGCTCAGAGCTCTCCACTAAATCACTGGAGTTGGGCTGCCAAACAGTGTGAAGCTATCAAACAAACTTACTCTCCTTTCCCTTAATTATACAAAGATTTTAAAAATGCCACCATTCTACTGAAAGTTTTACATTTTGAATTTCTTGAATCCCCCTACCTGTCACCCCATTGCGATATGGTAATGCCTTCCAGATCTAGGTGTTGCAGAGGGAATCAGGTATGGAAGACAACCAGCTCAGCTTCCAAAGATCAACTTGGACTGTACCAGGGCTGCTGAGGGAAGAGGGCAGAGAGCTTCTTGGGAAGTTCCCTTAAATTTGGGTGTGGTGTGACGCTTTCTGTTCCCAAGTGTGGTTTTATCTAATCTGTCTTGAAACTGCTGCTGACCGACTGCTTTATTTCTAAAAAATCTGAACTAAAGTTCCTCCTCCACAACTTTTGGAGATGGGGTCTGCCCTGTCTGAAAGCACTGTCATAAGCAAAAGGATATGTGTATAAGGATGTTTACCAGAGCATTGTTTAAAACTGTGGATATCAGTAAAGCCCTTGAGCCGAATCATGGGCACATCTATATCATAATGCTAGAAATTTAGCATGTAGCAATGCAAATCACTGAGTGGTATATAAAGTATGATCCCATTCTGGTAAAAATCAATGGTAACAGTAATAATATTAGTATATGTAGGGAGAAAAATTGGAGGAACATGCACCAAAATGTTGACGGTGATTTCTTGGAGATAGGGTGAAGTGGGATGGAATTTGAGATTTCACTGTATGTGTTATGTCTGCAATGTTTCGATTTTATATCACTTTGTATTGCTTTTGGATCAGAAGGAAGGAAAAAGGGGAGGAAGGAAGGAGGGAAAGAAAGGCAGTGTTAGAAACACTTCTCCATTATCTGGCCTCCTAGTCTTGATGTCGTATCCTCTCATTACCCAAGGTGAGGATTTGGTGCTGAGTTGCATTCATGGTCAAATGTTTTTTTCTCAAGACAGAGATACTTTCTTTCCATATTCCAGATTTTATTCCACAGCATGCAATAGCAGTTTATTGCCTTCATTTATTTGTAATGGTTCCATTCTCATCAGCACACGTTGTACCTGTAGGCATTTATATATTAAAATACTTGAGGTAGCTCACTGTAATATTTGACAACTGAATTTGAAATTTATTTATATATCATTTTTAGCTAGATTGACAAAAAGTCATATTTTTTATTTTAGAGGTTCTTTTAGAAGTACTTAATATGTGAGGATATTTACTGCAACAGAAAGAATGGAGAATTTAAGGTGCTGAGATTAAAATCTGATGTAACTACTTATTCAAAACTTTAAGGTAACTGTGGCTCTTTAAATTTTAAACATGTCTACACACATAAGACTGGAAAATTTGACACCAAATATTGCCTCAGTTTCCAGGAAGTGTATGTCTTTTTATGTTTAGAGACTCAGCCTAACAAAACTTCACATAGTTTAATAGATTTTTTGGTTTGCAATGTATTTTATTAATTCATTCATTCAACATCTACTATTATCATTATTAAAAATAATAACTCACATTTAGTAGGTATTTCCTACTTATTGGTAGTTAATGCCGGCTAACATTTAATTCCCATTTATCACCTGTTACTCTTTAATTAAATGCCTTTTTTTTTTTTAATGCCTGGCATTGGAAGGATACAAAGATGACCTGGACCTTGAACGTATATAAATAATCCAAATATGTTTCTGTGCTCAAAAGGAGGGTGAGAGAATAGGTTATGTAGTTCCTAGACTGAATAAATGACTTGCCACCAAGGAAACTGAGGAAGCTTCATGAGAGAGTTGGCATTATATTTGAGTCTTTAAGCAAAAGATTTGGTCAGCTAGAGAAGGAGGAGTGACATTCCAGATGAAGGCAGAGATAGGAATGTGCAGGGCATGTGCAGGGTCCTGGGTGTATTGGGGCTGGAGAGTGTGGTACATGAAGGGGAGACACAGGAAAGAAGGCTAGAGGGGCAGCTAGCAAGAATGTTTTAGTTGTAAGTGCCAATGAATTATTCAAACCAACA
Organism: Pteropus medius; assembly: GCF_902729225.1. Classification (NCBI taxonomy): domain Eukaryota; kingdom Metazoa; phylum Chordata; class Mammalia; order Chiroptera; family Pteropodidae; genus Pteropus; species Pteropus medius. The sequence goes on along the minus strand of NW_024350319.1, from coordinate 21,798,293 downwards.
CCCTCAAATTACAGATGAAGGCACTGAGGCTCACAAAGGGAAGTCCCCTCAGTTATTCAGTGGGGATGTAATTAGACCTCGAGTTCTCCTGGCTCCCACACTAGAGCTTTCAGTTAGGCTCGCACAGATCAAGAAGCGCCTAGAATGCCAGGGTAGAGCTAGGTGGTCGTCTCAGTGCAGAGGGAAGCCACTGAAAATTCTGAGTAGGATGTGAGTAGCAAAGGTGAGGCAGAGGCTAAAATAATTAGAAGGTTTCTAGGTTAAGTGACTTGGAAACTGGAAATTATATTTTGATAACTCTAATTTCAAATCACATGGTTTCTGTTAACACAGAATCAGATCCACAAAAATAACGATTAGCCCAATTAAAAACAATCAATTGTTCTCCAAGTAACTATTTGAGTGTAACCTCTTTTAAAAAGTCACGTCTTCAGACAGATTCTAGTTTAAGAGTACATTAAAGAGGGTTGGAGAAAGTCGGCACAGTCTGTAAGGGGTATCAGGTATTCTGAATCTTTGTTTCTCTCTTTGGGAGATGAAGACTTTGTCACTTGAGTACACACCTCATATACCTTGTATTCTCTTCACATCTGACAAAGAGATCAAACACTGACTCTGTTTTTGAGTACTTTACTAGAGGCTTATTTTAGTTACATTTATTTTTAGTTTTACTTTCTTCAAAAGTAGCATCTCCCAGCACCACATATGATAACAGGGATCAACAAGAGGTCACTTTTGGCCACAGACACACAAAGCCTCTCAATCAGCAGTATGAATGCAGGCCAGAGCCACACTTTACAAGCACCATAGCTTTCAAGGGGAGGCAGAGAGGAGAGTAAGGCTGTTTTCCAATCCCAGCTCTGCGGCTCATGAGTCAGCAAGATCTTGGACAAGTCATTCAACGTTTCTGAAGATGATTCTCATCTGTAAAAATGAGCTAGCTAATAATAACTCATCCCAGGTTTGCGATGGTTGTTAGAATTGCTAAAATGACCAGCATGGCTGGCCAGGTAATCATCTTGTTCAACATTAAGCTTTATGAATTGGCTCTCTTAGGAACTAGTTGTTCCTAAGCAACTAGTGCCTGTATTTCAGATGAGTTCTAGAACTGAAGATGTAACAAAGGCACTTCACAGTTTACTTCTCCAGAGTCAATTGTTTTGAGAGCATTACTAAGAGCCTTGAAGGAAGATGTATATTTCCACATCTCTGATTTATGTAAAACTATCCGCCCCAAACCAAAACAGATCCTCTCTCTCTCCCGGTATGGCCTGCTTGCTTCCCAGCTGTTCACATTCCCTCTGGGATTGTTAGAAGCCCTGCTTGCTCCGCAGGACCCAGAGGACAGTAAACAGCTCGGCCAGGTAGGCACCCCACCCACCATTTTATTTTCCTAAATCACTCCTTTAGCTAATATTTCAGGGACAGACACGCGACGCATCTGGCTCCAACCAAATATTTTCAGTCACCTGGGATTCCAAGGTAAATATTTGCCAGTTTGATTGCAGTAACATTGGTAGCGTGAGGCAGCCATTTATCAACTTTCAATCAGGGCGGGCACGCAGGCTCCTGTGCCGTGGCTCCTCCCTCTTCCCCCGTGAGGCCCCGCGCGGGGTCCCGCCTCCGCACTTCCGGCCTCGCCTTGTTCCGCGACCATGGTTGGGAACTGAGCCTTTGTGAGCCCAGTGAGGGTGAAGCCCAGGGCGAGAAAGGCTGCCCCGGTTTGCTTAGTTTCTCCCTTCGCAGAGATCATTTCTTTTTCAACAGGTGTTACCCTGCCTTTCCTTATGCCCTACGACTTGCCATAAGGGTGTTGGTTGTGGCCATTTGGAGGTGTGGAGGTTAGGGTTAGGAAGGTTCTCAAAAAGACTTATGGTGACAGGCGTGTTTTGAGGTGGAAGGGCCCGGGAGATACCTCTTAAGGCCAGTTCTAGTGATTAAGTTGTTTTCTCTGAACACTGGCCCAAGGTTTTGGAGTGTAGTGAATAAACAGTGTCCTGGGCTTTGTGTTTTAAGTCAGTTGCACTTCAGTGAGAATGACTATATTAGCTCTTTTCTTAGAGGCACATTTTATGTAGGAAGAATAATAAAGGGCGATGAGGACACAGGAAAATGAGAATTAGGGGGCATGTGCATTAGAAGCAAACTTCCTGCCCCATTGTCTGGCAGCGTTTCTTAACCTTTTAGGGGTCTATTTTTTGATACTATGAAAACTAAGGACCATGTATTTCCCCAGAAGTTTTGTGGATACAGTATATTGTCTATAGTCTGAGGAGATTCAGGGATCCCCAGAACCCATCTACAGATTCCCACAAGGGGGCCTTGGACCCCAGGTGAGGAAACATTGGATTTTAGGTACAGCATGACCTGGTGCAGGACCTGGACATTCCTTGTTTTACCCAGGGGCAGGACTAGGATGAGGAGGGTGAAGTACATGCCTTGAGCACAAACTGTGAAGGGGCATCAAAAAATTCAGAAATCAAGATAAATAATGTGTTAATGCAATATTTTTTTAAAAAATCTTCAAACTAAGACGGTGGCTCGTCACCTCTTTTTGTAAACAAAACTTTATTCAAACCAGGGTCAGGATTAGGATGAGATGGATGAGGAGGCAGGAGGGTGCAGGGTCACATTCTGTCTTTATTTAAAATTTGGATATTTTGTTTATCGTGGATTTTTTATTTTAAACATAGTGCATTAAGATATTTGTTTCAAATACTGAGTTTTTTGTGACCCCCCCCACCCCTTTAATTTTGTACTGGACACAGTACTTCTTTTGCTTTACCCTAGTCCCATCCCCGCTCGTGTCCAGGACGCTGATCAACTAAAAAACAGATGTAAGTGATCACTTGCTGTGTGCTGAGCCCTGAGCCTTCACATTTCCAGACAGCAAGAGTAGTAGGAAAAACTCTGGTTTGTAAAGGGCATGGAGGTCTAGTCCGGGCTCTGCCATGTCCTGCCGGATGACCTTGGCCAGGTTATTTGACTTTTCTGAACCTCTTTTTACCTGCAGAATGAGAGGGTAAGACTGGATACTTTCCATTTCTGGCAATCTATGGTTCTATGACTTTGAAAGAGATTACTAAGCCAAATTGTTCCTAGAAAACAGCCCTCAGTGAGCACCCAGTTCTACATTCCGGCCTCGTAAGGATTTCCTTGATTTGACTCCTTCATAGAGGGGCTTTGCATACTGCGGCCTTTCATCTGTCTTAAGGTGGGGGCCCTGACCATGAAATATCTCCTGAACCTGAGTACTAACTGCTAGAATCAAATTTTGAGAGCTGAAAAGAGTAAAATGCATAGAGATGATTTTGTTTTAAGGAAAAAGATGTTCAGACAAGTGAAGACAGTTGGCCAAGGTGGCACAGTGCCAGATTCAGAACTAAAACCCTGGCTCTGACTGTGATCCAGTTTTCTTTCCACCACGCTATGATGAGCTATGATGCTTGATTTTCTATTTCCCACCAGAGAATTTTCTAAAAATACTTTGAAGTCTCTCATAATGGTCTCTCAAACTCCTGTTTTGATAGTTTACTCATTATGATGATGCTCCTCAAACAATTCTGTTATTCACCTCGTTTAGAGGGATTGGGAGCCAAAATTCTTGATCAGTGTCTTATCCTTAAGGCCTTTTCTCTTCCAACCTCATCTTGGATGATTTAATTTCTATGGGGAATTTTTTTTTTTTTTATTTTTATTTAACTGTGTGGACCTTGAGAAGGAATATATCTGCCAAGAAGGATTCTCCATGGTTAACTGGGCATAAATTCATAACTAGAATATAGCAGCTATTGCCAATAGAAGCCTCTCACACTCTCTGCATATCAGGGACAAGCCACAGACTGAGCTGCCAGGCTCCAGGACTCTGTTCCTGCTGTCCAAGTCAACCCTTAGGAAGGAGTTCCTAGTATTATCTTTTGACCAATGGGCTGAGATCACCCATCTAATCTGCACAGCCATGCCCTCATTTGCATCTATACTAACCAATCAGAGCAGCTCCATTACAGACAATCAGAATGTGTGAAGCCAATCAAAACAATGATATTTGGACTGATCAAACTGTGCCAGTTTGGACCCCTATTTGCATGAAAATGGAGCAATTAGTATCCAGAGTGAGAACTTCTCTGTAAAAAGTAGCCTCTCATTTGTCTCAGGGGAGTGTACATTTGGTTTCCAAAGGAGGCTGAATTTCTCGCTGGTTTGCGCTATTCTCTTGAAGAAAGTTTCTTCCCTTTCCGCACCCCTGATTTGGGGATTTTGTTGAAATTAGATTGGTGGCAGCGAACTCTTGCTGACAACTGCTACAAGCTATATAATCTTAGAAAGCTCATTTCCTCCTTGTTTCTTTTGAAAGATATTTTTAAACATGAAGAGAAGTGATGCATAACTGCTCCCTGAGGTAGGTACTGTTATTATTTCTATTTTACTGATGAAGAAACTGAGGAACAAAAAGGCTAAGTAACTTGCCCAAGGTCTTCCAGCTAAGTATCAGAACTGGGATTAAAATCAAGGCATCTTGACTCCAGGGGTCTGTGTTTTTAACCAACACAGTGGCCTCTTTTGTAGGCCATTTCACCCCAGCCGTCTAAGGAAATCCCTGTTCTATTGGTGGACACCTTCATCAATTAGAAGACAATTGTCCAACATTTTTTCCCATTATCTAAATAAGAAGAAAGGTGGGGAAAAAAGGAGAATGAAGAACACAAAGAATAAAATACCTCAATCTGCCCTGCCTCTATCAAACATTCCTGACCTACTTCCAGTTCTGTGGGTTTCCTGAAAAGATACAAAGTTCTCTCTTTCAGTTGTGTTTTTTGAAAGTAAGATCTCCACTCTGTGTTTAAACCTTGTTCCAGGAAAAATTTAAGGTGGCTCATGTGGATTATAAAATATGATTAAGTAGCATAAATTAAACATATATGAACATGATCTAGCAATTTCACTTTTAGGTATTTGTCCTTCAGAAATAGTTAAAGGAGCTTACAAGAATAAACATTCAGGAGTTTTTATTGTATCGTTTTTGTAATTATATAAAAAAAGTAGGCAATTTAAATATACATCAATAAGGAAATCGCTAAATAAATAATAAATAATGGAGTAACTTTACTTTGAACTATTCTATAACTTAAAGGTAACTTTTCTTTTTTACAAAAGGTAACTTTTTATGTACTAATATGGAAAGATGTCAGTAACACGATATGGAATTTAAAAAGTAATTTTTGTAACTATATTTGTAAAAGGAATATTTATATGGTGTGCATTGAAAAAGGTTTAGAAGCATATGCGTGGCGGAAGTGATGATAACAAAGGGTGAGAGAATTTTCAGTAAGTCAAGATCACCCTATTAAATTTTAGGCTCAAATGGCATGAGTTTTCTGAGGACCACAGCTCAGGTCCAACACTTCCTTTGTGTTTAACTAATGTTAGTTGAATTGATTAGAAAGCTGGATCATGTCTTCCTATATATTTGTACTTTAAGTTATTGCTAGTACAGTAAATTAACCATCTTAAAAAAAAACTATTCCAAATCAGCTTCCCCCTAAAAAGTATAAAAGTCACTTCTCTGCTATTCAGACTACTTTTAGCTGTTTTCAATGTAGAGCATTAAGATAAACTCCATATATGCTCTGGAGAAAATTTTATTGACATTTTAAAAGTTAGTACTCGATGAAATATCACCTCCACTGTTATCCCAGTGGAGTACAACAGTCTAAAAAATAAATAAACATTTTAAATATGTGATGATAGAAGGAAATCTAACTAAGGGAAGGGAACACACAATGCAATATATATGCCTTACTGTTAAATTGTACACCTGAAACTTACTGGATTTCGTTAACCGATGTCACCCTCTCAAAAAAAATAAAATAAAAAAATAAGTATTTTTTTCTCATTTCAAAAGTTCATTGAAGAAAATGTGGAAAATAAAAGTGTAAAGAAGAAAACAACCTGTAATCCTGTACTGTAAAGAACCTTTAAATGTACTTTTTTTCCCATCATTTTTTCCTATGTGTAGCATTTTTTAAGATTTTTTAATTGTGATAAACATACATAATAAAATTCATGATTTTAACCATTTTTTACTTTTTAATTGAGGTAAAATTGGTACATAACATATTAGTTTCAGGCGTACAACATAATTCAATCCTTGTATATAGTACAAAGTCACAATATGATTAGTTACCATCCGTCACCATACAATTGCCCCCCTTCACCCATTTTGCCCACACCCTAATCCCCTGATAACTACCAATCTGTTCTTTGTATCTATGAGTTTTGTTTTTTCTTTTGTTTTTTAGAGTCTATGTATAGGTGAAATCATATGGTATTTGTCTTTCTCTGACTTATTTCACTTAGCATAATACTCTCAAGGTCCATCCACATTGTTGCAAATGGCAAGATTTTCTTTTTATGGCTGAGTAGTATTCTATTTTGTGTGTGTGTACTGCATCTTCTTTATTCATTCATCCATCAATGGACACTTAGGTTGTTCCCATTATTGACTATTATAAATGATGTTGCAATGAACATAGAGGTGCCTATATCTTTTCAAATTAGTGTTTTCATTTTCTTTGGATAAATATTCGTTCGTGGAATAGCTAGATCATATGGTGATTCTATCTTTAATTTTCTGAGAAACGTCCATTCTGTTTTCCATAGAGGCTGCACCAATTTACATTCCCAGCAATAGTGTATGAGAGGTTCCTTTTCTCCATATTCTCACCAACATTTATGTCTAGTCTTTTTGATTATAGCCATTCTGACAGTTTTGACGTGATATCTCATTGTGGTTTTGATTTGCATTTTCCTGATAATTAGTTATGTTGAACATTGTCTCATGTGCCTGTTGGCCATCTGTATATCTTCGCTGGGAAAATGTCTATTTAGATCTGCCCATTTTTTTAATCGGATTTTTTTTCTTTTGAGTTGTTTGAAGTTATTCATGTATTTTTGGATATTAACTTCTTAACAAATATATGATTTGCAGGTACTTTCTTCCAATCAGTATGCTGCTTTTCATTTGGTTGATGGTTTCCTTTGCTGTGCAGAAGCTCTTTAGTTTGATGTAGTCCCATTTATTTTTGCTTTTGTTACCTTTTGGCATCAGTTCTAAAAATTCAACACCAAGACCAATGTCAAGGAACTTACTGCCAATGTTTTCTTCTAAGAGTTTTTTGGTTTCAGGTGTTACACTCAAGTCTTATATCCATTTTGTGTTAATTTTTGTGTATATGTAGGGTGTAAGTTGGTGGTTTGGTTTCATTCTTTTGCATTTGGAATTCCAGTTTTCCCAACACCATTTATTGAAGAGGCTTTTTTTACTCTATTGTAAATTCTTGGCTGACTTTGTCATAAATTAATTGACCATATGTGTGTGGATCTATTTCTGGGCTCTCTTTTCTGTTCCAATTATCTTTTTATGCCTATACCATACTGTTTTGATTACTATTGCTTTAACATAGTTTGAAATCGGGGAGCGTGATACCTTCAGCTTTGTTCTTTCTCAAGATTGCTTTTGCTATTTGGGGTCTTTTGTAGTTCCATAAACATTTTAGAATTATTTGTTCTATTTCTGCGAAAAATGCCATCGGAATTTTAGTAGGGATTGCACTGAATCTGTAGATTGCTTTGGGCAGTATGGATATTTTAACAATGTTAATTCCTTTTTAAAATTAATTTATTTGTTTTCCAGTTACAGTTGACATGCAATATTACATTAGTTTCAGGTATACAACGAAGTGATTAGACATTTATATAACTTATGAAGTGATCACTCCCTATCAATGTTAATTCTTTTTAATTAAAATTGTTAACATTTTAACAATGTTAATTCACCATTTGTTGAAAGGCTTTTCTTTCTCTATCTGTAGTGCATTTTTTATGCCAGACTTACTCAGGCTGGATGGAGCCCAAGCTGCTTCTCTGGGCTATCCTCACTCTCACTGGTGTGTACTCAAGGGATTATAAAGTTATTCGACTGGAAATAAAGGGAATACACAGTGAACTTGAATCTAGTGCAGAAGAATGGTGGCCCAGCAGAGCCTAGTGCAAGTGATTGTTGAAATATTGACTATAGAGAGCTTGTTGGAATCTCAGCTAAACCATTTTCATTTGTCATGAAATAGAGATGATGAAAGGAAGACTTGCCTCCCTTGTTTTGTCAAACAATAGCATAAATACTGGAATATTATTATGGCTAGTGGACATTATTGTGGTTAAAGTTTATGAGGAAAGTACTGTGTACTGCTATGTGTTAAATGCTTCACATTTATTATCTCAGTACAGCCATACCTTGTTTTATTGTGCTTTGCTTTATTGCACTACATAGATGTTGTGTTTCTTATAAATTGAAGGCAAGAGCTTCCATCAGCAAAAAGATTACAACTCGCTTTATTGCAATACTCGCTTTATTGCAGTGGCCTGGAACTGAACCCACAATATCTGTAAGATATGCCTGTACCCCAAACAGTCTTATTAAGCAGGTCTTATCATTTTCACCATTTTACTATGTCTAAGCTTTTTTCGTTGTTTGTAAAATGAGGAAAATTATATCTACCTTGCAATATTGTTGTAAGGATTAAATGAGAATAGTGCACAGAACATGCATATAATAGCTGCTTAACAGATGGTAGCTCTTTTTACTCAGTCCAGTAAGTGATTCCAATAAGCACAAGCTACATTTTATGAGGATTCTGCTTGGTTTCTAACAATCTTGAATTTCCTGATACTTCGCCTTCAAGGTGAATTGTAATGATTATACTGGTCACATAAGAAAGTCTGATATTATTTATTTATGAGACAATACCTTGTAATCACCCATTTGCCAGGCCAAAGCCAAGAGACTGTTTATTATCAGACACTACAAAGATTCTCCAGTCACTCATCTAGGAAGTGAACAAGTACCAGCAACCCTGGAAACAGCTGCCTGTGTATTTTGGCCCAATATGTTAGTGTTGTTTTAATGTTCCATTGTTTGGGCTGATAATGCCATTTCCTTAAATGCTTTTTCATTTTACTATCTTTGCTCACCTCCTTTATTGATTTTTAAAAAACAATGATTATAGTGAAGATATACAACTGCCTGAGACCAAACTAGAACAGGCAAGCAGGGCTTAAATTAGTTGATACATTAGTATACTCCTTAATGGTTTTAGTTATTCTGGGTCACATTTTCTGGGTGTTATTTGGATGTTCCTTGGCTGAATTCAGGCTACACATTTCCCCTTTGGCTGCAGCTAATAAATTAACTGGCAGTGGGATCAAGTACTGGTCCTCAGTGGCAGCTGGGTCCTCCCTTGGAGCCTCTCTACAATCCCTTCATTTATTGCTAATTGACTTCCTAATTCCCCACAGCAGCTGTTGTAAACCTTTTCCACTTTCCTCCATCCCCTTAATCTTCTCTCCGCTCTCTACACACAGAGCAGCAGGTGATCATGCATCCGTGATCAGTTCTCTTTCCCACTGCCTTTGGGTCCTCTGCCATCTTTACCTCATCTGCCCAAGTTTTTCATCCCTAGGAACCCCTAAACTCTCAGGGCCTGGCTCCTTCATTTACTCTCTCCCAGCTTCAACCTATTCTTTTCTTTCCACCTGTGAACAAGCTCAAATCTTCCTCAATCTATAGAAATCTTACCACATTTCCCTTAAAATTAATTAATTCCCTTCTTAAAATTAATTCCCTTCTTTCAGTACTGGCAAGCTCTTAATTTCCTTTTCCTTATTGCAAAGTAATATTGTAGGAGAAAAACTGAGAAATACGAATAATCGAACATGTTTCAAACACCCATAATCATACTCCTAGAGGTAACCACTAATGTTAACGTTACGGTTTATCTCCTTCTAATTATATCTGATACTCATTTGTTTTGACATTGAGAGCATTCTGAATGTTCTATTCTGTAACCTGACACTTTTCCTGTGTCAGTAAGTATTATTTTACAATGTGATTTTTAATCATTGCATTAAAATTTCAATTGTGGATGCATCGTAATTTATTTAGCCATTTTAAACCATAATCTTAAGATTATTTTCCAGTTATTTGCTATAATTAACATTACAGTACAACCTTTGTTAACAAATCTTTGTACATATCCCTGATTTTTCCTTTAGTACAAATTTCGAAATGGAAGTTCCTGAGTGCATATTTTAAGTATTTGGATACATATTTTATTATAAAATATAAATATTTTGGAACAGTAGTCTCCTATCATACTTCAACTTTAACTCTCAGTCACTAAATTCCAAGCCATCTCTGCCCTTCCACTGTCACCGAAGCTGCTCTGTCAGAAGTCAAGGTCAGCATCAGTTACTAATCACAAATCTTCATTGGCCTTATCCTGCCTAATCTCTTTGCAGCAACTGCCATTTTCTGTTTTCTCTTAAAAATGTTTTTTCCTTATGTTTACCTGAGTCCTTCTACCTCTCTGGTAGCACATTTTTTGGGCTCTTTCTTGGTTCCTTGTCTTCTGCCTGATCTTTTCCTTATTTTCTACTCTTATCTCAGATTTTCAACTGTTGAATTAATGCTAGTGCCACTTGGATCTCAGCATAATCTGATCTGATTTTGGGTCTGCTAGCCTCTGCAGCCTCACATCTCATCATTCTTCCCTGACTGCTTCCCTTCCACCTCTCCTTATCCCTATACCTTATGCTTTAGTCATTCTGAGCTACTTACATTTTCTATGCCTTTGATCATGCAGTGCTCTGTGCTTGGAATTCCCTTCTGCCCTTCTTCACTTGATAAAGCTTTACTTATCTTTTAAGATTCAACTCTTTTGGGAAGTTTCATAACAGCCCTCTACTCCCATTCTTTTATGCTTTGTTGCCCCTCGGCCTGGCTGAGTAGGACAACCTTCCTCATGCTTCTCTCCTCATGCTATGTTATAACTGCTTGTCTCCTTCTCTAGGCTGTGAGCTCCTGGAGGGCAGGAATTGTGACTGTGAGGATTATATCCTCAGAGTGTAGCATGGTACTTGTCATCTAATAGAGATTTATAGTGTGTGTCTTTCATCCTTCTGTCAAATCATAACTCCGATCTTCCTGTGGGAGCCTATCCACTGTCTTACTCTTGAGCCATAGGTTTGGGTGGAACTGACCTAATCCCACTCTAATGGCTAGGTCCTTACCGGACATATTACCTAATTATAGCAAATGACAAGAATTTTTTTTTTTTTTAAAGAAAAGTTTGCTTTCTGTTCTGCGACAGCTATTAGAAGAGATTTATTTCTCTTCCCCTATGTCATGTAGTGTAAAGATTTAAGGTAGAATTGTTTATCTATTTTGCTAGTATGAAGGAGTTCCTGGAACTGCCTGAGAGCTGTGTGTGGAAGATGAAGTTAATATCCTGGAAGACAGAGCAGAGACACAGAGTGAATCAGCATATGCATGAAGGTATGTACTGTTATTTGATTTAACCATCACATGTGTTATGTTTCTCATGTGCCAGGTACTGTTCAGGTTGGTATGGTATGGTCCACACCTGTCGTTTCCCTAGACTCTTCAGGGGTATCTGGAAAAGGTTTGTGTCTAGCAGCTTCTGAACAGAGATACCTAAAGGCTTTTAGCCTCTTGGGAGATAATGAGTGACAGAACCAGTGTCCCCATCTTCAGACACCATGAGCCTTTTCACTTCCATTAAATGAGTTAATATTTATAAAGCAAGTTCTACTCTGCCATTAAATGAGTTAATATTTATAAAGCAAGTTCTACTTGCTTTATAAATATTAACTCATTTAATCATCATACCAATCTTTTGAAGAAGGTACTATTATTATCTCTATTTTATGGCAGAGTAAACACTACATAGAAAGGCTAAATAACCTGACCCAGGTTACACAGCTCATATATGGGGATTTGAAGCTGGGCCTAGTCACCAATCTTATACTTGTCTATCATCGATAGTGGCACCAAAGAAGGACTTAAAGAGCAGGGCTTTCTCTGAAGTCAAACATCTATTTAGTGTGACATCCTTTCTTCATTGTGTTTGAAATCCAGGTGACTGTAGGTCTTGCACCTGGGTGCAGAATGAGGCAGTCACTCAGGCAGACCTTATGCTTTCTTGCCCATGGCTAATTAACACATAGCCTATGATCAGAAATCAGAAAGCCAGATGTTTAAATGTTCCCTGCTCAGAAAAAGCTAGGCAGGAGTCTATCTCTTCATGTGGTTTGTTGGATCATGAAATATGAAGGTTGAAAGGGGCCCTTAAAGATGATCCCTTCTGACCCTCCAAGTAACTGATGGGAAAACTGAGGCCCATTGAGGAACTGTGGCTTGCTTAAAGTCAAAATGAGAATTAGGGATGCACCAGGCCTGGTGCTCTTTCCAAGATGCCCAAGTGTGGTATGTTTGCTGTACTGGTGGTTTGTGGCCCTTTTTATTCAAGACTTTCTAGAACTCAGGATGTACCAAGCCAGGCTGAGAGATTATAGTGACAAGTTTTGGGTCCTGCCCCATTGAGACTAGAAAGCAAAGGGCAAAGGTCAGCTCAGCATAGCCATAAGCAGGATGGAGGCTCTATTACCTAATCCTTCTGCCGAGGATCATTCTGAGTGAAACCTTCCAGAACCCTGGAGATCTTGATGGGCACGTCAAGGTCACTTTTGAGTCTTCATCCTTCTTGATGTCTCAGAAATATTTGACACTGTTACCCCTTCCCTTTTCCTCTGGCTGTTTCTTCTCTGATAAATTTATGAGTTCTTCTTTCTCCATCTGATAGCTGATGTCTATCCTGGACCCCCTCTTTTTCCCCTTGCTATGCTCTTCCTGAGGATGGATAGATGTCATCTATCCTCATGGTTTTAATGATTTACATGCAGCTGTTTCTCAAATTCATATCTCCTAACTGTCTCTCTCCAAATGTCAGTCCCATATATTCATGTTACCAGCTGGGAAGCTCCACTTGGATATTCCATGGGCACCTCAGTTCCTACATAGACAAAAGGGCTCTCATTGTCTCTCTACCTCTCCCTGCCCTCCTAACCCAGATATTTTTTCCTCATGGTCTCTGTCTTAGTAAAAGTGCCACCACCCACATAGCTCTACAGTTGTGACATTCTTGACTTTTCCTTCTCCCATCCCCATAGCCTCTTATCTGGTTTACGACTTCATCACCTGCAGCAGCCTTGTAACTGGTCTCCCTGCTTCAGACTTGTTCCACTCCAACTCATTCTACACATTGTAGCCAAAATTAACTTTTTAATTTACATTTTCAAAAATGTGCATTTTTAAATTATTAAAGTCATACATACTTGTAACAATTTCAAACAATATAGTAGAATATAAAGTAAAAACTGAAAATTGCCCTTATCCCCTATTTCTAACCTCAATGTAGGTGAACAGTTTCGTATATTTCCTATCAGACTCTTTTCTATGCTTGACAAATATTAACTAGGCATCTGCTATAGACTATTTGCCACTTTATTTTCTAGCAATCTAGAACTGCCATTTTTTGCACATGCCAGGCTCTAGGTTCCCTCCTCGATTTTGCTCATGCTTTTTCTTCTGCTCTTCCCTCACTGTCCTTCCACTAGTCAACACAAGCTCATCCTTTAAGACTTAATCTCATTTGTCATCTCCTTGACACCCCTAGAATCAGTGTGTAGGTCCCCCTTTACCACTTTCACTGCATTATCATGCTGCGTTATTATGAGCTCTTTCGTGCTGCTTTCTCCCAATGGGGTGGAGTTTCTTGAGGAAGAGACTGTGCCTGATTCTCCATGGTATTCCCCACACTTAGCATAAGACCTGGAAGAGTGTTCAGTTCACATAATTGAGTGATTATGGCTTTTATTATTGCCTGAGTCTCCTGAAGTACAAGCGCCTTGGTTTGGGGAGGGAGATGTTCTAAGTGGACAGGACTAGAAGCTTCCTGACAGTTCACAGCAAGAACAGGAGATAAGATAGGGGCTGAAGAATAAGAGAAAGTATCCAATAGTGGTGAAAGGAGCCTGGTGCCATTAAAGGAAGGAACATTTTGCACTTCACATATATTATCTTATTTAATCCTTTAAACAGTACCATCCCCATTTTACAGGTGAGAAAATTGAGGACAGGATATAAAGTTCCCTGCACAGGCCCACACGGTGAGTAGCAGAGTCAAGATTCAAACCCAGTTCTGTATGAGTTCAAAGTCCAAGCTGTTATACACTGTGCACATTGGTAATCAGGTTGGTATGGTATGATCCACACCTGTCGTTTCCCTAGACTCTTCAGGGGTATCTGGAAAAGGTTTGTGTCTAGCAGCTTCTGAACAGAGATACCTAAAGGCTTTTAGCCTCTTGGGAGATAATGAGTGACAGACCCAGTGTCCCCATCTTCAGACACCATGAGCCTTTTCACTTCCATATGCCCTGAAAGGGGTGCTAAGGCTTCTAGTTTATCTGAAGGCAGTTAGTCTCTCAGGCTTCTGGAGGAGGCCATCAAAGCCTTTGGGGAGTCTCACCCAGCCAAGCTTTTCCCAGTTCTCCCTCAGACAGCTGTGACTCTCCTTAGTTTCCTCCTGGTCCCTCCCTGGCCCAGATCAGCCTTGGTTGCTGTGTCATTTTAGGACCTGCTAGCCTGAGCAGACCTATGGGGCAAGGGCCCCAGCCCTTTGGTACCTGAGCTTTGGATACTTCTTGGCAGTTTTGAGTACCTTGTGATAGATTGGAGAGAGCACCGTAGGACAGGGATGGGAGGCTAAGGGACTGCTGGAGTAAGGAGCTGTGTCCAGGAGCAGGCCAGCTCACAGTGGATGCTAGTCCTTTAGTCCACAGATGTTTACTGATGCTACCTAGGTATTGTTTGATCTTTGAGGGTATGGATGCTAGGCCTGAGAGAGGCACTGATAGTAATAATAACAGCTACTTTTTATCCAGATCATCAAATTCATTTAATCCTCTAACAACACTGTGAGAGCATTATTAACAGTTGTATTTTATAGATTAGTCAGTAAAAAAATACCTTGAAGCTCAGAGAGGCTACACATAACCACTGAAGGAGTTGGGATTTGAACACAATCTTACATCTGTTTATCTCAAGCCTGCCAAACTGCCTAGGAAATATAAATTCCATTCCCACCATCAAGGAGCTCACAATCCTTGTTTGCTCTGCCCAGCCATTCAACATTGTCTCTTGTCATTGCCCGTCTCACTCTGTGCTCCAGGTGTACTGAAATACTAGCAGTTCCGGCATACATCATGTTATCTCTTATCTCCAGAACTTTATACATGCTGTTTGCTCTGCCTGGAATGCCTTCTACCCTTTCTTTCTCATGCTAACTCCTTTTCATTCTTCTGGTCTCAGCTTGCTTGTCACTGGGCTCGATAAGGCTGGGGACCTCACACTTCTTTTGGGTGGGGACATTGCCTGGTTAACTCTGCACTTCCATTTCCCCTCTTCTCTTGCAGGAAGTTCTTGGACTCTCCAGTTTGGGAAATTCACTCCCCTATAGTTAACCTACTAGTTAATGTGACTGACACCCCTCCTCCCAGCTCCAGGCCTAGGTCTAATTGTTTAAACCAATCAGCATGTCTCATTCTGCCTGTCACTGGGATCAGTTCAGGGATAGGAGTATACTCAGAAACAGTGAACCAAAGAGAAACTAGAGAGTTTAAGAGTTACCATAAGAGTCTATTTTTTTTTCTGTGAGGTTGAATAAGGATGGATGTAGCTATACAGACTGGCTATGAGCAACCTAGAATTTAATAGAGGAGAGGCTAGGGGTGACATTCTGGTGGGAATAGAGACTAGGGAACTTAGCTGCTATTATTAAAAATAGGATATTTTGTCCCCCATATTTACTTTTTTACTTTCAACTTTTTTAGAACCTTGGGCAAGAAAGAGGGGTGCTATTTATGAAGGCCCATTGGAGTTGCAGCATTATCTTTGTAGACACACACACATGGTGTCCGGTCATTTAATACAATATACTTTTTAGGTCATATTCACTTACTTTTTAATAAAAATTAACTTTTAAAATCTGCATTACAAATATTTCCCTAGGTATTTTAATTCTCTGTGACCTTTATAGTACAAAAGTTATAAATATTTATTTAGTCAAATATATCATCTTTTTTAGGGCTTCCAAGTTTCCAGTCTTTGTTATGAAGGTCTCCCCTATTCTCAGTTTATAGTCTAGTCTCCAAAGTGTTCTTGCAATATTTTTTTACTGTTTTACTCTTTACTTTTCTATTTTTTGTCTATTTGGAATGTTATCAATTTGGAATTCTTTGTTCAGGGTACTGTGTTAGTAGGAGTCAATTCCACTGTGAGCAGCTATAACAGAGATCTAAAAAAGAGTGGATTAAACAGAATAACATTTATTTCTCTTTTATATAAAAGAATTCTACTGCAGTCCATTCAGGTGCTATAGTACTCAGGAATCTACACTGCTTTTAGCTTTACATTCTGCTATGCTTCATCTATGGCTCTCATTATTATGGTCCAAGGTGAACTCCAGGCGTCACATCCATGTTCCAAGCAGAAAGATGGAGGAAGGGGTAGATGAGACAAAGGGCACATCTCAGGTGTATCTTAAAGAAATTTCCTAGAAGCTGTTACACAATAAATCTCCTCATCGTACTAGCCATAACTGAGTTATATGGCTATCACTAGCTCCAAGGGATGCTGGGAAATATTTTTATTCAAGACCAAAATTCTAAAGATTATAAAGATTTTTATTCCAAATGAAGATTCCAAGATGGCCTTAATAGATGTCAGGATTAGCAATCAATGGTTTCTGGTGCAGGCACATTTGTGGGGCAGTGGGGGCATGTGATTTTTTTCTGTAGCACTCAGCTACCAGGACAGAAAAAAGAAAAGAGAAGGTGAATGGCACATGGTGCAGAGGTTTGAGAGGCAGAAAAAGGATAGAGATGCCAGGAAGGTATGAGTAAGTGAGCAGTTTGAGCTTGATTGGAAAGGAGAGGAGGCAGTTTAGGGGATGATGGACCAGGAGAAAGAGGAGGGAATCAAAGGATTAATAATCTCAGAGAAACTGAAAAACAGATACACAGCCAGAGGGCTGAGGGGCTGTGTCAAAGAATGGCAGTGACAAGATAAACAGTGTGGCTGTGGCAGTGGATGATGGATTTGGAAGGAAGATCAGTGTCACTCAATGTAGTAAGGTAAGGCATGGCATGTGTGAACTCTCCAAGAGAATGGCAGGAGTAGGGAGACAGAGGAATACGAGGAAGCTGGTAAGCCAGATAGTGTGAGCCCCAAAGGAGTTACACTGGAGGAAAGTAGTGGTCTTGAGGCACAATGGGGTGTGAAGACACTGACCCCACCTTCTGGCTTTATCTGCTGACCCAGGTAGACACACATGTATAAGAAAACAAAAAGTCATCATTAAGGGAATGACCAGGTTTCAGAGAGGTCCAAGAAGAGGAGAGAGCCTTCTGTGAGAAGGTGAAGAATAAAGGGGATTGATTTGCCATGGAACAAGGGATCCACTGGGCACAGAGGAAAGTTTTGGAGGGAAGAGGAGAAGCTGGCATTTGGGAGAAGAGACACAGAACAGTCTTCGTGGGATTGAGAATGAGAGAGAAGAAATGAGAAGGCTTACATTTTGGACAGTGACTTAGGTCTACAAGACGAAACACTGGGGTATAGAGAGTCCCCACAGATCACTGGGGTCAGGTTGTTTGGGGGACCCAAGCTGCGGCTCCAGAGAGAGATGGGCTGTGCAGGACTGATGGCCAGCCGAGGGATGGGCTCTAGGTGGTCAGGGGCCACACCAGGAATTTCCAGAAACCTAAATGTAGAGCAGTAACACGCCAAAAAGAGATCCTTTCCTTCCTAGTAAGCCTCCCTTGCTTAGCTCCTAAGGCTTCCAGGATAAAGTCTTAGCCCAGAAACAACCATCACTCACCCTGTCAGCTCCAAAGAAAATCCTGGCTGCCCAACAATGCCAGGAATCATGCTCTTCTAACATCCATTTTGATTTAAAATCTTTTATGTTTGAGATGGACTTTTCTTTGTTGACAGTGGGCTGGGTTTGGCCTGTTCATTAGGTGTGGAACTCCTGGCTTGTGGTAAATCCTGATTGGAAAACAATATAAACACATTTCCTGGTGAATGTATAAATATATATGGATGTCGGTTGTTCTCCTCCCCACCACCAGTGCACACGTAGAAGCAATTTGAAGCAATTTAGACATGCTCAGCATCTGGCCCTCATAAAAGACCTAGAGTGAGTCATGATTTTTTCAGCAACAGAGAGGGCTTGTCTTGCTTGTGGAGAGAATTATATTTACCTCCCATTCTGCCTGTGACCCTCTCTATTGCTTTATGATGATCAGTCTGATTTGTATGTGAAGAGACTAGTGAGATAAGAATTTGGGGAAGGGGAGCAAGACAAGGAGAAGGAACCAGACAGCAAAGGCAAAACTACCAGTTTTAGGGAGAATGATCTGTTTTTGCTTTTGAGGAGCCAGCAAAAATAAAACAAAAAGGTGGAAAGAGCCTTGTCTTGTGAGTTTTGAGACAGCCTTTCCTACTAGCTGGAGGCCACTCAACCTCTTGGCATCTCAGTTTGCTCATCTGATAATTGGAACCAATAATGGCTGTCCTATCGAGTTGAGAGGGGAAAGGAGAGCTCTTGCTTGAGAGCACTGTTGGGTGCCAGTTGTGGAGCGAGCTTCTTGATGCCATCTCATTTAATGCCTAAGACAATCCATGGGGGAAGTGGCATCAGACCATTCTTCAGCTGAAGGAACCAAGACATGGATAGGCTAAGTAAGCTTGTCCAAGTTCACAAAGCTTATCGGGTCACAAACCCACATCTCTCTGGCTCCAAATCCTGGGTTCGTCCCATTAGTTCATGCTGACATGAAGTCAAAGGACACATTCTAGTTTCCTCTGAGGAAGGAAAAGCACAAGGTGGCTTCCCTACTCCAAGGCCTGAGGTGTCCCTATGTCCTTTCCTTAGAGAAAGCCCAGCCAAGCCTACTTGTTACCTCAGAGCCCTGTTCTCTGTTGTGGGAGCAGGTGGGTTGTTAATCTGATAAACGGCTTCCTGCTAAGGTGGGAGGGTGAGCCAAAGAGCTGCCGAATTGCCCCCCAAAGTGGCAGGTGGGAGACTCTAGTGCCGTCACTCACCAAATTGCTCTAGGACTGTGTTCTTAAAGGATGAGGGCTTTGGAGTCAGCCAGCCCTGGGTAGGAGTCCTGACTCTGCCCCTTGCTAGCATGTGACCTAACTTGTCTAACCTTCAGTTTTCTTATCAGTTAATGTGGAGAATGCTCACCTTAATTGTGCCTAGTATCTTATGTCATACGTACATTATACACAACCAAGTGAAAAGCAGCTGTTGTTTCCATGGAGGGGACCTCCAGGGGAGCCATTAGGACATTGACTAATTTTTGTGTCCCATCTCCTAAATCTACACCATAGTCAGTTATTTATTCATTTGTTCATAAAAAATGTCTTCTAAACACTCTGTCAGCTTCTGGGGAAAAGCATGTATGAGCCCTTGTGGAATCTCCAGTTGAGCTGGAACCACATGATGGGGACATATCTGGTACAGTCACAGAGGGAGCAAGGTCTGGGAATCTAAGCCTGACTACCCTAGTGGGGTCTGTTAGAAAGTCTGGCATTTTAAAGTCCAGGCCTCCTCTCCAGGTGTAATAGGGGTCTTATAGAGTTGTGGGGCACACCTCTTCCTTAGTGGAGACAGGAAAGAGGGGGCTGCCAGACTACTGAGGAAAGGAGGAGGCAGTGCCCTGGGGATGTGTGGTCTCCAAGGCAGTCTTGGGGGTGCTTCCCATCTAATGCTGACAAAAACCCACTACCTTTGACGGAGAGAGACTGATGCCTCTAGCTCAGAGTTTACGGGATAAGTTATTGTCTGAGGCATTTAGAGAGTGTTAGGTGTTGCCGTATTTGCAGCGGATGGTAAATGTATCAGAGAGCTGTTCTAGCTCCCAGCCACACTCACTGACTCACAGGTCACCTTGATGTTGGACAGATCAGTGAGCTCTCCTGTGAAGCAGTAAGACAGGTGCCTGGGTCCAGACATGGAACTTAGAGAAAGTCTGCTTGGTAGGAAGCCCAAGGTGTATCTGTCCTGGGGATTGGGTAGGGGTTAGGCACAGAGTTCCCCCTTCTGAGTTTTCCAGATCGTCCATGATCCAGCCCCTTCCCATCCCCCTCTACTCCACTATCCTGCTTGTTCTTCAGCAGCCAACACCTTCACCAAAATAGCTGGCAGTTTCTCGTGAGCCCCTGAACACTTGGAAGCTCATTCCCACATCACTGATTTTGTTTGCAATTGGATCCCTACTTTTCACTTTTTCAGCCATAATAGCTCATCTCTTAAGCCCAGTTCTCATTCTGCCTTCTCCAGAAAGCTTTCCTTGACCTCTGCAGCACATGGCTGACCTTTCTTCTCTTGCAGCTCTCATTTTAGTGACTGTTTATTAGTGATCTTATTCATTAATTCATTCAATGCATTAACAAATTTTACCTGTTCTATATGAAAAGTACTTTGCAAATCCATCCATATCTATCCATCTCTACTGCTTCCACCCTAGTCACCTCTTACTTAGATTATTAAATACCCTTGTAACCGGTCTTCTTGCTTTCACTCTGCCTTTCTTCAACCCCTCCATACTCTACTGGGCATCCAGTGATCTTTTAAAAAGGTAAATTAGCTCCTGTCACACCCCTGGGCTCTTTCAGTAGCTTCCCAAACTCTTTACTACAGCCCACAGGCTCTGCTAATCTGCCACTTGGGTGCCTTCTCAGCCTCTTCTCATCCAATCATTCCTCTTGACATTTTGCTTCAGGCACCTCAGCCTTCTTTCTGTCAATTCAAAAACCCAAACTGCCTCAAGGCCTTTGCCCTTGCAGAGCCTTCTGCCTAGAATGATCTCAGCAACTCAGTGACTACCTTCTTCTCATTGCTCAGTGTTCTGTTCAGCTGTAACCTCCTCAGTGAGATCTTTCCCGAATACCTTGTCTAAAGAACTCTTGCCTTCCTCAAGTCACATTTTATTTTATTATTTTCCGTTCTATCATTAACATTTTCTGAATTCGTTTTTTTTTAATATTGTCCGCTTTTTTCTACTAAAGAGGAAGTGCCTCCAGAATAGAAACGGTGTCTGTCCTGTTCGTTGCTGTATACTCAGAGTTCAAAATAGTGCTTACCATGTATGACACCAAAAAATATTGCTTAATAATTTATTATGTGGTATTAAATGTCTGCTATGTACGAAGCACTGAAAATCAGTAATTACTACCATTGATTAGAGATAGAAATGCTATCCTTGAAATAGGGTTTCTCAAAGGTGGTCCATGAAACTGGTGGACTGTCAAGGAGTTTGCAAGTGGTTTGATGGTTTTAGAAGAAAAACTGATGAAATAATTTTGTTCACATATACGTAACTAATTTAAAATTTAAGATTT
Organism: Pteropus medius; assembly: GCF_902729225.1. Lineage (NCBI taxonomy): Eukaryota > Metazoa > Chordata > Mammalia > Chiroptera > Pteropodidae > Pteropus > Pteropus medius. Next base: position 21,776,902 of record NW_024350319.1, on the reverse strand, counting down.
CTATAGAAATTACTGTTTTAATGAAATTCATTGCAAGGATTGTATTGGCCAGTTCATCATAGCTAATTTCAGTTATCAACAATAGGTTATTTTGGATAATGTGTTTCACATCACGATAGTGTTAAAATTCTTAATTGTAAAAATCTACCTTTTGCTGTTACTTTTGTGTTGCATGGAATCTCTCAGAACTCAAAAGTAGTTCATTAAAGAGTAAAATTAATGATGAAGATATCAATAGTGCAATACAGAAAAATTAAGTATAAATATTGAATATTGTTACAGTATGAATATACACTATCAATCTGTATGAGCCAGGACAAAATAATCTATAAAAGTGTCGATTTTGCACAGTAAGTAGCTGAAAAAGAGAAACTGCAGTTAAAATAGTAAATATAGTGCTGAATGTTTGAAAATTGGGCTTTATTGGGTTGTAACTGTCTCCAATGGCCTTGTTTCTTGTCACACTTTGTAGTAGCAGAAAGCCATCAAATTTTGACACAATTTTCAAAGTTGGTTACCACTCTGGTAAATCAAGTGATATTTTCCAGAGTAAGTGTAGGAAACTGATTAATTTTGTCAGTACAGGTAGAAAAGAGACCAAAACTACAAAAGAAAGTATTGTACAGAATTGTACTTCTTAGAGCAAAATCACATAGAATTCACATTACTGTGAAGACACTTGAATTATAAGTGAAGTAAATAGTAAGTATTGAGCTTGGAGAGAAAACAGAATAAGCTTTTGGCACAATTTTATCAAAAGAGCCTGTTGAAAGTAAGTAAACAACTAGACGTGGAACTAAATTATGGTTTCAAGCCAGTTATCATTGCGCTGACTATAGTGTGACCTTGGGCAAGTCACTCAACCTCTCTGTGCCTCAGTTACATCATTTGTTGAAAATTGGGTTATTAATTTACCTCAGAAGGTTGTCGTTAGGGTGAACTACTTTAATCTATGTAAAATACTTGGAATAGTGCTTTCTATGAAGTGAGTGCTAAGTGTTACTGTTATAATTATATACCAGCATTAGTTTGAAACATATTAAAAATAAAAATTGTGCTGAATCTTAAAAAAAGTTTCTACTTAATATTGGTGGTCTCTATGTCTTTATATCCCATTAAAGAAATAACCCTGTAAAGTGTATATTATTTTCCATTTTCAAATAAAGAAGCTGAGGCTCAGAGAAGTTAACCACCTGCCCAAGATCAGGCAGATAGTTACTGCCAGTTGCCCCAGTGTTAGCATTTTAATTGGGCCAGGCTGACTACAAACCCCAGTCTTTTCCCATTTTGCCTCCAGTGCTGTGTTTACTGAATATTTTATAAGCCCAATCTAAATCACAAGCTCCTGTGGGCAGTGAGGGAGTGAGCAGGGTACCTCTTCCTCTCTCTACATGCCTCATAGAGAAATTGCACAAGGCAGGCACCTTGGAAAGGCACTCAGTGAGTGGTACGGGATGGGAAGGCCTGGTCCATGGTAAGTGCTCAATAAATATTTGTTGAATGAATGAATATGCTCTGGTTAAGGAGCCCTGGGCAGATGTTAAGACACTCCCCAGGAATGCAGGATGGGGGTGAGGGGAGAAGAGGAAGCTTCAGGGAGACGCTAAAAGCTCCATGCTGCCTGTGCTCCATGCTACTTAGACTCTAAAACTCAGGCTGCCCTGTCAGGCCTGCCCACTCCCATCTCTCCCCCAGCCCACCCCTCCTCCAAGGGCCTGGGGCTGAACAAGATGAAACTGAGTGTGACTGCATTTATTTATCTAGTAAATTCCATGTATTCCTGAAAAGTAATCCAGAAACCTTCACAGACCATCATATTAATACCAACTTTATTACTTCCACTCCCCAAATGGCTCAGAACCCAACGTGTATGAGCTAGAAAGATCTTCATTAATAGCTTCTTCTCCCACTTAGTAAATATTCCTTCTCTGTCTTAGAGGTTTTCCCTGAGAAACTGTTAATGAGACTGAGGTTGTTTTCCCAAACTGAAAAGCCAATGGCTACTCAGTAGCCTCATGGTTTCTCAACCTCAAACCAAGTGTGGTGACTTCAAACAAAAGATTTCTGGGCCTTAAAACCAAATTGCACTCTGACTGAAACCAGACCCCATCCACAAGTTCAGCTCTCCCTGGCAATGACCCTTGTTCTGCAACAGAAGTGGAGCTGGAGGGATCTCGGTTTTGCTCACCCAGATAGGGTGGCTGCCCTACTCCCAGGTGGGTTTTGATTGAAAGAGTCCTGTTTTGAGCTCCCTCTCTCTTCAAAGCTCATTGGGCTTTTTCGTTGCCATAGACTAGTAGTTTGAGACTTGGTTTCCAGGAATTGCTCTGCTAAAAGTGGCTGACCTTGTGATCAGGACCTCTCTGGGTCTTTGTGTTGTTTTAAAGTGAGGGATTTAGATTAGCTCAGTGATTTTCTTTTCCCTAGAAGCAAGACTTTTTGTACAAAGGAAATCTATCTGGATTCCCAGTATGGAAAAGAGGTAGAGCTGCTCTGGACTCTCCCCATGTGTGGCAATACTGAATGTGACTCTAAAATTCTGTGTTTTATTTTTTTTCCCCCCAAAGACAGATGATATGTTAATAAGATAATGGGAAAAAGACAAGAAAAAAATATGGATGTGGTAGGGAGCAAGTTAATAGATCATAGGCTATGCTTTTCCACATCAAACATGAAGATAAAAAGTATTATATATTAGTAAATTTTCTCCTAAGGCTTATAAACTATGACATGAAATTATATTGTACATATACCAGCTTCAAAAGAATAACATTTTAGTACCTTATATGGACACTGTCGTGACTGTATGACCCTAGTAAGGGGTCAAATGCGCATCCAAGGGTTTGGCTTTTCCTGCTCATCTAAATAAAGTTTTCACTGTTGCAACTTCATTTTATTGCTCTTATTTTTGTTACAGGCCCTATGAGCTTAGTTTTGTCAAGGGACACCCAGAAAATAACCAGCTTCCACTTTCTTTAATTATGCAAACTAGAGCTAGGTGACTGAGATCTAGCCTTTCCTCTGCAAGACAGAGGGAGTTTTGCAAGCCCTAGGGGAGTACGGAATTTCCTGAAGATGTTGCAGGGTGGCTGGCTTTGTTCTGAAGTCATACAATATTCTCCTTCAGTTTAGTTATGACTGCAGAAGTGCCAGGAAGCAAACTGAAAACTAGCACCTTGGAGGGGGCTTCTCTGTGGGCCCCGGAGGTGAGACCAGCTCATTTAGAGGGAAGGGCTTGGTGCTGCTGGTTCATCTGAAGGCATTTTGATCCATTCCCGTCTCCCAGTTCCTTCACTGGTTATGTTTTCTAAAACAGGTGTTTTTACTGAGGGGAGGACACATGCAAAGTATTGATAGAACAGATACCTGGGTGGGTTGAAATTTTACAAAAGTTCTTATTTTGCTAGTTTAATTTGGTAAAGAACACATGAATTCCCAAAGAAAACGAGCTTTATTAAGGAAGAAAAAATTTCGTCAGGTTATTTCATCAGCAGTCACACAGGTGTCCCTGGACACTCACTGCCCCATACCTCTTAGCCTCCATGTTGTGCTTCATTGAAGGAGGCCCTGGACAGCAGAGGCCCCAGGGGTCAGTCCTTACTTCACTCACGCCTCCCTTGGCACATTTCAGATGAAAGTCACCGTTGCTCCTCACCTCACTCAGTCTGGGAGAGTGGGCTTCTAGGTAGTTTTTCTTTTTCTACCAAGGCTTATAATGTGAGACTATTAAACATTTCAGATTTCAGAATGGCATCACTTTCCTTGGGTCTAGTTAATCTTTAGAGAAGTGATACTGTTCTCTAATGAGTAGGAAGATCACCTGGTGTTTGGACATGACTATAACCAGAAGATGCTAGATAATACCTTACAGACTCTACTAATTATATTAAGTCTGGTTGGATATTTATGTGTTTGAGAATCTCATGGAAATGAAATTATTCAAAGGAGAAAATTTTAAAGTCATTCTCTGAATAGAACAGCATATAAACCAGTTCCTTATTTAAATAGAAAGCGAAACTGAATAACAGTTTACTTTTCATAATAAAAGCTATTTACAATTGAAGTCTTCTTCACTGAAAAACTAACAAGGTTTTCGTTAAACATCTCTTCTTGTTCTTTGAAAATTGGAGTTCACGAGGAAACCTGGGGGTTATGTTTTATTAAGGTGATATTTACTTCAATAATGAAGAATGCCACATGAGGGTCAGGGAATGGTGTTCCAGAGAGGAGACTGTAGGTTCTGAGTCAGCAGAGCATATGACTGAACCAGAATGGACCATAAGACATCTGAGACCTGGGGAAGCAAGGATCTTTCTCAGGAAAACTGAATTCATATGTTTTTCATTTGTAGGGTGGTATAGTCACTTTCCAGCCCATCTGCTTGAAAATACATTACTGCTCCGGTAGAATTCTAGTCCTTTCAGCCTGTTCCAAACCCTAGTTGACCCCATCTTCTTAATCATGTTTGCAGCTTTTCTCAGGCGTTTTCTCCAACTTCAGGCTTTTGTATCTTAAAAAGAACACACCCTGGGCCTTACCTGCCTCTGGGCCTTTCCTCTTGAGGCTGCCGGTATGGGGCAGTACCTCCCCCTTTCCACCCTGCTGTTTCCACTTCCATACCATCACAAACGTCCCCTCTCTGACCACCACAGCATACTCTGCCTTTTAGGTTATGTGACCATATAATTTAATGTCTAAATCAGAATACTTTGGAAAGTAAAAGCTTGTAAGTAATAATGATGCGTAATTAATGGATATGAACTGGGGACTGTCCCAGGCAAACAGGATGTTCCTTTTTGGGGCATTTACCCTAGTTTTGCCTCCTTCCCATAGGCAGGCTGAAGATTCTGAGGGCCATGACCATCTTGTTTTTGCACTCCTTCTCGTGTCCAGCCAGTAATTTTTTTAAACGAAATTTATATTTTGAAAAAACTTTAGATTTACAGAAAGTTGCAAAGATAGGACAGAGTTCCTGTATACACTTCACCCAACCTCCCCCGTTGTTTACATTTTGTATTTTCATGATACATTAGTTAAAACTAAAAAATTGCATTGGTTTATTACTATTAAACTCCAGACTTTTATTTGGATTTCCCGTTTTTCCATTAATGTCTTCTTTCTGTTTTGATCTAGATCAGGATACCATATTGCATTTAGTTACATGTCTCCCTTGGTCTGTGACAGTTTTTCAGTCTTTGTTTTTCATGACCTTGACAGTCTTGTGGGGTGCTGGCCAAGTTTCCTGTAGAAATGTCCCCCAAACTGGATTTGTCTGTTTTCTCATGGTTAGACTGAGGTTATGGTTTTGGAGAATGCCATAAAGGTGAAGTGTTCTCATCACACTTATCAGGGGCACATGATATGCACAGGACATCACTGGGGATGTGAAACTTCATCACTTGGTGAAGGTGGTTTTTCCCTTCCCTATTTGGGAGCAAGTCACTAAGTTTAACCCACTCTCTAAGGGTGGACTATGCTCCACTTCCTGGAAGGGATAGTATCTACATATAATATTTATTTCAAAATCAATATTTTCTGACAACCGTTATATCCATTTTCTTTAAGGGCCTGTGGAAGAACAGCTTAAGGTGACACTCAGTGATTTTTCCTACCCATTCAGTGGCCTGAGCAGTGAGAGCAACAGACCAGTCTTATCTTGTATTTTTGTTCCCCCAGCTTTAGAACTAGCCATTTTCCCAAGAAACCTTGGTTCCTTTTATTGGAAAATGACATTTAGAAACCAAGATCTAGCACAATTCTTTGAGCTGAACTGAACTCCACTTCAGTCCTCACAAGCTAACATAAACCTGGCAGTAGTAGTATGGGAGGCAGATGCAACACCCCAAAAAGCTGCTGGCTTTGTAGTAATCTGGTGGCTGAGGTGGTAGTGGTCTATTTGGCTTTCTAATGTTTCTATAATGAACTACTGGCTCCTTACCTGAGGGCCCTAGACCTGCAGGGTATGGGAAACAACTAAAGAGGTGTCTCTGGGCACAGAGGGAAGAGGGGGATACAGCAGCAACTTCCCTTCTTTACCCTGGAGAATTGTTACTAGTAGGTCAGAGGGAGGGGCCCTGTCATTATTTATGATTTTCTAAAATTTATTTTTAATTTTTTTTAGGTATAACTGACATGTAACATATTAGTTTCAGATATATAACATAATGGTTCGATAATTTATATGCATTGTGAAATGATCACAATAATTCTAGGTAACATGACACCATATATAGTTCCAAAAACTTTTTGTGGTAAATTTTGAAATCTATTCTCTTATCAACTTTCAGATATGCAATACAGTATTAACTGTAGTCACCATGCTGTACATCACATCCCCAGGACGTATGTATTTTATAACTGGAAGTTTGTCCCTTTTGACAACCTTCACCCATTTTGCCCACTCCTCATCTCTGGCAACCACTAATCGGTTCTCTGTATCTGTGAGCTTGGATTTTTTTCATTAATTAATTTTTAGATTCCACATATAAGTGAGAGCATTTAGTATTTGTCCTTCTCTGCCTTATTTCACTTAGCATAATACCCTCTAGATTCATCCATGTTGTCACACGTGACAAGATTTCATTCCTTCTTATGGCTGAATAATATTCCATTGTATATACCACAATTTCTTTATCCATTCATCCATTGATGGACACTTAGGTTGTTTCCATATCTTGGCTTTTGTCAATGATGCTGCAGTGAACATGGGGGTGCATATATCTTTTCAAGTTAGTGTTTTTGCTTTCTTCTGATAACTACCCAGAAGTGGAATTACTGGATCATATAGTTATTGTATTTTTGAGGAACCTTCATACTGTCTGCTGTCACGGCTGTACCAATTTACATTCTCACCAAGAGTATGCAAGGGTTCCCTTTTCTCCACATCCTCTCCAGCACTTGTTATTGCTTTCGATAATAGCCCTTCTAACAGTTGTGAGGTGATATTGCATTGTGGTTTTGATTTGAATTTCCCTGATGGTCAGTGGTGTTAAGCATCTTTTAATGTACCTTGTAGTCATCTGTTTATCATCTTTGGAAAAATGCCTATTCAGATCCTCTGCCCATTTTTTAACCTATTTCCAAGACTACTCACCAGCAGCGCTTGTAGCTGCAGCGTTTACCTCAAACTGCGCAGATTACAGTCCTAACTTCACTCCCAAAGTTTAACACAAAATATTTCACTTTTATTATTTTCACATTGCTCTAGAGTATCCATAGTCTTTGGAAACAAATGACATCATTCTATTTATAGCATTCTGTTTTTAGTAGTGGTATTTTCATTTACAATATATAGTAATTCTCGATCGCATATAGTAATTCTCAATCGCTGAAAATGTCAAATTCGTTGCATTCCTACATGTGATGTTAACACTGTTTTCGAATAGCTGTCAGCCGAAGATTTGATGAGTCCAATTTATGTATACATTTGTTACATTAGGATTAGAGACAAGCTGTTTAGAAATGACTCCAAGAAGTTTTTATATTTCATTTTCACATTGAAAACCAGATTTGCTTTAGCTTCAGAGCATTTATATAAAATTAATGCTAGCAGCGAGCTGCATTTTTTTTCCTAAATGAGAAATGTGTTTATTTTTTTTTTGCTATTGAGTTGTATGATTTCTGTATATATTTTGGATAGTAACCTCTTATCAGATGTGTATTTACAAATATCTTTTCCCCTTCTGTAGTTCCTTTTTGTTGGTTTTGTTGTGCAGCTTTTTAATTTGATGGGAGTTTTATGGTTTCATGTCTTACATTAGACTTTAATACATTTTTAGTTAATTTTTGTGTATGGCGTAAGATAGTCCTGTTTCATCCTTTTGCATGTGGCTGTCCAGTTTTCCCAATGCCATTTACTGAAGAGACTATTCTTTCTCCATTGTATATTCTGGCTTCTTTGTTGTTAATTGACCACATATGTGTGGGTTTATTTCCGGGCTTTGTATTGTTCCATTGATCTGTGTCTGTTTTTATGCCTGTACCATACTGATTACTGTAGCTTTAATATAGTTTGGAATCAGGGAGCATGCCTCCAGCTTTGTTCTTTGTGGAGAGTGTTTTGGTTATTCATGGTCTTTAGTGGTCCCATACAGTTTTAAACACTGTTTGTTCTATTTTTATGACAAATACTTTTGAAATTTTGATAGGGATTACACTGAATCTGTAGATTGATTTGGGTACTATGGACATCTATAATTTTTAACAGGTTTATTAAAACAATTTATATACAGCAAGTTCACCTGTTTTAAGTGCACAAGTCAATTATTTTTAGAGTTTACAAAGTTGTGCAAAAAAAATCACAATTTAGTTTTAGAACATTTCATCACCCCAAAGAGATCCCTTGTGCCCATTTGCAGACAATCCCTGTTCCCACCCCTGGCCCATGCTTTAAAGATTTTCCTTTTCTTACATTTTATAAAATGGAATCATACCTTATAGGATTTATGTGTCAGACTTATTTCACTTAGCATAATGTTTCTGAGGTTCATCTGTTATAGCATGTATCGGTACTCCACTGTATGACTTATTTTTCTTCAATTACAGTTGACATTCAATATTTTATATTAGCATCAGGTATACAGAATAGTGGTTACATATTTATGAAGTGATCCCCCCATTAATCTAGTAACTCACTGGCACTATGCATAGTTATTAGAATATTTTTGACTATATTCTCTATGCTGTACTTTACATCTCTATGACTGTTTTGTAACTACCAATTTGTATTTCTTAATCCCTTCACCTTTTTCAACCAGCCCCCAACTGCCTTCTGGCAACCATCAGATTGTTCTCTGTTTGTTCGTTTACTTTGTTCTTTAGATTCCACATATAACTGAGATCATATGGTTAGTCTTTCTCTGACTTATTTCACTTACCATAATACTTTCTAGATCCATCCATATTGTCAAATGGTAGGATTTCATTCTTTATTATGGCTGAGTACTATTCCATTGTAGATATGTACTACCTCTTCTTTATCCAGTCGTCTATCAATGGACATTTAGGTTGCTTCCATATCTTGGCTATTGTAAATAATGCTTCAGTGAATATAGGGGTGCATATAACTTTTCAAATTAGTATTTTGGATTTCTTTGGATAAATACCCAGAAGTGGAACTGCTGAGTCATAAGGTAGTTCTGGGTTTTAATTTTTTGAGGCACTTCCATACTGTTTTCCATAGTGGCTGCACCACTTTGCAATCCTACCAATAGTGCACAAGAGTTCCCTTTTCCTCACATCCTCACCAACGCTTGTCATTTTTTTGATTTATCGATGATAGCCATTCTGACAGGTGTGAGGTGGTAGCTCATTGTGATTTTAATTTGCATTTTTCTCTGATGATTAGTGATGCTGAACATCTTTTCATGTCTTCTGGCCATCTGTACATCCTCTTTGGAGAAATGTCTATTCAGGTCCTCCGCCCATTTTTAAATTGGATTAATAGTTTTAGTGTTATGTGAGTTCTTCATAAATTTTGAGTGTTAACCCCTTGTTGGATATATCATTGGTGAGTATGTTCTCCCATTGAGTAGACTGTCTTTTCATTTTGTGGGTTTACTTTGCTATGTGAAAACTGTTGTTTGATGTAGTTCCACTTATTTTTGCTTTTGCTTCCCTTGTCTGAGGAGATGTATCAGATAAAATATTACCCAAGAGCAGTGTCAGAGAGTTTACTGCCTATGTTTTCTTCTAGGAGTTTTATGGTTTCAAGTGTTGCATGTGTTTAATCCATTTTGAGTTTGTGTATATGTTGTGAGAAGGCAGTCTAGTTTCATCCTTTTGCATGTATCTGTCCCGTTTTCCCAACAGCACTTATTGAATAGATTGTCTTTACTCCATTGTATATTCTTGCTTCCTTTGTCATATATTGACCATCTAGTCTGTTCCACTGCTCTGTGTGTGTGTTTTTATGCCTGTATCATGCTGTTTTTATTACTATAGCCTTGTAGTATAGTTTGACATCAGGTGGTGTGACACCAACTTTTTTTCCCTCAGGAGTACTGTGGCTATTCAGGATCTGAATAAATTTGTGGTTCTGTATAAATTTTAGGATTATTTTTTCTAGTTCTGTGGAAAATGTCATTGGTATTTTGACAGGAATTGCACTGCATTATTGATTGCTTTGCATAGTATGGACATTTTAACAATGTTATTTGTTCCTATCCAAGAGTACACTATATGTTTCCATTTATTTGTACCTTCTTCAGTTTCTTTCTTCAGTGTCTTATACTTTTCTGAGTACAGGTCCTTTATCTCCTTGGTTAAATTTATTCTTAGGTACTTTATTCTTTTTTATGAAATTGTAAATTGGATTGTGTTCTTAATTTCACTTTCTGATAATGTTAATGGTGTATAAAAATGCAACTGATTTCTGAATGTTAATTTTGTATCCTGCTACTTTATTGAATTCAATTTCAGTTCGAAAAGTGCTTTGGTGGAATCTTTTAGGGTTCTCCCTATAGTAACATATCATCTGCAAATGATGACAGTTTGACTTCTTCCTTTCAATTTGGATGCCTTTTCTTTTTCTTGTTAGATTGCTGTGGCCAGGACTTCCAATAAGACTATGTTGAAAAAGTGATGAAAGTGGACATCCCTGTCTTTTCCCTGATCTTAAGGAAACATTTTAAAAAAAATTCTAACTGAATTATATCTTTTTAAAAAATATATGTTTTTCAATTAGAGTTGATATACTGTATTAGTTTCAGGTGTACAATAGTGATTAGACATTTATATAACTTATGAAGCAATCACCTTGATAAATCCAGTATACACAGACACTATACATAGTTATTACATTACTATTTTCCCCATGCTATACTCTACACCCCCATGACACTTTTATAACTACCAATTTGTAACTCCCATGATACTTTTATAATTACCAATTTGTAACTCTTAATCCTCTCCCCACCTTCGCCCATATCCACCCCTAATCCAGCAACCATCAAAATGCTATCTATGATCTTGTTTCTGTTATTCTGTTCTTCAGATTCCATACATAAGACAAATCATATAACATTTGTCTTTTTGTCTTACTCCACTCAGTACAATACCAAGTCCATCTATGTCGTTGCAGATGGCAAGATTTCACTCTTATGTCTGAGTAATATTCCATTGTATATATGTACCACTTCTTCTTTATCCATCCATCTATTGATGGACACCCAGGTGGCCTCCATATCTTTGCTACTGTAAATAATGCTGCAATGAACATATGGATTCTTCTTTGTCTCTTATTATAACCTTTGTTTAAAAATCTATTTTGTCTGGTTATTAGCATTGCTACCCCCCAGCATTTTTGTTTCCATTTTCATGAACTATCTTTTTCCATCCCTTTCAGTCTGTGTGTGTCTTTTGATCTGAAGTAAGTCTCTCGTAAGCAGCATATCTAAGGGTCTTATATTTGTAGTATTTTCTTATAATCCTTTGTATTTCTGTGGTGTCAGGTGTCATTTTCATTTCTAACTTATTTGGATCTCTTTTTCTTGATGAGTCTGGTTAAAGGTTTATGAATTTTATCTTTTCAAAGAACCAGCTCTTGGTTTCAGTGATCTTTTGTACTGCTTCTTTTAGACTCTATTTTGTTTATTTCTGCTCTCATCTTTATTATTGCCTTCCTTCTCACTTTTTGTTTGCTGTTCTTTTTCTAGTTCCTTTAGGTGTAGGGTTAGACTGAGATTTTTTTGTTTCTTGAGGAAGGCCTGCATTGCTATGCATTTCCCTCTTAGGACTGCTTTTCATTGTGTAAAGATTTTGGGTCATCATGTTTTCATTTGTCTCAACGTTGTCGTATCTTTTGATTTCTTCTTTGATCTCATTGTTAACCCATTCATTGTTTAGTAGCATGTTATTTAGCTTCCTTCTGTTTGTTTTTTTCAATTTCTTTCTTGTAACTGATTTCTAGTTCCACGCCATTGATGGCTGATGAAGACACCTGATATGATTTCAATATTCTTAAATTTCTTGAGGCATGTTTTGTGGCCTAACACGTGATCTATCTTGGAAAATGTTGCACATGCACTTTAAAAGAATGTACATTCTTTTGCTTTGGGGTGAAATGCTCTAAAAATAGCAATTAAATCCATCTGGTCTAATGTGTCATTTAAGGCCGCTGTTTCCATGTTTTCTGTCTGGAAGACTTATCCATAGATGTCAATGGGGTGTTAAAGTCCCCTACTATGACTGTATTACTGTCGATCTATGTCCGTCAATACTTGCTTTATATATTTAGGTGCTCCTATGTTGGGTGCAAAAATGTTTACAGGGGTTAGAGCCTCTTGTTAGATTGATCCTTTAACATTATGAAATGTCCTTCTCTTATTATAGCCTTTGTTTTAAAGTCTATTTTGTCTAAGTATTACTACCCCAACTTTTTAAAAAATTTCCATTTGCATGAAATATCTTTTTACATCCCTTTACTTTGCCTGTTTCTTTTGATCTGAAGTGGGGCTCTTGCAGACAGCATATGCATGGGTCTTGTTTTCTTATCCATCCAGCTACCCTATGTCTTTTGATTGGAGCATTTAATCTATTTACACTTAAAGTGATTATTGATAGATATGTAGTTACTGCCATTTTATTATTCATATTTTTTGTCTTTTTTTCTTCTTAAGAAGTCTATTTAAGACTTCTTTGTAGTATGGTTTGGTGGCAATTAACTCCTTTAGTTTTTTCTTGTCTGGGAAGCTCTTTATCTCTCCTTCAATTTTAATTGATAGCCTTGCTGGGTAGTCTTGGTTGTAGGTCCTCACTTTTCATCACTTGGAATATTTGTGCCAATCTCTTTGGGCCAGCAGAGTTTCTGTTGAGAAATCAGCTGACAGTCTTATGAGAGCTCCCTTGTAGGTAACTGCTTTTCTCTTGCGGCTTTTAAGATTCTGTCTTTAACCTTGGGTAGTTTAATTATGATGTGTCTTGATGTGGACCTCTTTGGGTTCATCTTATTTGGGACTCTCTGTACTTCCTGGACTTGTCTATTTCCTTTGACAGGTCAGGGAAACTGTCATTATTTCAAATAGGTCTCAATCTCCTGCTCACTTTTTCTTCTGGTACCTTTTGGACTTTGTTTATCTATATACCAGTTAACGCTTATTTGGGTTGTTTCCCAAATATGGTTAATGCTACTATGAACATATGCCTGCAAGACTGTGTGAACGTTTTCATTTCTTTTGGGATGGAACACCAAGTGGAATTTTTTAGTCATATGGTAAACTCATGTTTAAGAAACCATGAGACTATTTTCCAAAATAGCTGCAGTTTTACATTCCCACCAGAAATGGATTAGGGCTCGTTTCTCCACATCTCACCAACACTATGATAGTATGTCAAGTGGTATCTAATTTTGGTTTTAACCTGCATTTCCCTAATGACTAGTGATGGTTAGGATCTTTTCATATGCTAAGCCATTTGTATATGTTCTTTGCTGAAATGTTTATTCAATGTTTTGCCCATTTTAAAAGTGAGTTGTCTCATATTTGTTTTAAGAATTCTTTAGTTTGGATATAAGTCCTTTATAAAATATAATTTGAAAATATTTTCTCAGTCTGTGGTTTATCAATTTATTTTCTTAATGTTTTTTTGAAGTGCAGAAGTTTAAAATTTTGATGAAATCCAACTTATGTGTTCCTTTATACACTATACTTTTGGGATCTTATCTAAGAACTCTTTTCTTAAACCAATGCCATGTAGGTATTATCTTGTTTTCTTCTAAAAGATATATAGTTTCTGCTTAACATTTAGGTCTCTGATCCATTTGGAATTTATTTTTGCATATAGTAGGAGGTAAGGGTCTAAATTCATCTTTTTTGCATCTGATACTGAAATATTTCAGCACATTTGCTGAAAAAACTATCCTTTGTACATGGAAATGCCTTGGTAGCTTAGTTGAAAACTAACTGACCATAAATATGAAAGCTTACTTCTGGACTCTAAAGTTCTGTTTCACTGATCTTTATATCAATACCACACTGTCTTGAATACTGTAGATTTGTAATTTGTAGTAAGTTTTGAAATCAGGAAGTGTTCTGCATTTTCAGAATTGTTTTGGCTATTCTGGATCCTTTGCATTTCCCTAGAAATTTTAGGATCAACTTGCCAATTTTTCAAAAAAGCCTGTTGGGGTTTTGACAGGGATTGCATTGAACTATAGATTAATTTGGAGAGGACTATCACCTTAACAATGTTGCATCTTCTAATTTATAAACATGGAATATGTTTATATCTTTAATTTCTCTGAATGTTGTATAGTTTTCATTGTACAAGTCTTATACTTCCTTTGTTAAATTTATTTTTAAATATTTCATTCTTTTGGTGCTATTGTGGATAGAATTGTTTTCTTAATTTAATTTTTGGATTTTTCATTGCTAGTATACAAAACACAATTGATTTTTGTATACTGATGTAGCCTGTGACCTTGCAGAGCTTGTAGTTGCCTGTTTGTCGAGCTCTCTGTTCCACCAGGCTGCTTTCTGGCCCCTTTTCATGGCTTTGCTTTTAGCGGCTGTTATTTTTTCCCACTGTCCAAGAGTACAGATCTCGTTTTGTTTCTTGGCCCCCTTGTAAAGCTCCTCAAATTGTCTGTCTGAGGCCCTCCGCAGCCCCAGCTACCCTGGAGGCCCTGCTTACTTGCATGCTTCATATCCATTTTGAAGCAGTGTCAATTCTAGAGATTATCTCTCTTCAAAACAAACTACAGATTCATTTTTTTTTTTTTTTAAATTTCTTCGAGTCCAGAAAGTTTTCAGATACTCTTGTTTTGGACTTGTGAGGTTAATCACATTCTAGCACAGTCAGCTTCTTTAAAAGAATAATGACTAGACTTCCAAATGACTTTATCTTAGATTGTATTTATTAACTTCTTTACCAGAATCTAGAGTTTTGATTATGTGGCCAAAATAAGACTTTTCTCAATTTTTCAGTCAAGTGATGTGATGGCTGGAATCATCCAGAAAAAATACAAGGTCGTATTTTCTTGAGTATTCATTTAAGCTTCAATTTAAGACTTCAACTTTTATTTCCAAATAAATAAAAATACTATGTCTTATAGCCAGAGATGCATGGACTTGGTTATCTCTGTTGGGATAATGGTTCTCCTCTATCTCGGGAAGTCACTCTGTACAGGTAAGAGATGAGAAAGCAGGGGGTTGAAATCTAAAAAGGTAAAGATTTTTCTGGAAACAAAGCTAGTTATCAGTTACCACCAGACCATCACTGTGGCTAGAATTCCGGAAATGATGAATAGTTCATTTTTAATTCATTCTTCATGGATTATACCTGTGAAGCAAAAAAGGACAGTCTGAATAAAATACCTATTTTACCAGGTTTTGGGAACATTGTGTTGCTTTCCCAATATGTTTCATTTTCCCTCATTATGTAGCAATAATGATTTGGATGGAATACACCCAAGGTCATATTCAGCTCAAGGATTAGGCCTTGATGAGTCTAGGTCAATAAGAAAAGCCTCTCTCTGACTCCCCAAACATCCCTTCCCAGAATGAAAGGGTTAGCTCGGAGTATTCTTATGGCCATATGGATTGGTTTAGGGGTGTCTTCAATTAGTGTGAAGTTCAAGACTCTCACTTGGGACAGTATAGTATACAATATGTAAAGCTGGGACCTACTAAGCAACTTTGACATCGTCAAAGTAGTAGACAGCTTCTAAGATGGGCCCCCAATGATCCTTGCCTCTTGATATTCATGCCCTTACACAATCCTCTCACCTTGAGTGTGGGCAAGGTGATGAGTTTCTAACCAGTCATGGTTAAAGCAGCAAAAATGCTGGGATATCACTTTTGAGCTTAGCTCCAAAAAGAGTGTGGCTTCCATCTTGGGTACTGTCTCACTTGCTCACTCTGAGGGAAGCCATATGCCAGGTTGTGGGGTGCACTACGGAAAGGCCCATGTAGCAAGGAACTGTAAGCAGTCTCTAGACGACAGCCAGTGAGAAACTGAGGCCCTGAATTCAACACGTCTGAGGAACTAAATCCTGCCAACAACCACACAGATGAGCTTGAAAGGGGATCTTCTTCCAGTTGGGCCTTCAGATGACATCATAGCCCTAGCAGAAAGCTTAATTGCAACCTCATGAGAGATTGGGTCAGAAGCCCTAAACTAAACTATCTCCATATTCCTGACTCACAGAAATTGAGATTAAAAAAAAAAATAGTTTTAAGTCATTAAGTTTTGGAGTAATTTGTTAAGCAGCAAAAGATAATATATCACCATAAGAAAGATTAGTTTGGGCTGGATTTTTTCCCCATTATTTGTAACTGAAAGCATATTAACATATACTAGGTAGTAGTAATTTAATCTTGAGAAGGTTAATAGACATTAAAATCTTGATGTTTAAATGAACTTATAGCTTACAAAAAGCATGCAAACAGAACAAAATTGATCTGTGTACTCACAACCATCGCCATTTCTCATGTGGAAAATTAGATCATAAGGCCAATTCATTCAGAATTCTTTATAATACTGACAAAGCCTGGGAAAGAGTTTGATTACTTACATAAACAGTGGTCACAGGGAACTCCTAAGATGACTTAAAACATCTTGTTGAAAGTCTTTTAATACCATCTGTTTACATGTTTTAAATATGCTAATTAGAATGATAAATTGCTACCTATTCATTGAAGGAGGTCTGAAAGGACCTCTGGTTAGGCATTATTTGTTTTTAGTCTATCTGGAAAAAAAGAACCCTTTCATTCAATAAAGATAGGGTGTCATGAACTAATGAATGATTAGTTCAATTGTCGGTATCTGAAGCCCAATAAAATAAACTCCAACCTCACTACCTTCTTAGAAGGGCTTTTGAATTGATGCTTACATAGGCTAATCTGAGCTTACTCCCAAAAAACTGTTTTATGGGAACATTTGAAAAGGTCACAAGTTGGGAGGCACTTACAGTGCTGATTCTTTATATTCTAGTTTCTAGCAGGTTCAAGGGAAACTGCACTTTCTTGCCTGCCAAAATACCTCTCTCGAATATCATTTTCATATATTTAAAGAATTGCTTGAAGTTTTTCTTATAGACTTTCAAATAAAATATAAAATGATATATATCAAGTATGCTTCTGGAAAGAAGACAGCCTTGAAGGCAGAGGTGAGGGGGAATTTTCCTTTTTAAAATTATGCAGTTCTGTATTAATTTTAACTTTTATACAAAGCTTATATTGCTTTTATAATTTAAAAATTGGAAATTAAAAAAAAAATAAGTTCCCTGAGAGGGTCTCATTTGTAGTTTAGGATGAATTTCTTCAATCATAACATTAAACCAACACCTATTAGGTGGGTCCAAAATGGTGGCATAGGAGGAAGCTAAATCGCTCCCTCTCATGACCACACCACATGTACACCTACATTTAGAGCAGTTCCTCCTGAGAGACAACAGAAGGCCGACTGAACAGCTTCTGCACAACCAAGGAGAGAGAGATCAATTCATGAAGATTGGGGGAAGAGCGATAGCACTTTGGGATCTGAGAGAACTCTTTTGGATCAGAGGTGCTGGTGAATGCCATTGTTTACATTCTTCCTCCACCTGGATAGTGCAGGTGGGAGATCTATGTAGGTGCTCTGGCAGACCTACAAGGCTGCTGGTATGTGTGGACTGGACTACCCAGCCTGGACCTCTGCTCTGGCTGTGGACAACTGCATCAATGGGGTGCTGCCCCACCCAGAACTCGTGCTGACAGGATCAACAGGGTGCCAAAGCGTGCAGGCACTGAATTGCCATACCAGAACAACAGAGAGTCACTGCATGTATATGTGTACACTGGGCCATGCTTCTCCCCGCTGCCAGCCAGCATTGTAGGTACCCACCCTGACTCCAACCACTTTGCCAAAACCCAGCATACAGTCTACACAGAGGTTGTTTCTACACAAGACCACTTTTTCAAGGTTGGGGGAGACAGGTATTGCATCTAATTCATAGGGAGAAACACAAAGTCAAAATTGGAAGACAAGAACATGTTCCAAATGAAGGGAAATCCTATAAGGCTATCAGCTAATTTCTCAGCAGAAACTTTACAGGTTGGAAGGGAGTGGCAGGATATAAAAGTGCTGAAATAAAGGAACTTGCAACCTAGAATAATACACCCAACAAGGTTATCATTCAGAATTGGAGAGAGAGAGTGTTTCCCAGATGAGCAAAAACTAACAGAGTTCATCGTTACTGACCTGGCTTTAAGAAAAATGTTAAAGGGTCAGCTTTAAGCAGAAAACAAAGGCTACAACAAGAAATAAAAAAATACATGAAAGATAAAATCTTGCAGGTAAAGGCAAATATATCATGCACCGAATCAGCCACTTAAAAAGCTATATGAAGACAAAAAGTAGCAAAATTAACTATAACTACAATAAATGGGATAAAAAACAAAGATCTAAAATATGACGTCAAAATCAAAGCATGGAGGGAGAGTAAAAATGCAGTGCTTTTAGAATGCATTTGAACATAAACACCTATTAGCTTCAAACAGACTATTATAGATGGATATATATGAACCTCATGGTAACCATAAACCAAAAAATTAGATAAAGTACATGCAAAACAAAGAACCCCAAAGCACTAAAAAGCCAGCAAGCTACAAGGGAAGAGATCAAAAGAAAGGAACAGAATTACAAAAACATTTAATAAAATGACAGTAAGTACATACCTATCTATATTTACTTTAAATGTAAATGGACTAAATGCTCCAATCAAAAGACACTGAGTGGCTGAATGGATTAAAAAAAACAAAACTCAAATATATGCTGCCTACGAGAGACTCATTTCAGACTGAAAGACACACAGACTAAAAGTGAAGGGATGGAAAAAGATATTCCATGCAAACGGAAGTGAAAAGAAAGGTAGGGTAGCAATTCTCATATTAGACAAAATAGACTTTAAAACAGAAACTGTAAAAAGAGACAAAGAAGGGCATTACATGATGATAAAGGGGGCATTCCAACAAGAAGATATAATAATTGTATATATCTACACACCCAACATAAGAGCACATAAATATATAAAGAAAATATATTAACAGAGATAAGGGGAAAAATTGACAGTAATACAATAATAGGGGGGGACCTTAATATCTCACTTACATCAATGGATAGATAGATCATTCAGACAGAAAATCAAGGAAACAGTAGCCTTAAACATCACATTAGAGTAGATTAACTTAAACATTTCATCCCCAAACTGCACAGTATGCAGGCTTTACAAGTACACATGGAACATTCTCCAAGACTGATCATATATTAGGTCACAAAACAAGTCTCAAAAATTCAAGAATACTGAAATCATACCAAGCATCTTTTCCTACTACAACTGTATGAAACTAGAAATCAACTACAAGAAGAAAACCAGAAAAAACACAAACAGGAAATAAAAAAATACTTTGAGATAAATAAAAATGAAAATACATACAACCTTCCAAAATGTATGGGATGCAGCAAAAGCAGTTCTAAGAGGGAAGTTCATAGTGATACAGGCTTATCTCAAGAAACGAGAAAAATTCCAAATAAACAACCTAACATTACACATGAAGGAACTAGAGAAATAAGAAAACCTAATGTTAGTAGGAGGAAATACACAAAATATAGACTAAAAAAACAATAGGAAAGATCAATAAAGCTAATAGTTGGTTCTTTAAAAGGATAAACAAAATTGACAAACCTTTAGCCAGACTCATCAAGTATATAAGGCGGCCCAAAAAAATCAGAAATAAAAGAGAAGTGAAAAATAACACTAGAGAAATACGAAGTGGACCATTAAAGAATACCATAACCAATTATATGCTACCCAGATGGACGAACTAGGAGAAATGGATAAACTTCTAGAAACATACAGCCTTCCAAGACTGAATGAGGAACAGAAAATCTGAACAGACCAATTTCTAGCAATGAAATTTAAGCAGTAATCAAAAAAACTCCCAACGAACAAAAGTTCAGGTCCAGGCGGCTTAGCAGGTTAATTCTACCAAACATTTCAAGAAGAATTAATACATGTTCTTCTCAAACTATTCCAAAAAATTGAAGAGGAAGACTTTCAAACCCATTCTATGAGGCCAGCGTTACCCTGATACCAAAAATAGATAGACGCTACAAAAAAAAAAAAATTACAAGCTAATATCCCTGATGAACACACATGCAAAAATTCTCAACAAAATATTAGTAAACCAGATTCAACAATACATTAAAAAGATCATACACCATAATCAAGTGAGATTCCAGGGATGCATGGCTGGTTCAGTGTCTGAAAATCAAGCAACGTGATACACCACATCAATAAAACCAAGGATAAAAATCATATAATCATCTCAATAGACGCAGAAAAAGCATTTGACAAAATTCAACATCCATTTATGATAAAAATTCTCAACAAAGTGGGTATAGAGAGAACTTACCTCGACATAATAACGACTATACATATGACACACCCATAGCTAACATCATACTCAATGGTAAAAAGCTGCAAGCTTTTCATTTAAGATCAGAAACAAGACAAGGATGCTTATTCTCACCATTTTTAATTCAATATAGAAGTCCTAGCCATAGCAACGAGACAAGAAAAAGAAATAAAAGGCATCTATATTGGAAAGGAAGAATTAAAACTGTTTACTATTTGCAGATGACATGATACTATATAGAGCAAACCCTAAAGACTCTACCAAAGAACTATTAGAACTAATAAATTTAGTAAAGTAGCAGGATACAAAATTAACATATAAATCTATTACATTTCTATAGACTAATAATGAATGGTCAGGAGAAATTAAGAAAACAATCCTATTCACAACTGCATCAAAAATAATAAAATACCAAGGAATAAATTTAACCTAGATGAAAGACCTGTACTGTGAAAACTGTAAGACACTGAAAAAAAAAAAATGAAGAGGACACACAAAAATGGAAGACTATACCATGTTAATGGATTGGAAGGATTAATATCGTTAAAATGTCCATAACTACCTAATGTGATCTAAAGATTCAGTGCGATCCCTTTCAAAATACCAAAGGCATTCTTCTCAGTACTAGAATAATTCTAACATTTATATGGAAACACAAAAGACCCCAAAGAGCCAAAACAATCTTGAGAAAATAGAACAAGTTGGAGTATCACATTCCCTGATTCAAATTATTCTACAAAGCTATAATAACCAAAACAGTTATGACATTGGCACAAAAACAGAGACACAGATCAATGGAACAGGTAAGAAAGCCCAGAAATAAACTCTTGCTTATATGGTCAATCTACAACAAAGGAGGCAAGAATATACAAAGTTTCTTCAATAAGCACTGCTGGGAAAACTGAACGGATATATCAAAAAAAAAAAAAAAAAAAAAAAAAAAAAAAAAAAAAGAAGAAAGAAACTGAACCACTCTTGTATATCATACAAAAATAAACTCAAAATAAAGACATCAATGTAAGATCTGAATTCAAAAAACTCTTAGGAGAAAACATAGTAAACTGTCTGACAACAGTCTTAATATCTTTTTGGATATGTCTCCATGGTCAAGGGAAATAAAAGGAGAAATAAACAAATGGAACCTCATCCAACTAAAAAGCTTCTGCACAGTGATGGAAGCCATCAACAAAATAAAAAGACAGCCTACTGAATGGGAGAAGCTGTTTAAAAATGATATGTACAATAAAAGGTTAATATCCAAAATATATAAGGAACTCATGCAACTCAACAACAAAAAAACCTGATTAAAAACTAGGTAGAGGAGCTGAATGGACATTTCTCCAAAGAGGGACCTACTGATGACCAGCAGACATATGAAAAGATGCTCAACATCAGTAATCATCAGGGAAATACAAGTCAAAACCACAATGAGATTCCACCTCAAATTTGTCAGAATGGCTGTTATCAAAAAGACAAGAAGTAAGTGTTGGAAATGATGCGGAGAAAAGGGAGCTCTTGTGTAGAATTGTAAAATGGAACACAGTATGAAGATTCTTCAAAAAATTAGAAATAAACTATCATAAAACCCTGCGATTCCACTTCTTAGTATTAATCCCAAGAAAACATTATTTGCAATAGCCAAGATATGGAAACAACCTAGGTATCCATTGACAGATGAATGGATAAAGAAAATGTGGCATATATATTACTCAGCCATTCTTTTTATAAAAATGAAATCTTGCCATTTGTGACAGACAATATTGATGGACCTAGAGAGTATTATGCTAAGTGAAGTAAGTCAGAAAGACAGATACCATATAATTTTCCTTATATGTAGAATCTAAAAACACAAAACAGGAACAAACAAAACAAAAATAGACTCATAGAAATGGAGAATAAACACGATTGCCACAGGGGAGAAAGGGGGTGACATGGATGAAAAAGGTGAAGGGGAATAAGAGGTACAAAATTCCAGTTATAAACAAACCATGGAGTTGTAGTGTATAGCACTGGGAATATAATGAATAATATTGTAATAACTCGGCATGGTGACAGTTGGTTACTAGACATAGTGTGGTGATCACTTCATAAGGTGTATAAATGTTGAATCATTATGTTGTACACCTAAAAATAATAAACTGTTGTATGCCAACTATACTTTAATAAGAAGAAATAAAATTTTAAAAAGCTACCTGAGTACTTAAGAGTGTGTAAAATGAGAAGAGGAGGAAGAGATGAAGAGTTATGATTAAGGCAGGATGAGGGAGGGGACATTCTGATGGACAGTCTGGAAAGAGATAAGAACTTGGGATAGTAGAGGAGGGCTACATATCTGGGAGAAGTGTTAGGATTCAAGTAAGCAAAACTTGTAAATTCACCCACTTATCTGCACAGGAGATTACCAAGATATTGGCTGGGTTGTGGGGTGATTTCTGTGAAGAAGGAAGTAGGATGAGGATGTTCTCAATGGATCACTGCAGTATTTGGGTTAATTGCTACTTCCTGGGAAGAAACTTACTGGATGGGACATGCAGGATGGTCTAGGTTTGAGTTTGAAGGTGATAGTGGGAGATTCCTGGATTGCAAGAAACAGAATTAACCATGGTAAGCTCATACAGGAGGAATAACAACAAGGGTGGGGCACAAAGTAACAACAATGGAGACAGGAAGTGAGTAGGGAAGCTGAGAACTAAGAGACGGCATGATCTTTTTTAGCAATTTAAAGACATCTTGAGGTCTGTACTTGGTTTTCAAAATTTCCAATATGAAAAAAGAATCCAAACAGGCAACAAATGAAAAACAAACCAAAGTAAAACACAATCCAACTCACCTGTCTGGTTAACAGCTGGTTCTAAATATGATGGTTAAACTTTCGAAGTCTTCATTCTTTAAATGTAATTCTTCTAGAAGGGTGGCTATAAACTGTGTAAACACCACATTTTCTTGAGAATGCTTCTGAATGCCAAGAATTGGGGTCACTCTGAAACAACCAAAAATATTAAATATATATCCATGAAATGGGAAGGACTAAGGGGGTTTCCATCTTCAACATGGCAGAGGGGATTTTGTCATGCCAGAGAGATGAAGTCTCTCTGATATAACAATATTCCCAGAGAGAAGGCTTTACTAATAAAAGAAGAGAAATCTCAGAAAAAGGATGAAAGATCAAACATACTGTTAAGTACAGAAAGGAGTCTAAAAGCCTGAGTCTATAACATGTTCGACATCATGTCAGCAAAAACTACCAAAATTGTATTCAGAAAAGAAAATGAAGTCTTTCCACTGGGGGGGAGAGGAGGTGTGGAGAGAAGCTTAGAGCTAAGAACTGCTTTAAAAACTTAATTTATATCGAATGTTTGGATTATATCACCTGGAAAAAGATAATATATAAAAAAACAAGACTACCTTTTGTAAGAAACCTTAACATTTTTATTTTTAAAACACTAAATAGATGAATTACATCTTATAATGCACTTAATCTGACCTTCAAAAGAAACATTCTTTTTTCTCTAACCATTTCCAGTAAATACCCCAAAAGATTGACTACATATAATAGATTCTTAAAAGTAATTTACACTGAAATGTGATTAGTAAGCATGATTTTAAAAAGTGTCTAATCTAATCACAAAGATGAAAACCCATTATTTTCCATAAATATATATATATTTTTTATCTCCAGAGATCTTCCTTCACAGAACCTTTATAAGTTACATTCCTGGAAAGCTTTCTGGGAGAAAATTTTTCCCCCAAATAGTCATACGTCCCACAAAGCTCTTCCAGATGCTTATAAATCTTGGTCATTGTCACTGGGTACATCAAATATAAATAAAATAACTTATTTAAATCAATAAATCTCAAAAAATCAGAGCAGAACAATTCTGCAGTAGTGTATGGAATGGGAAATGTGATTTTCTGAGAGACAGATTTCTTCCTTGCTTGGCTATTTCATACAGAAAGCAAAAGTAAAAATTTTTAGAATAGTCCAGGGATTGCCAGGACTTTGAGGAGGTGGTATATTCTCTGTCTCTCTGAAAGTGTCTTAGCCAGAACTGGTGGACTAGGTGATTTTAATAGTTCAGTGAAATCCAGAGTTCTAAATGAGAGAACCACTGTAGTATATTCCTTCCTCACCTCTTTAGAACTACAGGATGGAGTACCAGGTTCTTACACTTCATGAGTTTCATCTGCTGGTGTTTCTCAAAGGTAGTTCATACAGAGAAACAAACAGGAATATCCAAGCCTTCCAACACCAAGCCCAACCTGGGCACTTGGATGAATGTGGGCAGTTTGGGCCAGCTTTTCCTAAGGCATCTGCCTGCAGAGAAGGTGGAACCAGAAGTCAACTCTGGCTTTACCCACATTTAGGTGAGGTCAACATTTAAAATATAAAGTTAATCCCCTACAGTAAGACCAAAGATACTGGCGATGAGATAAAATTGGCAAAATAAAACCAAGAAGTCAGAGGAGGCAGATCAGATATGTCAACTCCACAGAAATCTAACTTTTTTTGGTGTGTATTTAAAATGGTACTTAGATGACACATCCTAGACAATTTCTCTCTTTCAAGGAGACTAGAATTTGTTCATATATGACAATAAAGTTTTCTCGATTCTCAACTTGCCATTAGTATGTTTTAAAACTTAACCCTCAAGTTAGAAGTAAATGGTGACTACTAGACTTTTCAATCTGTGCGCTCATATGAGAGAAAATGAGAAGAGTAATAAACAGCTTGTAAGAGAATTGTTCTATCAATTGCCCTAGTTAGAAAATATTTTAGAAATAGTAATACTCCTCTAGCAAATATATATTTACTCTATAAATTAGTAACTTCATTATAAGATGTGTTCAAATTTACCTAAAATTTTGTTCAGAAAGAAAAACTAAGGTTAAGGGGAAACTTTATCTAGGAGTTAAAAAAAAAAAAAGCAACAATGCAATCCTGCTCCAGGCTCCTGAGCCCACGGCCTATGATGCTGATAATCAGGCATTCTTAATGAGCTTGGATCTGCTTTGAGAATCCTAAAAACAGGGCTCTGAGCAACCACTTCAACTGTTTAGAACTTCTAGATGAAACCTATTCACTCCCCCATCTAACTGCAAACCCTAGCAGAGTTCTAATTTTAGCTCTGCCAGGAATATTTGTTAATGATTTTGGCAAGCTGAACATCAAAGCCTTAGGATCTAGCTATAAAATAGGGCTAATGATACTTAAGTTCCTTAAAGGTTACTACTGCAAAATTCAAGTAGGATATTGTAGATGAACAGGTTTTTAAAAAATCAGTTATAATGACTATAATATTAACTTTTACTATGTGCTACCTCTGAATACTTACTATGTACATGGTCTAAGCTTGAATTATCTCAAACTATACAGTGATGCTGAGGAATGTAGTTATCGCTCCCATTTTATGGATGAGGAAATGAAGGCACAAAAAATTGAAGTACCTTCTTTAAGATCACAAAGTAACTGGCAGGTCAGGGCTTTGAACCTAAGCAATTTATCTCAAAAAGCCCATGCTCTTAATATGTTAGTTTTCATTCTTTGTTGGTTGTAGAGTACTCTGTACGTTTAATCTTTATCTGACTTATGTGTACTGAGGCCTCAAAGAATATGCAGAAGGAACAGAATGTTTTAAATTTGCTTTAGAGAACTAGAGGATTACAAATATAAAAATGGCAAGTAGCTGGCAGGCAGAAGTGCTAATGGAGAAATCATACAAAGTCTGGTATCTCTTGGAAGACAAGAATATCAGCTTGGGACTTGGAGATTTCTGTAGCAAGTCATTAAATGGATATATAGCAATCTTTAGGCATTTGGAGCCAGGATTTCCTGACTCTTCTTAACCCTTGAGCCCTAAGTGTTGTTGCATAATTAGACTCCTGGAAAGTTAGCAAACAAAATTTCCTTTAACTTTATTCCCTTGCATTTCCCCTATAATCTTTAACTGAAAAAACAACTTCTTCCTTATCCCCCAGTCCCTAACACAGAATGTAAATGATTAGACAACTATATATTGACTTTACAAAAATTTTAAGTTGACTTAAATCCTTTTGGGAATAAGGTGTGAAATATAAATAAATAACTACTCTAACAGTTCTTGTGCACCTCTAAACATTAATAATTCAGTGAATTATTTTGAGAGTCATGTAAAAATTGTTTTCTCTTTAAAATCATCTTTTCTAGAACCTAGGCTCGAGAATACAAAAAATGGATGTTTTTGACAAGTTATAAAGTCATAATGAATATATCAAGAAAGATGCTGAACTTTGAAAAATTTTATAGTATACAGTAATTTTATGAATGATTCATTCAAAAGAATTGCTTCAATCGCCAAAGTAATTTACATTTAAAGTTGAATAAGGACTATATACAATCTTTACATTTTCCAGATTCCTTGGCTCATCTACTTTAATATGTTTTATTACTTAATAGCAATTGACTGCTTGCCCACTCTTCCAGCTTGCGGCTCACTGGGCATTTGCTGAATTTCCATGTCATCTCTGTAGCCAGAGGCCTACTCACAGATAAATCAGAGGCAAGCAATCTTTATGGTTTTGGTCAATGATGGGAGTTGTTTGTAGCCATTGCCCAAGATGCTACTACCAAACTGCTGAGACTGTTTTTCAGGGTAGCGGCCCCCAGCCTTTTTGGCACCAGGGAAGGGTGCTCCTATGAGACTCGAACGCCTGATGATCTGAGGTGGAGCTGAGGTGGTGATGCTAGCACTGGGGAGCGGCTGCAAATACAGATGAAGCTTTGCTCACTTGCCTGCCACTCAACTCCTGCTGTGCGACCCAGTTCCTAACAGGCCATGTGGGGGTTGGGGACCCCTGTTTTAGGGTATATGCAGCCCTGATAGGTACAGTTGGGCTGAATGTAGTTTGAGGACCTATCTGATGTAGAAGAGCATTACACTGAGCTTGGAGACAGAGTTCTATAGAGTCTGCTTTTTCAGCAATGACCATGGAAGAGGGCTTTGGAAACCATGAAGGACTAAAGTAGTACAGTCCCTATGTGTGCTCAATGACAAATAAACAAAGAGTTATTTCTGGAACTATTCTTTTCATGGCCAATAATGGTTTCTTTTAATTGCTACATCTAAAAGCCTCTTCTTAGTTCTCTTCCCAGTTGACTCTGCAGTGTTTGATGTCCCTGATCATTTCCTCTCTTCCTAGAATTCTCCTCTGGCTTTTGAGGCACTCTGTGTCTTGGCTCTCCTTCTACCCAATTCTTTACAATCTCTCTTGTTGGCATTTCTTTTTTCACCAGCCCATGAATGATAGTTCTTATCTAAAGTTTCATATTGACTTTCTTCTTTGTACTGCATCCCATCTTATGGCTTTGACTATCAATGATTCAAATCTCTTAACTTCTCTCCTGGGATTCTTCTTTCCTTGGATGTCCAACAGGTACCTCAAATTCATATGTTCAAACCTGAATTTCTAACCTCACATTTTCTTCAAAACCTTCTGATATCACAAACTTCAGTGATCTTTAAGTATGACCCCTTAATGTCCTTTGTCTAATCAGTTGCCAATTCCTGGTGACTCTCCTCTGAGGTGCTCCTAAATTCATTTCATCTTCTCCATTCTCACATCCTTGTCCTAATTCAGATGTGTTCTCTCTTGCCTGGACTAGAGCTACAGCCTCCTAAGTGGTCTCCCACTCCAATGCATTCTCCTCCACATTGCCATCATGATCCTTTCTCACAGATCTCATCACTTTGTTTTCTTGCTTTGAATAACTACTTGTAGGAGAAATTCAATTTCTTTTGGCCTTTTTCCTTTTAATTTCATTGTTTCAATCACATGAATACATTCTTATAAATATTTCAAATAATATGAAAGTGTGTATTGTTGTACATATTTTTCTCACCCACCAGACAGATGGAAGATTGGGATCACATTTTTCATCCATCTTTGTATTTCCCACAGGCTTGTTCTTGTCATAATTTGGTGAATGATTACAGGACTAAAACTGTTGCTTCCCCATATTCGCGCTTCCCAATGTACTACAACGGACTGTGGACCAAATCCAGCTTGCTGTTTATTTTTGTAAATACAGTTTTACTGAAAAACAGCCATGCCCATTTATGGCTACTTTTGCATCACAGTAGCAGAGTTGAACAGCTGGGACTATAGGGCTAGCAAGGCTGAAAATATTTTAAATCTGGCCCTTTACAGACTATGATGCTCCAATTTTAATTTAAAATGAACACTAATATAATGTTTTATATATTATAGCTCTGATGATGACAGCAATTAAAACAAGAGATGAGAATTCCAAAGGAACCATTTGGCTCTAGAACATTAAGTGTCTAGTCTGTGAAAGTATGGATGATGTTTAAAGAAACCAAAAATATCTTATAAAATTTCCAGCTGCAGAACATCCCCTGCCTTACTCCACTCCCGCCTAACTGACCAACCTTGCCTCAATTCTGCCAAGTTTTAGTCTGGAGTAGGTGCTTGGTAGTATCTTCTTTAGGAGCGAAAAAAAGTAATTTAACCTCACAGGTGAAACATCAAAGGAGAGGAAATTTTTTTCACTCTAAACAAGATGAGATTTACTTGGCCAAAGGACAATCTAGGATATCTACAATGCAACTAATATAGGTCTTTATTTCTATGTATTTCTGGCTGTTATTACTGTTCCTGAATGGGGTATATTCTTATTCTTTTTAGGTCAATGAAAGTAGCAGAATGTAGCCTCAAAACAAGAACTGAACTGTTTTTGGAATCTATACTTCTTTTCAGTCTCCTCTCATTAAGATTTAAATGATCTAAGAAAAGAGACTCAAGATCCTTTCTTAATGTAGTGATTTGGTCCCTTTACACAAGATTGTAAATAAACTACCTCCATTATCTTGAAGGAAGGAGATTCTATACTTCTATGTGTAGTATGTTGCAATGGTTAACAAATTTTAAATTCTAGATATTGTTTCTCATATATAACCTAAATGTCTCTTGCAGAATTTTATTTTCTCCTTCATGGAACTTATCTTGGGGGCAAGTTCTTAATAGTTATTCCTTCATATTCTTGAAAATGGTTGTCAATTAATTCCAAGTCCTTTTACTCTTTCCTCACAGATAACACCTGACTGCTCCTTATTCAGATTGGTATTCTTCCCTATACTCCCTTCTAATTTCTCATTTTCCTAAAATGTAGTGCCCCGTAATACACTGTCCAAATTCATTACTTCAAAACATAAAACAACACATTTCCCATCCCACAAAAAGATATAAAAAAATTTTACACATCTGAGTTATCTTTGAAGTACAATCTAAGGAGACTTTATCCAACAACCCCCTCACCCCCCATTTTTGTTTTGTTTTTGTTAAATTGACTCCCCAGGCTCCTCCTTTCCTCTTAATCCTTTATCTGTACACTATTAATTATGATATGGTAATCACTTATCTGTTTAACCTTGTCATTAAAGAATAACTCCCACCCTATTATATATTGAAAAAGATTAGAGCTTCTATTCCAGTCCTGCAACTTCTAACAGTGAATATAAAAGAAAACCACAATAAACTGGGCCCAGATAACTACTTCTGCTTAAATAAAAAAACAGTAATATACCATAGTTGGTATTTAACAATGAGTTTTACATTGGAAATACCTTTAAAACAATAGAAAATGTGATTGGCCATAAGTAAAAACAAAAGATTTTATGTTTCAATTTGTTTCCTTCAAGTTCTTTTAAGTATGAATAAAAACCTGTAAAGGTTTTTATTGACACTGAAAGGTTTTTTCATGACACTGAAAGGATGGCTTACCACAAATAGTCTGTATGCTGGAGAATAAAATTTGAAAAAAACTACATAATAACCCGCAAGGTATAAATCACAAACAAGAGAGGAAAGTTCTCATGAAAACGCCACTGATTCAAATCTCTATTCTGAAAAGACTGTCAGCCTTCTATGACTAGTTCTTTACCATATGGTAAATGGCATGACAACAAAAGCAAAAAGCCAAGAGTCAAACTGTATCTTAATGATAAGACCTTTATTTAGCTGACTGCTCCACATATGCTGCACATCAAAAAGAGAATGCAAGTCAGGTTAGGATAAGTACTCTCCATTTGTTATTACTAAGCTATCAAACAACATCTGGTTAACAGGAATTATTATACACAGTAGTAAGAGGAGTTTCAAAGTTTGACAACAGAGAGATTTTTCATTAAAAAGTAGCATTTTTATAGATCCTTACATCAAAGGATTTAGAGCTGTACAAACTCTTGATTAAGCCTCAGAGTAAGTTACCCATAATTTTGTGAATCACTGGTTTGTATCTTACCAACAGAGAAAGCTACATAAAAAGAGTTAAAGTTGTGGTTTATTGAGCAAGTGGAGCTAAACAACTGATGGAACTGTTATCCTTCTCTCATAGTGCAGTAAAAGTCAGTAATGAACTTGGATTTTTCAATGGCCTTCTCAATCGTGGTCCCTATTGCTTTGCTGAATGCACTCATTCCCACTGGGGAATACACAATGCAGCTCCTGAACACTGGAAATCATAGCACGATCTAAATTATGCTTTCTTGAATAATCTGTATGAAATGTGTGAAGATCACATCAGACACTTGCCTGAAATGATATAGCACAGACATTCCTTACTCTACCCTCAAAACTGAGAAGCAAAAACTCTTGGAATTTCATGGGAATTTATTATTGATTTCTAAAGTCCCAGAATCAAAATGGTAGGCTGTTGTAAAATGACAGTGAACAACACTCCTCACACCCAACAATCTTAAGGGAAGAAAGAGCTGTGAGAACATCTATGTGAATAAATGTAACCAGAAAGCATGCTTCTCTATGGTTTGGGGTTGGAGGAAGGGACAGGAAGTGAAAAGCCACACACTTTCTGTACCTATCAGATTTGAGAATTTACTGGGTTCATACAGAGTTCTGTTGCAATAGGGAAACCTGTTCTGCTGATTACCATGCATAAAGGTGATGAACCTGCAGAGACTGCTGAAAGATAATATTGGGCTTAAAATAATTTTTAAACATTTGTTCTCTCATCCCTCAGAAGTTAGGGCTGGAATGGAAAGGTAAGAGGAATATTTCTGTTAAACAGAAATACTTTCAACATTTACAGGCACAGGCACTATGCCTGTCACTTTATAATTCGAAACATAACAAATATTATAATACTTGACACTTTAGGGGCTTAGAATCAAACAAAAACAAAAAGTCTTCTGGGACAGATGAGCCATCTTTATTAACAATGGCCTGGGTAAATGAAGAATCTAAAAGATGAGGTTTAACTGAATAGTTTTATTTTAAGAGGCTATACTACTATTTAATTTCTTCAAGTGTGACTTAGTCCCAACCTGTACAGCTAGTTTCCTTTTGACAGCTGAAGTAACTGAGGCTTTGGACAGAATAAGGGATTTATCCAGGGTCTCACTGGTTAAGAACAGTGCTTAATCACAAAGGCATTTCGCTTATCAAATCTCACTATTCCTTTCTTCCTACATAGCAGTAACAATGATCACTTTACCCATATTTTGTCTTCTTGTAAAAACTAAGTTGGGATTTTCCCTTCTTCTCTACATTAACAAGTGCTAAGTGATAAAGGATTAAACCAGAATACCTCTGTCTGAACAAACATACCCTCAAAACTGAAACAAAGAGCTGTGACCAGTAAGTAACACGATGGGTCAAAATGTCATCTATTTTCAGAAATATAAGGGCCCACAGAAACCCAAGACATTTTGCAAAATGCCTCTCAGATATTAAAAAAAAATTCTAATGTAACCTTTCAAAAGGAATTTATTTGTATATTCAGGGCTCTTTATCATGCAAGTAATTAGGATTTCATATTCAACATAACTTTTTCCACCTTGCTTGCTTCTTACATGGGAAAACACAGAAAATTCAATTT
This sequence comes from Pteropus medius, assembly GCF_902729225.1. Classification (NCBI taxonomy): domain Eukaryota; kingdom Metazoa; phylum Chordata; class Mammalia; order Chiroptera; family Pteropodidae; genus Pteropus; species Pteropus medius. The sequence continues at coordinate 21,744,619 of NW_024350319.1, read as the reverse complement.
TGTCAAAGATTCTCTAACAACATTTGTCTAATTTGTGGCCCCTGGCTTCCTCCCAGAAGCAACACAGCAGACACTGGGGCACAAGGAAAGAAACAAAAAAATCCACCCTGTTGAAGAGCTTTTCTTTTTCCATAAAATAACATGGACTGGGCATGTGCCTAGGTAATGACTTCACAGCACTTTCCTAAGTTGCTATTGATGTTAAGGAGACAGTAAACATGGCTTTATAACTGACAAGGAAGCAAATGCCAAGAGGTCAGAGCTGAGTTTAAAATTCAGATAGTTTAAAATGGGTTGTAGGTGGTTTCTGAATTAAAGGAAATTTGTTTCCCTTGAAGAATGCTAGTTCTTCTTCCCAGTTCCCTTTGTGGCAGGTTCTTAACCACTGAGTCAAACATAAGAAGCATCCGTGATTTCCAAATTTATAAAAAGATTTTTTTCTTTATGAAACTAACTTGTTGGTTTCAGCTTTTCTGTGAAGTTGCTATAAGTGTTAACTTCAAAGTGAGGCTCAAGTGACTTTCTTAAGGTCAAGTTGTCAGTAAGAGATGAGTAAAAAACCCCAGAAGTACTCCCCACTAGTCTACACTTCTAACCACTATACCATACAAGCTCATGTCTGATTCATTTTAATAGCTGAGTATATCTTGTGATTTCAAAGGCCCACTTGTATATGCTCTTTCAATAATTTTTGAAATGTCATAAATGTGCTAATGAAAACAGACAATTCTATTATTTCTAATTCATCCTTTTTCCTGACAGTCAAGAAGCACCTTTCCAACACCATTAACTAATGTAGACTTTGGAAGAAAGCTAAGAAGTACCTCTAAGCAAGCAAATCCTGGCAGGCATAGCTAAATCAATTGATTTAGTATATCTCTACCTAGCACACTAATAATTGTGCTAGAATTAAAGATGGTGACTCTCAATTCTGCCTGCACAAATTATTATCACTTGGGGAACTTAAAAAATACATATGTCCAGGCCCCACCCCAGACCAGTGCATCAAAATCTTAGAATCGGGTACTAGCATTTTTTAAAAAAGCTCCCTATGTGATTATAATGTACAACCAGTGTTGAGAACCACTGCTGAATTTCTGAAGTGAATAAATTTGTACAGTTCTGATCATTTGTTATACTTGTTAACTACTCTTCTGGAAGAAATTGAATAGCAAAGGAAATGGGATCGTCACATAAATACCTATGTAACAAAGTAGAAGGTAATATGGTCCAAAAGAAAGGTCTCATTTATAGGCATTTATACAAAGAAGACATTACTTCTATCTCTGGGGGGTTAAAGAAAGCTTCTAAGGAGATGGTGACATTTGAAGATTTGACATTTGAAGACTAGGAGAGCCAGCTACAAGAAAGAAAGGCATTTTAAGCACAGTTCAGAGTGCTAGCAAAGATGCTCACAGGGGGAAACAGGACACAATGTAGGGACAAAAAAGAGAAACAAGTTGGATAGGCAGGTCGGACCACTTTTGGAGGGTCTTGAATTTCAAGCAAAATTACGTGATAGGAACTGGGATGTCACTAGGTTACTGAACAAAGGCCTACCCTGATCAGAATTAAGCTTTAGTGAGATTCTTATAGCTGGAGGAAAGATGGACTAGTTGAGGGAAGAGACACATGGCAAGACCTGTCTAAGCAGTCTGGGCAAATAATGAAAGCCTGAAGCAAGCTAGTAGCAATGAAATGGAGAAAAACAACTGGGTAAGAGAAGTTACAAAGGCAGGACTTAGCAACTGATTAGATATGGGAGATAAGGGCATGAGAAGCACTAAAGACAAATCGGATTTTAATTCTGGACAATTAGAAAGATGGAAATGTCACCAGAGAAAAGGGACATTTGAAATATAAATGAGCTCAGTCTCGGATCTGAGCATTTGAATTACTTGAGGGATATCCAAATGGAGATGCCCGGCAAAAAAAAATTTAAAAATTTGGTCTTCAACTTAGGAGAGATGTCAGAGCTGAAGATAGAGCTCTGAGGGGAGGGACACAAGAAGTATTTGGGAAGACCAGTTTTCTTCCTAACTCCATTATCCTGTACCAATTATGTTTGTGCTGATTTCTTGAATTAATCTCTTTCACCAGCATGCTTTCTGAATCTTTTGCATCCTTGTTTTAGCTTTTCTAGTCATCAAAAGTACAACCCGAGGTCACTGCTACAACCTGCTTTCTCCATACCTACAACAGGATAGCTGAAAACTACTGGGGGTGGGGGAGTAGGAAAAAGAAGGGAACTCTGAAGACTGATACCAATACAAATCTATGATCTCTAATCTCATCTGGGCCCTCGGTGTCACTTGTCAATTTTCTCTGACCTTGGTTAGTTCCTTTTCCAGATCCTCTCAGTGACTACTCTGTTATCACTATTTTGACTCTCTACCTAACCATCATCTCTTTACTCTTAGAGCACAATCTACTTTGTTGAAAAATGAAATTGTTAGGCATGATTTTAAAATCTCTCCCTTTGATTTACAAACTTACTTATAATCATATATTCTTCATTTATTTTCTTTCTGTCTCAGATGATACAGTAGTTTTCTCCTGCTCGAGCTACTCCATCTGCATGTGACCAGGATCCCAGTTCTTTGTGCCTCCTCTGGGTCTCTGTTCTACCACATATATCTGACCTCCCCACCCCCACTCACCCTCAACTTCAGATTATTTTTCTTTACCATATCTTCTCCATATCCTACAAACATGCTTAAGTCTCTTTTATCCAGAACAAATTGTTAATCTCTCACCTATCCTTATCAAGAAATCTACATTGACTGACTCTACTTCCTCATTTTAATTTGGTATATAGATGTTCATGTATTCCTTCAAATTAAAATAAAGTTTTTTTCAAATAAAATTTTTTTTCCAAATGTGTACTTTTTTCCCTTGGGGAAAGAAATAAATATAATTATTCCTACTTTCAATTATTTCAATGTATCTATGTATCTCATTGTATAACCTTAGCTGCAGAGAATTTGTCAGTGGCATTTAATTTTATAATTTTGGGAATTTTGGAGCATGTGACAGTTGTGTACGTCTTAGCGTTTCAGATGGCAACATTTTTCTCTGCACTGAAACCATGGGAATACTAGTTATAACCTGGCAGTTGCTGTATTTTTATGAAACATTTTTGCAGTGCAGCTGATCTGTAACTCACTGCAATTAAAAACCTCCATGTAAAAAACAACATTATAATATGGGGCTTAAAAAAACGCATCAGATAGAAAATCAGTAAATACATGAAACTGAAAAAATGCAGGCATATATGCAAAATAATGTGATTTTACCTCCACAGAAATCACAGATGTTCACCAAGCAGTTTGTAGCAGTTTCCAAAGTACTTTTACTCCAGTGGAATTACTGCTACTAAGCCTTATATATTTTGATATGTCTTGTCTTGTAAGACAGTGTACACCTGTGTTGTATAAAAATGACAAAAAGCGAACTCTCAAATTCCTCATTCAAAATGGATAGTGGGACAACGCAAACAGCAGTAGTGAGAACTAGATAAATTCAACCCCGATTTTACCCTTTGGTCTTTATAATCTGCTCTGAACCTTTGTAAAAATATTTTAAACACAGAGCAAAATGGAGGCATTTTAAATTTTCCTCCAAGAACCATATGACTTTACTGTTGACTAGAACTATCAGAATGAGAAGAGTCAGAGGCAGGAAAAATATTAAAAAGGTGTTAAGTCTCTATAATACACAATCTAAATGGAAATGTTTAAAGACAACAGAAAAAATACACTAAGCAATTAGGATCTTGAACTTAATAAGTACTCAATAAACCTGGGAACAATAATTTTTTTCTCTTTATAAATTTCATTCAAGTTTGCAAGACTAGTTAATAAAAATATATTCAGTAAAACTAGTTAAAGAGTTTGCCTCTAGAGTGAAATTTTCCATTAGGACCCATTAATATTTGATAAATGCTTCCAATTCAACGAACAAATACCAACAAGGAAAACATTTAAAGAATTCTCCAGAATTGTGTCTGTGATGCATCAGATAAATAAAAGATTTAGTGCCACATCTATATACTTGGTGATTAACTGCTTTCTGATTTTTCTATCAGTCCACAGAAGATAAAAGAGTAAGTCCATGGGAGATGAGAAAAGAAGTATTTAAAATAAAGTTTTTAATCAAAGAAACATTTTAAAAAATTAAACTGTTCATTAATTTTACAATTATGAGTTAAAGGATATTCTCACATTTACAAAATCTGATTGTTTTTCATTAATTTTATTAAAGGTTTTACAAAAATACATTTGCGAAAAAGCAATGCTAGATTTAGTTAAAAGTAGCAATTCTTTTTAACCTGAATAGTCACATTCCTTATCAGACTATACCTACCCTGGAAAATATGAATCATTACAGAGACACAGGGTCATTGCCCTTCCTTTCATTTGTAATACTAAGCAACTAGTTTTGTTTCTCCTTGTGCAATGAATTTTACCAGTGCTACCAATTCTGTGTTTAAGTTCATAACATCAACAGTAATTTATCCATTTTTCCTATCCATTCATTCATTTGATTTACTCTACAAATACTGAGCGCTTATGAAACGACAGACTGAGTGCTTCGCACTAGGGAGACAAAGTAATCTAGACAATATCCTTGGAGATTATGTTTCGATAAGAAAACAGTTTCAAATTCACCTCCCTTACTGTAGATATCTTTCATGGTTTAGTACTGTTTACACATTGTCCAAACACAATTTTTTAATGAATGGAAAGTATCTTATTCTCATGGAGAAACATGTGTGTGTCTATGTGTGTGTGGTTTTTGGGGGTGAAGTACATGTATATGTCCCTAATACTGACTTGTGGGTCAGAGAAGGCAGGGAAGGTAAAAATCATGAATATGAAAAAAAAAAGTTAATTACCGGAATTAAACATAGTATATATAGGTCAATCTTAGAAATCCTGCTCTGAGTTAATTCTACGAGAGCAGATCATTGACCTGTGCTGGTGATGGGGTAAGAATCAATTAGAGCAAGTAATCAAATAATACTGAAACAGGTTTTTAGAAGGAGAAACATAAAAGGTTGGTTTGATCACTCTTGAAATTAGGTACAGGAGGCAAAATGTTACCAAATAACACTGACATTCAAGGCAAAGAGAGAGAAAGCTGTGGGAAAGGGGATGGACAACGTGGTTAGGGGAAGAAAAAGTAAAACCCAAATATGACTTTGATGACATTCCCAGTTTCTTCAGGGGCCATATCCTATCAGTTATTCTGTCTTTTTAGTACTCCCAACACTGCCTAACATCTTCCCTTCTGCTACCAAGATGCTCAAGCCTATCCTGAGAGGTCTTCTGAAGATTTGCCATATCACATCAGGTTATAATCCCTCTCTCTTTTCCTCTTCTGCCAACCAAATGAAAAGAGTGTTCAATTGCTACATCTGATATCTTCACAACTGTCTAAATCTGGTTTCCACACCTATCATTCTGTGGAAATTGCTTTCTTGAAGGTCACCTACAACCACCTAACTGCCAAAACCATGGCCTTTTTTCAGTCCTTCTCCTTGTTCAGAAGATAATTTACCTGGCTTTCAGAAAGGCAGTTACCACCTCTTTCTTGAACCTCAAACCCACTTTGGATTCCTCGACAGTGTTCTGTTTGTCTATATACCTTTCTGAGGTACACTGTGCAGTGGAAAGTACACATATTTTGAAGTTAGATAGGTCTGAGCCTGAATCCTAGCTGTGACTTTGGACAAAGTACTTGTCTTCCCAAAGTCTTCTTCCTTCCTTTGGGAGGTAGGACACGATCATTGACCTCACTGAATTGTGAGGATCAAATGAACTAATGTATATAGAGTCTAGCACAGCATTTGCACAGAGTTGATGTTCAAAAAATGTCTGTTTCCCCGTTTTTTGCTTTCTATGTATTGCTCAGACATCCTTGGCATGGATGTGGATATACCATAGGTTCTACCTCATGTCGACTCTGCATTTAATACCCACTACCTCTGCCACCTCACCCATCTCTATGCTGACTCCAAAATCTAGGTCTTTGATTTTGTTTCCCATTCTTCAGCACTAATTCCACATTTTCAACTGCCTACTAGAGAATCTCCCAACTATATAATATGCCTACACCTTAAACAGGAATAGCCTTGTAGAATAGGTATTAAACCTAATGTACCATCTCTTTCAATTAGCTCCTACTACCCACTTCCCTAAAGTCACCAGTATTTTCCCAGTCATCTGTCTTAACATTGTGAAATCATGTTTGACTTCCCCCTCCCTCACCCCATTGCTAAACCTTGTAGCCTCTGGAGCTGTAACGTCTCTGAGCATGTCTCTCCCATTTCATTTTCATTGTAATAATTTTAGTTCACTGCCTCAGTGCTCTTTGGTTAACTAGGCTGTTTCTAGCTAAGGCTTTGAGACCAGTTTCATAAATAGTGTGGGCAAGAGCCAGAATGCAAGGGATTAATGAAAAGTGTTAAAATCACTGACAGCAGACTAGCTCTTCAAGAAGTTTGGTTAAGTGAATGGATGATAGTCTGATGGGTCAGTGAGGTTAAGAATAAAGGATAGGTGTGTTTGTTTTTTCCATTTTGTTTTCTAAACTTTAAATATAAATAAGCACTTGTAGGCTGGAGGTAAGGAGTCAAAAAAGAGCAAGAAATAGCTTCCTAATTAATCTCATTCATTCATTCATTCATTCATTCTGCCAGGTATTTATATAAATCTATGATCTAGACACAATGCTTAGTGCTGAGCATACAATGGTGAGTAAAATCAGACACAGAACCAGCCCCTCAAATCTTCAAGTTGAGTGAGGGAGGAAAATTAATCAAGTAATCATACAATTAAATATGAAATTGAAAATTGGACAAGTATTAGGAAAGATAAGTACATGATATTATGAAGGACTATTTATAAAGATATTTGATCTAGTCAAGGAAGTCAGGAAGATTCCTAAGGAAGAAACGTTTCCCCATGCTCTGAAAGATGAAGGGAAATTAACCAAAGAAAAATAGGAAGGAAGAACATTCTGGATATAGGGAACAACCTGTGTCTCATGGTGAGTAAGAGTATGATGAGAAGGGCTGAAAGAAAGGCAAAGTGGCAGGAATGGGGCAAACAAGGTAGGGTGATGTGAATGAAGCTGGAGAAGAAGGGGCTGGACCACGCAGGGCTATGCAGGTCACAGTAGAGCCTTTTCTTTAAAAGCAATGGAAGACTTTGAAGGGCTGGTACAAGGTGAAAGACAGGATCATATCTGATCTGACCTTAAATGACTTTTGCTGTCCACTAAAATAAGTTTACTTGCCATTAATAGATCTATCTCTATAAGAGATCCAACTTCCCAACCACTCTTTCCAGTTATCTTGTATTTTTAAGTACATCTCTTCTTTTTTGCTATTTTCATACTATGGTTACCTCCTAGAATGACCCCATCCTTTCATTTCTTCCTTAAAACTCCTTCTATCTTTTGGGCCCATTACAAATCCCACTTCTTTGTAACCTTTTTTGATCTTCCTAGTTGAGATCTTTTGCTTCTTTGAACCCCTACAACATTTGTGCTTCTTTTTGCCATTTAATACACTCAACATTTTATTGTACTTACCTGTGCTCATGCTGATCTCCCCCTTGCCCAGGCTGTAAACTCTTTGAGGGCAGGAGCTTTGTTTAACCTTTGTATCACCCACAAGGCCTAACAGTCTTACCTATAAACATTTGTTGGCTATTTTTTTGAGTCAGATTTCTAAGTATTTGGAAACTTTGCCATTATTGTATAGAAGCCTCTGCACTGATTTATAGTTGTGATGCTACTGCAAAGTGTAGATCTCATCTTTCTGGTATACACAGGTATTACTTATGCTGGTTTTCATGGCGTCATAGTAAAGACAAAAAAAAAAAAAAAATCCAAACAAACTCTTAAGAAAAATCAGGGCTACCAGTAAGGTACTTATCAATACTTTAGCTAATAATCAGATGGTACTATCTCAGAAAAGAAACTCAAGTTACTTTACCTTACCTAGTTTAAAAAAGATGTATCAATGAACATTTGGGATCTTTTCATAAATGAGGAAAAAAAGTAAAAAGTAAAAGATGAAAACATTCTAGTACTTCAAAAATTTTCCAAAATGTGATTTGAACACAAATCAGAAATTCTCACATAATAGCAGCTTTCTAGACATATCTATTCATTGATAAGACTTATTTCCAGAATAAAATGTAAAGAATAAAGTAGAAGTGAGAAAAAAGAGTCCACAGTTATAGTGAGAATTCTGTAAGCAAAATATTTTAAAACATATTTTTACATTAAAATAAATCAATTTACACATTTTATTTTGCTCTCTACCACCTTTAGTATAATGCTGAGGTACTAAACTACTCCACTGTTTTCTTTTGCATCCAGGGAAGGTTCCTCATCTTTGATATGGAGAGCAATATGTCAGCTATGTCTGGAGTAGAAGGAATCTTGGGGCTGTTCTTCTCATTTACTTAAAATCTTTCCACAAAGAAGAGTGACAAGCCATATCATTCACTGCATGTCTTTGCCAAGCTTAATAACTAAGACATCTAACAAATTAGTAATACTTGGGCAGTGTCACCATGGCTCACTATCAGCAAAATTAAATTGTTTCCTATGCTAAATATACTCATGTGTGCTGTCTCTTTCAGTAGTCTCTGACATACTGCATTAGAATAGCTTCTTATAACATCTCATAGTTGAATTCTCTCTGCCAAGTTGATTTAACTTGAATTTAGTCCAACTCCTTATATTGCCAACAAGAAAAATAATGCATAATAAGGTGAAGAAATTTGTGCAAGGTTGTACGCTGCTATTGTAAGGAAAAAAAAAAAAAGGATATCATCCAGAATGCAACTGATTTTAGAGTTTTAAGAGACCCTTGATAGCAAATGTGGCCTCTGGGGTAACGGAATTACATTTAATAAAAATATTATTCCTGATAAAAATTATTTACATAAAGTTAAATTGCACTTAGTTTTATCTTAAGCACATAGCTGAATCCCAAAATTTGAAAGAGGCCTGTGAGGCTATTATTAGTAAGGACTTCTAAGAAAAATAAAGTAGACAAGAAGAACGTACCATAAAGAAGTATGGGCTATTTCAGAACTACTATCTAGAAAATTGAGATAAAAACTTTGATTGTAAAAGACTATGATAGCCAAATAAAATAAAATGCATTTCTTATAACAGATGGTTTATGCCCTGATAATGTTTGCATTTAATGCTTTAGGATTACCTATTAATAAGGAAGCAGGGGATGCTTTCCACTGATATTTCTAATTCAAAAGAAACATGTTCTTTGTAACTCACTTTGCAGTGACATATTATACATAGGTTTGCTTAAAGGGCTGGGCTGTAGTGACTTTAAAACTTTATATCTAAATCCTGTTTATGACAGATCTATAGGGCAGCTTTGTAGATGAGTGTTGGAAAGCTTTTTGTCAATTGTTGCTATGTAACAATTCCCTCAAAATAGCGGCTTCATCTTTTTTCAGTGTTCTAAGACTGAAATCGAACCAACCAGTAGAGTCCACCAGACAAAGACTATCACAGTTGTACAGCACAGAATCCTGAGGCTAGAGATATTAGTGCCCTTAAGCTTCATATTTCCTAGCTTCCCCTGCTCTGTCTGCTCAGTGAACTAGGTCAGGATGTGAAGATGTCCCTGGTAGATATGAAGACTGACTCCTCAAGTTGAGGCGGTGACTTGCAAGGGCAAGTGCTACTTGCTAATTACTGTCACCACTGCCACTGCTGCTTGGGATGGGGAAGTGGAGAGAGAGCACATCTTTTTGCTGAGAATCTCTGGTGACTTTACTATGTATTGTGGCTAAAGGCTAGGGACTCTCCGCCACTTATGGATAAAAACAACAACATAGAATTGCCAAAAATACAGGAGATTCTGAGGGGGAAAAAATCATTGCAGAAAGTAGGCTTTGTTTAAAATTTTAAGTATTGTCTTTACTTAAGAAAATGTCTGGATTCCCACATAGCCCTGCTGGCTGAGAGTAAAGTTACTTCAATTAGAAAAAAATTTTTTTTAATATAAACTCTCAGCAATGAGTATAGGGAGGTTGGAAATAATCTAATCACTGTTTAATCCTCAGTAAATAGGTAAAAACTTAAACTTAACAATGACAAAGGTACTGTGAGAGTAAATATCAAAAGATAAATCCAAGATTTACACAAGCAAAAAAACAAAAAAGGAATTTTATGGATATGGAAGAATCTAAAATAAATACCACTAGTTACATGGTTCAGATATTTATTAGGTCTCACGTTCAACACTATGATTTTTTTGTGTGTGGGGTGGGGTGGGGCTCAAAGGTACTCATTTTGCATATATAGAAATTCCCATAAGAAATTGATATTGCAAGTCCATGAAGGTCTAAAATCAATTAGCGCTGGCATATTTAAGTTTGAAAGAACTACAACTATAAGCTTCTAAAATGACTACTGGGTGTGAGGCAAGAAGATGACCTTTAAAGTTAAATCTATAGAGCCCCCATACATTGCCAGTGGAAATCTGAAACAGGGCAGCCATTGTGGAAAAGAGTCTAGCAGTTCCTCAAAAAGTTAAAGAGTTACCATATGACCCAGTAATTCTACTTCTAGGTATATACTTCAGAGAACTGAAAATATATGTTCACACAAAAACTTGTACACAAATGTTCCATAATAGCCCAAAATAGAAATCCAAAGGACCATCAACTGAATGGGGGAAAAAAAAAAGTATTATCCATAAAATAGACTATTACTCAGCCGTCAACAAGAATGAAGTACTGTTACAACATGAATGAACCTTGAAAACAGTATGTCAAATAAAGAAGCCAAACACAAAATGCCACATATTATATGATTCTGTCTATGTGAAATGTTCAGAATAGGTAAATCCATAGACACAGAAAGTACATTAGTGAAGGAGAAATTGAGACTAAGCCAATAGATGTGAGATTTCTTTTTGAGGTAATGGAAATGATCTGGAATTAGATAGTGGTGACAGTTGTACAACACAGTGCATATACTAAAAACCAGTGAATTGTACACTTTAAAATGGTGAATTTTATGTTGTATGAATTATATCTCAATAGCAAGTCACTTAAATATTTAAAAATTACACAATCATAAGGAAACATAAAAAATCATTTCAATGCTCTTCTACTATGGTCTCAGAACTAAACTGGGAATGTTAGGAGAGAGGCTTTGAAATACTTCTGAGAACCAATAAATTTCTAAGGAACCATCTCTTAATTTTTCATTGTGTGTTCACACATTTCCCTAAGGAAATTAGTGATGGGCGGGCTATGAAAAAACAATATGCTGAGGCAAAAAGCCTTAGTCACATCTTTCCATTCATGCCTGGTACCCTAGGGAAGTGACTCTCTCAAGTGTCTATCTGTATGATGGTTACTGAAAGTGGCTGCCCGTGTCCAGAGAAGGCTTTTGTTTAGTGATCATGGTTAAGTTGAGCTTGTATAAATACCATTTCCCAGGACTTACATGCTACTCCCTGGATGACGGGAATACTCAAAGCTTTTAGGGGGAATAAACTATTGCATGGTCTCTGCTTAGGAAGTGGGCCACAGTTCACTGGAAACAGACAGTTCAGATAAATAAAATGAAAGCAGACATTTTTGGAGATCATCTTGAAAGCTTTCCATTAGAGAACATCAAGGGCATAAAACTAGGAACAGCATGTATCTATGTTAGAATACCACAGCCACTCTCTACCCTCTGTTCTAAGTAATACAAAGTAAGTAAGTATTCATCTCCTTCATTAGATCACCAAATCATTCTCACAGAATCTCTCTCTCTCTCGCTACCTACTAAGAGATATTTAACTCCTATCTCCAATTAACCATACACAGATCATCGTAACACAAAGTAGTGGCCTATTTACAAAGGTTCCATATTAAGCTTGGGTGAAAAGGTTACATTTTAAATATAAGAAGCCTTTGCAGAAATTGATTCCCATTGCTGGTATGTGGGCTGCACATAAAGAAAGTCAGACTCAGTTAACCTACTTCTCTATACCTTTGGTCTGGACCTTTCCCTAGATTTCTCAGCTTTAGATCAACATCTGCATAGTTCTATCTCGTGTTACAGGTTCAAGTATAATGACAAAGGTGAAGGAGGACTGGAAAGACTAAGGGCAAAAGGAAGAGGGAAAGAAGAAAAGAGACAGAACTGAGAAAGGTGTCCTATGGCTATAATGGCTATAAAATCTCAAAATACCAGTCAAAGTCTTTTCAGAGAAACTATTCTGAATACAGTGACTATGAAGACAAGTGATTCTTTGGTTTCTGTTCTCCTATATTAAGGGTATAATGAAAATTATAATATAAAGACAAATATATGATATATAATGAGGAAGCATCATAAAATACCCTTGATTGTAACTAATTATTATGCTTTCTAATTTGGTATATAAACATGTCAAAATATATAAATACATTAACTATTACACAATAGAATACATAGGTACTATTTTTAGCAGACTTTCTATATATAATTATATACATTTTTATGAAAAATCATGCATTAAGACTGTGGAAAGAGCCTAATATCTTATTAGGTAATTATTTATGTGGGAAAATCAGATTCAGCTTTGTATTATTTCAACATACAGTATGTAAAAATAAAGTCTGATAAAGTTCAACTAAGATATAAAATTACTATAACCAAGTGTTTAAGCATTAACATCAATTACTAGGTTAGTTTATTGCATTTCTAATCAATTATTTAAAAAAACTGTGTCATTTTTCACTATTATAGATGTTCTATATGTAAAGAGTTCTTGAGAACCTTTGTCAATTATAACTTTTATTAAAAAAAAATGAGTGAACTAAAAGGACATCAATTCCTTCACTGTTAAATAAATGTATACTGCATAAGCTCTGCTTTCAATAGGTCTTTCTCTGTGCTCTTGGTAACTATTTAGGGTTTGAATACATAGTATAAATGTTAAAAATGTTGCAGTCACAGTGGCCATTCAAATCTTCTGGAAGTAGTTAGAAATCTAAATGAGGTGGAAATGGTTCATGATGTATTTTTATATATAGATGCATTTCACTGAGTTTGTGAAGATCAGGCGTACCAATTTGATTTGATCAATTTCTTTCTGAGATTATAAGGGTATAACATTCTCATCAGTATACAATGAAATTACATGTTATAGTTCAAATTTTAATGTTACTACATCTATGAAAGTACAAGGGAAGTTACCAGGAAAAAATGATTTACTACAGAAACATCTTATTTACTAATTTTATGAATATAGATGTGAAAATTCAAGACCTAGCTTTCTTTCTTTCTTCTGGACTATCATGTTTTGCTCGAAATGTTGATTTTTTTTTTCTCCAACAAGAGTTATACTTGAACCAGTATAGCAACATACCAAGAAAATTTTATATATACATATGTGTCCTTTTCTGTTTTCATGAGGAATTTTGAAAACAGCTTTCATGCATTAAACAAATGCTAGTAATAACAAACTTTGCAATATTCATATACAAATAGTACCATTGCTATACTAATACTGAACACATTACCTTATTATATATCTTCAGTGACTAGAACTGCTATTCAGTTCTTTTTCCTAGCTATACTTTCAAGAAGTTCATTTTTTAACATAAATTCCAGAAATTTCTACAAGTAATGACTAAAAACATTCCACTAGAAATTTGAGAACAGATGCAAAGATTTTCTGAGTCATAATTATGTGAGGGGAAAAAAGATAATCCCATGTATGCTTATGTTCAGTCTTAAAGGCAATAAATTAAAAGGCTGAATGGTTGGGTTACTTTACTGCTCTACAAATATATGAGTGTGTTACTCTTTTTTCTTTATTTGTTCATATCTCTTTGGGTGTCTAAAATCTCTATATTTTTCACTACGTTTAAGGTTCTTTATCCAATGCTGGCCTTCATGCCTGCTTTTTCTCTCTCCCATGACAAAGTGCCTTTGATAAAAAGTAATAGTGAACTGTAAGTGGGAGGAAAGAAGAGTGCAAATATAAAGTATAATTATACTTTACAGAAGTCAATGGGATTAGTTTTAACATCATGAATATATTTTAATTTTATCCACATCTCATGTAGTAATATTTACTCTAAAAGGGTGATAGAAGGATAAGGCTGAGAATGAAAGGGGCTCTCAGTTGAGTCACAGATTCCCTGGGCTGGGAGCCGGGGGGAGCGGTGGGGAGTGGGCAGAAATATGAAAAGCCAAAGGGGACTTTCTGAGAAAAGAGGAAATAAGAAATAAAATATGGGGGCAGGAGACAGAAGTCTTAGAAGCCGATGACCAGAGAATAAGGAGATTCAGCAAGTGAATATACAGAATGTGCAAATGCAGAATGGAAAGGATCAGTGACATCTTATGAGGGCCTCTGGCAAAAGTTAGAATTATGAGAAAACAAGATTTGAAAGGCAAAAACCAAGGAAGTACTACTAGCTGACTTGGTGTCTACAGTGACTGAGGATTTTTTAAAAAGCCAAAAGGGCCCTAACTGGAAAGGATTTTGATTGTCCAGAGATCAAAAGGACCAAGGACTAGGAGAAAGATGGGTAGATCTAGCTGTAGGTGTTAGGGAGTAATGAAAGGATTCAAGGTGAATGACAAAAGGAAATACAGTGTTTACTGCTACAAACTAAAGACTGATAGCACGATGTGAAGCATGTAATACATCTAAGATGTAAGCAGTCTGTTTCTTGAATTAAGTTACTATTTTTATGGGTCGCTGACCCTTAAGAGGTTCGTACTATATTCAAAGTGAGAAAAGTCAAATAGCGCATAAAAGGACTAGCAAAGTTTTCGGTATTTTGTGTCACATGGGTATCTCTATTAAAATCAAACACTAGAGGTTTATTTTTTTTATGGAAAAATCATATGAAATTTTATGTAGACTTTATTATTTCATTTCCACAATTTTTTGTTCCTTGCTATATACATTTTGGAGAAGATGTGGCAAGTCTGATACAAAAAAAAGTAGGACCTAGAATGTGTCATCCGTAAGCAGCTGCTCATTAAGATAATACTTCCAGTTACTGGCTTAGAAAGCAAGATTCTGAGATTACTGCTGGGCCTGGGCTTCTGACTTGTCAACCAAAAAAGTTACTTCCTCTTTAGCATAATGAATTGCAGAAGTACAGTTAAACAGTTATCTATGAGGGTTTATTAGCAGGCATAGGATATGGTGGGTGAGCAGAGATACTGATTTTTTTTTTTTGCCAGTGACCAAAATATTTACAAATTTCATAAAATGGAATGAACTTTCTAAAATATTAGTAAGATCTGTTTCACAAATAACCAATTCGACTGGAACATTGAATAGTAGAAATAATAAAAGATTTGTTCTTATGGTTGATAAAAAATTTATATCAAGGCATTCAAGTAAAGTTATTTTCTGTGTTCTGATTTAATGAATCATGTGAGTTGTATCTGGTTGGGTGACATGAATGCTGGCTCACTGAAGCCTACTCTAATGCTTACCAGCACAGCCTTCCTTGGGACAGTAAAGCCAGAATAACATGTCAAACTAAAGTAATATCAAAGCAAGAGAAAGCAAGGCTGGAGATGCTATCAGGTTGGCTCATAGCACTTCTTGACCTGTGAGTGTCCAGTACGTTTTTCAATGTCCTATGGGCTTCAATGACCTAACAAGCACCAAGTAGCAACAATAATGCAGTAATGAATGGTTTTCAAAAGAAGACTTTTGCAATTCAAGCTGAAAAACACTACACTTACTAGATGTTGTTTTAACCCTAGTGAAAGACATCTTTAGAAACCACTAGTGATTTCTTAAAAGGTGAACATGTATTAAATGTTTTATATATGCTTGTGTAGTAATCATCTACTTCAGTTCCTTTAAATCTGCTTGATTTTTAAAGATATACATTAATTTGGAAGATAAAACTTTTCTGATGCTATTAATGATAAAATGTTAAAGAAAACTGAAATAGCACTAGATATGTTGGTAAAAACACAGATTTAAAATAATGAGGCCCATTTGATGTTAATAAAATTCACTATTAAAAGTGAAATTAAAGAACTATTCTGTTGATATTCCACACAGGGATGTTATTCTTTCAAAAAAAAAAAAAAAAAAAGTACTTTTTGTGAAGGAAAAGGCCCTAAGAAGAAAAGATAGTAAAAAAATATAAAGAGAACGATTACAGCTTATCAAAAGATAGCATATCACTTTATATGAAAAGGTTATTTTATCATACAGGAAAGGAAAATAAGGCACAAAAACTAAGTACAACATATTCCAAGGATATTTACAAAATCAATGAACAACTCTGTTTTTCTCTAATCAGAAGTCTTCACATTTAGTTCTTAGAGTTAAAATCTGAAAGAGTACTTACAATGACAGCAACACCACAGCAATTAAGGTCCATTCTGCAGGTTTGTGTATAATATTTCTATTTGTTAATCTGAAAGACAGTAAGATAAAATTTACCAAAGGTTGTTACATTTAAATATATAAACCTTCTATTTTTAGAAAAATCAGATTTATGCCATCATGTACCAAAGAGCACTATTTTTTCTTCTTGCTATATTTGACAGGAAAGAGTCAACAGCATAATAATGTGCCTTGATATTTATTATCTGATAATGACCATCTCAAAAGTAAGTGCTCCAGCCCCGCTTTATATACTCCATAATACTGTTAGAAGAAATGGAAATATAGGAACAGTATGGGAAATTAAATTGCATGGTTTATTAAAATATGCACAGGTACACACCTTACTGTAACCATATGTTCTGTTTTCCGTAATGAAACATTTTATTAAAACTTAACAAGGTAAACAATTTCTGATTAAAATTTTAATTTATCTTTTGCACCTTTCTGTCTTGTGCTAGGATGGCAGCAGGCAATGAAGGATGTCATAATAAATAATTAACAGAAATGAGAGTTTACTTAGTAAGTTTTAAGACTTTATCAAGAAAACTTAAGTTTTAAAAAATCAGTAGTAAATTCTACCACTTAGCAGTTGATGACAACAAAATACATTGCAATTGCCTTAGTTTCTCAGAAGGCATTTAGAAAGATCGCTCTAAATAAAAAACAGTATCAATCAATAGAAAAAACAAGCCAATAATATCTGATAAAAGGCTGTTATCCAAAATTATAAAGGACTCTTAAAATTTAACAACAGGAAAACAAAGAGGCCAATGAAAAAATGGGCCAAACACCTTACTAGACACTTCACCAAAGATAAACAAATGGCAAATAAACATAATAAAAGATGCTCCATATCATATGCCATCAGGGAAATGCAATTTAAAACAACGCGATACCACTATACACCTATTAGAATGGCCCACATCCTGAACATCGACGAAACCAAATGCTGACAAGGATGTGGAGCAAGAAGAACTTCCACTCACTGCTGGTGGGAATGCAAAATGGTCTAGTCACTTTGGAAGAGTTTGGCAGTGCCTCACAAAACTAAACATTCCTACCATAGGATCCAGCAATCATGCTCCTTGGTATTTAACCAAAGGAGTAAGAAACATGTCCACACAAAAGTTTACAGAGGCTCTATTCATTATTGCCAAAACTTGGAAGCAACTAATGTCCTTCAGTAGGTGAATGGATAAACAGTGGCATATCTAGACAATGGACTTTATGACAATAGACTATTACGCAGCAGTAAAAAGAAATGAGCTATCAAACCACAAAAAGACATGGAGATACTTTATATGCATATTACTAAAGTGAAACAAGCCCGCCTGAAAAGACTATATATTATATGATTCTAACTATACAACATTCTTGAAAAGGTAATAGTTTGAAGATCGTAAGATCAGTGGTTGCCAGGGGTGTGGGACAAGGGCAAGGTGGAGTGGGGCAGATGAATAGGTGGAGCACAGAGAATTTTTAGGGCAGTGAAAATGCTCTATGATACTATAATGATCGATACATGTCATTATACATTTGTCCAAACTCATGACTATACGACTCCAAGAGTGAACTCTAATGTAAACTATGAACTCTGGATGATAATGATGTTGTCAATATAGGTTCATCGATTATAGCAAATGTATGACTTTGGTGGTGAATGCTGATAACAAGGAAGGCTATGTATGTGTGGGGGTAGGGGACATATGGGAAATCTCTGTACCTTCATAGCAATTTTGCTATGAACCTAAAACTGCTCTAAAAAAATAAAGTCTTAAAAAAATCCATCTAATAAATAAATGGACAAAGAAATAAGCAGGCAATTTACAGAGTAGGAAAACTGAATGATCAGTAAACATTTGAAAAGGAGCTCTCAATCTCACTAGCAATCTGGGAAATTAATATAAAAATAATAATTCACTCCATCACATTGGCAAAAATACTAATAATACCAAGCAAGGTTGATGAGGACATGAAAAAATAGTACTTTTAACAACTGTTGATGTGAGCAATCGAACAACAATGTGGCAATACTTAATAAAGCTGAAAATGCATAAAATAGCTCAGCTATTTCACTTCTAGATATAAACCCTAAAGTTCTCCCACTGATGCATAAGGAACAGTATATGAAGATAGTGCAACAGTACTTGTAATAAAAAAATAAGTTGTGGCACTTTTAAAGAATGCTGAATAGCTATCAAAATGAATGAACTAGACTTACATAATATGAATGAAAGACAGCAAGTATGGTATAACATTATTTATATAAATCAAGAACAGACAATAAATATTATTTATGGACACATACATATATAGCAAAAGTGTAAAAACAAAGACTAGAAAGATATACATCAAATTCACAGTATCTGTTACTTCTGAGGAAGGAAGACTGGACTGGGAAAGTGAACAAACAGGACTTTTGCATTGGCTATTCCATCTGCCAGAAACTCTTTCCCCAGATAAGTTTCCTCTGCATTAAGGCCCATCTGGACCACCCTATTAAAAAGTGAAACTCTCTCTCCACCTTCCAGCCCCAAATTTCTGACTTCCTTACCTACCCTCTCTATATTTTTCTTTTTTCCTGTACCATTTATCACTTTCTAACATATAATTATTGTTTAATGTCTGTTTTCCCTGAAGGTAGGAATCTTTGTGCTCTTTACCTATTTATTCTAAGTACCCAGAACAAGTGCCTGTCAGTAGGCGTTCGATTACTTTATTAAACAAATGAATTAACTTAAAAATGTACATCTGAATCAAATACTACAGAATATTAAAATGTATTAATTCTGAGTGAAGAATATGTGTATCTTTGTTAATATGAATTTTTTCCATAGTAAAAATTTTTAAAAGGTCTGGAAGATATAAAAAGTACGATATAGTGGTTAAAAAGTTTGACAGACATGGGTTCAATACACAGATATGTCACTTAGTAGTGTTTTACCTTGGACACATTCAATGGCTGTAGAACTTTTTTTTTAATTTAGTAAAACAGGAACAATAGTACTACCTACCTCATAGGGTTCTTGTGAGGACTCAATGTTTAAAAGACGTCCAAGTTGTCAAATTCAACGGACAGTTCTCAGTCCTCACCTTAATCCATCAGCAATATTTGACACAAGTGATCACTTCATTCTCCTTGGAACACTTTCTTCACCTGGTTTCCACTTGCCTGATTTCCC
Organism: Pteropus medius; assembly: GCF_902729225.1. Taxonomy (NCBI): domain Eukaryota; kingdom Metazoa; phylum Chordata; class Mammalia; order Chiroptera; family Pteropodidae; genus Pteropus; species Pteropus medius. Next base: position 21,725,017 of record NW_024350319.1, on the reverse strand, counting down.
TCCCTCTCACTGGCACTCCTTCTCAGATCTTTTAATTTTGGATTGTTCCAGGTACTCTGCCCTTTGGTCTCTTATCCCCTCTCTCTATATATGCTCATTCCCTTGGAAATGTCATCCAATCTCATAGCTTTAAATATTAGATAACTATAGGCTAACAATTTTTGAACTTATTTTCTCTAGTCTGGACCTCTTCCTTGAATTCCAGACTTCTATATCTAATGGTCTACTTTACATTTCCACTTGAATGTATAATAGGCATCTCAAAACTTGGTACAGCGAAAACTGAGCATCTTTCCCACACAAACTGCTCCTCCTGCAGATAGACCCATCTCAGTAAATGACTATCCAATCCTTCCAGAATCCAGTGGCTCAGACCAAAAATCTTATGGTTAACCTTGATTCTCTTCATATCCTATGTCCAACCAGTCATCAAACCTTGATGGTTCTACCTTCAAAAGAGAATCTGATTATTTATGACCTCCATTGCTTTCACATCATTTGGTCCACATCATTTCTTGCTTAGATTACTAAAACAGCATCCTAAAAGGTCTTCTTGCCTCTGCCTATTTACTGTAATTCTCAAATCATCACTTAGAGTAATGCTGTTAAAAATGTATGTCAGATCATGTCATTCCTCTGTTCAGAATCTACCACGTGCTCTCCATCTCAGAGTAGAAGTCCAAGAAGAAACATGGCTACAGACCTATATAATCTATACCATGCCCACTCCCTAACCTATACTTTTCTGACTGTATCTCTTTGAACCCTTGCCTCTGCTCATTTCTCCAGCCTCACCAACATCCTTAATGTTCTGTGAACACATCAGGCCTACTCTGACTCCAGAGTCTTTGAACCTGCTGTTCCCTGATATGTTTTCACAGATAGCAAGATAGCTTGCTCCCTTACCAACTTTTAGATCTTTATACACATGGCATCTTCTCAATTAAGTTGTCCCTGACCAGCCTATTTAAAATCACAACTTCCTCCCTCCTCAGTACCATCCCCCTTCCTTCTTATGGGAGTAAAGAAGGAGAGTGACCTGGGAAAGGGCATATCACTACCAATAATAATGTATATATTGTTTTTAAGATTTTACATATCTTCTCCATTAGTATAGTTCCGTAAGAGAAGGAATTTTGTCTGTTTTGTTCACTGCTTTGTTCGTAGCAACTAAAACAGAATCTAGCATATAACCAAAAAAGGTCAAAGAAGGATAAGCAAGAAAAAAATGTATTTATGTAGAATTTCTTAAATGTATTTAAGTAGAATTTCTTTCTCTATTTTATTCAAATCCTCCAAAGTTAACATAAATTTAAGATTTCATGACTTCATTTACTCATTCAGCAAAAATGTATTATGTTCCTGCTCTATCTATATCACTATTTTAGGCACTGGGAAAAACATGACCAGGTCTTTGTTTTCACTTCAAAGTACTTCTAGTGGCAGACCAGCAAAATATTACATGTTCTTATAGTTTTCCTTTTGCTGGGTCAAAATAATTTCAAGCACAGATGCTAAATGAATATATTTACTATTGTCTGAGTGATAATTCAAAAATGAAAACAAATATTTGACAGAAAACATTTCAAAGAGTTTCAAAATATAATTTGAAATTCAATACAGATTAAGAAAAATGCCTTGATTCATCACTGATGAAATTTAAAAAGGACTTTTGTGTCTGTGGCCATGCCATCCTGAACAAGCCCAAATCCTGTCTGATCTCGGAAGCTAAGCAGGGTCGGGCCTGGTTTGTACTTGGATGGGAGACCACCTAGGAAGACCAGGTGCTGTAGGCTAAAAAATAAAAAAATAAGGGATTGTAAGCTGACAAGGTCCTTGCAATCTGTGAGGTCAACCTAGGGTTGCCTCACCTAAAAAAAAAAAAAAAAAAGGAAAGAAAAAAAGGACTTTTGTGTCAAGATATAATTTTCATTCAAACCAGATTTAGAAAAGTATCTTGATTAAACAATGAGGACAGTGAATCATTATCAAGCAACTTCTGATGGAACCACTATGACAGGTAAATCAATGTAACATTCCAGATAAATGACTGTGATGCAATTCAGTGGAAAAGACAGCTCTATTCACTGGGGAAAGATTCTACAAAGAGCTGAAAAAGCTGCTTTATGTTTAAGTTCTAACAGGCTAACAGGCTTTCAACTCTGGCTGCACATAAGAATCACCTGGGGGGCTTTTAAAAAATACTAATGTCTGAGCCCAACCCTAACCAAATGAAACTCAATCTCTAGGGGTGGAGTCAGGCATCTGTAGTTGTTAAAAGCTCCCCAGGTAATTCTGATGCACAACTGGCTTGAGAATCACTGTTCTACAAGTTCCTATTATTGATTATCATTTCAAAGAGAAGGATATGGTTATTTATGTCAACTCTTTTCCACTGCTAGTATTGACTGAAAAGATCTCTCAATACTAGTCAGTCATCACTATGGCATTTTTTCAGACTTCACTTAGAAGCTCTAGCCTACATCACATAGTTACTGAAGTTGTCCTGCCAGAATCTGAAGACCCCCAATGAGTTATCTTACCAGAGGTCATTCTGTACTTTAAGTAACTGACATTTCCCTAAAAAGCAGCAAAGTCAATTTAAGCAATTTTTATTAAAGTTATAGACTTTGACCTGTAGGTAGTAAAGATTTCAAAAATAAATTAACATCATGGTTTTTATAACATCTCCTACACTAAAATAATGCATAACTTTGGGGTTAACCTGGATAATTTTGAAATCCCAGACATATCATTTCTTCTAGGCTTTATTTTAATGTAAATAATGCAGAAACTGGAAAAAATTTACACAACAGGAATGACAGAAAAAGGTGATAAAATAATAGTTTACAAAAGGAAAATGACATCTGAGTCTCCTCATATCTGTAGTCTGTTGGCTACCTCTTAAAGGACTGATAAACACTGTGACTACTGTCTTGGCTAGTACAGGTGTCACAGAGGCTTTGTTTCATAGGTAACAGAACCGTCTTCAGTACAGTTCTTTCTTGGGGCCTAGAGAGGTGATAAATGAAATGACATTTTTTTTTTTACATTTCTGATACTAATGACTACCAAGACAACAAATGGTAGATTTCTATTTTTTGTTTGTTTGTTTTACTAAGGTATAATTGACACATAGTAATTATATATATTTAAAGTGTACAACTTGATATTTTGATATATGTATATATTGTGAAATGATCACTACGGCCAAGCTAATTAACATATCCACCACCTCACCATATAGTTATCATTTTCTTTCTTTTCTTTTTTTTTTTATGGAAAGAACACTTAAGACCTATCCTCTTGACTTAAACTTGGTGGTCTAAACCCAACTACTAGTCGTGTGATTTAAGAGAGATTAATCTCTCATCTCATCCGTAAAATGAGGATAACACTATTTTCTGCATATTAAATAATATATGTAAATTACCAAGTACAACCTGGCACACAGTAATTAATGACCAAACAATAGCAAAAGACCAAAAACAACAGCCTGGATGGTGATTTCCAACCTGAAGTACCTTAATTCCAAGGGTATATGAAAGTAATAATGGGGCAATCTTGCAGCTGTAGCCTAACATCTTTCCAATGGGCTTCTAGTAAGTTCTGAGAGCCTCAGAGTAATTTTTTAAAAAATAGAAGATATGCAATTAGATCCATAGAAAAAGTTCTAGAAAATACAGTCGAAGTAGATTAAATTACTTGTTAATCTATTCTAAATGAGTAGAGCAAAATCTGAAGTACAAAATTCATATCTGTAGTTCAAGAACCAAAGGCTTATTCTAATATCTATTCTGATAAATCTTCAGTGACTTTCTTGTCGGCAAGGAACTATATGGGAAGCTCTTTAAAAATCAGTGAAACAGGGGAGCACCTGGTCTTCATCTTTCCTCAGCTAACTTTTCTGTTAATATGATATTCACGTCCTGAAAAATCCTGAACAAATCCTAAACTTCAGTGCTTCCACACTGTATATATCTATTCAAACTTTTTCATTAATGTAGACAGTTGAAAAGCATCTTTTTTTTTTCTTTTGAATGTATGGTTCTGGGATTAGTGAAAGAGAGAGCATCTAAAAAATCAAGTTCTCTCTCTTCATCACTAATTGAGACGCAGAGAAATTCAACTTTGGTCTTGGTATTTGACACAAAACTCTCTTTTTGGCAAAGCATTTACTCAGTCTTCTAAAAGCATAGGCCAGTCTGATAATCATTTCTGGCATTCTTAAACTTATATGTGATAAATGATCTTGTGATTGCACAGCTTCCATGGTATCTAGTGAATGTAACAATCTCAGTAATTAGTACAATCATGTCATTCAGATTTACTGTTATTACCTGAACATTCACTTTCAAATATAAACATTTAGATGAAATAGTGAAAAATGTCCTTATATGTTTATCAGCCAACAGAAAAATATGCTGCAGTAATTAATGTTTATGAAAACATAATTTTATGTATAAAACAAAGAGTAAAAATTTTCATTATTTAGGAAAAGACTGACAGTTAATACTATTGAATATTAAATAGAATACTTTCTCAAAAATATATCTTAGAAAAACTAGTTTATAAAAATTTAAATAATGTAAGAGAATGATTAGATTTTATCATAATTCGATCTTTACAGAACTGTATTATGTACTAGCATTTATAACATTAAAAAATAACTTTTGAGAACTGTATTTAAATTTTAATTACTTCCATTTAAGTCATAGGTCTTTCAAGAAAAAGTCCTATTGGGGAATTCTTCACATCTTATGATGATGAATTTTAAAAAGTCACTTCAAAATATCAAGAGTTGGAAAAACATCACAATTATGTAAACAACAGATATGCGATAATCCAAATCTCTAATCAAAATAAAAAATGTTAAGTCAAAACTGTTAGAGGAAATTGAGGTACCCCATACATTTTGTTTAGTAAAGCTTCATGACAAAGACTACAAACATGTCTTAAGACAACTCCTATAGTCTTGAGTCTATGAAGGGTAAATATCTAAATGTAAAGTGTTACACGTGATCCTTTCCAGTATCTGAAGATGAAGAATTTTGAGATTTGCTTAAACTATGAATCCTAGTTCCTTCAAGTAAATACCATATTGAAAAAATGTTTTCCTGAACTGCTCTGGCACACGAAAAGGTTAGTGATGTTTAATGTGCTAGTTGAAAGACAATGTCTATTTGGTATTACCGATATACAGTACAGTGACTGCAAGAGAAATCTAACAGCTGACAGTGCCAAGAAATTGTTTCTGTACTATAATTTTAAACGTTTAAAACCTTACTACTACTATTGATAATAATAAACCGTCATGATAATTTTTTGGATGAAATGATTCTTCTATCCTAGTTTATTCTATGTTGGTGCTATCTGGCTTTAGCCAATGACAAATATTAATTTTAGAATTGGTCACTGGCATTTGGCCAAATGTGTATTTGGTACACCTCTATTAATAAGTATTTAGAGGCTCATTCCTATGCTTCTTTGTAGAGAATCTAGCATCCTAGCCTGGCTGAATACTTTTACCTCAACTGCTCCACAATTGGTATTTTCTATTCTTCCTTTCTCTGTACTTATCACTTTAAATCTGTTGCAAACAATTCCATATTAAATTACCCACTGTTCTGTACTGTTCACTGTGATCACCCTACCCTCTCACAGGAGAGTTCTTCCTTAAGGTTGGCCATAATGCTTCTTTTGTATTGCCCACAGTACCTAGCACAGTGCTGGTCATCTGATACATATTTACTAATTCACTAAGATCCAAGATATTGCTTGCTAACTACTTTTGTGTCTCAATATCATTTTCCTTCTTAGTTTTAGGCTGCTCTATAATTTAACTATTCAAAGCTAAATATATCAAGGTTTGAGCAAATAAGGGACTGCATTTAACAAAAAAGTAATGTTTAGTGGAGGAGAAAATACACTGAAAGTCACTCACTTTCTTCATGCCTTAGTTTACCACTGGATTCTACAAGAGAACCACATTAAAGTCAAAATAACTGAGAAGGAAAATCATAATATTTATACCGACCTGAAAGTTCGGATGAGATTTTTAAATTGTGTGTAAACATCTCCTAATGTAACCTGAAGAGGCCCCAAAAGTCCAGGCAATCTGAAAATAAAAAAATTACATTTCTTTTAAAATATAATTTAGTTATGTAGATTTTTTGGGGTCTTACCTACATCTGGATATTCTTTAGGTAATAATGGCACTTGGGTGGAGGCAGTTAAGCTAGGTTATGACTGGTAAGAAATTATAAGGAAATATTTTATAATAATCCCATACTCCACTTTGTAGTCTATACTACAGTGTGAGACACTAAAATATAAAAATGTTATTTGGCTATCTATATTTTTATCTCTAGTTTTTCCTATCTCTTTACTTTCAAATATTAGACCAAATATAAAGAACATAAAGCCAGAGGAACTGCCCCCCAAATGGTCAAATTGGGGAGTGTGGCGTATTTCTCCTTATTAAATCCCTCCTTATTAAATGGTGGGAGTGAAAATTGGTACATTTCTAGAAAGCAAGTTGACGATATATATTGACATTTTAAATATGTATATACTCTTTTGACCCAATAGTTTTACTATGAAAAAATTTATCCTAAACAAATCATCAGATAAATATAAAAAGATGCTTGTTGCAAAAATATTTTCAGTAGTGAAAAAAATGGAAATAAATGTTCATCAATAGAAGATTGGTTAAATAAATTATGATATACCCATATAACACAATAGAGCCTTTAAGATGATAATGTGAATCTATTTCTTTAATGTGGAAAGATATTCATGATAAATGTAAGTGAAAAATGCATATGTAGTATTATCCCATTTTTATAAAAACAAATATTACATAATGCTATTGTACATAATCCATAGGATATACAAATATGTTTCATTTCTTCCAGGTTTATACTATAACAGATAGAACTAAAGAGAATTAATATACATATACCACATATATCACATATGTCAAGGATAAACATCAAAATATGAATTGTAGCTATTGCTGAATTGTAGGGTTACAGGTGATTTTCACTTCTATATACCATTTTGTACTGCCTATATCTTCTGCAATAGCATGTACTGCCTTTCTTTTTTAAAACTTATGAAAGCTTCGAATGTGTTCCAAAATAGAATAGCCACAATAATCCCATATATCTATTCTCAGATTCAACCTCCCAATATTTTCTTACATATGCTTCGTTTCTTTTTTTTGGCAGTAATATTTTAAAGCGAATCCCTGACATTATGTCACTTGACATCTAAATATTTCCTTAAGTATATCTAAATAGAAGAGTATTTTCTAATATAACCACAATAAAATTATCATACCTAACCAATTAACAATTCCTTAATTCATCTCATATTCAGTACTTATTTTGTTTTCTTTGATTATCTAAAAAAGTCCTTTTAAAGTTGGTTTGTTCCAATAAAAAACCAAAAAAAAAAAACTTTTATAAGAAAAAATCTCAACTGCTTTTCTAACCAACCAAAAAACCTCTATGTCACAATTATTTTGTTTTCAGCGTTCTTTTGTGTGTTTCTTTAAGTTATTCCACCTCTTCTCAAATTTAGTTCTTGTGCTAATATTAATTTTTGGTCTTCCTGCAGGGGTCCTTTTGATATCTTCTGTTACAGCCAAAACCCAGAAGGAATAGAATTTCTTCAATGACATGTCTGTGTGGTCTTAAATTGGTTATTTTTATTAGCTAAAATTCTATAAAACTATTTTCAGATAAATCCCTATCTACTGATTACATAGCAGTATAGATAATCCATTCTCACTTTCAAAACCTATGTAACTAAAGGACTGATATCTTCTTGTCCTACAAATATACAGATGGTGACTGTTTTCTAACCTAGTATTTAACAGAAACAAATATACAAGTATGAGGAATGTAAAAAAGGCAAAACTAATAATAGATTTATTATATATGAAAACCCTAACATATAACAGGGGCTCAATAAATATTAATTTAAAGATTTATTATTTGAAATGCAAAACTTAGAGGAGTAAGCTGTTCAAAAATATTATGGCTTCCAAAAATGTTTTTCTAATTTTTGAACTACTACCAAATTAAGGCTTCTCTATATGCACGACACCTTAAACAATGACTGAACACAACTTTCCATGTTTTCTGCTAAAGAAAGAAAATGCAGGTTGATAAGTTCAAGAGAGCACTCACGCTGCTAGAAAAAAAGATTTTTAAGCTCCTTTTGAAAGAGAAAGAAACCAAGATTGAGATTTTTAAATGTCACTTATGACTGGGCTAATTACAAGAATAGTAATTTCCACCACAAGAAGCTTAAAACTAAAGTGCAAAGTTGAGTTGAACAAAAACTCAAGTTGCTGAGTGTGAAATGCTTCTATGACTATGTATGCAGAGTGAGTTAATAGACCGTTAAAACTTTATGAAGTCTTATTCACATGTGAAACTGATGTGACACATTTACCACAAATCAGTATTTAAATAGGTCTACCTTTGGTATTTTTTCCCTGACTTCATTGGATTATTAAGTGGAAGTTAGGTAGCTTGGTTTTCTACCCCCATAATCTCAATCTTCCTCTTTATTTTGTGCCTCCGTGTCTTGACACAAAACTTAATTTTAGTATTCCCTTGGTAGAATATCTTTAAAAATCTAAATTTCTCAGGTGAAGAAATTCATGTAAACTTTTCACATTATTTTTCAAACTGTTCAAAATTCAAGGATAACACCTATAAATTATGAACCCACAAATACCAAGTTAATTTTAAAATATGTAAAAGTAGAATGACAATTACATACTTACATTTTACTCAATTTTTCAAGTACAATGCGTTTCCTAATCTGGTTCTGAGAACTTGAATCTATCAGTGGAAAGGTGGGATCATGCTGAATCACATTTTTAAACAAAGCAAAACAAAATCATGAATTTACATTCTTCCTTTGATAATAATAACATTAAAACACAAAAGTTTATACCTGTGATACGGTAGAATAAAAACTAGTCTTGAGAATGAGAAGATTTAAATTTTAGTATCAATTCAGTCATTAGGCTGATGTTAACTTGCTAGAGTCATTTGTCCTATTTTGTGAATGTTTTCCCATCTGAATAAAACGGATATTAATACCTTATTAAATGAGAAAATATATACAAAAGGACTTTGTTAACTGCTAAATGCCATGTAAATGTAGGAGATTAAAAGATTACAATTAGCAAATACCATAAATATATAATGGAGAATTCCTCTTCTAGAAATGGCAGACAGGATAATTCAAACCCCCCTCCCTCCTGCTGAGAAATGAAAAAGCTGGGAAAAAACCCACATTTGCTTGAAAGCATCAGAGGGCTAACAAAGCAGTAGAGAATTATGGCTTTATATTTTGGAGAAGATAGTTCCAGAGAGGACACTGACTAATTTCGGACGAGGCAATGTAGATACTGAGAATCTGAGTATTGCTTTTCTAATAAATATTAGAGTTTGTGGCATGCCAAAAAGGAAGAGGCACTAGCAACCCTCCCCAAGCTTGAGACCAGGATCACACTTTAGGAGTAAGAAGGATTAGGAAACAGACTAGCCTTTACAGGGAGCGAAGCCCAGCTTCAAATCATCTTAATTTCTGACTGGATTAAAGTGATTCGGGACTGCTACAAATCATTGACCAGAAGCAAACAAAGCCATTTGAAAGGAAGATAAACATCAATCTAGGTCTCAAGTTATCTCTATAATTTTTAATATATAATGTCTGCCACATAATAAAACGATAAGAAAATAATATGATCAAAATCTGCAATGTGAGCCTGTAAAAATCAACCCCTAAGAAATCCAGATAATGAAGCTTTATCAGCTTTATTTAAAATAAATCTGTTGAATATATTCAAAGAAAAATGACAAGATTGAAAATTTCAGCAGAGAATTGGAAACTATATAAAAGAACCAAATGAAAATCCTAAAACTGAAAAATATAACACTTAAAAGAACTCAATGGATAGATATAATACAGTAGAAATAACTGAAGAGAGAATGCTTAGAAAATATCCAAAAATCACAGTCACACCCAACAATATGCCCATACCCTCCGCACAAACAGTACAAAGCACAAAAGAATATGAGACAAGATACAGTGAAAAAGACTAACATAACTGGAGTCCTGGATAGACAGGAAAAGGAGAATGAAACAGAATATCTGTACAGATAATAATTGAGAATATTCCAAAACTGATGAAGGAAGTCACAGATTCATTACAACAGCCAAAAGAACATAGTCACACCTACGCAAAGCATTCTAAAATTGATGGTAATCAAAAAAAAAAAAAGGTCTCAAAAGTGCTAAAGAAAGAACACAATATTTTCAAAACAACAGCAATAAGAAAAACAAATGGAAGACAAAAGACAAAGAAATATTTTCAATGGGCTGAAGAAAATAACTGCTAATCTAGAATTTGATACTCAGGAAAATATTTTTTAAAAGTAAAGTCACATAAAAAATTTTGTGAAATTCATCATCAGTGAAATGGTACTAACAGAAACAAAGGATATTCTTCAGGCCCAAGGTAAATGATCCCAGGAGGAAGAATGGAAAAACAATGAAGGAGTAATTTAATTGGACAAATCCAAATGAATATTGACCATAAATTATCTTCTAAGATTTAAAATGTAGAGAGAACACAAGTACACAACAAGAGCACATAAGAGGGGTATATGGAGTTAAAGTTTCTACGTTTTTATTGTCATGGAAGCAATAAAAGTATTAACTTACATTGGACTTTAATAAAACCAAGATTCAGGTTTTAATCCTTAGGGTAATCACTTAACAATCAGCAAAAGAATGTATTAAAAATAAGCTAAGAGAAGGTAAAAAGTCAATAATGATGTTTAATACAAAGAAAGAGGAACACAAAACAGGCAAAACATGCAATAAGCAATGAGTGAGATGGTAGATTTAAACCCAAATATGTCAATTACGATATTAAATGTAAATGGACTAAATTTTCCACATAAAGGATAAAGATTATCAGCCTAGATTTTTAAAAAAGATAGTCCCTGAAAATACTAAAAGAATGCTAGGGTCAGCAAAGCCAACTCTAAGAAAAAAAAAATCAGTGTAGAGAAAGGTTGCTCCATAATGCTAAAGGTTCAATTTTCTAGGAAGACTTACAATTTTACATTTGTATCCAATAACATGGTCTCAAAATATTAAAAAATCATAAAACTAAAAGGAGAAATAATAAACCCATAATTATGGTGAGAGATTCTGACCTACCTCTTCCACCTAACTGATGGGATGAGCTATCAAACAAAAAATCAATAGTGCTTCTCAAACTTTAATGTGCATACATTTCCCCAAAGAAAAAATGTGAAATCTGATCTATGCTCCTCACCATAAACAAAAATCAATCCCAGATGAACTGCAGATCTAAATGTGAAAGGAAAAACAATGAAGCTTCTAAAAGATTAAACAACCTGGGCTAAGCAAAGATTTCTTAAAGAAGTCACTAAAGGGAACAATTAATAAACTAGACTCAAGATGCCATTAATGAGAATATAAGGGCAAGTCTCAGAGTGAAAGATGGCATTTGCAATACACCTAACTAAAAATGGACTTGAATCCTGATTACATAAAGAAGTCCTACAGATCAATAAGAAAAAAAATACCTAGATATCCCAAGTAGGTAAATTGGAAAAAAGCCTCAAACAGGGACTTCACAAGTGACTATACAAATAGTCAATAAGCAAATAAAGTGTTCATTAATCATCAGAGAAATGTATTATAGCCAAAATAACAATACCACTAGAATGGTGAAAAGTAACAATATCAAGTACTGGTGAGAATGTGGAGTCATGGAAACTCTCATACAGTGGTAGTGGAATATACACTGGCGCAACCAATTTGGAAAACTACTTGGCATTATCTAGTATATTATCTAGTATAGTTGTATACATTACGACCCAGAAATTCCAGTCCTAGATATATACCTAACAGAAATGCGTGCACATTAGAAAAAAAACATATAAAAGTTAACAATAGCATAGTTTATAATAGCCCTAAACTGAAACAGCCTAAATGCTCATTAATATAAATTGTGGTACATTTCTATAATGGAATACAATGCAGCAATAAAAGAATAAACTAAAACTACATGCAACAACATAAATGATTCACGAACATAATGATGCATGAAATTGGACACCGAAGAAAATATATACTGTGTGAATCCATTTACATACAGTTCAAAATTAACAAAACTTACCTATGCCATTATAATTGCCATTCATTTTGGAAAGAGGTAATGACTAGGAGGAGGCATAGTAGGGCTCTGGTTTACTCAAATTTCTTGGCCTAGGTAGTGTTCATTTGTGGTAATTCGGTGAGTTATACACTATTTGCATTACACTTCAATGACAAAGTTTTAAAATGTTATTCAAAGAGGAACAGTCAAATCTCAGGTATTAATTTTTCCTCGTCACAGTTTATAAGTGCAAAAATGATAAATCAAGGTAGGTTTATGCAGCTGACTGACAGATCAATGTTCCTCCAAACAATATAAATACAGTTGAAGTGATTTCAAATATAGTACTGGGCTAGGTAACATTCTGTGGAAATATAAGAAATGTCTAACTTTTTACCATATGTTCACTTTTACCCTTTAAGTCTAAATCTGTTCTTAAATTTAAAGCCACATTTACTCAGGAAATCTTTAGTAACTAAGTTTTGTGGTAAAAACAAGGCTATCGCCTACTCCTCTTCATGCCAAATGACTTCATTTCCCAAACTACACATCAAGCAAAAATGAGAAATAGAGATGCTGAAAAATCTCCCTAAATCTCAGTGGTATACATTCACTCTCTAAATATAAATACTATTTACTGACTACCAATTATATGTCAAGCAATGTGACAAATGCTTTATATACATTATCTTTAAAATTCCTAACAACTGAACAAGGGAAGCTATTTATATTCTAACTTACAGATGAGCAAACAGACTTAAGAAACTACCTTTTCATACAGCTTAGTAAATGGGAGCAGATACTGAAATCTAGATCTAGCTCAACATGCTCTTTCCATTTTCTTCTATGTCCATCATTTCCCAATAAGTCTCCTTTACTGTATTATTTTCATTTGTAATATTTTAAATGGGCATGTTTGCCAAATACAATCCAAATATTTTACCATTCAACTAGTAAGTCCATTCCACTGCATAGAGTCCTACTGGAAATAAAACACAAAGATACACACTCTATGTAGAAATCTGGAAGAATGTAGAAATCTGAAAGAATACATACCAATAAAGAAAAAACAAAGTCTCTTCAGAAGTTCTACATATTATATGAAGGACTAGGTTTAATGAAAACTATGTTCTACAATTTTAGGCTATTTCTACATTAGAGAAAAATGTTGAAAGTTTAATGAAAATTTTCAGGGGCAAACTTCAACTTATTTGTAAAATAGTAATGCCAGTGTTGAAGATGGCATTTTAAACCAAAGGACTGACTAAAGAAGCTTTCTAAAATTTTAACAATTATCTTTTCAGTATTCTTCCTGCTCCAAGATTTGCTATGGTGAGTGTTCCGTATGTTAGCAGCATGGAAAACTTATTCTCATGAAGACATACCTCTTCTGAGTCTTGTGATGTGGTGGTTTCTTCGTTTAAAATGTATCGTCCTCTATAAAACTCCCTGATCCTCAAGTTTAATGTTTCAGTTTCTTTTTTCAAGTTCTCATAACTTGGTAGTGGTTTAATGGCAGTATCAGAGGCCCTAAAAGGCAAAGACTCATCCAAGCTGTCCTGAAATTTCTGCAAGGCAGGGGAATGACTACCTGGGTCAGAGTTTATGTCATCTTCATCAAGTTCTTCTTTAATCAGAGAGGCTGAAGAGGGTTTCAGACACACAGAAGCATAATTCTGGCCATACAAAAACCTCAAAGTTTCTTCTGTTTTCCACTCAATCAAAGTCTCCTTCAGAACTTTAAGTAAGTTTGCCTTTGCAACTTCAGGACACACCTGCACTGAACTAGAAGCTGACCTAGAAACTTGGTTTGATTTGGCAAATTTCCTCTTAAAATGCTCAGCACTTTTCTTACTTATGCCTAATAGAGTTATTTCTGAACTGTATTTATTTTCAGCAATTTCTGAAGCTCTTAATTTTTCTCGTAAAGGACTATTTGAAAAAATCTGAGTATTTAGTTTCTGTAGAGGAAGTTCACAAGCAGCAGCTTTCTTCTGATTATCTAATCTGCAATTGCCTAACTGCTCAGTGACATCTATTACTGTCTGCTGTTTGTCTTCTTGCTTGAAGTTAGCTTTTTGACCAATTTTCTTTTTCATTATGCTTTTTTTGTGCAGCTGTGGCCTTATATCTGTTGCATTTGGTCTGTTTCCTGATAGAATGGAGGAAACAAAGTCTTGCTCATTATCACTGCTACTGTCACTATGAGTGCTAGAAGAACTAGATTCATACTGCTTCTCAAAATCTCCAGGACTGTCAATATCTGATGTTTTAATGGCCTTACTGCATAACTGTACTTCTTCTCCAGAATGGCCACTGTAGAAGGAAAGAAACAAAATGACCATAATGGAAATGCAGATTGTTCCACAGTATTTATACTTTGTATCTTCTGAGAAAGAAATTTTTATTCCCTAGGCAAAACCTTATTTATAGGCTTATATTTATATAAGTTTGCACACACACACTTCAGAAGAAAGTTACAATTCCATCATTTCTCTACACCTTATTTGATATACTGCTCTTCTTTCCTTATCTTTCCCCCAATATTTAAAAAGTATTAAGAGAGTACACTAAAAAGAAAAAAACACACTTGATAATTCCATCCTACTAAATTATTTTGATTTTGGGCTGCTCCATTTCTATAACTGTTTTATCTATCCTTTTTTAAAAAAAGGGTTTTCTTTTGAAAACTTCACTAGCGGTTTTCAATTTAAATAAATAAATATTTCTAATAGGACACACACAAAATAGGAACTCTGTTTAGGCTTTGACAGGTAAGAGATGTCTAAACATTTTCCAATGCTTGTTGATAGTTATACAGAACATTCCATAAAATAAAAACTATAAAAATGGCACAAAAGAAAATAAATTTGAAAAATAAAATTTATCGATGAAAGATATTTCTTTTGAAAATCCAGAGTTACAATATAATGCTAACAATAAAAGATATCAGTTTTCCATTTGACTATAGTTCTTCAATTTTCAGATTAGGTTTTTAAAAGAATTAAGAATTACGAAAAAGTGAAAGCAAAGAGTAGCTTTGTTTATAAGAACTTGAGATAAAGAAGGACACATGAGCAATTACTGTCAAGCAAATGCACGTATAGAACTTTAAAGGGTTTGGATGAGAAGGATTCTGGGTCAAGAAGCACACAGAGGGTGGTGACAGGTTGTATGGGAACTCTTTACTTTTCAAGTAATTTTTCTGTAAACCTAAAACTGCTCCCCCAAAAGGCTATTAAACTTTTAGAAATATTTTTTAAAAATAAAACAAAAAAAAATAATGCAGCAATAAAAAAAAAAGCATGCTGGGGGGCATGTGTAAAAGAAGAAAAAGAGTTGAAAGTGAGGCTGCAGATTAGAACGGAGAAAAGATGACAATGTATATTCAGTATTAGGTATCAGTTTTTAGTTAGAATCTAGCCTTTGTAGTCATGAGACCTGTATCATATGAGTACAATTTCAAAAAAATTAGAACAATTAAACTTTTATGTATTTCATACTTTCTCTTGGAATTTAAAGGTAATTATATTTTTCTATACTACTTTGAAAATTAAATTAGATATATACATCAATAAATAAATATCTCTCACTTGTGCTAAAGTCCATATAGCTAAAGTAGTAACTAATAACCAGGAAAATTTATTCTGGGATATAAAAGGATGTGTTCTGAGAGATGATTATGGTTGGGCAAGCAACAGCATGAGGAGAGTTTAGAAAAAAAATCACAACTTGGAATTTCTATTAATGCTTACATACTCTTTCAAATAATTATATAATTGATATATTGTTTTGAAATCCTATAAAACAAGACTATAAAAACCTTTCAACAAATGTAATTGGCACACTTTAGTTGAGTAAGCATCATAATATCTCAGATGGAAGCTTTGTTTGTGTCATATTTCAACAGGTTCAATTAGACTTCCTTGGTAGAAACAGCTGTACAATAAAGCATACAGATTAAACACGTCATCTTACTATCACAAAAGAAAAAGCTGTACAAGGCAAATATTTCTTTGTGTGGGCTAGAATGGGCACTTACATAATGCATCAGCACAGGGAGTCCAAGAGCCCATATCACTTGGTTTACCCTTAATGTTTCTATTAATATGAATATACAGAAGGTAAATGATACTGATTCAACCATACCTTTGTCCTTCCTGTAGCAGCTGAAAATTAGGATGCCTGTGACAAAAATACAGAAATGGAAAATTAAAGGCAACTAATATGTCACACTTTCAAGTGTTTTATTATAAATACATTAGATAGAAAATAGAACTAAAAGGAAATAGTTCATAAAAAGATTTTTTTAAGAAAAAATTACGAGACAAAGTATTGTGAAACTCATCTACAAGAAATCTGGATTAATATCTCTTATCTAAAATTTACTCATATTTCAGAATTAAGTTCAAATTCCATGAACCCAATAAAGTTTTCCCTAACCTGTTAATGTAAATCACTCCCTAAATTCCAAAATCATCGTCTGTACAATTTATATTCTACTATTATGTCATAGAAGAGTACAATCATTTTTTTTCCTCTCCTTTGTTTTTTAATCAAGTAATGTGCATGAGAGACATTTCTGAGCCAATCACAGGAGTACAATCATGTACTCTTCTATGACATAACAGTAGAATTATTACCATTTTAAATGTCCCACTTTTCACATGTTTAACTTTGGTTTTGTAACTAGAGTACAAGCTCCTTGGAAGCACAGATTATGTACTATAATTCTCTTATATTTCCTTTATATGGTTAATAAGACTTTTTGTCCTAACTTCAGAGAAAGCAGTTGTATTGTAGTATGGATGTGAACTATGCGGACCAAGTGATTTAAGTTAACTCTAGGAATAATTTTGCTAGCAATACCAGAAATCATATTTGGCTGGGCATCATGGATATTAAAAAGATCTTAGAAACCCAAATATAAAAAGGAACAATAACAAATGAATCCAAGATGACAGGAAAACTGTAAAATACTTCCAAAGTGACTCAGAAAAAGTGCCTTCTAAAAGACTACAAAACATTAAAGTAAAAATACAAAGAACTAAATAAATGAAGTGATGTTCCATGTTCATCAAAGACAGACTCAATATTGTCAAGATGTCAGTTCTTCTCAACTTGATCTATAGATTCAATGCAATTCAACCATAATCCCAGCAAATTATTTTGTGGATATCAACAAGTTGATTCTAAAGTTTTAATGGAGAGGCAAAGACCCAGAATAGAATAGCTAACAATATTGAAGGAGAATGAAGGTGGAGAACTGACAATACTTGACTTCCAAGACTTACTTTAAAGCTACATTAATCAAGATAGTGTGGTAGTGGAGAAAGAACAAATGGATAATTGGAACAGAACAGAGAGCCCTAGAAATAGACCCACATGAATAAAGTCCACCGATCTTTGATAAAAGAGTAAAAGCAACACAATGGAAAGAAGACAGACTTTCAACAAATGGTGCTGGAACAACTGGATATCTATGTGCAAGAAAATGAATCTGGACACAGACCTTACATCCTTTACAAAAATTAACTCAAAATGAATCACAGACCTAAATATAAAATGCAAAATTACAAAACTACTAGAAGAATACATAGGAGAAAACCTAGGTGACTTTTTAGCTACGACACCAAAGGCACAATCCATGAAAGAACTAGTAAGTCAGACTTCATTAAAATTAAAAATTTCTGCTGAGAAAAATACTGTCACAAGAATAAAATGACAAGTCACAGCCTAGGAGAAAATATTTGCAAAAGATGTATCTGATAAAGAATTGTTATTCAAATATCAAAAAGCTCTTATAACAGTAAGAAAACAAACAACTCAAATAAAAAATGGGCCAAAGACCTTAACAGATACCTCACAAAAGAAGATATATACCTACGGCCATGCCACCCTGAACATGCCTGATCTCATCTGATCTCGGAGGCGAAGCAGGGCCGGGCCTGGATAGTACTTGGATGGGAGACCACCTAGGAAGACCAGGTGCTGTGGGCTTTTTTTAAAAAAAAGATATATAAGAAAAAGAAAAAAATATATACGGATGGCAAATAATCATATGAAAAGATGTTCCACCTGATATGCCATCAGAGAAATGAAAATTAAAACAAATATGAGATACCACTACCCATTAGAATAGCCCAAATCCAGAACACTAACATCAAATGCTTGTGAGGACGAACTCACATTTATTGCTGGTAGAAATGCAAAAAAGTACAGCCATTTTGGAAGACAGTTTGGTGATTTCTTATAAAACTAAACATACTCTTACCATATAGTCTAGAAATCATGCTCCTTTGTATTTACACAAAGGAGCTGAAAACTTATGTCCACACAAAACTTGAACATGGATGTTTATAGCAGCTCTATCCATAACTGCCAAAACTTGGAAGCAACCAAGATGTCCTTCAGTAGGAGAATGGATAAACTGTTGTATATTCAGACAATGGAATATTTTTCAGCACTAAAAAGAAATGAACCATCAAGTTATGAAAAGACATGCAGAAAACTTAAATGCATATTATTTGAGTGATAATGATGTGTCCATGTAGGCTCATCACATGTAATAAGTATACCATTTTGGTGGAGGTTGCTGATAATGGGGGAAGGTATGATTTATGTAGGGGCAGAGGGCATATGGGAAATATCTGTGCCTTCTCCTCCATTTTGCTGTGAACCCAAAATTGTTCTAAAAGTCAATTAACAGGAAAAAAAGTAAATATAAGAAACTAGGTGTGTACTAAAGAGAAGCTAAGGCACAAGCATAAATCTCATTTAAAGGGCAAAACAGAGCTGCAACAAGGGCCATATTACAAAAATCTTCCATTAAAGTCAAGCTAAGTGGATATAGAACCAGAGGTCATTTGAGTTTGACATTTAAAGGCTATCAGGCAAAAATGTCAATTACAAGTATTTTCCTATATAATTAAACAGCATAGCATCAATCACATAACTATTACCCATATAATCCATTCGTCTTTTGTTCAGTCTCAAGTGTAGGAGGCAATGCAGGGAATGGACTCTTGGCAATCCTCTCCTTAGGATTTAAGGGAGGCACTGATGATTGACCAAAGCATGCTTTCCCATTGAATTCCTTCTCAGTTATCACACGTCAGGAGGCATATAGGATGAAATCAATATTTGCCATTCCAGCTTGAGAGATTCCCTCATAGTTCAGGAATTCTCCAAGACCGATAATAAAAAATTTGGAAGGGAAAGGTAAAATAAGGCAATGCCAGTGAGTGCCTGAGAGTAAAAATGTACTCTATTTTTTTTTCTTCTTTAGCCCCTCAGCCAATTAAGGCGCATTCTTTCCTAATCATCCAAATTGCTCTGTTTACTCTTCTTCTTCCCACTCAACAGAACTCTAGTCATAGAAGCTCCATGGTTTAGTGTTGCTCAAAGAAAACAAATGACACTGCTTGGGTGGTGATTAGCTTCGACTGCTCCAGGGATATTTATAACTCCCATTAAGAGTTTTTTTGGCCTAAATAATATGCTAACATCTACAATAGAACTGTTTCATTGTCTGTTGACTACTTTCTCCCACTTTCACTTGTAGATCTCTAACTCTTTCTATCCCACATCCCCACCCAAGTCTTCCTGCCTAAAATTATCAAGGTTCAGGACCATGCAGCTGTCTGGCATTTGGTCCTAACTGGGTCTGAATATCACTGTAGGGAAGAAAGTATGTATAGACAGTGATTCTCAATAGGATTCTTATCCTAAATGGCTAACCTGCAAATGCAGAGTATATCCCATAATTCAAAAAATTCCTTCAAAATAAAATTATGAACTATGATATCTATGGACTATGCTGGGTATCTTAAGTAATACAAAGAATCGGTTCCTAGTCTTAAGGACCTTACAATTTAGTAGGAGGAAAATGTGAGTTCTATGAGCTTTACAAATATTAATCTTCATAAGAATGATGTAGCTACTCTATCATCCCCATGTTATAGATAAAAATCTTGAATACTAAAAGAATAAGTAATTTGCTCAAAGTCACATAGTTTATAAGTGGTAAAGCAGGAATCAAACCCGGACAGCATGGCTCATAAGAACTATACTGTTGCATCATATTGTATGAGCTGCTACAGGAAATTAGAGAAGACAAACTTCCTGCTGAGCCAATAAAGAAAAGCTTCAGATTCAGCTGGGCCTATAAAGATCGACACTGATTGTATATAAAGGCATTTGAGACTAATCCTATGGATTTTACTCAGGTATTTTAACTCTACAAACCTCTTCCTTTTTTCTTTCCTTTTGTATGTTTTCCTTTTAGCAAATCCATCCTCTCTCTTAAACCCTGTCTTGCAATCATACGGCCCCTGCCCCTTTCCTTGTAAGCCTTCTTTAAAGAAGTGTGCATTCATCATTTCCAATACCTTATCTCCTATTCAGTCATCAACCCTCTGCCTCCTGGAATCTGCAGGCATTACTGAAATGCCTCTTGCTAACATCACTAGTTACATAGGACTGCTAAATTTAATGGATATTTTTCAGGATTTTTTTCCTTTTTAAAGTAGAGGAAAAGAATCAGTATGAAAAGAGAGCTTGAAAGAAACAGAAAACAGGAATAAATCATGAAGCAAAGCCTTGATGAGAAAAAGAATGGAATCAGTAACATAGAGGATACTATATTAGCAATGAGGAGGCAGAGAAACGAGAGCATATAAAGAAAATAATGTTGAAGAGATTCTGCTGGATCCCCTCAAATCATTTCAGTGAAATTATCTACTAAGGAATGAGGAAAAAAGTCAACATGTATCACATGGTCAGTAAAAAGCAGAAAAAAACATGAGCACAAAGTTGAGAGGAGACAGAATGAACTAGAACAGGGCCAAAGGAATGCAAAGAAAGCAGGTTTTGATGTTAGACAAATCTAGGTTTAAATCCAAAAGTACATGAGCCAAATGAGTCTCTAAACCTTTCTGAGCCTCAGTTCTACCATCAATACATACCCAGGGATGCTGTGAGCCCTGAATTAAATAATATAGCTTGTCTAAAGTGCTAATCGTCTTATTTGAAAACTTTACCCTAAAATATTCAGCAACCCAGGCACAGAAAAAAAGGGATGACACTTACAAAAGTGGACATGGTAGGTTAAAGGAGAAAGAATCTGGGATTATTAGAGAGGACAATACTGTAACTGCCAACTGTAGAGCTCAAAAAAAAAAAAAAACAAATTTAATGAGGGTCTGCCAATCTAGAACAGAGGTAAGGTAGAGACGGGAGGTCAAAATGAGGTCACAAAGCACACTAAGGAGTAATAGCTGTAGATGAGATAGAGGTTGTGGTCAGAGACTGAAAGCTCTTATTTCAAGATCTTGGAGGTAGAATTGTTCCAAATAAGAATGAGGTCTAAGTATGGCTGAATCAAGGGGTATCAAAATGTAAACATTATTCTAAATCATGCAGACAATTTAAGATAGTTTTATGAGAAATCTCCAAATATATAACTTGATAGTTTTTGAGAAAAACACTAAGAGTTAAAATTCAATCTATAAAGAAGGCAAGGGGAAAATTAAAATATACTAAGTGCTTATTATTTGGTAGGTTTTTTTATAATTGTGATAAAATGTATGACACAAAATTTATCATTTTAACTTTTTAAGTGTATTGCTGTGGCAATAAAGTATATTCACATTGTTCTGCACCTATCACCACCATCTATCTCCAGAACTTTTTCATTTTTCCACATGTTCTGTTAGGTGGTTTTATATACCATTTCATTTAATCTTCACACAACTTACATTAACTTTTTATAGTGCAGGAATCTGAAGCTTAGAGAGGTTAACTGACTTCCTAAGGTCAATAGAGCTAACAAATAGTAAATCTATTATTTGAATTCAGGTCTTTCAAGGTCTAAGCTCTTTCTACTACATGCTGCCTCTAATTAAAGTCAGAAAAAGACACCAAAAAGTTGAGGATACCTTTGCATAAACCCTTTCATAGGAACTGAATATACTTCACCAGCTATTATTTTCCTCTCCTTTGTTTCATTTTTCTGACTACAGTAAAAAAAAAAATACATTAAACGTTTCTAGATATTGTATGAGTGAATTTAAGACTCTCTCTGATTCTCAGTCTACAAAATGAAGAATAGTACTTGACACTAATATAAACTGAATTTAACGATGGAATAAAAACTTCAATATAAAACTTCACTTGGTTTTTGCTATGAGCTTTTTCAAAAAGAATAAGGCAGCAAGTACACTGCTTTCTTTTCTATCCTTTCTTAGATGAAATTCAAAAGCTTTTTGTCATTTTTCTTCGCTCCAAGTATCTTCCATTCCTTTCAAAGTTTATGTTGCCCTGGAGATAATTCTCAATTTAACTGCAATAAGCTCAATTTTAAAAACAAAAATCATGTTAAAGAATACCTTCAAGCTTGTTCTTCATAAACGTTTTCATATTATTTTCATTAAAGTATAAATTAGATGAATAAGTTTAACTTTAGCATAGTAAATCTAAAAGTAGAAATACCATGCCAAAAAACCTTGTGTGCATATATGTACACACATGTGTGAAACACTTAGAA
Organism: Pteropus medius; assembly: GCF_902729225.1. Classification (NCBI taxonomy): domain Eukaryota; kingdom Metazoa; phylum Chordata; class Mammalia; order Chiroptera; family Pteropodidae; genus Pteropus; species Pteropus medius. The sequence goes on along the minus strand of NW_024350319.1, from coordinate 21,702,245 downwards.
TAGGTATCCTGTATGTATACTAACAGAAACAGCAGGCTACAATTACCACTGTAGTGGCAATTTTTCAAATATATTTGAGACGTGTTAAAACCTGTTTCAGAAAGATTTTACTCTGTACAGCAAGCAACGGAGGTTCAGGAAGAGGTTATAGAAGTTGTTCTGCAGAGGTTTTTGGCTTCCGCACCTCTGAGATTATACTGTTTATTGCCAAGAAATATGTGTGAAAATCCCCTACTCTGAGCCACATGATGGCGCTTTTAGCTCTGTCAGCATTAACCATTCACCTCAATTTGAGCTTTTAAAAAAATCATAATTTGATTCTCAACATTTGTCCTTCCTTCTTAGTTTTAACTCCTGATTTTTAAGGTTGCAATTCAAGAAACTTCCCTCTTTCAAAGATCTGTCAGAGCCTACACTCAGCCAAATGGAATTTATAAATGCAACTGTGTGACTATCTAAATAAGCACATTTAGGAACAAAACTGTATGTGGTCTGTTTCTGGCCACCAAGTGGGTAAAAAATTTCTAACTCACAACATGAGAAGCATCATACTGAGTCATGACCCAGGCCATCTAGGTCAATGTTTTGGCTTTGACAGGGCATCAGGAGACATTTTGTGAGAAGTACTACTGCTCTCTATGACATTAAGAATATACTCCAGATATTATTTTCATACCTTAATAAAAATGAAATTAGAAAACCTCTAAGGCCCTTTCTGACTCCAAAGCCTCAACAGAAATATGAACCTAGAATTCATGAATTTGTTTCAAACTTTCTTAAATCTATTTATATATTTTTACCAATGAGATAGTGAGCTTATTATGGTATGAAACAATATCTTAGAAATTTTAAGAGACACTATAGGTTTTTGGGTTTATGAATCTGATGAATAAATTTATATAATGTAAGAAAGATCAAACTGTCAAATTTAATATTCTTCTTGCAAATGATGTGTAAAATCATGGTGTCCTGGCAGATGTCAACTTCAAGTTGTTCTGGACACAGTATAAAACATTCCAGCTTTTTCTTCATAATTTAAGAACTTTGATCCAATCCTTTATCAGTCTTTATCTTTCAGACTGAAAAGTTCAAATTCTTTAAGTCAGTAGCTTTTATTCTACATTCTCAAATGAGACAAATTTCCCTACAAGGACAAAGTAGTAGTATAAGTTTCCTTAGTCTTAGACCGATAATTTTAATTTTTATCATTTTTATACATAAGACATTTCCTTACCTAGAAAACGTTCACTATAGCAGCAGTGACTAACTGACTCAGAACTGTAAAACAGCAGAACTAAAGGGAATTAAGAGATTAAATGCAACTTTCTACTTTACAAATGAGGAAACTGAGGCTTAGTGTTGATAAGACTTTCCTACAGTAAAACAACAAAAAACCTAAGCTAGATCCAACAAAATAGTGCTCTTAAAACTATAGATCAGGACCAACGAATTAAGTGGGCTGCTATCAGCATTTTTCAAAAGCAACAGAGTACAAAATATCAGAGGTTTTTCATGAAGGATAAGTATTATTCCATAAAACTTCTGTTTCAGTTTTATGTATATGTTGGATATATGTAAATGCATTTATTAGTGATTAAAAATTGTGGTAGTCATTGCAATAGAATATTTAATTCTCTCAGGGCATTTTAAAATTTATTCTTATTTTTATGATTATTAATAAAACTAATATTAATAAAATAACTGTAATTTTAAATATGTAATTTTTTATTTATTGATGACTCACTTTAAGCTAATAAAAATATCTCGGCATGAAATACTAAATGCTGCCATTTAAAAAAAAGGCCATTTTTTCCCCTTTCAAATAGGTTCTGAATGTTGTACCCCTCGTCATATGTGAATAGGCTTTCTTTAAAATATCACATTTCTGTTGAGCTTATATGTACAATTGCTAGACAACCTTTTTAAAAAGAATACTGAATTCTAGAATTCTGATCATTAGCACATATAAAATATCACTCTCTGTGAAAACACAGTGACCTCTAGTGGATTCATTAAACAAACTGACATCCTATCTACTTCCAACACCCAAACCTACTCCTACAAGTTTATTTTTTCATCTCAGCTGAAATAACATTGTAATAAAATAGAATAAAAACTCAATGTTTTTATTCTAATTTACATTACAGGTCCCTATTAGAATAAGTATCAACTGTATTTGTTTTGCCATCCCGGTGAGATTTAAATTTAAATTTACAGGTTGGGCTTTATACATGTGTGTAGCCTGCCAGGCACTAAGCACATACTACATATTTTGAATGTAACTTAAATTGATTAGTTTAGATTAGGGAAACCAAGGCCATTTCATTTTTTTTTTTTTTTAGTAAATAAAGGCATATAGATAAGGTAGAACTTCAGGAAACACAAACATAAAGTGACAGGCCTTCATGTTTTAGGAAAAAAGTGGGTGTTCTAACAGAGGAAAGATTTTAGGAAAAGGTTAGAGGGAAGAACTGTTCTAAATTAGCTAAAGGAAGTAACAATAACTATATCTGAAGAAAACAGAGATAACAGAAAAGATGGTTTGGTAAATGGTTTTGAGGTAGTTGAAGCAGATACGAGGATTGGCTAAATGAGAGGACTAAATTTAAGTAGAGAAGATATCTTTGGAAGCAAAGTTAAAGATAATTTAAAGAAACACTAGTTTTAACAGTGGGAAATAGAACATGTTGCTGACATAGGGCTAAGGAGGCGATGGGCAGCTCTGGTGAAAGAAATATTAAGAAAGGAGAAAAAGAGTGATAGTTTAAAAGTTACTCTCAGCTTCCCAGTCAACTTGGACAATGCTACATACAATATTTTTCTTGAAACAAGAAAGTCAGATAGGCTGATAGAGAAATGATGAACAATTTAGTCTTCTTTATGTTTAATTCAATTAACAAAGGCCATAGGATGGTATGTTTTACATATTCTAAACCACACACTATTAGATCATCATGCAAAAGCGTCTGCTAATATACTGTCATCAATACAACTGATGCTAGTTGAACTTACAGTAGCACCATATAACCCTGGGCATAAAACTAAGACTTTTGGTTTTTTTTTAGGCCAAGATCTTTAGTCAATTTGCATCTCATTACATTTGTTATTAACTTTATTTAGCATAATTACACAAAATCCTATTTTACCACAAATGACGCTGCCTTATTATAATATTCTATCAAACATGAATTACTTGGGACATTATCTCATTAATTTAAGCCTTTGTTTGGAATTTCTAGACAATACAGTTTAATTATATAACAATTTTTGTTATTTTTTAAATATTACTGTACCATTTACCTCGCAATAATAAATTCTCTCAAATTTAGTAACTACTAAAATACTGTAAATGTTTAACCATTTCTCAAGAGGCAAAATCTCAGGAATGTTCATACACTTTTTGCTAAAAATGACTCTCAACTGGGACTCTTTAAATTTAAAAATTATAGATTTTTAATAAAGGTTCAATGAATTAATAACCTGAACTTTTTAACCTTAGTACATAGTTTCCTAATGACAAAGTGAGTTCAACTGGATTCCAAGATCTAGTATCTTTTAAAAAAAATTTAACATAGTTATTCCAGGACTATTATATTAATAGAATTAAAAGAAATAACTGGCAGAGCAGGAAGCAAAGTTTAGGTTTTGCGATTAAAGCTAAAACTACAAATAACATGTATATGCAATACTTAATAGCTATGCTTAAAAAGTAACCATTTCTTCACAATTAAAATGGATACTGTGGTAACATACTAAAGAAAATGACCTATTCTCTGCATATCTCAAACAGCAGAGAGAAATTTTTAGAATACATGAACAAATGTATACATAATAATTTAAATTACCTTTCTTCTTCTCGAACCCATACTGGAGTTTTAGGAATTTGTGCTTGGAAAAACTTAGACGCTTTATAACAAAAATTGCTGCAAAAACACTGAAAAGAACATTTTAAAACTAGCAAATTATTGTTTTTCTTATAGTGAAACACAACTTATGTACAGGACAGTATAAAACATAAATATGTAGTTCAAAGAAAAGAATGAAAACCCATGACTCTATAATTCATTGAAGCCACTGTGTGCTCCTTCCCAATGCACCACTCTCCACGTTCTCCAAAGGGTAACCACTGTCATAAATTTTGTGTTACTCATCCCTTTGCTTTCCTTTAGTTTTTGTGCTACTTGTACACATATCCGTGTAAAATCTATCATTCAATTTTGCCTTTCAAACTTTGCCTAAATAAAATCATAGTTATATATATTCTTGTCATCATTTTTTTTAATTGTTTTTGAGATTCATTCATATAGTTGTAGCTTATTCATTTACACTGTGTATTATATTCCATTGAGTAAACTACCTTTTATTATTTATGGATAATTGAATTGTTTCTCATTGTTTTGATATCACTGCAATGTCACTATGAATCTTTTTATACAATTTTTTAAACTAAAGAAACTGTGGCAAAATACAAAAAAATTTAACCATTTTTAAGTGTACAGTTCAGTGGCATTAAGTTACATTCTCACTGCAACCATTACTACCATACATCTCAACTCTCTTCAAATTTTGCAAAACAAACTCTACATCCATAAAACAATAACTCCCTCCTCCTCTGACACTTCTTCCACCTCCTCTGACAACCACCATTCTACTCTGTCTCCATGAATTTGACTACTCTAGTTACATTTAAGTAGAATCATATATTTATCCTTTTGTGGTGGCTAATTTCACTTAGCATATCTTTAAATTTCATCAATGTTGCAGCATGGGTCAGAATTTCCCTCTTTTTAAGCTGAATAGTATTTTATTCTATGCATATACCACATTTTGTTTATCCAACTAGGAACATTCATAAACATATGAACAAGAATTTCCTTAATATATACACTAAAGAATAGAAAGGCTTGGTCATAAAGAATATACAAATCTGATAATGCCAAACAGCTTCTCAAAGAGATTGTCTGACCAGAAGTATAGAGTCGCTAATATTGTCAGATTTTTTATAATTTTGCTAATTTGGGGGCTATGAAAATTTAACTCAGTGTGTTTTTGCTATTTTCCTGATTACTGATAAGATTGAGTATCTTTTCATATACTCATTAGTCATTCAAGTTCCTTCTATAAAATTTTCTATTAGGCTATTTGCCTTTTTCTTATAGATTATATATTCTAGTTATGAATCTGTGGTCAGATATGTGAGAAATACAACTCCTGATTTGTAGCTTATATTTTCACTCTTTTCTGAAAACTTCTAATGACCATTTATTTTAATGTAGAAAAATTTATCAATTTTTCCCCTACAGTCTGTAATTTTCTATCTTATTTAAGAAATTCTCTCTAGTCCAAGTTTATAAAAATATTCTCTCTTACTGTCTTTGAAAAGGTTTGTCTTTTATGCTTGGATCCCTAAATAGACTAAAATTGACCTTTGTATGTACTCTGAGATAAAGGTCAATTTTCATTTCTTCCATATAGATAACTAGTTGTGTTGGTACTATTTATTAATCCATCCTTTCTTCACTGATCCACAATACTCCTGTTGTTATATACCAAATGTCTACACTTGGTGATTGTTTCTTCTTTTCTACTGTTATACAATTTACTTGCCTGAATTTGTTCCAATATACACTTTTGATTTTTAAATGTTCGAGTATTAATTAAAGCAAAAGCAGAGTTTTTTTAAACACCTTGAATAAAATACTTATAAATGAAAAACCTCTAATGTGACTGTTTTCTAAAAGGCAAGATTTTTAAAGTTATTTTTAGAATTGCATTTAGTATAATATTAAACATTAACTGCCAAACTGAAAACAGTCTTTAAACTTACCTTTCTTTCAGTAATATCATAGACTTTATTGGTTTTGGTAGAAATTTTATATTTCTGTTTTGGTACCTAAAGAAAGAAAGCACGGCTTACAAAAGAATTCAAGTAATAAATTTGAACTTATGTTACAAGATTAAGTTATCTATATAACATATCTTTGGCTAACCCATGTCATTAGTTCAGGACCTCAGTTTTACTTCTTGTTCTTTCTTGTTCGAAGTATTTCATTGGATATAAAAATTCAAAGTCTATATTTAAAAAAATTACTTACAATTCCTAGCTTCTTCTGACATAAGGGATAACCACAAAGCTTGATAATAGAACGCTCATCCACGACATCTCTGTAGTGAGCAGGTGTGATAAATTTCCCCTGTAATGAAATAAAAGGGGGCATTCCCCACCCCCGGCCAGATTATTGGAAAAAGTTCATTTATCAGCTCTCTAGGTCCCATAGATCTCATCTGAAAACACAGGGATAACAATAGTACCTATCTCAAAAACAATAGTACCTATCTCATAAGTTTGATGTCAGAATCAGAGGAGAAGATAAAGGAAAAAAACTAAGAAAAGTACTCAACACATAGTAGTACTCAATGTGAGCAATTATGTAAAAAGAACAAAAAACAAAAACTTCTGCCACAGCAGACTATGCAAATTTGTAGATTATACAATTCATGAAATAATTCTGAGGCAGGAAGAAGAAATGGTGCTATAGTGATTGCAATACCAAAGCAAAATACTAATAGTATATATTACTTTTTAAAAAATATTCAAAAAAACACATTAAATATGATATAATTTTACCTATTTTTAAAGCACAATCTTAAAAAACAAAGTATATTGAAGGTGTCATTGTGACTTACACTCCTAAACAAATTTTTGTGCAAAATCTTCCAGCTTCTAAAAAAAACTGTACAAGAGAATGGTGACATGATAGTTATAAGCTAACACAATATTTTTATGTTGATATCTTCAGTTCAAATAACCTTAAATCTTAATATTATTTTTGAAGTTTTTGTTTTTGAATGGACTGAAAAACTTTTTGAGAGTAATATAAGGTATTTGTTTCAAACGAAGCATTTCTGAATTGTGTTTATCTTCTTTACAGTCATTATGTATGCAGATTCTGATGCAGTTACTCATGTAAATTTAAATATTGTCATATTTATATTCTTGTTTTGAAAAATCTCTGAGCCACACTAAGAATTATTTTTGCAATAGAAGCTCTGAGTTTCAATTTTCCATTTTTTTCTCTTAAGGATTATGAGAATATAACAGAATTTCCATTCAAACTTTTACTCAATAAAGCTGTTAGGTGAAAACAAAAAAAAAATTAATGCATTTTATAATTCTATTGTTATGTGCTAAATCATAAAGGATCTGTATTTCATGTCTTTAGAATATCCAAATTAATGAAATTATATTGACAAAAACATTAATCTTCTGTTACTAAAATAGGACAACATATAGAATATGGAAAATGACATTGGGATCATAAATGCAAATGATGAAAATCGAATTAGATTAGCAGACTTGTTAAAACAACTACTACTACGGGGTAAAATATGTATGTTATTTTTCATTAGTGTATTTAAAATCATTATGCAAGGAATGCATAATTGATTATTTTAAAATGCATGAATTATATACCATGATACCTGCGAAGATTTCAATAATGCAAGGAAGTTTCAGGTTGCACAGATTTAAAGAATTTATACTACAAAAGTAATAATTTCTCAACACATACACATTCCCTTAAGAATTCTTCCGTAATATTTTCTTCTAAAAGCTGTTCAACAATATGTAGAGCTTTTCTCTCAAACTCAATCTTCTTTCTCATAGTTTCTTCCAGTTCTTCTTTCCTAAAATTAAAAAAAGATTATTCAAAATTTAAAAATTCTACTTTTAAGTTTTATCATAGCTAATTGTTTTAAAATACAACACTAACAACTATTTTGCTATTTAAATTAATATTTTTAATGCTGTTATTTTTGATCTAATACTTTTCAAAAAGGAAACAAGCTACTTGTTGCACTGTACACATAGAAAGTCTGCTACAACTAGATTATTTGATTTCCAGAACTTAGAGCACAAGGAAAAAATTCTTAGAGAGAAGAAAATGAGGTGAAATTTTTTAACCAGTTAAGAGTTTATATTCTATTGCTTCTGTGTGTATCTAAAAAGGGAGGCTTTTTCTCCTAAATCCTTAGAAAAAAGAAGAGATTAGAGAGGAAAAATACAACTTTGGCTGTTCTTACAAGTAAAAATTTATTAAGTCTCAAAAATCAACGGATGGCGAGTTTGACAGGACAGAGTCATATCTGCAAAGAAGTGTTTGCTTACTTTTGTTGTAAAGTCTTATTAAATAATTACACTGACATGATTGTGTGGTTTAGAAAAACAGCAATCTTCCTGGAAGGGCTGGTCCTTATCATGGCACCCATGGAATTCTGTCAGCCTTTGCTTGCCCCACACATTATGTAACAAAAAAGTACAGGCTGTTAGATCAAACAATGGCCCCAGGACAGTGGTTCTCAATTCCAGCTACATATTAGAATCATCTGATGAGATTTTTTTTTTTTTAAAGATACTATGCCCAGGTTCCACTGCAGGCTCATTAAGTCAGAATCTCTGAGGCTGGGGCCTGGTTATTGGTATTTTCTTAAAAGTCTTCCAGATAATCTTAGTATGCAAGCAGGGTTGAGAATCACCACCATAGGACCAAAGATATCAATTATTTTGATGATGCATTTGCTCTTTTTCTGCGCTGGTTTCTGCTTGCTTATTAGAATAACATTTGCTGGCCTCTTGGGCCTTGCCTCGGCCCTCATATCTGGACCTGGAATGTACTCACCATTTCTCCCTACATTCACTGACTTCCAAAACTTTACACTCCAATTCCTTGCCCAAAGCAATATGTTTTACAAAAACAATTTGAATAACTGACTGCCAAGTAGGAAAAAATAAGGACATTAAAACTTTAAGGAGTTCTGAAGAAGATGGACTAGGTAAAAGCAGGGTTCGTCTCCTCCCAGGTCTGCATTGAAATTACAACCAAATTATAAAAAAATCAACGTGGAGAATCACCTGAAGTCCATCTGATCATAACACCAACATCTGATAATATAAAGGAGCCACATGGAAGCCAGTAGGAGGGGCAAAGTCTCAAATCAGGCTGGATCCACACCCGCAGGTGGTAGAAGATCACCGGGAGGGAGAGTAAGGCTCTCCTGAAGGAGAGGGGGTCCTGTTCTCATCTGGGGGCTCCCTAGCCCAGGGTATCAGCCCAGGAAACAGGAGAATCCAATAACTCTGTAAAAACCAGAGGGGATTCTAGCCGAACTTGGGCAGATATCAAGGTCCTGTGGGCTAGTCCCAGACAGCAACTGGTCTGGCTGTTATCTAAGACTTATGCTGCGGGAACTCGCAGTTACCAAAGTTGCAGCAAGACTGAGGCTGTATTGATCTAACTGCCATTGTCTCTCTGAGACCCCGCCCCACCCTACCCACAAATTGCCCCAGGCGGCTCATTGCTTCTCCCCTGATCTCCCAAACCACACAGGCAATAAACTGGCTGGCACAGCATGGAAATCATCGGTGATCAGAGCTTTGCTGCCTGCAAGAGTTGCAATATTGCGTCCGGGGAATGCAGGGGTCTGTGGGACCACCCCAGACGGCAGCTGGTCTCACTGTGATCTGTGTCTACAGCGGGAACACTTAGGCAAAGAAGTTGCAAAACTGAGGCTGTACTGGCCAGATGGACCTTGTCTCCCTAAAATCCCGCTTCATCCAAGCCACAAAGTGCCTGCAGCACATCGACAAGCAGCCTCTTGTGCCTTGCTTGTCTCTGGGGTTGTGAGTCGGCGCAGGCAACAGACTTTGGCTAGCGCATGAGCGCATTTCAAGGAAAACAGTTGTAGACTGACCACTGCTGCCTGTACGAGCTGAAATATCTCTTAAAGAGAATGCAGGGGTCTGTACTGGCCTGACAGGCCTTGACTCCCTGAGCTCCTGCTCCATCTAATACACAAAGTGCCCACTGCACATTGATAGGGAGCTGCTCCTGTCCTGGTGTAACACATTTAGGCTCAGTGTGGGCAGCAGCTGACCTTGCTATGAATGAAAGCCTGTACAGTGAGCCACAGAGACAGTGTGGGCACGTAAACTGACACTGCAGTGGCAGGGGAACATTTACTCTAAAGACCCAGGAGACTCCCGGGGTCCCTGCGCCACCCGATATGCATATCACCCAGAGGCTCATCTAGTTTCAGAGACTTACAGGCAACTGACAGGCAGTGTCAGGCCTTAAGGAGCACTGGTCTCTCTGCTAAATTGCCATAGGTCAGGGATGGGGGACAACCGACCGCTGCCTACCGTGTTGTCTCTTCCACTTACCTATAGATTCAGCATAGGCAACAACCATCTGCGGATTGCTTTGTAGTTCTCAGTGGGTAGCCCTGAGCAATCAGAGCAGTGGCTGACTTTGGCCTCCAGGGGAGCCTCTCCTACGGGGCCACAAAACCAATGTATCTGGAGGCTGGCACCAGACCACAACGGAGCAACTCCTGCCTAGTCTCATTAGTGATATACACAAAGGGTGGTTGCAACAAGTACACAAGCCTGCTAGGGCAAATCCCATTCAGTAGGGTCAGCCCCCACACATCAACTCTTACCCTGTGAGTGCACCCAATTCCCACAATTAGTCAGCCTAAATGTTAATTAATCCCATCCACTGATGTACTAACAACAATAAAGGCTTGGTGACGACATAAGATCACACACAACCCACACAAAGGTCACGTCCAGAGCCCCCGGCATAGGGTATCAGGGAGAATGTGCCACTGGGCCACAGAGGACACCTTCCACATTAGACCACCTGGCCAAGGCTGAGAGATGAAACAATTATTCTTGACACATAGAAACTAACACAGAGAGGCTAATAAAATGAGAAAACAAAGAAACATGACACAAATGAAACAACAGGAGAAAACTCCAGAAAATAAGCTAAATGAAATGGAGGCAAGCGACCTACCAGAAACAGAGTTCAAGATAATAGTTATAAGGATGCTCAATGAACTTATGGGAAAATGGATGAACACAATGAGAATCTCAACTGCATAAAAAAGGAAACAGAAACCATAAAAAAGAACCAGACAGAAATGAATACAATAACGGAAATGAAGAATACACTAGAAGGATTCAACAGTAGATTGGACAAAGCAGCAGATCGAATCAGCAAACTGGAAGACAAGGTACTAGAATACACCCAATCGGAACAACAAAAAGAAAAAAGAATTTAAAAAAATGAGTATAGTTTAATAAGAGACCTCTGAGACAACATGAAGCATAAAAATATCTGGATCATGAGTACCTGAAGAGGAAGAGAGAGAGCAAGAGACTGAGAACCTACTTGAAGAAATAATGACAGAAAACTTCCCTAACCTGGCAAAGGAATTAGACACACAAGTTCAGGAAGCACAGAGTCCCAAACAAGAGAAATTCAAACAAACCTACACCAAGACACATCACAATTAAAATGTCAAAGGTCAAAGACAAAGAGAATCTTAGAAGCAGCAAGAGAAAGGAAGCTGTTTACTTACAAGGGTACCCCCATAAGAATGTCTGCTGACTTCTCAATGGAAACTTTGCAGACCAGAAGGGGATAGCAAGCAATATTCAAAGTTATGAAAAACAAGAATCTACAACCATTTACCCAGCAAGGTTTTCAATTAAAATGGAAGGTGAGATAAAGAGCTTCCGAGACAGGAAACAGCTTAAGGAATTCATCACCAACACACCAGCATTACAAGATATGTTAAAGGGACTTCTGTAAAAAGAGAAGGGGTAAAAAAGAAAACAGAAATAACAAATATGAATAATAAAATGGCAGTAACAATGTACCTATCAGTAATCACTTTAAATGTAAATGGATTAAATGCTCCCATGAAAAGATATAGGATAACCGACTGGATAAGAAAACAAAACCCATGCATATGCTGCCTACAAGAGACCCACTTCAGATCAAACTACACTCACAGGCTGAAAGTAAAGGGATAGAAAAGGATATTTCACGCAAACAGAAATGAAAAAGTCGGGGTAGCAATACTTATATCAGATAAAATAGACTTCAAAACAAAGGCTATAATAAGAGACAAAAAAGGGCATTACATAATGATAAAGGGATCGATAAACTGAGAGGACATAAACCTAGTAAACATACATGCATCCAACATAGGAGCACCTACATGCATAAAGCAGTTATTGACTGACATAAAAAGAGAGGTCGATAGCAATACACTCACAGTTGGAGACTTTAACACCCTACTGACACCAATGGACAGATCTTCTAGGCAAAGAACCAACAAGGAAACAATGGGCCTAAAAGACATATTAGAACAGATGGATTTAATAGATATTTTCAGAGCATTTTACCCCAAAGCAGCAAAATATACATTCTTCTCAAGTGCACATGGAACATTTTCAAGGATAGACCACATACATGTTAGGACACAAATCAAGTCTCAATAAATTTAAGAATACTGAAATCATATCAACTGTCCTCTCTGATCACATTGGTATGAAACTAGATATCAATGACAAGAAAAAAACTGGAAAATACACAAACACATGGAGGCTAAATAACATGCTACTAAACAATGAATGGGTTATTAATGAGATCAAGGAAGAAATCAAAAGATACCTAGAGACAAACGAAAATGAAAACACGACTCAAAATTTATGGGGCACAGTGAAAGCAGTCCTAAGAGTGAAATTCATAGCAATACAGGCCTACCTCAAGAAACAAGAAAAAATTCAGAGAAACAATCTAACTTTACAATGAAAAGAACTAGAAAAACAACAGCAAACAGCCAAAATTGAAGAGAAGGAAGGAAATACTAAAGAATAGAGAGGAAATAAATGAAATAGAGTCTAGAAAAACAATACAGAAGATTTATGAAACCAAGAACTGGTTCTTTGAAAGGATAAACAAAATTGACAGACTCTTAGCCAGACTCATCAAAGAAAAAAGAGAGAGGACTCAAATAAATAAAATCAGAAATGAAAGAGAAATAACCACGGACTCCACAGAAATACAATGGACCATAAGAAAATACTACAGGCAATTGTATGCCAACATATTGGACAATCTGGAAGAAATGGACAGATTCCTAGAAACATATAATCTTCCAAGACTGAGTCAAGAAGAAACAGAAAATCTGAACTGATAGATTACCACCATTGAAATAGAATCAGTAATCAAAAACCTCCCAAAAAACAAAAATCCTGGACCAGATGGTTTCATAGGCAAATTTTACCAAACTTTCAAAGAATTGTCACCTATTCTTCTCAAACTATTCCAAAAAATTCAAGGAGAGAAGGCTCTTTAACTTTTTATAAGGCCACCATTACCTTGATTCCAAACCAAAGAAATTACAAAAAAAGAAAACTATAGACCGACATCTCTTATGAACACTGATGCAAAAATCCTCAACAAAATATTAGCAAACCGAATTTAGCAATACATTAAAAATATCATACATCATGATCAAGCTGGATTTATTCCTGGGATGCATGGTTGGTACAATATCTGCAAATCAATTAATGTGATATACCGCATTAACAAATCGAAAGATAAAAACAATATGATCATATCAATAGACACAGAAAAAACATTCAATAACATCCAGCACCCATTTTTGATAAAAACTCCCAGCAAAGTGGGAACAGAGGGAACATACCTCAACATAATAAAGGCCATATATGACAAAACTACAGCTAACATCATACTCAATGGGGAAAGGCTAAAAGCATTTCCCTTAAGATCAGGAACAAGACAAGGATGCCCACTTTCACCACTTCTCTTCAACATTGTGTTGGAAGTCTTAGCCACAGCAACAAGACAAGAAAGAGAAATAAAAGGCAATCGAATTGGAAAGGAAGAGTAAATTTCTCGTTAGTTGCTGATGGCATGATACTATATGTAGAGAACCCTAAAGATTCCACCAAAAAACTGTTAGAACTGATCAATGAATTCAATAAAGTAGCAGGTTACAAAATAAATATTCAGAAGTCAGTGGTATTTTTTATATACCAATGATGAACTTTCAGAAAGAGAAATTAAGAAAACAATCCCATTTACAATTGTATCGAAAACTATAAAATGCCAGGAAATCAAATTAACCGAGAAAGTAAAAGACCTGTTTTCAGAAAATTATAAGTCATTGAAAAAAAGAAATTGAAGAAGATACAAATAAATGGAAGTATATCCCGTGTTCATGGGTAGGAAGAATCAACATTATTAAAATGGTCATACTACCCAAAGCAATCTATAGATTCAATGCAATCCCTATCAAAATACCAATGGCATTTTTCAGAGAGCTAGAACAAATATTCCTAAAATTTATATGGAGCCATAAAAAACCCCGAATAGCCACGGCAATCTTGAGAAAGAAGAACAAAGTTGGAAGTATCACACTACCTGCTATCAAACTAGACTACAAGGCTACAGTAATCGAAACGTATTGTACTGGCATAAAAACAGAGACATTGATCAATGGAACAGAATAGAGAGCCCAGAAATAAATCCATGCCTATATGCTCACTTAATATATGACAAAGGGATAAGAATAAACAATGGGGTAAAGACAGTCTCTTTAATAAATGGTGTTGGGGAAAAAAAAGAAGCTGGACCACCTTCTTACACCATATACAAGAATAGAATCAAAATGGACTAAAGACTTAAATGTAAGGCCCGAAACCATAAAACTTCTAAAAGAAAACACAGGCAGTAAACTCTCTGATATTACTAACAGGAATTTCTTTTTGGATATATTTCCTCATGCAAGTGAAACAAAAGAAAAAAATGGGACTACATCAAACGAAAAAGGTTTTGTACAGCAAAGGAAACCATCAACAAAACAATAAGACAACCGACTGGGAGAAGATATTCACTAATGATATGTCTGATAAGGGGTTAATATCCAAAATATATAAAGAACTTATACAACTCAACAACAAAAAAACAATTCAATTAAAAAATGGGCAGAAGACCTGAATAGATACTTCTCCAAAGGGGAAATACAGATAGCTAATAAACATACGAAAAGATGCTCAAGGTTGGTAATCATCAGAGAAATGCAAATTAAAACCACAATAAGATATCACCTCACACCTGTGAGAATGGCTATCATCAATAAATCAAGATGTGGAAAAAAGGGAACCTTCATATATTGTTGGTGGGACTGCAAATTGGTATAGCCACTATGGAAAACAGTATGGAGGTTTCTCAAAACATTGAAAATGGATATACTTTTTGACCCAGCAATTGCACTTCTGGGTATTTATTCAAAGAAAACCAAAACAATAATTCGGAAAGCTCTATGCACTCCAATATTCATGGCAGCACAATTTACAATAGCCAAGATATGGACGCAACCTAAATGCCCAACAACAGACAACTGGATAAAGAAATTATGGTTCATATACACAATGGAATATTACTCAGCTGTTGAAAAACATGAAATCCTACTATTTGCAACGACATGGATGGACCTAGAGATTATTACACCGAGTGAAATAAGTCAGATAGAGAAAGATGAATACCATACGATTTCATTTGTATGCAGAATCTAAGGAACAAAAAGAACAACCTAATCAAAAAACAGACTCACAAATATAGTGGACAATTTGGTGATGGACGAGGGGAGGGGGATTGGAGGACTGGGAGAATGGAGTGAAGGGTTAAAGAAGTACAAATTAGTAGTTGATAGTTGATCATGGGGATGAGGAGCACAGCAGAGGGAACGCAGTTAGCATTAATATGATGGCTAGGTGGAGGGCCAGGGGAGGCAGGGAGCAACTGGGGGAATCGTTTTATGAACTATATAGATGTCTAACCAATGTACTGTATACTTGAAACTAATTAAAATAAATAAGTAAATTTTTAAAAAGAACAGGGACATAAGACTTCATCAAATAAATTCAACAGATATTGTAATGTGTAAAAAAAAAAAAGTGGAAACACCTGTTCTCCCATCATTTCATAAAGGCCATGCTTACATCAAAGAAGTATAAAACATGAACACAAATGAAAAGGCTGTTCTTTAAAATGACTATATTTAGCTTAATGAAAAATATTTTACTTTTCTCATTTTGCTGCCTACCAGTAAAAGCTATGCCATGTACTAAGGTCAGCACAAAACTTGCATTAGGAATTGCTGATTTAAACATTAACTATTTAAGCCTGCCATAACAGCCACACTGCTCTTAACTAATGGATATCTACAGCTGCTTCCCATGGATAGCCTTGTTTCACAGCTGCCCTATCTGAAATAATGATAGGTAGTGTGGTGTACAGCAGTGGTCCTCACACTTTTTGGTCTCAGCACTCCTTTGTACTCTTAGAACTTTTGCTTATGTACATTATATCTGCCAACATTTACCATATTAGGATTAAAAATGAGAAAATTTTAAAGCATTTAATAATATACTCAGTACACGTTAACATATTTTTAAATGAAAAAGTTAGTGTGAAGTGAAATTGTTTTATAATTTTGTAAAGTTCTTTAATTTCTGGCTTAAAAGTATTCACTAGGATTGAATATAGAAGTATTCTGCAGTTGGAATAAATTTACAAAGGACCACTTCCCTCAACAACTTTTTGTTTAATCCTATAGATTTTTAATTGTTTGATCACCTTGGATGAACTGCTCAAAATCCATTTCAGCTTATTATTTTCCACAAATTGTAGTGCTGAGAATAAAATATAATCTCCTCAAGTTTGTGGTCAGATCAGTGTTGAAGAGAGTTGCAAATTACCATCATTATCAATATTAACTAAACTTTACTCTTCAGTATTTCCTAAAGCCAAGTCAGTATAATCATGCTCCACAGGGAAATAACAGACATACCTCGTTTTACTGTGCTGTACTTTATTGCACTTGAGAGACGTTGCATCTTTTACAAATTGAAGGCAAGGCCCTCTACCAGCAAAAAGATTACAACTCGCTTTACTGCAGTAATCTGGAGCTGAACCTGTCAATATCTGAGGTATGCCTGTACTCTCCAAAAACAGATCTCAAATTTATCTAATTTCTCCATTCTCAGATGATCACCATCCCTAACATCTTAAAATTTTTACACTTAAATTCCACCACTTTATTAAAGTTTTCCCATTTGCAATTAGAAAATCTAAATTTCTCACCATAGCCTACCAGGTACTGTATGAATGGAATCTTGTCTTTCTAACCTTTTCCAATGCTCCTTTCTTCCCCTGCTCAGAATGCTGCACATCACCCTTGGTATCTCTCCTTTCTTCAAATGACCAAGACTTTCCTTTTCACACATACTGCCCCCTCTGGCTACAGGTCTCTCCCTACTACTTTGGTTAATGCCTACTTAGCCCTCAGGCCATGGCTTAATACTTCCAGAGAAGTCTTTCCCTGCAAACCCACCACCCTCCCTGCCAATCTCCAGCTAAATTGGCCTCCTGTTATTCGTTCTTCCTCCTTTATAGCATTTACCACAATATGTAATTATGTATTTATTTATAATTATTTAATTGGTATTTCTCTGTTTCACTAGACAAGAATTGTGACTATTCTGTTCAAAACCATATTCTCAGGGCCTAACATAGGACTGGCATATCTTATACCCAGTAAATAATTTTTGAAAGAATTAAGGCCAAAGCCAATATTTCATAAAATCTTAGATATTGTATTTTTCAATCATATTACTCCTAGTCTAGAAAACTTGTGACAGAAGATAAATCTTGCCTTTTTAAGAGAAGCCAAGAGACAGTACAAGACAACTTTTTGTTGAAAATATGGAAATGATGTAAGCAAGGAACAGAAAAGGTTTCTTGGAGTCTCTGGCATATCAAAATGAAAAAAGGAAAGTATCCAAAGAGGTGGAAAAAGTACCTGGTTAGGAATGTTTATTCACATAGACACTTTCTACAGATACTCATATCTTCACCAGCAAACTAAATGCATCTAATTTGGTTCTCTTAAAGTATGGAGTAGGGGGATGTAACAGTCTACATGAGAATTTACAGTGCTTCCCAGATCTTTCTCTTTTAATAATTTTCTCTAATGGGAGCACCCATTGTTTCTAAAATTGGCTCAATTAATACGAGATAAACAGCTAAGTAAATGCAGTTGTCAAGTTCTCATACCTTTTAGAAGTATCTTGTTGCAAGGCATTTGTCTGTTTAGTACCTAAAATTAAAAAAAAAAAAAACCACCAAAAAAAAAAAGTTGTTCAATTCTACACAAACACACTAGGTTATAGGACAGATTCCTATCCATATAAACTGTATACCATCTTTTCTTATTTTCCACATATTTCATTTCCAATTCTGTGTAAATCAAATGAAATAGGAAGGGAATCCAATTTGTTTTTGTAAATTAATTAGTTATTCCCCAAATTTTCCTGGTTAACATGTATCTCTTTCGCAACCGAATTTTCTCCTTTATCACAGGTGCATAGTTAAGCACTCCTAAAAATCTGAGACCTGGGTACTTTTAGAGGTAACCTCTGTCCCCCAAATGTTCACTCCCGGGCAAGAGGGGAAGAGGTTCTCGGATACCTCAAAGAACCGGGGCAGTAAAAGTGGGAGGACCACTGCTAGGTTCACCGGCAGCTGTACAGGGCGGGCCGACGCTGCCCTGGTCACTTGCCCACCCTGGCGGCCCCAACTCTAGGCTCTGAGAGATGGAACAAGCCCATTCTGGGGAAAATCTTGGAACGCTAGAGTAAAGAGTTGGGGGTCCGGCCGCAGGTGTTTCCCAGAAGGCGGGAGGGCTGCGGTGGGAAGAAGCGCTTGGCCTTCTCTGCCGGAAGACCCCTCCCCCTGGGGCAGCTTTTCCGGGGCACCCCGTGCGCTTTAGTCTGGAACTCTGTTGGGGCTCAGTTCTCAAGGTCCAAACGTGGGAAAAGGCCCTTCTGCCTACCTGCGGGGTTTCGAGGGGCGCGGGGAACCTGGGCCTTGTGGCAGCCCACAGGAGGCCGGGCCGACTCAGCCATGGGAAGCGTCGTCGTCAGATGGTTGGGACCGGCCGAAGCGTCCCCTTCGAGGCCCCGCCTCCGCTCGCGTAGCGCGAGGCGGGACCAGCGGGACGGGGCGGGGCCGGGACAGCGGCCTATGCGCCCCGCGGAGGTGGAGGAGGACTCTGAGAGGCCAGGGGCCGGGTGGGTAAGTGGACGTAGAGGGAGGTCCCGGCTGGCCCAGGCTCGTGGCGACCCTTGAGCCTTGCTGGATGCGGCCCGGCGAGGTGGTTGGGTCCGAACGCCCAGGCGGGCGGGAATCGGGGGAAATGGCTTCCCTTGGATGCCGTCCGCACGCGCGCTGGGGTTTTATCCGCCCTTGAGCGCGCTGCCGTGCGGTCCCGGCGGACTCACGCCCCACTGCGGGCCTGGAGCCGGGCCTTCATGCCGGGAGGAATGGTGGCCTGCGGGAATGGAACGCGGTTCTCCTAGAGTTGCTGTTTGATTTCACTGGGTTGATTATTTTGGGGACCGCATCTCTTAAGGGTGCTTCTGTCACACTGGGGGTGGAGGGCATCTGAACTTTCACTCCCTTTGGGTGAGTTGTGTTGACTTCAATTTTTGTCAAGGGGGACACTAAAAAATTAAAAATTCCCTATTGATTAGAGCTGATTTCAGGCCCACCTTTTGGAAATGTTTTCGGAAATGAAATACTTTGCTTTTTTAATGCACTTTATGTAGTCCATATTTGCGATCTTCTTGGGAGTGCTCTAGAGGCTTTTTTCGGATGTATCTGTCAAAACCACAATAAGCAATACTTTTTAAGAAAACTTGGCAGATGTGTCAGGAGTTTATTTAAAATAGAGTTTTTATTTCCTTAGGCTAACATACTACTATCAGTGAAAACATTCAGCTTTAAAACTACATTTTATTATATTTACTAATAATTTATCAGAATGAAATATCACTTATTAATACTGCAGTGTACAATATCTCTGATAGTTAACAGTATGTTTTATATCAGTACATTTCAGTATCAAAACTAGGAAAAATAACGAAGAATGGCAGTGGAGGAACTTCAGTCTGTAATAAAGAGATGTGTAAGTAATTTTTTCCGTTTGTAAAGTTAAATACCTTTCAAAATATGGGAAGGGCACGGATTATTTTTAATTACATTTGCGGTTACTCAAATTGTTTATCTTCTTTAATCCTTGCTGTTTTTAACCTGTAAATAAAGAGTATGACAGGAAGGCAGATTGGATTATTTCTCCAAGTGACATACTTGTCTAAATAACCTTTAACATTTTTAATACTGATCCTTATTACAGATTTCTTTGAAACAGTTGATACTTCCATTAAAGAATTTATTAGGCTAATCCTAATTTTCATGTATATGCATATGTGCAACTTACCTAGCTTTAAACAGATTTACTTTTTTTAGAGATAAATCAAGTAGTTATTGAATTCTTATTTGCCTAAACATGTTTGATTTTTGTTTATTTTGTTTTTGCCAGCAAATCCTAGACGAGGAAGACTTTAAAGAAGAAGATTTTGGCCTATTTCAGTTAGCAGGCCAAAGATGCATAGATGAAGGGCACATAGACCAACTATTAGAAATTATTCAAAATGAAAAGAATAAAGTAAGTACAATCTTTGTGTGTTACTAGGAAGAGACTAGCCACATGGTGCTATTATTCATTTATTCATCAAACATTTAAGAATCAAATTTCCATAGTAGGAAACTGGAAAACAAAAAAGGAACCAGGACTATTCATATACTTCAAGGTACTTAGAGTCTGGTAGAAGAGATAAACATGTAAACAACTAACAGTAAGGAGATTAAATAAATGAAATAAGTGTTATAGTTGAAGTAAAAGTAAAATGCTTTAGAAAAGCAGGGATCGCTTCTGGTTAAGGCATCAAAAGTAGCATTTAGATCATTAATTTACATTGAGAAATATAAATATTAGGCTAGATAATAATTTTTGGTGATCAGCATATTCCGTTTCTGCAGCCTGTATATAGAAAACCAAATATTAAGTGATAATATTTTGGATACGTAGAATCAGAATGAGAAAGAGCTGAATGACCCGGCCGATATCATCCACCTACAGTTGTCTAAGAAATCATTTTCCACAATGGGAAAAGATCTTTTTGGGATCAGAAACAACTTTTTCTTGAACACAGTGTTGGTAATACTGCCAAATTTTGTGTCTTTGGACTCCTTGCACAAGGAAAGACAATCTTCTTTCCAGGAACACACTCTTTCTTCATTTATAATGCTATTTATTTCTACAGAAATGCTATTTATTTTCTTTGTTGCTATCACAATCTAGTCATGTTGGCCTGTGATTATATCCAGGGCACCTTGATTGTATTTGGGAGATTCCTAAAACTTTAAAATCACACATTGTTGTAAAATCTCTTAGTATTTAAAGGGCTTATCCCTTTTTTATTAAAGTTTTTTTAAGAAAAATTAGGACATTTTATTTAATACATTTGTTTTTGATGTGTTTATGGTACCTTTGTAGCCCTAAATAAATTTAATGTTTTTCTTTAACTCCTTGATTTTTTCCAATTAAGTTCTCAGAAGATAACCTTTGAAAGTACCTTGTGTTTAGCTAATAATAATAAAGTTGATAATAGTTAATATTTATTGACTATTTACTGTGTGCCAGATGCTGTCTGTCTTAAGTGTTTTACATCTGTTAACTCTTTCAGCTTCTCTGGAATCCCATAATGTACTGCTATTCATTTTGTAAAAAAGGAAATAGTCACTGGAAGATAAGTGACTTGCCCAAAATAACTCAGCGTTTATGTGTCATCCAAGATTCAGACCTGTGCAGCCTGGTTTCAGAGCTTTTAACCACTCTGCTCTGCTTCCAGTTGGCACCATGTAGCACTTACAAGGAAGTTTTAGAGTCATATAGAGGAGACTCATTGATGTGGGGATGAGAGAGAGTGAGGTGTCAAAGACAGCTGGGTTTCTAACCTCTGAGAGGATAATATATCCCAAGCAGAAAAAGGCAGCCTAAGAAGACCTGAAGGAGGACAAATAAGTTTACTTTGGAAATATTGAGTGTAAGATGCAGCAGGCAATTGAAAAAGTGTGTGGAACTCAATAGAGAAATAGGAGATTAAGATGTAGACCTGTATATGACTATCAGAGATTAGATGATTGTGATAGATTTAAGCATAGTGAGGCTTAGTCTTAATAGCTTGAGAATCACCTTTGTAATGTGTGGTCTGCTAAATTCAAAGGTTCAGATATTGATAAAACAGTGTTTAAAAACTACAACTTATTTATTTATTTATTTATTTTGCCAAGTGACACAATCAAGATTGATCAAGATTTACTATTAATCTGCTTTATGTAAGAAAAAAAAAATTTTAAAGCCACATGAATAGTTTGTTCTGAGACACTTACAGTGCTGGGTTTCTCAACATTGGCACTATTGATATTTTATAGCAATCCTCCCCCCCAGTACCCAGTAATGACAATCAGAAATGTCTCAGAGATTGCCAAATATTCCCTGGTAGGTAGGGAACAAAATCACCCCCATTGAAAGCCACTGGTATAGTGGGAAAAGCATGGGCTTTGGAGCTGGAGAGACTTGTATGAAAATCCTGGCTCTGCCACGTTTTAGTTGTTGGACATTGGGCATGTCAGTAATCTCTAAACTATGGCTTTCTCATCTGTTAATTGGAAGTAATAATCTCACCCTGTAAGGTTCTTAGTATCAAACTACACAAGGTGTAGCTTATGGATAGTCAGTATTTATTCACTATCATAACTATTCACTGTTTATGTAATGACTTGGAAACTTTGCAGCCGAAATTATATTTGTAAAATATTTCATCAGAGTTCTTTTTTCAGTTCAGATACGCAGAATCTTATTCAAATCTGGAATTTCTCTTATAGTTAATTATTCTCAGATAATCACTTGTAGAAAAGGAAAGACAGTATAGTTGGAAAATTAGAATCTCACAGGAATTAAGTCTTAAAAAGCGAGCTTATGCTTATTTAATAAGTAATGGAGGAATAAATATTTAGTAATTTGGAAAAAAATAACCACATAACTTCCTGATTAATAAAAACATAAATATTAAAATCCAAGCCACACAAAAATAGAATAAAACAGAACAGAATATCAACTATTTGGAGAGAAAATAATTTATTGCACTTAAAAGTAATAGATACCATTCAACCCGTATTTATGGAACACCTCTTTTGTAACAGGCCCTACTCTACATGCTAGGAGTACGTATAGCAGTGAACAGAAATCACTAGCCATATGGATCTTAAATTCTAACAGATCTATACACGATGAATAAATAATGTATGTTAGAAAGTGACAAATATAGACAAAGCATGGTAGGGGGTTGGACTGTGCTGGGTGAAATAGCATAGAGGTTTAAAAGGAAGCAAGGTGTAAACTATGGGACTATTTGGGAGAAGAGTGTGCCAGGCAGAAGAAATAACTAGTATGAAAAGGATATTCAGGGATTAGCTGTCTATCTCATTAGGTAAAAAACATGATTGTTTTGCTGTTGGTTTTTTTTAAACATTAATTCTTCATTTTATGTCATATTTCCAACATAAATCTTGTTGAATAAAAAGAATGAAGTACCTTTTTTAAAAATGTAAATGAATGTTTATTTTTAAAGGAGAAATCCATTTTAGATATAAAAGCAGTAGAAAAGGGACAAAAGAAAAAAGTATATTTCACTGTGTAAAAAATAAGGACAACCAAAACCAAATAATTATTTGCCATAAATACACCTAGGTAAATATTAACATATAGGGAGCTCATGCAGATTGATAAGACAAACACTAAAATGTTCAATTAGTAAAAGAGCAAAGATATAAATAGTGTTTCCTCTTTTGTAAACTATATGTTCATGTACCCTAACATATTCTGTTGCTAGTTCTCTAGGACATGTTAAGTCATATCTTTACACATTGCCATTTCAGAGCTGTGAATGTATTTTCCACCTATCTATGCCTGACAAACTTCTGTATTTCTCTAACAAGCCTTAGCTTAGCCATCGCCTCTTCTAGGAAGCCTCTCGCCTTCCTCAGATGGAAATGACTATTCTCCTGGTATACCTTATACTCTACCTTTGTTTATCATCTTATAAGATTGGGTCACAGAGTGGGTATTGTACTATTTATCTTCCTAGATATGTGTTGTGTTCTTTTTTTTTTTCCTTAAAATGAACCTAGGATGTAAACTATAATGATAGAGATCTTAACTGATATATTTCTTGCTTTATTTCTAACCCCTAGAGTATTCTAGGGAGTCGACATAGTATATGCTTGATAAATATTGATGAGTTGAAGTAGAATGCAGGCCAAAGAAGTGGAGTATATTTTTGATAGTTTTGAAAATCAGTGATTTTGATAATGAATGTTAATCACTAATTATAAACTTTTACTTGTATGGTAAGCATTCTGAAAGATCTTTGAAAATAGAAGCAAATTGTATGTAGGAGAGAAAATTAATGAAATGGCACCCTCTCCTTTTACATAAGTTACATGATTATAATATATTTAGAGATTCTGCAAAGAACTTTAAAAGGTTCATGAGCTCATGAATATTGGCTGGATTTCCTTATGAATCAGGGGAGCAAAATTCTCCATGAAAGTTAAGTACTTGCACATAGTAAGCAAATTATCTTGTTGGAAATAGAGGAACTATTTAAATTCTGGGAAAGGCCAACTTGATTAAAAGTAAAGGCCCATTTGCCTTTCTTCAGTAACAGTATTAAAAACTATTTTAAAATGTTAATATTTTTTAGCAGCCAACCCTAGGAATGCTAGGAAGTCAATGGTGAAATGTTGTAGGACTCGCTTGCCTCATCTTTTCTGTTTAGAGGAAATTTCTAAGCTCCAAGTTAAGAAAGCTCACTGTGAGAGTCCTATAGATGGCAGTATTTCCTTTACTCTGAAAATGTTATTACAGGTCATCATCAGGAGTATGGCCTGGAATCTTGTTGGTCCTGTTGTTCGATGTCTTTTATGGAAAAATAAGGAAGATGATAAAAGAAAATATTTTCTGATGCTTGATTTATTGATAAAGGTAAGTTAACAAAACTAGGTTCTCTTCGTCCCAATACAAAGCAGTATTTTATAATGTTTTAATTATACGCCTTTATTGTCTAATGCTTGTTTTTGATAAGAAAATTTTTAGTTCATGAAAATACAGGAGGGAACTCTTTGAAGAAAAGGCCCAGCTTTATTGATTAGATGGACAAGTTCATGTCCGTTTCCTCAAATTTTCTGGATGTAAGAATTTTCTAACCATCTCAGATCCACTAATTCAGAAGCCCCAAGGAGAGACCTAAGAAGCTTTATTTTTAATAAGTAGTTTATCGTATAGATGTGGGATTCAAGGTTTAGGGAGGTAGTTCAAAGCCACATTGATCTTTTGGCAGTGTTGGAACTAGAGTCAAATCTCAGTGCTCTTTCCTCTGTGGTATGTTCCCTAAAAGAATATGAAAAACCAGAGAAAGATAAATTCTATATGACTTCACTTATATGCAGAATCTAAGGAACAAATAAACGAATAAACTAAATGAAAACACAGATACAGAGAACAAACTGGTGATTGCCAGAGGGAAGGGGGTTTGGGTATAAAAAGTGAAGGGATGAAGAAGTACAAATTGGTTACAGAATGGTCACAGGGATTTAGAGTATAGCATAGGGCAGCGGTCCCCACCTTTTTGGCACCAGGGACCAGTGCTCCTATGAAAATCTAATGCCCAGTGATCTGAGGTGGAAATGAGGCGGTAATGCTAGCGCTGGGGAGCGGCTGCAAATACAGATGAAGCTTCACTTGCTCGCCCGCCACTCACTGGCTGTGTGATCCTGTTCCTAATAGCTACCAGTCCATGGCACAGGTGTTGGGGACCCCTGGTAGGTATATAGTCAATATTATTGTAATTGTTGTGTTTAGTGCCAGATAGGTGCTAGAGTAATCGGGGGGGATCACATCATGGATTGCATAAATGTCTAACTTTTAAATTTAAAATAAATATATGAAAAACAATGTAAGTGATCACAATGAAAAAAGGAATAGGAAGGAGATTAGTTGTGACAGAAAACTTCAGAAAGTGACTCTTGGTAAAAAGTTAATAGTTATAAGTAAAAGATGATTAAGAAAGATAAATTCTGAGAAAAATGATAAAAATCTACGTAGAGATCAGTGCACATAAACACAAATATATACTTGGAAAGAGAGGACTCCATCTACATATTAGTTATTAACTATGAGGGCTTTTAAAAAGGTAAGTGAGGTGATAAGACATGGCCATTCAGAAGGCAATGCTTTCTCTTTGTCCTCTGTTCAGAAAGGACAAAAGAGACTACATTCATCTAAATACCCTGACAATGTGAGATAAAAGGTCCACCTGATGGAAGCTCTGAGAAACTAAGGCAGTCTTCAGTGTAGACAGGAAAAGCTCAAGGAAACCTCAGCTCTTGTGATCAGGCTCTTTTCTCATTCTTCTAACTTTTCCTTTAGCCAGGAATTTAAGTCTCCAAAATGTAGTTGTCCATTAGAGACCCTTTGACTTTTGAATTCTTGTTTTGTTTTAGTTTTACAATGATTTGATAATCAGAGATCCTGTTTAGTTTTACAATGATTTGATAATCAGAGATTCTGTATTTTTTAAACAATTTTATGAAGTGTTTTATTGTTAAGCAAAAATAATTTTCTCAGTATATGCCCTCTTTTTTAAAAATAGTAATCATGTGGCTTTAAATACAACTTGTATTAAACAGGTTCAATTGTGAATATTTTTATAGTTATGTAATCCAAAGGAATTATTGTTGGGTTTGCTTGAACTGATTGAGGAGCCCTCAGGAAAACAGATATCCCCAATTATTCTTCTTTTACTTCAGCCATTACAAACAGGTAATGAATATTTAGATATCTAAGTGTTTTTTTATTTTATCTATGTAATTGCCTTCATATTACTCCGAAATGTCAAGGCTGTACCAAAGTAAAGTTTATGACTGATTAATGAGTAGTCTGCTTAAACTGTAGTAGCAATACCTGGCTCAGAGTGGGTACCCAAGAAATATTTTATGGAATGTCATGCTGTTTTTTTTTGTGCTGTATTGTAACCTATAGCTTTTTGCCTTCCCTTCCTATCTGCAACTTAGATCTAGAATTTTCCCTATAAACATATTTAAAAGATTGCCTCAGTGATGTCTGCAATACTCAGTCTGATAGCATTGTGACAGTCTTGTATCTTGGTTAAGAACAATATCAGGCAAGGCATTGCTCATCCTTGGCATTGGGAAGTTAGGGTTGAGAATAGCAGAGGTATTACCAAAGAATGAAACAAGTATGATAAGTAACGGACCTTAGCAACCAGCGCAGACTTGGAAAGAGACTACTTTTTAATTTAATGACCTACATATAACTCAGTCTGGTCGAAAGGCCCAGAATCAGAAATTAGAGTAAATCTGTTTTAAGTATGAATGCCCAGCCACTTTGTACCACATGAAATACTCAGTTTTACGGTGCCTTATAGTTTATAAGACACTTTCTCTTACACTTAAAACAACCAAAAAAAAAAGGAAAGCATTTCTGTCCTAAATATGTAACCTGTTGTAAACATACCTAAACAAGATTTCATGGCATCTGTTGAAGAATGCCACATCTCATTCTTTTATTCACCTCTAAGAAAACACTGTCAATTAAGCTATATGATATGTCATCCTGATTTCAGAGTTCTTAAAATATGAAAAAATATGTGTTATAATTCTACATCAATTGGACTTTTTGTCCCATCTTTAGTGTGCTTGATGAGGTTACCTCAAGTAACAACTTGGTCTCTGTTTTAGTGATACAGAAACTTCATAACAACAAGGCATATTCAGTTGGATTAGCATTGTCTACCATTTGGAGTCAGCTATCTCTCCTTCCTGTTCCATACTCAAAGGAACAAATACAGACAGATAACTATGGCCTTTGTCAGTGTTGCAAGGCCTTAATAGAATTTACTAAGCCTTTTGTGGAAGAAGTCATTGATGACAAAGAAAACTCACTGGAAAATGAAAAATTAAAGGACGAATTACTTAAATTGTAAGTATATTTTTAAGAACATTTCACAGTGGATCTAAGTAATTGATAGTTCAATTATTTTATATTTCTTTGTTTCATTTGTTAGCAATGGAAATAAAAATCTAGTTTCAGTTTTTTAATTTAGAAGAATATGGGGTTCATTTGATATGGGCATTTAATGAGGCATTGATATTTTTAAAAATTAAAAATTCATTTGGTTATATTTTATGAATTGTCTTTGCTCATCATAGTAAGTGAATAATAGAAGTGAGGGAAATAGATGAACAAAGGATCGGGTCTTGCTGTGGGAGAATTGTGTTTTTACTGTCCCTTTGAAAGTGAAAGCAGAAGAAGCACCAGATTATTGAATGTCCAACTTGACTGCAAAAACATTAGCAGAGTACCCAATAGGGGAACTATAAACTAATCATGCACTGTTCATTATGGCTTTCAAACACCTGATATATGAGTAGTCCAAATTAAGATGTGCTCTAAGTATAAAAAATACTTGGATTTTGAATACTTGTTATTAAAAAAATACTAAATTGCCTCAATTTTTATATTGATAGCATGTTGAAATAATATTTCAGATATGTTGGGTTAATTATTAAAATTAATGTCTCTTATTTCTTACTACTTTTAATGTGACTGCTAAAAAATTAAATTATATATGGGGCTTGCATTATATTTATGTTTGGTAGTACTAGACTAGATTATTGAATTACATGGGCCAATAATTTTACTTTTTAAATTTTGGAGACTAAAACTACTGTTAGCTTTATGTCCTGTTAGGTTAGGACATTAAAAATTTTTTACTGTTTATAAAACCCATTTCATGAAAGAAAAGATATTTTAACTAAAGATATAGGAAAAGATTTATCACAGAATAAACTTTGGTTTTTTAAATAAAACAAATAATGCTTTATGAAAAAATTACACTGTCCTGATTTTTACTTGAAGTAACGAAAACTACATGGACTAGCACTGGTCCTCAGACAAACATTCAGCATCCATTGGTATAGTCCAGACATGAGAGTAAATCCCACCACATTGTAGCAAGGTGTTCTTGTGCTCTCCCCATTACTAGTAAAAAGGATCTTATATCACCAGTTTGAAAAGCCATTGATTTATTGGTGCTTACATTATTTTTTATATAAAATTAACTTAGATGTGCTTATAGAACTAGGTGTTTTATACTTAGGAAGTGCCGTATTCATAGCTACCCATTTCTTATACCTTAGTTGTTTCAAATGCTTGAAATGCCCTTTGCTGACAGCACAATTCTTTGAGCAGTCTGAAGAAGCTGGAAATGATCCATTAAGGTGTTTTGCATCTGAAGTAATAGTAAGTACAGCTAATTTTATCAGCTATAAATACTGCTATAATGCTGCTATATTCTCATGTACTACACCTGAGCATGAACATTGATACATTTAATAGTAAAGCAATATGTATTTTTTGTATAGCAGATCAACAAAAAGAAGATAAACAGCAATAATTTCATTACCCAAATATAAATAATAGTAATACCTTCTAGACTTTTTTCTGCTTTTATAGTTGTGAATAAATATTTACATATATAATTTTTTTCAGTGAGTATTATACATACTTTTTTGTAATCTATTTCATTTTCCTTAGAATATTATGAATGTTTTTCCATTGGCTTAAAAATACTCCATGGTACAGATTTAGCATAATATATTTAACCTGGGCCATGCAGTTCAACAAAGATTTTTTCCAATTTTTCATTACTATACAATATTCCACTTTTTTTAACTGTCGAGTCTGATAAATATCTTTTTAGCCAAATCTTTGCATGTTTAATTGTTAAATTAATAAATTCCTAGAAGTGGAATTTCTGTGCCAAAGAATATCCTCACTTTTAAGGCTCATGATAAATCTTTTCAAAATAACTCCAAAATTAAGTAAATTTTATTTTAAATGCAACTTGACTTTATGCATCAAGAGTATTTTAAAATGTGCTGGGATTCTAATCTTAAATTTAGAAAAATATGTACTTGAGATTGATAGCCATGAATTTCAAATTAGAAGTATAATTGTGGCTATGTTTGTCTGCACGAATGCAGGTGCAGCATAGGAGGAAAGTTGGATTTAATTAGCTTGGGGTTTTGAGAACTGTGTGAGTTCTACAAAGCAAGGGAGGGGCAAGAGCACCGAGCGTGTATACAGGGGAATGACTAATGTTGGACAGTGGAATTTAAGCTGAGTAAGGAGGGAAGTTAGGATATACTAAATGTGAGAGACAGTGGAAAGATGATGGGATCACTAGATTATAGGTCCTGTTGGAGTTAGGTTACTAAAAGGAATAAGCTGAAAATATCAGGTTAAAGAAAAGGATGCTTGAAATTAATATTATGGAAAAGTTAAAGTTACTATTAACAGTGTTGTGACATTACTAATAACAGTGTTGTGACAGTATGACCATGGGAGTGCATATTGTAAGGAGAGGGTAGAAGCCAAGGTCACTGGACTAGACAAAATGAAGTACCTGAGATTCCAGGGTATTAGAAGATCTTTGGTTGTACATTTAAGTCACATAATTGTGATAAGAGTGATGTTGGAAAGCCAATTAATGCAGTGACCTTGGATTCTGCTAATGACTGCAGCAAAGAGGGGTAGAAGTGGTATGGTCACATGGAATGAGTTTCAGAGCTGAGAGATTTTAGAGAGGATGGGGTGGAATGGTCTGGAAGCAGCAAAGAGAACAGGTATTTTACTTCCAGGCTCAGTGGTACAGTGGATATGGATGAAAAAGTAACAGCCCGTTCAGAGGGTTGTAAAGAAAACAGTTATTTTCAGAGTAGAACCGGATTTCATTTAGAGCAAGAGAGGTGAGAGACCATTTAGAGAAGAATTGATTTTGCTAATGACTGAGTTCCACAGTCTTATGTTCAAAGGGTGTCTGAAATTTGAGGAGAGGTAAGAGAAAAGATGAGGAGATGCCAGAATTTTAGGGTAACTGCATTCTGAGTATGAGAGATGATTTGGTGACTGATATAAATACGGATACATACTTTGTGTTAATGTTGATGGTCAAGATAGTAGTAGAGAGACTATGCATGATAAGGGAGGGGAGGGCAGGAGAGAAGAGGGATTTTCCCAGGTGTGCGGGAGAGTCTGAGGCCTCTTCATTGTTGCCAGTGCTAGAGTCCAGTATAAATCCCCTGGGTACAGCGTAAACACCACTGTATGTGATATATGTACCCTGTTTTGAGATGATAGCTGTGAAAGTTGGAAACAGTTAAAGGATTTTAAGCCTGGGAGTGATGTGATCGAACTGTGTTTCGGACTCCTCACTTTAATGGAGAATGAACTTAACCGTGATAAGATTGGAAACAGGGAGACCGGTTAGGTTAAGTGAGAATGATGAGAGGAGCCTGAATATGAAATGGTGGTGAAGATGAAGAGGATAAGGCAGATTTGAGAACTTTATAGTAGGTAAAATTAACAAAATTTGGTTATTGATTTAGATTTAAAAGAATAGTTAAAAGGTTGAATCATGGATAAGGTTTTTGCTTGGGTAACTGGGCAGATGCAAATAATTGAGATAGAGAATACCAAGCAAAGTGCAGAGAAATCGTGTGCTTTAAAAACATTTTTTTTTATTATGGAAATTTAAAAACATTTCAAAAAGTAGAGAGAATGATATAATGTACCCCTATGTATCTAGCACTCAGCTTTAACAGTTCCTGACATTTTGCCAATGTTTTTTTGCTACAGTATTTTATAGCAAGTCCTAGATATATCATTTCATTCATAAGTCTTTATGCTTCCCTAATTGGTAAAGATTTTTTTAAAAACCATGACCACATGCCTTTATGACACATAACAAGATTAATAATAATTTCTTAATATATTTCTAATACCCAGAGAGAGCAGGTTTTTAAGGAGGAAATTTGAAATAAGAGTGGATGAGATCCCCTAAAGAGGTAAATCAATGTGAAAAGAGAAAAGGGCTCAGGACTGAACCCTACAGAGTGCCAGCGCTTAAGATGAGCCCATCCCTTTGACCAAAGAACAGTCGAAGCGGTGGTAGAAATATCACAGAAACTGGGGTAGTAGAGTTTCAAAAAGAAAGAAGTGATTGATAGTGATAAATGCAGCAGAGAGAGTCTATAAAGTAAGAGCTGAAAAGCATCCATTGGATGTAGGAAGATGGCATTGGTAATCTTAGCAAGAACAGTTTGGAGTGTTGGAGACAAAAATCAGTGGAATGGATAAAGGAGTGCATCAAAAATGAGGAAAAAGATGACTAGTATAAGCTATTCTCTAAAAGAGTTTAGAAAAGTAAGATGAGGCAACAGCTAGAAGACATGGCCTTAGGGTAGGAAAGTAATAGGGGAGATAGGGAGTATGTTTATAGGCCGAAGGGGTGGGAATCATTAAAGGAGAAAAAAAAGTTTTCTTGCATAACTGAAATAATGTTTCTTGAGGAGAGCAGACAGCTGGGCATAGGGTCCAGGACACCTGGAAAGGAGGAGATAAGAATGGGTGTGCATGTAGAGAAATTTGTAGCAGGAATGTAATATAATGGAGGAGAATCAGACCCAATGGCCTCAAATTTCTAGGTGAAGGAGACCTTTTAGGAATGAGTAGGTAGAAATGGGGATTGGTAAGAGGCTTTGGGAAACTGGAAAAGAATTGGAATACTGAGGGAAAAGGAAAGGGAGATGGTGGAAGACCATGAAAGCATAAGTAGTGCTGGGCACTCGACTGTGGTTGGAGACCACAACTGTAGTGATAACATCTATATTTTTGTGTGATTTTTCTACACTCAGCTCCACAGATGTAGTAGAGAAGGTGGAATATAGCGATTTTTCCAAGGCTGGCATTTTATTGGGCATAGGGTGCAGATAGTTCAAATGACCAATAGTGTATTGGTTGGATAGAGAAAGAAGGGGAGTTAGGAGGGGATGGATGGGTAGGTTAAAATGAAGGACTCACAGGGCTGGAGAAGTCAGGTAGGAAAGCAGGTTGGTAGGAGGATAGGATAAGAGGTTATGGTTAGAAAATGAGTTTTTAGAGTTTAGGTATCTAATATGGAATAGTTCTGAATGTTGACAAAGATCCAAAATGGAATTAGGTGTTGAAATGGATTAGAAATTAAGGTCACTAGAATTTAGAAATTAAGAACCATGAGGCTAGCCTGTTAGAGGAGTTATCTACGTGAATGTTCAACGTTCCCAGGATTATAGCAGGAGTTGGATAGAGGTAAAGATTGTGGGCAGATACCAGAGTCTTCAGTGAAATGTGGGGAAATGACCAAGAAGTCAGCATATGACAGAAATAAGGACAGATAAAGGGCATTATAGCATCTGCCTCAAGCTTTTGCTTGAGAGTGCAGCATGAACCAAAATAATCCTAAGCCTTTGCCCGTACCACCCGTCCCCACTGCTGCCTTCCTGGCTGTGTGATGTAAGAGGGGTGAGAGCAGCTCCCACCAGAAATCAGTCCACTTTAATTAAATCAGTGAGATAGAGCAAAGTATCCTATGCAGAGTTCAAAGGTGTCAGGGAGAGTTTCTAAGATCTCAGTGGAAGGAGCATTACAAGTAGAAAGAGCCAGCAGTAAGGAAGCACAAAGTAATAAAGAAGTAAAGGTGAAATCAGGATAGGAGATGAAGTGAGAAGGTGCCTTCTCAGAAGTGCAGGTACTTCTTGGAGAAGTACAGTTAAGTATGGGGTGCTTGAGATTAATGGCCTCAGCCATCCCTCCTTTGGCACAAGTTATTTTTGGTATAAAACTGCTTGAATGTCCCAAGGGTTGCAGCATAGGAATATTTCTGAAAGGGCACAGGCTGTCTTGAGAAATTGTGGAGTGGCAGGTAGGTGCTGGGTCTGAGGAGGACTGTTGAATAGTGTGTGGATAGGTGATGAAGGCCCTAATTTGGACACAGGTGGACTCTAGATATCCAAAGCAGCACTGTTTACGTATGATGTTTTTTAAAGAGGCTAACCTTAGCTCTGGGAAAAAAACGCATGTTGCATTGGCTGCATGAAGTGGAGCTTCATGATTAAGAGGACATTTGGAATATGAATAAACTTTTTATGTTATAGCTTAACAAGAATATGTAGCTTTCGAAATCAGTATAACAGTATATATTTAACATCTGGTAGCTGAATTGCAGTCTTTTGTGACTGAAGATAATTTTCCATGCTTCCTTTTTGTGTTCTGAAATGACTAATGGAGCCATCTGGGATCAGCAGATTTTAACTCCCTGAAGGCTGGAAAAGTGTTATTTGGTTTTATAATACCCTACAATGTCATGCCTAGTGCTTGGCACTCAAGCATTTATTAAATAAGTGAATATGTAGAAGGTATTCGTTCTAATTTAGCTGTTTTTTTCATTCCCTTTTGACTTCTATATAGCATTTTGTTGTAGCCTTAACTTTTTGTAGAGCTCAGTAAATATTTGATATAGGTAGTATTTCATTTTCTAGATAAGGAAACTGAGGCTTTAGAGAGGTTAGATAACTCATCTAGTGTCTTAAAGGTAGTAAGTGGTAGAACCAAAACTCAGTTCAATTCCATTGGATTCTGAAGGTCAGGTGCTTTCTAGTATACTAGAATTAGAAATAGTATAAGAAGCATAGGAGTGACCTTTTATTTCCTGAGTCTCTCTTTTTCTCCTTCTCTTCTTAATAAAAAGAGGTAAAACTGTAGTCCTATCCACTAATACAGGGATGCTTCTTTCTCTTATGAATGGCACAAGAGCACATATGACCTGAGATATCAGCACTGTTTCCTCAATCTTTGCTGCCACTGACCAGTATTTCTCCTGCCCACTCTAGGTAGACAGTGGTCAATGGAGCATTGTTCCCAGAGTATTCTTCATCTGAGTAGTTAACTATCATTTCATGATATTTGTATGTCTCACATTGTTTGGGTTGCTATCAAATATTTCTGAAGCACTGATAAAATATACATAACATAAAATTTACCATTTTAAGCATTTTTAAGTATACAGTTCAGTTGCATTAAGTACTGTACAACTGTCACCACCATCTATCTGTGGAACTTTTTTGTATTCTTACTCAGTTCCTTCAGTTATTGGCAAAATTTTATCTTCTTGAAGTTACAGGATTGAGGTCCTCATTTTCTTGCCGGCTATTGGTCAGAGACCATTTTCAGTTCTTGGAGGCTGCCGGTAGTTCCTTGCCACACAGCCTCCTCCAGAGGCCCTCTTGTAGAATGGCAGCCTAGTACTTTAAAGTCAGCAGGGGTGAGTTTCTGACTGTCAAGAAGTGCCTGGACAACTCAGGCACACTTAGGATAGTCTTTCTCAATAACTCAGTCAACTGATTTTTGACCTTAATTACATCTGCAAAAATTCCCTCTCTTTTGTCACATAACAATCTAATCATGAGGTGGCATCTTGCCATATTTCATTGGTTAGAAGCAAATCTCACAGGTTCCACCTAAAAGGGAGAGGATTATACAGGATGTGAATATGGTGGGGGCCACATTAGCATCTGTCTGCTGTAGCTTCCTTTTTTATCCACTTCACAGGGTTTTTTATCAGCAATTGGACACCCTTTCCCGAAAATGATTTTTAATCGTGGAAGGAAAAAGAGGACTTGGAATTATCTTGAATTCGAAGAAGAAGAAGACAAACAATTAGCAGACTCTATGGCTTCTCTGGCATATCTAGTATTTGTACAAGGCATCACTATTGATCAGCTTCCAATGGTATTAAGGTGGGTAGTAATGTTTGATTTATTCATGTATTCTAAAAGGAGTATCATCACACTCATTTATTTAATGTCCAATATATGTTTACTAGTGTAGTAAATGAAGTATAAACAAAAGCTGTCTTTTAAGTAACGCTGCCTGTAATCCGTTAAAGCCAGTATAAGTCAAGTAGTGAAAGGGGAGAGGGTGGTGTTGAAATAGACATCAGGGAATGATAGGGACAAGAGTCAAAGTGTTAACTGAGCTTTGTTTTTAAGCTGTTGGGACCATCCTGGGCTGTAAGGGAGGGAATTGGCCAGTTACCCATGGGGTAGTCTAAATTACCATTTTTTTACTGGACTATTGATATAATCCTGAGTGGACATTTATCAATCCCTTTTAATCCAACTCATTCTAAACACACTAGGAAATGAAGCTTTAAGAGTAGTCCCTTAATGAAAACCCTTCAGTGGCTTCTTATTGCTCTAAAAATAGAATAAAGTCTAAATGCCTTCACATGGGAAAAGCTTCACATGATCTGGTCCCTGCTTGATTATCTTGATTCACCTCCTACCACCTTTTTTCTTGTTTACTATGCTCCAGTAATGTAGACTTTTTGATTTCTTATTCCAATGTGTCATGAACCTTCCTGCTATAGGGACTTTGTATTTGCTTAGAACTATCTTTATCCATAAATGTAATTTTCTGAGGAAAGCCTTACTTACCACCCTATTTAGGTAGACTCTTCCTATTATGATTAGCTTGATGTTGTCCTTCTTATCCCATAAAGTTCAACAAATTATTTTTTTAAAAAGTATATAATTTTGTAACACCTTTTGGACTCTTAAGTTCCATAATAAAGATTATGTATTTGTCTTGCAGGCCTTGGGTATATTTCTTTGTGCATTTGTATATTTATCTATGAATATACCTGGGGTATATTTGTGTGCAAATATTGTAATAATAGCTACCAATTCTATGTTCACCATGTGTTAAACACTACGCTAACAGCTTTATATGCATTATCTAATCTTTATAATAGCCCTATGAAATAGAGCATTATCTTATTTTGCAGATGAAACAGACTTAGACAAGTTAAGATACCACCCAAAACCATACAACTACTTCTTGTTGTGGGATAGGTGTAATTCAAAGAGTTCTATCTGACCCCAAAGCCTACACTCTTACTCATACTCTACCACCAAAATGATGTAGGTATGTATATTAGTTTGCTAGGGCTAAGTACCACAAACTGGATAGCTTAAAATAACAAACTTACTGTCTCACAGTTTTGGAGGCTAGAAGTCCAAAGATAGGCAGAATTGGTTTTTTCGAGGCTATGAGGGAGAATCTGTTCCATGCCTCTCCCCTAGCTTCTGGTGGGTTGCTGGTAATCCTTGATGTTCCTTGGCTTGTAGATGCATTGCTCCCATCTCTGCCTTCGTGTCCATATAATGCTCTCCCTATATGCTCGTGTCTGTCCACATTTCTCTTTTTTATAAGAACACCAGTCATATTGGATTAGGACTCACACTAATGACCTCACTTTAACTCAATTACCTCCAGAGTTGGGGTGGGGGACAGTTCCTGCACTGCTCCTGGTCATTCCTATGCCAATTAAAAAAAAAAAAAAGAAGATCCTATTTCCAAATAAGATAATGTGCTGAGGCACTAGAGGTTAGGATTCCAACATATTTTTTTTGAGGGGGACACAATTCAACCCATAACAGTGTGTATGTAAAATTTATAAAATTTGTGTGTGTGTGTGTGTTTCTCTTTTAGCCCATCGTACCTTTTGCAATTTAATATGGAACATATTGAAGTTTTTTTGCAAAGGTAAGATCATTTAGATGGCATCTTGGAATTCCATAGTAGTACTAAAATAGTCCTTGTCAAGATCAGGGGAGACTACCTTCTCTTTGCCAGGCCTTAATTAATTAATTGGTTATTTTATAAAACAGTGAAGTAGTATTCACAACAGAGACAAAAGTTAGTCAAAGAGGTTTTACAACAAAATCTCTTTTATTTTAAACCAAAGATAATATAAAAATATTTTCGTATAAGGCGATTTCAAATCATCTGCTTCTGAGGTTTCTTCCCTTAATTCAAAATTTGGTAAATTAAAACACTTCTATCCCACTGTAGCCTCCACCATCTAAGGCGAGGTGGTCAGTGAAAGCAATTCAGGGAGCATTTGAGATCTTGCTCCGTGGTGTAGGTCATCAGTTTTGGTTCAAATAAACTCTTATAAAAATTCAAAAAAGTAAATAAAAGCAATTCATCCATGTTTTTACTTCATGGACACAATCTGAACTGCATCAAAAGGAAGGTATCTTGACCCTACCTTTTAAAACTTAAGATTATTGACAGTGATATCATTCAACAACTTTTCTTATTTGAGACACTAAGAAGCAAGACTTTCTCTTTTTAAAAAAATTACACAGTAACAAGTATCCACAATTTTTCCACACGGTTATATAAGAATTTTGCAAAACTACATGCTTTGTTTTCTTTTTCCATAACATGTTTAAATTATATCTTGAGATGAGTCAGGGCCTTTCAGTACCATCCCTTAGGAACACTAGTGACAGTTTATCAATCCCATTTCTTCCCAGGTGAAGGAAGATTTGTAACATGGCAAATGTCCAAAGCAGGCAAGGATTTCCAAGGGTCTCCTGGCACAAATAGTTATTAACGCTGTAAATTTACTGTATTATATGTGTTTTAATGATTTTATATTCTTTTTAGTTTGTTATATTCATACAATGAGACTATGTATTGATATATTCTTAAGATATTCAAACTCTTTAGTCATTGAGTCAAAAATATAACACTTGAATGGTTGGAATAAGAACCTGGAACCTGAGATAATGTTTTTTGCTACAGATCTTAAATATTTAGTTAACAATGATTGTAAAACTTTAAAAAATATTATCACAAATGGAAAGCGCTTAATTCTTTTTTGTATAAAAAGAATTGAAAAAATTTTACAGACTAATCAACTAGAATACAAAGTATTATAGCAGGTATAATTGATTTCTTAGCACTTGCTATTTGAGGATCTGTTGATCTGATACCAGGAAACAAACCCCGAGTAGGCTGATTCTGGTCAGATTTGGATGTCAGTAGCCAAATCAAAAGACAGACAAGGATGGATTAAGAATTTTTTTGACTAAGTTCTTTAACAGATTTTCTCCTTAATGATACGTATTTTTAAAGTCTTTAAATTTTGATTTTTGGTAAAACGGATTTTTGGTGTGTTTCCTAAAATGAATTATTCTAAAGCAATTTAGAAAATCATGTCAATAAATTTTAATATTCTCTTCCAGGACAGAAGAGTCTCTTCTCTCCAAAGGATTGGTAAGATTTGTTTGCACCCATCATAATTTAAGTACATAGTAATGTCAATAAATACAGCTATTGACTTTATATGTATCTCTGCATCTATTTCAATCTGTAGGATCTGTTGGAGAATGGTTTATTGAGAATAGAAGACAACAGCCTTCCTCACCAGTACTTAGAAATCAAGAGTTTTCTTACCGTACCTCAGGTAAGTGAAATATGTATTCTAATCTTAAAAATAACCCTTTTCCTATTCTGAACTTTAGTGAGGGTCTTTTCAGACTCCTCCCACTTTCTTCTCTGTATCTTTTGGAAACTAGTGCCATGCTGTCCAGTAGAACTTTCTGTCTGTGATGGTAGAAGTCGTTTTCTAACTGTTCAGTACAGCATGATAGCCACTAACCACACTGAACACTTGAAATGTGGCTAGTGTGACTGAGGAATCGAATTTAAAATTTAATTGAATTTAAACTTAAATAGCTATATGTGGCTAATGGCTACCATAGTTGACAGCATAGCATCTAGTGGAAAAACATAACTTTCTTCTCTTACACTTTGTTTCTATAGGACCTTGGAAAATAAAACTCCTTTTATTATAACTCAAGTCCTTAGGACTTCATCAAGACATGAACTAACTCATTATTAAAAAGACATTTTGTTTTTCCCTCCTATGATAAATTTTGCCCACTACTCTCTTAGTTATCATAGCCAAGTAGGTCCTTAACTATTGATGTAGAAACTTGTTTTTCCACTGTTTAAATAGAAAAATGTGGCTTTTGTTAGTGTATTAATAAACCTGAATATTTTTAATGATGGATTATGTTTCTTCATGTTTGTTATCATTTTTGGCCACTCTAGACATAATTGAAAATTAGCATTCACTTCTAAATTTATACTTTGTAACACCCTACTCAATATCACTTATAAAATGGATTGTATTCAGTTTCCTGTAGACCTAACAATGGAATGAAAGGCTCGGGGAAAATTTTACTTCATTTTAAAATCCCCTACCCTCACTTCTCTGAATTTTCAGTATCTACCATTGATGACATAGTTGTTAGTTTGTAGTCAATGTAATCTATTACTATCTGAATTAAATTTTTTCTTATTTCCAGGGCTTAGTTAAAGTTATGACGCTTTGCCCTATTGAGACATTGGTATGTAAATGTTTTCAGACTAAAAATGAGTTACAATTTTGATAAACAATTGAATCTTTATTCAGTTCATGTAACTATTATTTCTTCTATTTTAGAGGAAAAAGGGTTTAGCTATGCTTCAGCTGTATATTAACAAGTTGGATTCTCAAGGCAAATATACGTTATTTAGGTATGTATCAAGAATGGTTAATTGTGAAGTGTATGGTTGATTAAAAACCAAATTAATGCATTTGATTATTCTAGATTATAGTATTTCAGTATGTTTTACATGTAATTCAACTCTACTTGGAAACTACATTACAATAAATTATATGTGATGATAGAGAAGGGTTAATCAATATGGGTACATATCTACACATATATTACATGAATAATAGTGTATATTTCAATCAGTTAATTGACATACTATAAAATTAAAATAGACTTAAAAGATTAAACAGATTGATTAGGCTCCTGCTAGAACTTTACATATGTCAGTAATCTTCCTTATTCACAGTTGAATTTAATGGCTCTGGAGTTACAACTTGACAGGCTGTTCACTTCAAGTTAGTGTAGAGCTTATTAATAGTGCTGTTTTGAGGGAAAAAGCAATTCTCTGAATTAAAGAAGAGCAAATTTTCTATAAAAGGCCAAATAGTAAATATAGGCTTAATGGGCCAATCTGTGTTGCAGATGCTCAATTTTGTCTTTGTAGTAAGGGTGAGTTTATTCTAATAAAACAGGCAGCAGGCTGAATTTGGCCTGCAGATCTCAGTTTGTTGACACCTATGTAATAAAAATGATTTAAGAACAGATTTGGGCATGGTTAAAATGCTAAGAAGTCTTTGGGATCGGCCAGAACTAGCATTCTT
Organism: Pteropus medius; assembly: GCF_902729225.1. Lineage (NCBI taxonomy): Eukaryota > Metazoa > Chordata > Mammalia > Chiroptera > Pteropodidae > Pteropus > Pteropus medius. Next base: position 21,661,315 of record NW_024350319.1, on the reverse strand, counting down.
GATCCGATCTTTTCTTCATTTCTGTTGATAAAAGTCAAAGCAGGTTTATGAAATCTCAGTTTGATGCTTAGGTCTTGTACTTGCTTTCCTCTTCTGATCTACCTGTATTCCCACCAAGAAATGTTTTTTTCTGGGCTAGTCATATTGAGTTTCCTTTCTTTGCAATTTAATTAGTGTAACCAGACTAGTCAACTTTCACAGGGAATAATTTGGAGAGTTTTTAGGTTATTATATACTAGTGCCTATTCTTGCCATGTTAAATCATTGCAACTATATGTACAAAAAGATGCAAATTTGGTTTGATAGAAAATTCTTGTTGGAAAAATCCAGTTAAAATAGAATTTGCTAGTTAAACCAGTAACCATAATAAGTGACTGTAATTGGTTGATCATCTTCACTGGTTTTTGTATTCCTAGTAGTACTACATGGCCCATGTGAATTTGTAAAATTTGCACCATTATTTAATTATAATGTAGTCCAGGATAATTTCAAATGTATTGTAATTTTGCCTTAAAGGTGCTTATTGAATACAAGTAATCACTCAGGTGTGGAGGCCTTTATTATTCAAAATATCAAAAATCAGATTGACATATCATTAAAGGTAAGAGCATAGCTAAGGTGTCAATTATCAATTTATTTTGTTTTATAGGATATATTTATTCATTTATGGATTACATTAATATGGATTTTTGCCCTATCGACTTTTTCTGTCTCTAGTATTAGAATGTATTTCTCATTTTTGTTGCTTATTTAAAAAACTAAATTTTGAAATTTTGATAACTATAAATTTAAATTATATTCTTTGTGCTGATAATGTGACTTTTTTGTTTTGCTATGTACTTTTGAAATATTAATAGAAACAGCAGTCTAATTTGTGAATACTCAGTAATTCCATATAGAAAAAAAAAAAGAAACAATGCATCAGCATTCACAAACTAGCCGAGTTTAATTTCCATACTTTCATTCGAAATAGCGAATGAAAGTATGGAAATTAAACTTAAAAAATATATGTTTTAAATATTTAATAGTTTATTTTTGTAGTATCAAGGCATTAGAAAACACATGAATTTATCAAGCTATTACTTAAAGCCTTTCTCAGTTTTTCTTTTGCTTTTCAGAGAACACATAACAAATGGTTTACAGGACCACAGCTGATTTCCCTTCTAGGTTTGGTACTCTTTCTCCCAGAGGGTGCTGAAACAGATCTACTGCAAAACTCTGATAGGTGAGATAATCATTACTAAGATTCACATAGTAAATTCACATAGTAAATTCAGAATAAAATGGGCAACCTAAAGTAGTAAAAGGCATTTTCCTATGATTTTATGATCTATGGTTAATTCATAAAATTATATAAAGATTTTCATATTTAAGTAATTAGATACTGTGTAAAAATAAAATCAAAAACTCTGCTTTCCAGAAGTATGACCAACAGTATGATTTTTTTACCTTTGACATACCCCAGTATTCCAATATAGCTCATAGAGATTTGCAACTGCAGCATTGGTGACTAAAAACTAAGAATTTCATGTATATAAGTTATACAAAGCATATGTGTTTAGGTTTTGTTGTTTTGTTTTTCAGGATGTCATGTTTTTTAAATATAGAACATGTAATTTCACTTTCAGTATAATAGAATGGATGTTGAGAAATGGTTGTAAAGCATTAATAAAAGGAATCTTAAAATTCAGGAAGCAAGAGATGATTCTCTCAAATATTAAATAAAGTTCCTTGGGGGGAAAAAAAAGAATAGTAATTTTCACAGTTGTGTTTTGTGAACTCGGAAAACAAGAGTGATAACTTATTACCACTCCAAAAGATATGTTAAAGGAAATACATAGTTATACACAAATGATTTTTAGTTGCACAGGGTTTGGTGTCCCTAACCCCTGCGTTATTCAAGGATCAACTGTACTTTTAATGGCAAACATAATTATAAAAATATACCCTAGGTTTTAGCTTACTTTATTCATTGAAATTACTGTTGATTTTATAAAACTGTATTGTAAGTAACAAATTATGTATTTTCAATTAACAGGATAATGGCCTCATTAAATTTATTGAGGTACTTGGTTATCAAAGATAATGAACATGACAATCAAGTAAGTGAATTTTTTGAAAGAGAAACTGACTGTATTCAACATGCATAAGGAATGTTTCAGATTTTCATATCAATATCTACTTAAGCCAATATTTCTTACCCAGCTACAAAGGCTGGAAGAACTGCTAACAATTATTCTGAAACCTAAAGTTAATCCCCAGGAGTCCTCACTATGCCACATCCCTTTCCTTTTCCTTTTGTACCTCTGCTTTCTGCCTCTTTTTTTTAATGGTGATATTGGTTAACAAAATCCAGTAAGTTTCAGCTGTACATTTTAACTGTAAGGCATATATATATTTACATTGTTTTCACCTACCATAGTTAGATTTCTTTCTGTTACCACATATTTGACCCCTTTTACCCCATCTACTTCCCCCTACCCCTTACCCTCTGGTAACCACTAGTCTGTGGTCCATGTCCATGAGTCTCTGGTTGTTTGTCCTGTTCGTTTATTGCTTTTAGGTTTATATCCCACCTATAAGTGATATTATGTAATTTTCAACCTTTTCTGTCTGGGTTATTTTGCTTAGCATGATTATCTCGAGGTCCATCTATGTTGTCTGCTTTCTTGTATAAGCATTGCTTAGACTTGTTAGATAAGCTGGAGGTCCTAAGTTAACTAAGCTTTTGGAGTTCAACATATATCTGGGTGTCTTGTTCAGCTGCCTCCACCTATAAGTCATGATTTCAGTCTGCGCTTTATAAAATAAAACCATCTGATAATTTGATATCCTCTCAACATGACAAATTGAAGCATTTTCAGCACTAAAACAGAATCTGTTAACAGCACCTTATAGATAATGTGTAGGAAGTTTGATTTGTTTTTAATAGTACATGATTAGAGGTATTCAATAAATAGAAAACTATTTGAGATTTGTCATACAGTAGAATTATAGTTGCTTTTTGTCTTCTATTCTAATAATTGCTTTCCCTATGTGTCATATCTCTTAATTTTAACTACCTGAATCACTTGTTAATGTTTCTTTTTTTAGAAATGAAAGTAATTGACTTTTATTTAAGGATGCTAAAGAGCTTTTATTTCTTTTTTAAGTAAATTGTAATTTGGAATAAAAAGTTTCTAAGTAGCAGTTTCTTTCCCTCTAGATTAAATCTAGTAAATTCAGTGATTTGACCTCATTCATCATCCCTTTTCAGCCAAAAATTGTTATTTGCTACCATTGACTACTGCTTATTTTGTGCCAGGGTGCATTTTTCTTTTCTAACATTTTATTGTGAAGTTTTTCAAACATACAGCTATTTTAGGTTACTGTCAGCTGACTTATTCTGATTTACTTACCACTAAGATTCATTCCATCATTAACATTTTACTTTCCATCAATCTCTTAAGTTTTTTGATACATTTCAGGATAAACTACAAATTTCACCATATTTTGCCCTAAATATTTCAGCATGTATTTCATTAAGTAGAGTCAAATATCTAGCTATAGCTTTGCTTTTAGTTAAAATTCACATAAAATGAAATGCACAGATTTTGTGTACATTCACCAAGTTTTAACAAATGGATAGATCTATATTATCCAAATCCTCATCAAATATAGAACATTACTATCATCACAAGAAATTCCCTGTTTTTCTTCCCAATTCTGACCTCATTACCCCATCCCCACCCCCTGCCAGTGGCAACCACTATTCTGGTCAGGTACTATATATCATTTATTCTTCATAATGCTATCAGTACTCTTTTTTACCTTTCATAGGTAATGTAGGCACAGGAAAGATCTGTAACTGGCACAAGGACATATACCTAGTGGCCAGAGTCTTTGAATCACAAACTAAATCCTGACTCCTAAAGGAGTTTCTGATAAAAGTAGAAAAGATAAGTAAAATTCAGCATCAGTGGATGCCCTTCTTCAGGAAGGTGTCATTAGGGTAAGAGATATGTTTTTACTTTTTCAGTAATCCAGAAAGGCCATACCTAGAGGTGATCTGATTTGCCTGACATGAAGAAAAAGAATCTTCTTGATAAAGAGTTGATAGATTTATCAGGTATGAAATACAGTGTACTTAACAGGGGCAGTAGATGGGCTTCTGCCTAAGAGGGAAGACAGATAAGTTTAGTACTATGCAAGGTCAGCTGTGATATTCACAACTAATGCTTCACTTTTATTTGGCTTGAACATTATATGGTGAAAAAAAGGATATAACCAGCTTATAAGATTGTTTTATTTAATGGTTTTTAATTTTTTTTCTTAGAGATTAAATAATCCAAAGTATCATTGCCATGCAAGTTGCCATAAGAATTATCATACCAAGGAAATTAACAACAACAAAATAATCCATGATGGCAACCTGACATCTTTCAGACAACTTAAGAGCCTATTCACACAGAAGAATTTCTCCTAAGTACAATTATAATAGGTCATGGGTATAAATGAGAGGCAAATCTTTTTGCTGTGGTTAATCAAAAAAATGACAGTTTCTTAGTTCTTAGAAATTTTGTTTAAAGGAGAAACCAAAAGGACTCTGGTGATGCTGAATTGTGGGTAGTTATTCAAAAGGACTCCTACCAGTACCTATTTTTGAGCAATTAAGTGTTCTGAGAGGGTAGTCATATGAAAAGCTGAAAAGCAGTCAGAAAGATATGTAAGAAAATTAAGAACACAGTGGAATGATACAAGTGATTCATAATTGAATAATGATCCATTTCTTTTCCTACTATTTTAGATTACTGTCAGCTGACTTATTCTTTTCATAAGTCATTCCCCTCCTCACCCTATTTCATGCCTCTTTATTTCTCTGCATAAGTTATAGGCATCCTCTCCCACACTTCATTTTCACATAACTTTTCTTTTTTGAACCTTGAACCTCAATCTCTACTGGTAAAACCAACTTAGTTTTTATACTTAGTATTCTCTTTTATTTGGTAGGTACCTTTAAATATGGGTTAGTTTTGAATTACAATAATATTTTAATACATAGTCTGTAATTTTAACCCTTACCTTTTGTCTTATATACTCATATCCTTTCCCATTTGCCTGTTTATCCATTATTTTTCTTAAGTTGTTGTTATGAACTATATAGAATGAATACAGTGTCAAAGGAAGCAGTTTGAGATTGTAAAGGATACAAGTATCAGTAATGTTTTTTAAATGAAATTATGTAATATATGCACATATGATTTTCATTTAGGAAAAAACTGGCATATAAATGCACATACGTATAATTCTATATAATCCATATTTTGGGTTCTCATTTAAATTGTTTCTCCAAGATTAAAACATATCCCTTATGTGTCATTTGCAGAGCCAAATGACTTCAGGTCATAAATGTTACTTAATATTACAAGTGATAGAAGTTGTACGGTATTACCTCATAAATAAAAAGTCATATATGAATTAGGAAAAAGGGGAAAACGGGGTCTTATTTATCTCCTTTTTATTCATTATCATGGTTGATTTTATCTTTGCAAGGTCCTTGTCTGTTCTGGCAATAAATCTCAGTGTGGCAACGAACTGCCTAGTCTTCCTTTTGTGAGACCGGCTGCAGTGAATTTTTAAATGTATGGTTAAGCTTTAGAACTGAAAAGATTTTAGTACTCCATCAATGATACTGCTTGGGTATAATATTAAAAAGCAGGGATTTGTGAACATTCCAAGTTTTTATCCTTATAACTGTTTTTTAAAAATATTACGTTACTTTTTCTAGACATCAAAGGTAAAAGAAATCTTAAAATGATTTTCTTTGTAGTTTTTTTAAGATCTAGTAACCGTGATGTCTGAGAGGATATATACTTATTTCTATAGCTTCTTCACTCCTACATGCTTCTAAAAATATTACTATTGTTCATCATATGAAAGATTTGTAGAATTATGCTGAACAGAATGGGCAACAAATTTTCTTTAGCCTAATTTTGAAACATGTTTTTATTACCTTATTTTAGGTTTTATGATTATGGGCTGTGTATTAAATTACTTGATTGAAAAACAACAAAGGTCTTAATAAAGACTTAGTAAAGACTTGTATTGTCCAATACAGTAGATAGTAGCCGCATGTGACCATTTGGAGTTTAATTTTTAAATTTTAATTAAAAATTCAATTCTTCATTGGCATTGGACAGGGTCATTCTTATTGTTTCTTAGCATATGTTCCTAATCAAAATCACCTGGGTATTTTTTTTTAAATATATACATAAATGCAGATTCTTGGGTTCAGCTCCAAATCTTATCAATCAAAGCCTCTGAGTAAAGAACAGATATATATCTACACTTCTTTTTTTTTAAGTTTTAATTTTTAGGTAAGGCAACCCTTGGTTGACCTCACAGATTGCAAGGACCTTGTCAGCTTACAATCCCTTATTTTTTTATTTTTTATGCCTACAGTACCTGGTCTTCCTAGGTGGTCTCCCATCCAGGTACTAACCAAGGCCCGATCCTGCTCAGCTTCCAAGATCAGACATCGGGCTTGTTCAGGGTAGCATGGCCGTAGACAGAAATCTACATTTTAACTTAGAGAAGTTTGAGAACTTCTGTATATTATGAAATGTTACAAAGACTAGAAAAAGAATAGTTGTGACTAATATGAGTATATTTAGCAAGATATGACCTTAATACCAAAACAGACAAGAATAGTATGCTGAGGGAAGGTTATAGGCTAATCTCATTTATGAATATAAATACTAATATTACCACCAAATCTATCAAATTTTTTTTAAAGTCATGCAACTAAGTGGGGTTTCCAGCAGTGCAAAATTAATGTAATTATACATTAAATACTTGGTCTTCTCAGTAGCTATAGAAAAAACATTTGATCTTTTCAACACATAATAATAATAATAATTCAATTCTTAGTCAGCTAGCAAATATTTACACCTGCAACAAAAATGAGATACTTAGGAAAACGTGTAAATATATGTAAAACTATGGAGAAAATTATAATACTAGAAGGATTTTTAAAAGACCTAGAGAATCAGTGATCTATTTGGATGGAAAGATGCAGTATTTTAAAGTTGTCAGTTCTCAAATTAATCTAAAAATTCAGTATAATTCAAATCAAAACACAAGTTGGGTTTTTAAAAATGGAAGTTGATAGGTTGATCATAAGTTTCACGTGGAACAGTTAAGGGTCAAGAATATCCATGACAATTTTGAAGAACGACGTTTGTGGAGGGGGATTTGCTTTGCTAGATATCATAATTTATTATAAAGCCATAGTAACTTAGTGTGGCATTACCATAAAGAGGGTTAGATTGGATAGATTGGTAGAATAGAATAGCTTAAATATATAGAATGATGATGCTAATAATGATAATGTATCTATTGAATCATATGCCAAACTGTGCTTTAAGTGTGTATTAATGCATTTAGTCCTCTTATGAGGGTATTACTGTTTTCTTCATTTTACATATGAGGAAATGGAGGCATAGAGAAGGAAGTATAACTTGCTCAAAGTCACACAGCTAATTGAGCAGCCAGTTTGTGAACTTGGGCAGTTTCCCAGAGCTCATGTTCTTAATTCACCATTGCATTGTACTCCATCTGAAATGAAGATGCCATTGCAAATTAGAAGAGAAGAATGAGAGTATTCAGTAAATGATGCTGGGTAATTTGTCACCCAGGGGAGAAATTAGTTGCCTGTTTCACATACAAAACAAAATTCCAGACAGATTAAAGACTTAAAATTGAAAAAGAACTTAGAAATTTTCAGAACACATTATAGGAGATTATCTGAGTGACTTAAGCGGGTAGGGAAGGGTTTCTACCCCCTTAAGCACTAACCACAAAAGAAAAGATTGATAAATATGATGACATTAAAACTAACCTATTCAAGAAAGAAATGTGTACAAACTGCAAAAATAAGTCAACAGAGAAAAATCTTCATTCCTCCATCTGATAATAAATATAAAAAATACATGAATAACAAAGCAAGAAGAAAAAGACCACAAATCAGAAAAATAGAGAAAGGATACAGATATTGAACAGGCAACCGACAAGGAAACCCAAATGGCCGATAACCACAAGACACAATTCCCAGTATCACTAGTGCTTATTGAAATATAACTTAAAACTTCAGTGAGATATCATTTTGCACCCATCAGAACAGCATGCTTAAAAGGTAGGTAGCATAGCTGAAGATATGGAACAATGATGTAACAAGTTGGTATAATCACTTTTAGAGAGTAGTTTGGCATTATCCAATAACATTGAAGAATGTTAACTCAGAAACTTCTTCCGTAGGTATATGATTTAGTGTTCTTCAAACTTCTGGTCATAACCAAACATTAGTGAGTCATTAAATCAATTTAGTGGGTCAGACCAGCAAAATCAAATAGAATGTAATTGAAAACATCAGGTTGCTTCTACAGATTTTTAATAAAAGTTAATGGATATTGCATCAAATTTTGTGGCCAGCATTGTAAGGAACAGTGTGAGAAAGTGGAGGGAATTTCACAAATTGGCTAGGAATAAGATGTTCAGTGTATTGCTTGCTAATGTCTCTTATGTATTTACCAGTCAGGTTGACCATTGTCAGAGCAGAAGAACTAATATTTAATTTTATAGTAATATGTAGTTTTAGCTGTGAAGCGAAATGTACCTTCTGTCAGTAAAATTGTCAAGTTTTACAATCAAATTATTTTAACTATTTTCAGAATGAATTTTGAGGGAGATACTGTTTTCCAATTCATTACAACTGCAAAACTTATATCCAGCATGTATAAATTGCACTCCATCTGTTTTATTAGAAGAAAAATAATTTTTAAAAAATACAGAACCATGTTCAAGTTGGACTGCTAATCTGAAACTAAATAGTGACAATATTCAGAAAAATATTGACTATAATTAGCAAACTTTGACTTAACTTGAGCCACATTCTAAAAAAGAAAGTATAAGACTTTAAAGTTAAAATTATGTAAAATAGTTTCATCAAAAGTAAATGCCCAGTGAAAATATAATCTAATATTAATGTTTTCTCACAAATGAAAACTTAAAACCTTCAAAATTAAAGATACTTAGAAATAGCATGCTGAACTTGTGATTGAGACAGCCTGATATTTTGAAAGATAAAGTTACCAATATTCTTTTAGTCTTTGTAGAAGTTAAAAAGAAACCTTATTATCTGTGCATATAATTGCATATTATTTGGCAAATGAGAAAATGGTTCACTGGGGATTGGAAAATTTATTTTTCTAGAATTATGGATATAATGCATAGTGTTTTATTATATCTATTGATGTATTAAAAAGTATGTTTTAATGTCACATCTATTGCAAAACATGGAAGCAAAGGTTATGCTTCTTGATGAGGTCTATTATCAGTTGTGCAACACTTTATATCTTGATATTTGCAAAATTGTATAACTTAACCTTACAGCTAAAGATTAGCTATATTTACTGAATTAGAAACTGTGGATCTTTAAAACTTAAAGTGAAAATATTTTACAGGAATGACGAGTGACATAGCAGAACTGCAGCAATTATCTTTTTAAATGTCAGAAACTACTAAAGTTGTTTGAAATCAGTGTATTTTATTTCGGAAAGCTTTGGTATCTAAGGAACTCCTAGATTGTATATTGTAAAGGAGGTGAAAATTGTTAATTTTAAAAGTTCACTGAGTAGGCAAACTTTGAAACTTTATTCACTGATTAGAGTTAAGCATGACCATTGTGTCATCAAAGTTCATTTACTGTTCTCATGAAAAGTTCTAGGTAGGGCATATGAACTCAGGAATAACATATTTTTCTAGTTGAAAAGCAATCTCATTTAGCAAATATTTTCAAAGATAATATTTGAGTAGAAAAATTGACATGTGTATCTGATTTTCTGGCATGCCTAAGAAATGAAATTTGAACCTCTAGGGGAAACATGATTATATATTTCAATATGTTAAACTATCTGTGGGTTGCAAAACACTTTGTTATAGACGGAGGGCTTAAATGTAGTTGCTTTAATTAATATTCCTGAGATTAATGAATAGAATATTAATGAATATATTCCGAATATAATAAAATTAGATTTCTTGTTACATCTCATTTTTCTGTTATAAACCTTTAATCCTTACTTTCTAAAGGAGAAATTTAAAACAAGAAAAATGTTGCTTTTTAAAATCTTGTATCAGTAATTAGATCAATCTTGTTGGCTGAAGAGAATCGGTAGAGCTCAGTTCTTTATTTACACTTTATGCCAAAGAATGAATATAAAACATTTATCATTTTGGGAATAATATTTTAAAGAATTTCTAATACTAAGTAAAAGTGAAAGAGTGAAAGAAAAAAAGTTCAACCTAGAGCAACTTTTTGAAAGGAAACCTTTTCCTGTCCTTCATTAGGTATGGTTTTGTAAATATGTTCCAAAGAGCAGAAATTTTTAGTTTGATGAATCAAACTTACCAGTTTTATTCTTTTATATGATTTATGCTTTTGGGATTCTAAGAAATCTTTGCTTAACCCAAGATCACAAAGATTTTCTCCTAGGTTTTCTTATAGTTTTATGGTGGTCCAGTTCTAGTTAAGGATCATTGTTTTCCTAAGTTTCCTTTTTAACCTAAGATGTTTTCCTTTGTAAAGAGTACTTAATAATACCAATGAACTTTTTTAAAATAAAATTAAGACTTTATGACTCCCATCCTTTAGTACTATAGGAAAAAATATTCTTGGAATAAAAACCTCTAATGTGGATGACCAAATAACCCGAAGCTGTCCTAAGCAGATAAAAATCTGCATTTGTCACCAAGATAGTCCATATCAGCTTTGTGTTAGAAAAGTTTCTGTACCAGGGAAGGAAAAGAATCCTCTAGATCTATAAGACGGATATCAATTGAAAGATCAAGAGTTGAAAGTATATATAAGGTAGAATCATGGTGGTGATGGCTTATAGGGAAAAAGAAATGTCTTAGACCATGTAGATTAACCTCAAATTATTTTCTTATGGTTAAAACTTGTAAGTTACAGATCTCAAAACCAGGAGCTGTCCAAATGGCACAGCAGTGAATGTACTGACCAAAGTACATTTTTGTTTTGATTGGTATTTTTTGTTTTGATCAGTATTCACATAAAAATAACTAGATGTAATGAATGCATTGTTAAAAAGTAAACTACCTTGAAAGGCAAGGCCCATGTCTTATTCATTGTTGTTTCTCCAACTCTCAAACACATGCTTAATAATAGTAGGCAATAAATGTCCCAGGTAACTAATTATTTCATTAATTCTTCTGAACAGACTGGATTATGGACAGAACTTGGAAAGATTGAGAATAAATTCTTAAAGCCACTCCATACAGGACTTAATATGTCAAAAGCACATTATGAAGCAGAAATTAAAAATAGCCAAGAAAATAGCCAAGGTTAGTAACGTGCAATTTCATTTTCATTTACGTCTAAAAATTAGTCAGCTTTTAAAATTGCCATTTATATTCAAAATAGAGATTTTGAATCCTGTACTTCTCTGATTTGTAGCAGACAAGGAACCATGGCAGTTAAGTCATTTTATTTATAATTAAAATGAATCTTAGTAGCCAGTTAACACTGAAATTGGGCTAACAAAGATTTAAACCAAATTGAAACATTTTGGTTTAAAATCTCAAGTCCTTTGGTATTGCTTGGTCCACCTCCCCCCACCACCCCACCCTCAAGTAAACTGGTATAGATTACGAAAAAGATACTTAGATCCAGAATTACTTTTTAAAGTTGGCAATTCTTCTATAATAATCTTATGATCTTTTCCATAGCTATAGTGATATTTCTATAGGCATAACTAGAAATTTTGTCTTTTTTTAGAAAAAGTTTATAAATTTTCATTCATCCTGTACATGCCAAAAGTTACCTAAACATTAATTCACATGTTGCAGAATTTTTATTTTCTAATAGCTTGATTTAAGCATACCCTGCATTATTAAACACTAAAATTACAAATGTATACAAATAACTGACATTTTTAAGTGAATAATGAAAGTAGCTTATCAATTTATTATTAAAACCTGAGAGTTGTTTTAATGGTTAAGTGTGACACATGATTTTTTCTTCTTCTCACAGAAGTCCAGAAATCTAAAGATCTTTGTTCTGTAACTGTAAGTGGAGAAGAGATCCCTAATATGCCTCCTGAAATGCAGCTTAAGGTAGATCTAAAAATGTAGATGTGAAATTTTCCTAAGCTACATCCAGATGAAGTCTTTTCTGTTTTCGCTTTGTTTTATTTAAATGCAGCCTTAATAACACAATTTTCTTGGCATTGCAGGTCCTACATTCAGCTCTTTTCACATTTGATTTGATTGAAAGTGTTCTGGCTCGGGTAGAAGAACTCATTGAAATAAAAACAAAGTCTACCTCTGAAGAAAATACTGGGATAAAGTGAAAGCTCCATGTCCAAAATAAAAAACTAGTAAAATACTGTATTTTCCATTATGATTTATTTAACACCTTTACAAAAATTTTCTGTAAAACACTGATAGAAAAATAAATGTAACTTTTCATTTATCAGTTTCTATAATGACACATTATGCGATTAGTAATAGTCTTTGGTTTTAAAAAGATATCTCCATGGTAAATAATGCCCATATATGTATTCTAAATATACTGTTAAAATCCAATACAAATTAATAATTTTATGTTATAATTTCACAAAATATAGTTGAATTGCCTTTATTCATATAGTTGTAGTCAGTTTATAAAAATACACTTTATGTTCCAGTTATATACTATTTTACATTTTAGAATTTCTAATGTCAAATTGGATATCGCACCATTTTAAGAAAGAAGATAGGGAGAAGTTTTGAGTTTAAGCTAGTTGACTGTTTCTCTTAATTTCTTCTCTTTTCTCACCTCAGGAGTCTTAGTGGGGAAAAGTCCCACAACCGCCTCTCAAGCAGCAGTTATAATGTAAATGCTACAAAGATTAATTTTAGAAATACTGGCTGCCTTGTAGAAAAGCTGAAAAGATTTTCTTTTATTTCCTAATAAACAGTTGTCCATCTAACTTAACTTGTATCATTAAGAAACTGCATCTGAGTTTTATAACATATGTCTGTACCAATTTTTTCTAAACATTAAAGGAATTAGTCAAAAAATTGAAAAAATCACTTTTAATTGTATATATTTTAAATTTCAAAAATCTTTATATATTTGAACATTATAATTCAACTAGTCTAATTATTTTAATATTCTTCTAAAAGAACATTTATAATTGATACTCTAATTTGGGTTAAATGAATCACTACTCAGTTTTATCTTTTGAAGTGTTTTCCAAACAGGACTCTGCTCAATGATGTAAGCTTTAGTTGTTATCATTCTGTAGCAGATGCTATCTATGTATGGTTTGGAGGTGATCTGGAAGAAGATAAACATGCAGCATTATTTACAAACATAAGGTATTTTTACAGGGTCACATAAAAAAATATCTTTCAAAGTATTCAACAAGTATCAATCACCTTCTATGTGCTAAATACTATATATGAATGACAAGTCCAATCTGATCTCTGTCATAAAGAATTTCAAACATGCAAGCCAAAAAGTAGAATACTATAAGAACTGCTTTAATATTTGAAGTGTAAGAGTAAGGAACACGTAACTGCCTATGAGAATTGGGGGCATGCTTCACAGAGGAGGATAAGCATGAAAAGAAAGTAGACAACTGGTTAAGAGTATTCTATAAATAGTATGTTGCACTCTGACAGTTCATGACTACAACCTGACCAATATTTATACTTTAGAATTTGAAAGAAGATTTAAGTAACCAATAGGGCCAAACAGTGTACATATGGCCAAATGCTCTTTTGGCCCAAAATGAATCATTCTTGTAGTGACTACCAGAAAGTCTTGAGAGGCTGAGTTTAGAATGGAGAAAGAGCTGCACACTGAAACAGCAAGTTCTCTGAGGAGAACAGAAGCAAAGTATTTGTCAGTCCTCAAGAGGGTGTGTGTTTTGAAGTCAAGAACCATAATGTGTATGAGTGTGTGTGTATGTGTCATTTTCTTCAGGTGACTCACCTTAGCTATAGTACACATAAGATTAATGGCATTTACTGTGTTGTGTACTGGAAGTATCCGTAAGTTACTACCCAGGAATCTGAAAAACAATTCATAAGTTTAAAGGATCATGTGACTTGCCTGTTTTTATAAGTGGAAAAAAGAGACAAACCTCTTATTACTTATGTTTTGTTCATTCATGCCCTGCCTTATTCCACAGGAATTAATAACGCTTTCTAGCCAGAACTTAAATGAATAAAAAGTGTTCACTTTTGGTTTGGTCTTGCAAGGGAATCCCATGAATCAGCATGAACTTTGAAACTTGTCACCCTGATTCACAGAATATAGCCGTTTGGCCTGTATTTTATTAAATATGACAGGTTAACATTATAAAGTTTATCTTTTGGGAAAACATAATTCACCTGCTGAAAAGAATTAAGAATGAAAGTAAACAATGTAATTTAAGAAAAAATTTAGGGCTATTCTTCATACCTCTGCTGAATCTTGAACATCAGTTTCCATTCCTCGGGTCCATGGAGGGCAGCAGACAGAACCAAAAAACTATTTTGGTGAATGTTAATAAACTTTTCAATTTTGGCTAGAAATATTTCTTCAGTTGACATAAAGCATTCTTTAGCATCCATCAGTAAAAATGCAACTCCTACGAAATGTGGACATAATATAAAACAATCAAAATTTTTTTGTAAACTCAGTAAAATCAATAAAAATAGCTCTAAATATAACAGCTGTAGGTGTCCAGGCCCCAAACCCATAAGAAGTAGAAATTACTATAACAAAATTTTTACACAACAAAATAGGCTGTTCTTTGAAGTGCTCTATAAAAGGATGACTTATTCTAAATATTTACAGAAAAAAACTTTTGGTCAGTAACCATTTTCTTTTTCAGTTAAGGTATTGTCCACAATGAAGGTAATGCCTAATTTAAAAGTTAATTTTCCGTGTTACAATGATTTTCTTTTATGGTGGGCAGGGGCGGGGGTTGCGGTAGAAATTTTCTCTTTCTTGGCTTTTTATTTTTTATTTTTTAATTTTTTTTATGGTTAATGAAATCCAAAAAGTTTCAGCTGTACACTTTAACAGTAAGATGTATATATGTTTATCATGCGTGTTCGCCTCCCAGTTAGATTTCTTTCTGTCACCACATATTTGACCCCCTTTACCCCATCTACCTCCCTCCTCCCCCCATCCCCTACCCTCTGGTAATCACTAGTCTATATACAATGATTTTTAAAAGCTGGAAATCAACTAAAGAAAAATAGTCTTAAGCAAGCCTTTGTTTCTTAGAGAAACCTTTGTACCAGAACATAAACTATTATATATATACTTTTTCTCAGTTTTAGGTTTTTTAAAAAAACTTAGTGGGTTAACCTTGGTTAATAAAATCACATAGGTCTCAAGTGTACAGTTCAATAATACATCATACATATACTGCATTGTGTTCACCCAAAGTTAAAATTCTTGTATGAAATCATCAAAAACATTCTCCCATATTGTTTTTATATATGGATTTTGACCAATATTGTGATGCTGGCTTTTTTGTTAATACCAGTAATACAATTACTGGGGAGATGGCTGTGTTCTATTTCATATTAGTTTCAAAGCAAGTAGTTTTTACCATCCTGTACCAGATGCCACTGGTTAAGCTTTAGTTCAACAATTCCAATCTTAAAAAGGGATATATTTTGTAATTGGCCATATGTACTGCTTTTGCAGCAGTAACAGTTTTATACATTTATCTCTCAGAAGATAATACCTTAACCTTAATACCTGGTTAATGAACTACCAAATTATTAAAACTTATACTGACATATTTTATAAGAAACTTAAATCAAGGTAGTTAGCAAATATACTGTACCAGTACGAGAAAATATAATCGATCCATTTTCCACTGAATCTGAATACCGAACCTTGTGGCTTCGATTTTCTAAGGCAGTTGCAACTTCACAACTCTAAAAAAATTTTTCAGAAATACAAATTTAAGATATGATTTAGAATGATTTTTTTTATTAAAGCTAATAAAATAAGCTTAATAGTTTATTTTATAACTATACTACTTAAAGATGTGATCATCAAAAGAGACACTAAGTGTGCTCTCTACAGAGAAGAAAAAATTTAATTCTGCTCTAATGCACTGATTCTAGGTTTGGAAATGAGGTATACTACAGTTATATTACTTAGGAACAGAAATTGAAGACAGAAAGAACTAAACTATAAGAACTAGAGTAAATAAAAACTTAAAAAACAATTTGGAGATGAATTCTGACATGAATTAATGTATAACTGGCAAGTGGGTGGTGATGTGTTTCTTAGTTGATCGAACCATGAACTGCCAGACATATAGAATACCACAAGGAGACAACCAGTTTTCTAATTCATCTGTTTTAGTTAAAGTACACTTATAAAATGTCTTAAGCCTTAGGTAGTCAGAAAACATGTATGAAGACAGCAACCAGACTTTTGGTTTAAATACTACCCATTTGAAAACTCATCTCATTTCCTAGTCCACCAAGTAATTAGATCAAAATACCCAAGACACTAAAATATAAGTGATTAATAGTGTTTCTTGACTAGTCAAAACTCAAGCTTGTTCTCCAAATAGATAAAAATTCCTTACATATATCAATTTTATTCTATATTTTTCCTCAGATCATGTATATTTTAAGTACACAGGCTGGATTTAAGTATAAAATATATGCTTCCTTTCCTACCTAAAGAGAGTATTTTATGCCAAACAGATCCTGACGTAGAATTCAACTATGACACTTCCCATGAGTTTCTTTTGCTGTTTTAAAATTATACTTTGCTTCCGGCGATGGCAGACTAAGTAATTTAGGCCAACCCTCCTGCTGAAGGCAACTAGAAAAGCTGGAAATTTTTAAAAGTCTGTTTAATGCATCAGAGAGCTAGCCAGATAGTAAAAAATTATAACACCAAGATCTATACAGAAACTCAAAGATATACAACCAGCATTTAGGCCATTTTTCTCCCGAGGGCATCTATCTGCCAATTCAGGAAAAGAAAGATGAGAGGCTAAATGGAGCTTTTGACAAAAGTAGAACACATCTCACAGGGACTGCAGCCTAACTTCAAATCATTTCAATCCCTGAAATTGTATTAAGGTGATACTGTATTACTAGTGTTCCCAAGAACCTTACAGAAGCACTCCTTAGAGCAACCTTTTTCAATGAGGTCTCCTCATTTGAACTACAAAACAAAGAAAGTGATTTGGGTGGCAATTTTCATAATTCTCCTATTACAAGTATTATTCTAGATGCACAGGAGATAAGTTCATTTATTATATACAACAGACACCTTAGAGCTTGGGTTGCCAGATTAGCAAATAAAAATACAGAACACACAGTTAAATTTGAATTTCAAATAAACAACATAATTTTTTAGCATACGTATGTCCCATGCAATATTTGGGATGTACTTACACTAAATTCATAGTTTATCTGAAACTCAAATTTAACTGAGTGTCCTGTACTTTATCTGGCAACCCTACTTAGGATATTAGAGATTTAATTCTCTTGCAGAATTAAGACTTCTCTAGAGGAACAGGACACTACTTTAAGCCTCAAATTATTTCTAGAAACAATATTTCAAATATAAATTCCATCACACAATAAAAAGTAATCAGACAAGAACCAGGCAAGATGGTGGAGATGGTAGAGATTCTGTACATCTCTTGTGATAACACCAGACTTGTGATGGAAACACGGAGCAAACAGCAAGCAGAGTCATCTGGGGTCTGGATGAACAGAAATAAGAAACCACCCTGCAATGGCAGGAGGTAAGAGGGGGCAGAGATGCAAGGCTGCCCAGTCCCAAGCAGCTGAGACTTACAGGCGGACACTGAGTTGTCAGAGCGAGAGCCAGAGGCAAGGCTCTCTCCTGGGCAGAAGTGCCCGCAGTATCCATTGTTCCTCTGTTCAGCCCTCCCCACTCCCAGAATGTGGACGCAGGTGCCGTCATAGCTGAGACGTCATCAAACTGAATAACAGAGGCCACTCTGCCCACAGGATTCCCTAAAACTCTACCTCTCCCACCTTGTAGCCCTACCCAAGCCACACCCAATGGTGTCCTCAGCATGCCCTGTGCCCCTTGCTGAGCAGCTCCAAGCCCTACACTCGTGGTACCTGGCTTTGGTTTCTGGCGTGGCCTCTTGAGGCAACTATAAGCACAGCATCTGTGGATTGCTTGCTGAATCTTAACAGGTGGCCCCGGAGGGGCATAAGCTAGGGCTAAACTTGGCCTGCTGCTGAACCCCTCTCAGGACTGTGCTGCTGGACACCTACTATACAAAGCCATGCTAATAAGACTAGGAGACTTAGGAGCTTTGCTTAGTACATTGAAACAGATATATAAAGGCAGACAAAATGGGAAGACAAAGAAACATGTCCTATATGAAAGAACACAACAGATCTCCAGGAAAAATGGAGTCAAGCAATCTACCTGACGCAAGAGTTCAAAACATTGGTTATAAAGATGCTCAATGAACCTAGAGGAAGTGTAGATGAACTCAGTGAGAACTTTAACAAAGAGAAAAAAACATAAAAATGGAAATTATAAAAGGAACCAGTAAGAAATGAAGAATACAATATCTAAGATGAAGAGTATATTTAGAGAGAATCAACAGTGTGTGTGAAGTGGAGGATCATATCACCGACATAGAGGATAGGGTAGTGGAAGACACCCAATCAGAATAGCAGCAAGAAAAAAGAATAAAAAATAATGAAGATTTAAGGAGCCTATGAGACAACATCAAACATAACAACATTTACATTATAGGGGTACCAGAAGGAGAAGAGAGAGTAAGAAGTTGAAACCTATTTGAAGAAATAATGGTGAAAAACTTTCCTAACCTGGTGAAGAAAATAAGACATACAACCCTAGGAAGTTCGGAGAGTCCCAAAAAAGACGAACCCAAAGAGGCCCACACCAAGACACGTCAACATTAAAATGCCAAAGGTTAAATACAAAGAAAGAATCTTAAAAGCAGCAAGAGAAAAGCAGTTAATTACCTACAAGGGAATACCCATAAGACTGGCAGCTGATTTCTCAACAGAAATTTTGTAGGACAGAAGGGCTTGGCACAAAATATTCAAAGTGATGAAAACCCAAGATCTACAAACAAGATTACTTTATCCAGCAAAGCTATCATTTGGAGTCAAAGGACAGATAGCTTCCCAGACAAAAACAAGCTAAAGGAATTCATCAATACCAAGCCATTATTACAGGAAATGTTGGAGGGACTGACTTCTTTAAGATGAAAAAATATGTATCAAAATCATGAATAAAGAATGGCAATAACTAGATATCTATTAACAAATATCTCAAATGGAAAAGATTAAGTGCTCCAACCAAAAGATAATATGGCTGAATGGATAAGAAAACAAGACCCTTACATATGCTGCCTACAAGAGACTCACTTCAGATTAAAAGACACATACAAACTAAAAGGAAGGGGATGCAAAAAGATATTACATGATGGACCTAAGTGGTATTGTGCTGAATAGAGTAAGTCAGATAAAGACATATGCCGCATGATTTCACATACATGTGGAATCTAAAGAACAAAATAAACAACCACAAAAAATACAGAAACAAACTCATAGATACAGAGAATATTTTGAGGGCTACTAGACGAGACTGGTGGAAAATGGCAAAGGGATTAAGAAGTACAAATGGATAGTTACAAAATTGTCATGGAGATATAAAGTGGAGAAATAGCATATGGAAAGTAGTCAACAATGTTGTAATAAATATATAAGGGGGAAAAGGGGTGTTAGATTTAGTGGAGTGTTCACTTTGTGAGTCATACAGATCTCTAATCACTATGCTATACAACTGAAACTAATATATTATTGTATGCCAACAATTGAAAAAAAACTAATTGAATTGTACAATGTAAATAGGAGCAACTAATTGTCTATTACATTTCAATAAAGCTTTAAAATAATGGAAAAAAAAGACAACATAAAAAAACGTAATCAGACATACAAAGAAACAAGATTACATGAAAGAGAATCATCACAAACATCAGGAAGTAGAAACAGATTTACAGGGTATACAGAGAGTGAAGTTATCAGATATATGCCTTAAAATAGATATTTACTATGTTCAAGAAGATAAAAGACAAAGTTTATAATTTTGGCAAAGAACCAGAAACTATATAAAAGGGTGTAACAAATGTGAAAGAGTCATAAAATTTGAGTCAAAGCTTTAAAGTGGAAAGCAGTTTGTTAATCAGGCAAGTGAAGGAAGAAGACAAATGTACAGCATGGACAGAAAAAGAAATATAGGCAAAGGCATTCAGAACTTAAAGTATGATCTTTATATGTTAAGTGTGTAAGGTGCATTTGAGTCAGTTAATTGGGGACAGGGTTAGGAGTAACTGCTGACAGATCATGAGGACCCAATATGTCATGCTAATGAATTTCAATCCTATCTATCAGTGTGTGTGTAAGGGGAGCAACTAAAAGAATTATAATACAAATAACAGAAGAAAATAATAAAAGTAAAGTTAGAAAGTACTGAATGCAGAAAAAAAAATAGGTAAATTGAACAGTTAATTTTTCAAAATAACCTGGAGCTAAGACTAGATTTTCCAAAGTCTTTTTCATGGAATATTTGCCCCACAAGATATTAAATGACATTCCATACTCCGTAAGATTGAGAAACACTGAATACTATTTTGTCTTCTTTAGGGAAATTATAATGCATTTGAGCAAGCAAAGGCTCTGAAGAGGAGTGCAGCAAAAAAACTTGTGTAACTTTTTTATACCGGCATTCCAAATAAAATCCATCACAATACTTCTACCTACATATGTAACATCTATTAATATTCTGTAAAACTAGTGTTCTGCCTAGAAAAATCTATTCATAAGAAAAGAAATATAAATAAAAACAAATGAAAAGGGACACTTAATAACTGATACAGTTTATTAGAAAATTAAAAGAATGCCAATATGAAATTTAAATCACAGAAATGGCAGTTTCATAAAGTTCAACTTAATGAATTTAATGACCTCTATGAAATGGGTAATTTTTTTGAAAAAGTATCATTTGTGAAACAGACTCACAACATAGCATAAAACCTAATAGAGCAAAAACCATAAAAACCACAATTTTTCTACATTTCTTAAAATATTAGCAGCATAGAAATTTAATAGAAAAGCTCCTTTATATTTAAAGAATAATTTCTATACTACATAAACTTCCTAGATAAAAAAAGGAATTTTTAAAAAATGAAAAAAACCTCCCCTACTCCCTACAAAGAAAAAAAGCATGAAAAGAGAAAAACCACAGCCCAATATTTAATAAACAATCCAAAAACAAAATATTGGCAAACCAAAGTTTAAGAGAATATGAAAGAAAAATCCACAATAATCAACTAGTTTAATGAAAAAAATGCAAAGATTAGTCATTTAGGCTCTTCTCAATAGATACAAATACAATGCATTTGAAAAATGTACACTTATTTCTGATTAAAAGAAAAAAATTTTATGAATTCAACTTAGATCAATATTAACATAATAAATGTTATTTTATAGCAACAGGTAACATTGTAAATAATAAAACACTGAAGGTATTTCCATTAAAATCAGAAACACTGTTTTGGATGCTCTGGTCATGGCAAAAGGTCATGAAATAAAAATAACAGATATAGCTGTCAGAAATTCTCATCAAGTGCAAATTATGACTGCTACCTTGAAAATCCAACAGAATCAACTGGTAATGTATTATGAAAATTCAGTAAAGTGACCAAATATAAATTACCATACACTTAATAGTTCCTTTATTATAGACTGAAAACATGGGGGAAAATAATATTTCATAATAGTAACAAAAACATCAACTATCTAGGTACTGAAAAAGAAATAGAAACAATATTAAGAAAAAAAATTTTAAATATACCTGAGAAAATAAAGACTTGATAAAGAAATACAATGATATCGTATGTGTTCATGAGATGGGAAAAAAAATTTCCTCTAATTTAATGTTAGTTCAACTCAAATCAAGTGTAATGGAATTTTTTTTTTAATTTAATGTGATTCTGAAATTCATCTAGAACAAAGTTTGGCAAACTTTTTCATGTCAAACCATGTCTGACGATTTTGGCTCCTCCAGAGAAAGAAACTTTCATCTATGCCTGATGCTTATCTGATGGATCATTAATAAAGTGAGGTGTTGGAAAGACCTATCTTTTACATGAAAACTATAAATGAACACTGAATCCACAATTGTGTAATTAATATTAAAATAAATGTGAGAATTATGTCTATAGAAAAACTGTTATACACATTTTGAAACAGGAGGGATACTGAGTCTGGGGCTTCTGAGACATGTACCACTCACAGCCAAAAGACTGACGGCTAACACAGGAGTTGAGCTAAATAGAATAAGCATTTATGAGAGGGTTGCAACTCCCAGAGACACAGGTGGGCTATTGCTCCAAAAGCCTGGCTCCCGGAGTGTCTTGGGAGCACTGATTAGTCATGGAAACTAAGGGAGTGGGGGTGGCCAAGGCCACCTATCCTGTCATTTCAGCTGGGGTTTTTTTTTTTCCTCTCAGGCTATGTGGAGGGAAAGGCAAGAGGAACTGCGTGTCTGGTCCTGGAATCAGCTGCCGCATCATCCCGTGACCTTGCTCCTTGGCAAAACTAGCTCATTAGGGGAATAACTGCCTTCTCAAGCAAGTGAGAGCAAAATGTGCTGCTTAGTTACAGGAGCAGATAGTTTTTGAGAACGACGGACCATCCACCTTCTAGAGCAGAGCAGGCAGATGATGTCTACGGAACGGCCAAAGGAGCATACAGTGCCCATGGGAACAGCAGAAAAAGTCTTTGGGAGCAGGTATTGCCCAGCAAGTCCTTTGTTCACTGTCTCCTTGGTCAGCAGCCCTTTTTATTTTCCGAGTATGTGGAAGGGCTATGCTTGAATTAACCCTATATTCTACCCTGACATAGCTCCTTTATGTCACATTCTTCATGACAGTTCTTCCAGACTGGGGGTCTTTGTATTAGGTCCTTCTTCGATTTGACATAAAAAAAGTTTTAAGTATCTAATATAATTAGTATTTTATCAGTGATATAATTAATAAAAGTCCTGAGGGAAAAGGGAATTAGTAATGTCCTTTTTGTTGATCGGATTGGCTACAGAGTATTCTCTTTATAATAAGTCTATTAAATTGTTTCCATATATATTTTATGTACCCTTCTCTATGTATATTTCATAATTTGAAAAAAGTAAAAATAAAATAAAATAAACAAAATGAAAAGGAGAATACTCTCAATGGATAAGTTTAACAGAGTAAAGAGAGAAATACTGACATGAAAGATAGAATTGATGAAATTACCTAGACAGCAGCCCAAACACACAGGAAAGATGAAAGAGAAGTCGAAATGTATGGAAATATTGTGAGACAATCTAACACACGTGTAATTGGAGTTAAGAGGGGAAGGAGTGAAAGATTAACACAGAGGCAATATTAAAGGAGATGATGAATAAGAACTTGATAAATGACACCAATTCACAGATTTATGAAGTGTCAAAAGGTAAAAAGAAATTCATACATTAAACTATAGTGCCCAAATCTGAAAAGCAGTCAGAGAGGAAAGATAAGTAATCATCAAGAAATGACAATTAAACTACCTCCCAGTGCCACTAAGACTAGACAGATTAGTTTTTGTTCATCTCTCAAAAAACCTTAAGTAATATTTATGTGCATATGCTTTACTATTTCTGGAATTCTTTAACATCTCTATTAGAACAGGCTGAGGAAAAAAGAAAAAGGACTTCAGAAAATTTCCAACCTTCAAATATTTAGAGAAGCAGGATGTTGAATATGGATGTAGTAAAGTTTATAATTTATCTTTAAAATACATTTAGCTGATATAATTGCTGATCTACACAACTTCGGATAATCAAGCTAAGAATCTTTTTAAAAATTGTTCTATTTATTTTAATTTTTAAATTAAAGACCAATGTTCCAAATGCCTCTTTACCTTAAGAGTTGAGCTAATAATAATGGTGGTTGTCCATTTTGTTTTTTCATTTCCAGCACTTTCCGCCATCTGTCTGCCTTTGGCCCAACCCAGCTTCTAAGAGTGCCACAATCTGAAATAAATAAGAACAAAAGAACACATAGAAATGTTTGTTTGATGAATGAGTAAATTAAAGGTAGAAATAAAACCAGGGTAATGCAGACATTTTAAAAAATATTTGAGAAACAAGCCACAGGAGACAGGATAGATGGCTTTGGGCCGCCCTCTCCCTTCCAGGTGGCTTAAGAAACAAGCCAAGACCAAGAGACAGGATGGATAGCCTTGGGATGTTCCATCCCATCTAGGATAATGTTCCTGAGTCTTTCCCTTGTCCTTTGTTCAGCTTTGGCTAATCATATCATTATAATATCACCTGCATTGCAAGTACCATGTCTCTACCCCAACACCAAGAAAACAAAAGCCTATGATCCAAACAGCTCAGCTCAACTTGCTCTCCAAGTTGGCTTGAACTTTTAAGGGTATACTTCTGCTTTAATAAAACTTGCCCTTTCCTGCTTGCTGTTTATCATATACTTGAATTTTTTTTTTTTTTTTTTTTAGGCGAGGCAACCCTTAGTTGATCTCACAGATCGCAAGGACCCTGTAAGCTTACAATCCCTTATTTTTTTTATTTTTTACACCTACAGCACCTGATCTTCCTAGGTGGCCACCCATCCAAGTACTAACCAGGCCCCTGCTTAGCTTCCAAGATCGGATGGGATCAGGCTTGTTCAGGGTAGCATGGTCGTAGACTGAATTCTTTCTCATAGCATAAGACAAGAACCTGGTCACGGGTTGGGGTCTCTCTTTGGACTCCCGCCCCGTCGAGCTCTATAGTATCAAGATTTATGTTAGGAATGCGAGATTGGTTTAATGTTCGAAAATAAATTAATATACCATATTAATAAAATAAAGGACAAGAATTACAAGATCATTTCATTAAATGTAAAAAAAGCTTTTGATAAAATCCAATACACATTCATAATGAAAACACTCAACCAACCAGGAGCAGAAGGAAACTTCCTCAAGCTAATAAAGGACATTTAAAAGCCTACAGCCAACATCATTCTTAAATGTGAAGGACTGAATGTTTTCTTCCTAGGATGTGAAATGAGGCAAAGATCCCTGCTCTGGCCACTTTTTATATATTTAGAATATAAATTGGAAAGGGAGAAGTAAAAAACTGTCTTTATTTATAGATGGCATAATCCTTGTTAGAAAATTGAGCAAGTTTTATGAGCTCACAGGATGTAAAATCAGTATATACTAGCAATGAACAATCTAACAAAAAAATGAAATTAGGAACAATTGCATTCGCAATATAAAAAATAACAAAATATTTTTAAATAAATTTACCAAAAGAAGAGCAAGAATTATATCTTGAGATCATTACTGAAAAAAAATTAAAGAAGATCTAAATGGAGACATTCCATATCCATGAACTGGAAACTCAGTATTAGTTAAGGCAATTCTTCCTAAATTGGTCTATAAATACAATAAACACAATCCCTATTAAGGGACCAGGTAAAATGGCGTAGATGATAGTGGCTTTGTTCATCTGCTCGTAAGATTATATCAAAGTTGTGAAGGAAACAGAACAAACAGCAAGCAGAGTCACCTGGGGTCTAGATGAACAGAAGCTCTACAAGAGAGAGAAATAAAACTCACCCTGCAATGAGAAGAGGTAAGAGGAGACGAGGACACGAGGCTGCCCAGTCCCAAGGGGCTGATTGGGACAGAGGCCACCACAGCTGCAGCCAGCAGCTACAGAAGCCTTTTAAAGGGTTCATGTCCATGACTGGACTTTCACGGTGATGGACTTGCTCGCTCTGAGCATCAGTGCCCCATCAGCTGCTTGGGCGGGGGGCACCAGGGACTTACAGGGGGATGCTGAGCTGTTGGAGCAAGGTCAGAGGCAAAGCTTTCTCTGGAGCAGAAGTGCTGATGGCATCCACTGTTCCTCTGTTGAGCCCTCCCCTCTCCCAGTGTGCAGGCACAGGTGACTCCAAAGTTGAAACATCATCAAACTGTATAACAGAGATCACTCTGCCCAGAGGATTCCCTGAAACTCCACCTCCCCCAAATGGTGACCCTACCCAAGCCATATCCAGCTGTGTCCTTCATGAGTCCTGTGCAACTTGCTGAGCAGCGCCAAGACTCACACTGGTAGCAGCTGACTTTGGTTTCTGGAGTGGTTTTTTGAGGCAACTATAAGCACAGCATCTGTGGACTGCTTCCTGAATCTTAACAGGTGGCCCCAGAGGGATACAGGCTGGGGCTAAACTTGGCCTGCTGCTGAACCCCTCTCAGGACTGTGCCTCTGGACACCTACTATGCAAAGCCACGCTAATAAAACCGGGGAGACTTAGGAGCTTTGTTTAGTACATAGAAAAGACAGAGAGAAGCAGCCAAAACGGGAAGACAAA
This sequence comes from Pteropus medius, assembly GCF_902729225.1. Lineage (NCBI taxonomy): Eukaryota > Metazoa > Chordata > Mammalia > Chiroptera > Pteropodidae > Pteropus > Pteropus medius. The sequence goes on along the minus strand of NW_024350319.1, from coordinate 21,634,805 downwards.
GAAGCAGAAACCATATGAGAGAACAAAACAGAGATCCAGGAATAATGGAGTCAAGCAATCTACCAGATACAGAGTTCAAAACACTGGTTATAAAGATGCTCAATGAACTTAGGAGAAGTGTAGATGGACTCAGTGAGAATTTCAACAAAGAGATAAAAAACATAAAAATAGAAATTATAAAAGGGAACCAGTCAAAAATGAAAAATACATTATCTGAGATTAAGAGTATATTAGAGGGAATTAATAGAGTACATAAAGAAGAGGATCAAACCACTGATATAAAGGATAGGGAAGCCAAGGGCATCCAAAGAGAACAGCAAGAAAAAAGTAGCCAAGAATATAATAATAAATCAAGGGGTTTTTGAGACAAAATTAAGTGTAAAAACATCTGTGTAATAACGGTTCCTGAAGGAGGAGAAGGAGAACAAGAAGTGGAAAAGCTATCTGAAGAAATAATTATGGAAAACTTCCCTAACCTGGTGAAGGAAATAGACATACAACCCCAGAGAGTCCCAAAAAAGAAGAACCCAAAGAAGTCCACACCATGACACATTATAATTAAAATGCCGTAAGTTAAATACATAGAAAGAATCTTAAAAGCAGCAAGAGAAAAGCAGTTAATTACCTACAAGGGAATACCCATAAGACTGGCAGCTGATTTCTCAAAAGAAATTTTGTAGGACAGAAGGGCTTGGCACAAAATATTCAAAGTGATGAAAACCCAAAAAACCCAGGATCTACAACCAAGATTACTTTATACAGCAAAGCCATCTCTTGGAGTCGAAGGACACATAGCTTCCCAGACAAAAATAAGCTAAAAGAATTCATCAATACCAAGCCATTATTACAGGAAATGTTGGAGGGACTGACTTCTTTAAGATGAAAAAATATGTATCAAAATCATGAATAAAGAATGGCAATAACTACATATCTATCAACAAGTACCTAAAATGGAAAAGAATTAGTGCTCCAACCAAAAGAGAGGGTGGCTAAATGGATAAGAAAACAAGACCCCTACACATGCTGCCTACAAGAGATTCACTTCAAATTAAAAGACACACAAGACTAAAAGGAAGGGGATGGAAAAAGATATTGTCTTGATGGTCCTAGAGAGTATTGCGCTCAATGAAGTCAGTCAGAGAAAAACAAATACTATATGATTTCACATACATGTGGAATCTAAAGAACAAAATAAACAACAATAACAAAAATGGAAACAAACTCATAGATACGGAGAATATTTTGAGGGCTACTAGACAGGAGGGAGGTTGGGAGGAAGGTGTAAAAGGGTGAAGGGATTAAGAAATACAAATGGATAGTTACAAAATAGTCATGGAGATATAAAGTGTAGCATAAGGAAAATAGTCAACAATGTTGTAATAAATATATAAGGGAGAAGAGGGGTTCTATGTTTAGTGGGGGGATCACTTGAGCTCTAATCACTTTGCTATACAACTGAAACTAATATATTATTATATGCCAACTTAATCGAAAAAAAACCTCATTGAATTGTACTATGTAAATATGAGCAACTAACTGTCGATTATATTTCAATAAAGCTGAGGAAAAATTAAAATTAAAAAAATTCTAGTAGGTTTTTCAGGACAGAAGGGCTTTTCCTTTTTAGTAGAACTTGTTCATCTGATCCTAAAATTAATATGGAAAGTCAAAGGACATAGACTAGTCAAAAAGAACAAAGTTGGAGGACTTAACTACTCAATTTCAAAACTTACTAAAAAGCTACAGCAAACAAGAGACTGTGGTATTGGCATAAGAAAAAGATATACAGATCACTGGAATTGAACCCTCACACTTATAGTTAAATGATTTTTGACAAAAGTGCCAAGGCAACTTAATGAAGAACAGACTTTTCAACAAAGGATGGTGGAACAATTCGATATTTATATGCAAAAACAAATAAACAAAAAAACTTGGATCCATAACTCGCACCACCTAACTGTAAACTCGGACTGGATAATAGATCTACATGTAAAACAGAACTACATATCTTCTAGAAGAAAACAAGACATTTTTGTGACCTTGGGATAGGGAAAGAATGCTTAGCTATGAAACCAAATAAATACACAGTGCATTAAAAAAATGATAACTTGGACTTCATCAAAGTTAAAAACCTCCACTTCAACACTGGAGAATAAAAATATAAGCTACAGACTAGAAGAAAATACCTGTAAAGCACATACCTGGTAAATGACTTGTATCCAGAATATATATTTAAAGACTCTCAACATTCAATAACATAAAAACTAAGAACCCGATTTAAAAATGTGCAAAAGAGCTGACCAGATACTTCACCAAAAAACATAAATAAATGGCAAATAAGCACGTGAAAATGTACTCAACACCATTTGTTATCAGGGAAGTGCAAATTAAAAACAAATGAGATACCATTACATACCTACTACAATGGTTAAAATTTAAAAGACTAACCAAATGAAGTGCTGGTGAGGATGTGAAGGAACTGGAACTTTCATACACTGCCATTTGGAAAGTATGTGGTACAACCATTTGGAAAACAATTTGGCAATTTCTTTAAAAGTTAATCACACACCTACCATATAATCCAGGCATTTCACTTGTAGATATTTTGCCAAAGCAAAAAGAAAGCATATCTATATAAAAACTTAAATACAAATGTTTTATTCACAATAGCTAAAAACGGAAACAACCCAAATGTCCCTTAATAGGTGAATGGATATTGGAATACAGTCATACAATGATATACTATTCAGCAATGAAAGGAATGAACTGTTGATACACACAATAACCTAATCAGTGTCAAAAACTATTATGTTGAGTGAAAGAAGCCAAAAGAGACAGACAGAAAACAGGATGATTATAATGGAGGGGTAATGGGGACAGAAGGGAGGATTACAAAAGGGCAGGAGGAAACTTTTGAGAATGATATGTTCATTATACTGACTGGTGGTGATGGTTTCACAGGTGTATAAATATAGCAAAACATCATATCATACACTGCAATTTATTACACATCAATTATACCTCAATATGGCTGCATGTTTAATGATGATATAGATGTGTATATATGTAAATCTATACACACACATATATATGTTTAATAATAATAAGTGCATCATTTTTAAGTTAGCAAATTCTGTTGTGTCAGAAAAGCATAGGTGTTCAACACTGGAACTATTCAAAATATTTCCTGTGGTGAAGTTCTGAAATCTGCAGCAATTCTAGCTACTCCATTACCAGTTAAACTCTTGCTGCTACCGAAACCAAATTAATGTCAGGCAACTGAAATGAAATAAAAAATGAAGAATAACCTTTTGAAACACCTTGATAATCAATGAAAAAGGTCCTATAAGTTACCACATCCCAATTATTTTCCAAAAGAAAAAATACATTCAACTTTTAAATAAAATAACCAGCACTGCTTATAAGGCTAGGGAAAAAAGCACCTTTACTTTTACAGTAACTTTTTTCAGTGCTAAGATCTTTTACAATAGCAAAAAATGAAAGAGTTCTAATTATCAAAACAGGGATCCCCTACATTTTTGTAAGAAGATGCTATTTTTCATTTTCTTAAAGCATACAAATCATTAAGGTGAGGATATCCTGATAGTAAGTTTCTTTGTCCACAGAGAGAAGAATAAGCAGCACAGAGGGAAGGTGAGTTCTGAAAAGAGGACAGGAAGCCCCAGATAAATATGCCTTTCAAGACTGGGAATTGAGACAAACTCAGGAAGGCACAACGTTTTGAAGATTAATGTGTTACTATACATAAAGCACATAAAACAGTGGCGCACATAAGAGAATCAGTAGTCATTACTGAATTGTGCTTTGCAAATAGTAAGCATTAATACATGTTTACTACTACTATTAAACAAAAGGCACAATGCACATTTCATTCTAAATGTATAATTTATATATAAGCATTAATACATGTTTACTACTACTATTAAACAAAAGGCACAATGCACATTTCATTCTAAATGTATAATTTATATATTTTAAAGAGAATGCTTGGGTGCTCCAAGTAGAAAATGGAGAGATGGCCATTGTTTTATTAGTGACAGAATTTCACCTATTATTTCTACTTCTTAGAATATTCAAATCCTATGGTTATTTTGTAGTTTATATTATACCTCAATGTTTCTAAGAAGCTTTCCCTTATAACATTTCAATTCTTAGTCTTCTTCCATACTAGTACTGCATTAGATATTTAATAATCATTTTGATATTTGATTTTTATTGGATAACTGAGGCATCTACATCCCAGGCATTTCCTTCCTGCACAGACATTTTGGGGAGAAAAGAAGGGAGAGAGGATGCGGAAATGATTCAAACTTGGTAATTAAAGGCTGCTCAGAATGGAGACATAACTATCACAAAAGATCAGTTATAAATGGAATGGGAATGTGTGTATACATATAAATACGTAATTTTTTTGTAAAATTACGTATGAGGAATGCTCACAGAAACTGAACACTGAACTTCAATTTTTACTGAGTTTTGAAAGACAAATCTGAAAAAGAAAATAAAATATTTATATAATTTTACACTTTAGGAAATTCAGGCTGAGAGGATGGTGTCAAAGGTTACTATACCTACAGAGTGAAAGTGAACGGGTTCACTTTGGGTAGTATGAATGTGTTATTAATAGTCTTCCAATCCATGTGCGCAAGATGTCTTTCCATTTATTTGTGTCTTCTATTTCTTTCATCAACGTTTTGTAGTTTTCAGTATACAAGTCTTTCACCTCATTAGTTTATTCCTAAATATTTTATTCCTTTTGGTACTATTGTAAATAGGATGTTTTCCTAATTTCCTTTTCATATAGTTCGTTGTTAGGATATAGAAATGCAACTAATTTTTGTATGTTGATTTTGTATCTTGCAACTTTACTGTATTAGTTCTAGCAGTTTTTGTTTTTTTTTTTAATAAAGTGTTTACGGTTTCCCAAATGAGATCAAGTCTACAAATAGGGACAACTTTACTTCTCCTTTCCAATTTGGATACCTTTTACTTCTCTTCTTACCTAATTGATCTGGCTAGTATTTCCAGTATCATGCTGAATAAAAAAGGTAAGAATAGGCATATTTGCCTTATTCCTAATCTTTCAGTTATTCACCTTTGAGTGTGATATTAGCTGTGGGCTTGTCATATATCACTTTTATTATACAGTCTTGCACCACATAACAACATCTTCAACAAAAGATTCCATATATGACAGTCGTCCCCTAAGATTATAATGGAGCTGAAAAACTTCTATTGCCTAGTGACATCATAATGGTCCTATGGTTTTGCAACAATAGTGCAAAGGTTGCAAAAATCAACAAAGCTGTGGTTGAGAGGGCAAACTACTTCAACCTGGGTATGGATAAGGATAACACTGAGGAGCTCCTAGGGATGGTTCCTGAAGAACTGGAGTTGTCTGAACAGGAGTGCATACCCGAAGAAGATGCAAGAGAAAAACAAACTTCAGGAGAAGAAAAAGAAGAATCCCCAGAAAATGCATAATGAACTGTTTAGCAGAAGCTTTTACAGACCTCAACAAGCCTCTTAAAAGGTTTGAAAACATGGACCTCAACACCAAAAAGTTTTCATTAACAGAGAGGAATGTTCATGGTCCATTCCCTGCTTATAAGAAAATCTATGATAAAAAAGAAAAAAGAAAAAAACTAAGCGTACCACCATGGATGTATTTCTGAAGAGTGACAACTCTTGAAGAGCCTCAGGGAGGTTCTTCAGGAGGTATCCAGAAGAAGGCATTGTTATCATAGGCAATCACAGCTCCATGTGTGTTACTGATCCTGACTCTGTGCAGGCCAAGGCTAATGTGTATTTGTGATGTCGTAATTTATAATAAGAAATATATATTTGATCTTAGTCCCATTTCTAGCAAAGAGCTCCTAAATCCTTTGGAATTTCCTAAGTGTTGAAAGTGAAAATAGTGTCTTTAATTATGTTAATGAAGCGACTTTTCAGAGAGCATCTACCAGAAGAGCTGGTCACCAGGAGACCCAACCATGAGATTAGAGGGTTGGAATTTTCAGTCCTACCCCCCAACTTCCAAGGAAGAAAAAGGACTGGAAGATGAATCATTTGCCAATGGCCAATGATTTAATCAACTATGACCATGTAGTAAAGCCTCCATAACAGCCTAAAAGGATATGGTTCAGAGAGCTTCTGGGTTGGTGAGCATGTGGAGGTGCTGGGAGGGTGCTGCACCTGGAGAAGGCGTGGAAGCTCCATGCCTTTTCCAACATAACTTGCCCTATGCATCTCTGCCATCTGGCTGATCCCGAGTTATATCCTTTTATAATAAACTAGTGAGCTAGTAAGTAAAATGTTTCTGAGTTCTGTGAGCAGCCCTAGCAAATTAATTAAAATTCTGATTTATAGCCAGTCAGAAGTACAGGAAACAGCCTGGGCTTGTGACTGGCATCTGAAGTGGGGATTGGAGCAGTTTTACAGGACTGAATCCTTAATCTGTGGATTCCAATGTTATCTCTGGGTAGAGAGTATCACAATGAGGTGGATTCTCAAACACCCTGCTGGTGTTTGATCTGAGAACTCCATAAGCCCCCCTCCACACACGTACTGGGTCTCAGAACACCTACTTCAGTGTGTTTTTGTCTTAGTTTTTTAACAAAAGGTTTAAAAGGTTTTAAAAAATAATAATTTAAAAACATAAAAGCTTAGAGAATGAGGATATAAATAAAATACTTCTGTATAGCTGTAAAATGTTTTAAGCTAAGTGTGATTACAAGAGTAGAAAAGTTTTAGAAAATTAAAAAGTTTATAAAGTAAAAAAGGCTAGGGCTATTATTAAAGACATCTTATTTATATAAATTTAGTGTAGCCTAAGTATACAGTAGTATACAGCAATGTCCTAGGCCTTCACATTCACTGACCACTCAATCAATGACTTATCCAGAGCAAATTCCAGTCCTGTAAGCTCCATTCATGGTAAGTATCCCATAGAGGTAAATCATTCTAAATCTTTATACTGTATTTTTACTATACTTTTTTAGGTTTAGTCTTCCACTGAGTGTTCATCTGTTATACAACCAACTGTATGTGCATCCATCTAGTCCACTCGTGTTATTTCCACACATCTACCCACCTGTGGGATTTGAGGGCCGGGGGAACCAACAGGTATCTTAACCTTTGGCTACTGCTTTTGACTGAAATTTTTAAAAACGCTTTGTTTTTAGTCCAGGCATCTTGTATCTTCTGTCAGCATCAATAAAACAATAATGGGCTACCTTCTTTGCTTGTAGGTAGGATAAAATCTCAGACTTTTCACAGCTTTTTTCAGATATTATCTATTAAGATGAAGATACACATAAACTATATGCCAGCAATTCCACTCCTGGTTTATACTCAAAAGACATGCATACAACATGCACTTGTATAAGAATGTGCATAACAGCATTTTTTAACATTATTCCTCATACTTCAGTTTTTCTTTTTAATCCTACCTCTCAAGGCTAGAATGATCCATGTGGTAATGGATCAGAGTTGGCGACATCAGTATGAACTCAGTTACCTTAATATAGATACAAATAAATATATAAATACTTACAGATATGTATATATACATGGATTAGTATACACTCTTTTATTTCTTTGCTTTGTCCACTGAGAGGGGCCTAAAAGAAATGATACCCTAGCCGGACTTTGGTTTCTAATACCATTCTCCAATAAAAGGAACAAAGGCTCTTTGGAGAAATGGTTAATTCTAGGACTGGGACAGGAAATATACAAGATGAGTCTAGAGTATTTTGTAGTGCCAGAAAGTAATGAAGTGACTAAAAACAAAAATAAGGAGAAAATTCACATTGAGAAGGGTATGTCAAAAGAGTAGATGAACCAACTGAAAGAGATCCCAATTGTCAAAGCTGGAACAATCTGAGCAGGAAAATAAAATACTATTATCTTATAATTCAAAGTATAAAATAAATATCCATGAGTCCATAGTAATATAAATGACTGGATACATTAATAAGTGGGGGAGAAGAGATAAATCTCCTGAAGTTGTCTCTAAGAAACATTGGAGAAACCTAACAAACACTAACTCAGTCAAGTGGTCAAAGTTGACATTAACAGTTATAAATCATGTTGATATTATGTACTCTTGATATGTAATCTTCCTTTCAACAATCCATAACTCCATTCCTATCATGAGAAAAACTCCAAATTCCAATAGTAAGGCATCCTATAAAATATCCGACCAGCTGTCAAAGTTATCAAAAACAAAGACAGTCTGCGAAATTGTCACAGTCAAGAGTAACCTAAGGAAACACTGCATCTAAATGTAATGTAGTATATACTAGATGGAATCCTGGAACAGAAAAAGAACATTAGGCAAAAAAAAACCCCAAAAAAACAAAAAAACTAAGGAAATTTGAATAAACTATGGACTTTAGTAATAATGTAGTGATATTGGTTCGTTAATTGTTAAGTGTGCCATACTAATTGAAGATGTTAATAATAAGGGAAATTAGGTATAGAGTATGTGAGAATACACTGTATTATCGTCTCAATTATTCTGTAAATCTAAAACTGTTCTAAAATATAGTCTATTAAAAAAACTCTTCTCTCTTCTTCAAGGTCTACTAGAAATTCTGCCTTCTGCAAGAAACTGTTCCTGATCTCAAATGAAACGAGACCACTCCTTTAGAATCTACCTTACTACAGATCTGTTAAGCCGTATTTTGCCCAACAAACTTATTTATAAACATATTTCAGTTCTCCTGAATCATAAGCTTCTTAATGTCAAACGAAGTTATATTCTCCATGTTACTCAATACAAAATTAGTTCAAAGCAAAATTTAGAAACCAATTAATCCAAATAAATGTCACTTTCCGTGGTGGTGAGTTAGTATCTCCTAAGGCAGTTTCATTCTCCTTTTGAACAACTCTAATAATTAGAAAGTTCTTCCTGCTGGGTTGAAACCTGCTGCTCTATAATTCCTCATTTATTGCATGAATGAATGAATGAATGATAAGTTAACTAGCTCTATGAAGCAAAGGCACCTTCTGTTTTATCTAATACTGTATCTCCTACACCTGGCACACAGTAGATACTCAAAAAATATTTTTGAATGTCTTGCTAGCTGGCTGGGGGAAGGGCTCCATCTTTTATTTCCCCCTATACAATTTAATATACCGTCTAATGATAATCCACCTGAAAATACACCCAAATAATATACGGTCATTTAAATCTTTACACTCTTATATGTAGGTTTTATAAACAATTTTAACTAAGTTAGCTGAATTAAGGGAGGTTAAGTAATTCTGTGCACTAAAAATTGAGAAAGGAATAGGTGGCAGTAGATCCTCAAGCTCAAGAGTATACTGTTAACGACTAAGAATGAATCAGAAAAATAGGGCTGATAGCAAGGCTACCTCAATGTCTCCAAGGCCATAGTATTTTGGGCTTTTGTAGTTATGGCTTTGTTTGTTTTCCCAAGTTTTCAAATTTAAATAAATTTAACACTGCACAATAATCTCCCATGACTAGCTTTCCCACCTACTCTTCTCAGCTGTCAAGTGAGATAAGTTAGCCTGCATTGCTCTTCACTGCCCCTTCCACTCTTTAATTTTTAAAATTCATTTTTTTTCCGGGGGTGGCGGGCGGCGGGGGATGAACGAGGTTACGAATAACAACTAAAGTAAATAAAATATAAATTCGCCCAGGTGGATGACCAAGCTTCTTCAAAGGAAGCAGGTCTACAATTCTAGATGAAAAACTTTCCACACAACTCTCAAAGCAAGAAAAGGGTGGGGAGGATGCGCTCTCCGCCCGCCTAAACTCGGAGGTAAAGATTTGCTCTCCGCGAATCTGAACAAAAAGACATGTGGTAGAAGAACTAAGGATAAAAAACGTGAAAAAGCCTGGTCCTTGGCAGTCTCACCCCCAAAGGGGCAAACAAACCTGATTAGCAAGTCCTTGGTGCCCTCTTGGCCACTCCCAAGCTTCCAGAAACTTCTATGAGCAGCAAGAGGCGTGCGGCGGAGCAGAGAGGCCCAGGCGTGTTCTCTGGCCGCTCTAGCCGCCCAGCACTCTCTCCGCTCCCCCGGCTTCCGCGCAGCCGCAGACCTTGCTACCACGGCCTCGCCCGCGTTTTCCACTCTTCAGATCGCAAATTTGCTCGAACCTGTTAAGTGGCTAAGAAAAAAGTAAGGTTTTGTGTGTGTGTGTGTTAGACTTAGTTACTGGAATTGGTTTTTCACAATTTTCTAAAATTTAGTCTCAGTTCTTGCCCCACTACTATTATTAGCAACATGAAGCCAAAGTAATATTATTCAAATGTTCCTTCTTTGTTATTTGTCAATCCTACAATTATCTGGCCAGTCCATTCATTTTCCCACTCTCCTAGATAACTGTTTCATACTTTCTCCTCTCTTCAAATCTCCAGCATTTCTTCCTCATCCTCACTTTCAGTTGAAGGTCTTGCTTACTATTTAAATGAGATAAAAGCATCCAAAAGTGACCTTCCACCAATACCCGCAAGCATGTTAACTCATCTACTATCTTTTGTACCCACGGAGTGTGCCATTCTAGTTATAGTAGATGAACTGGGCATACTCTGATATAAGGCCAACCTTCCAGGTGGACAGCTGATCCCATCATTTCTTGTTCACTCAAGAATATAGTTCTAACAATTCTCTCCTGTCTCTCTTGCAACATCAATTTACTCCTCTCCACTGACCATTCTCAATAGCAAATAAATATGCTGTTATTTCTCTAATCTTAAAATCTCTTGGTCCTGCTTCCCACTGCAGCTAACCATCTCATTTCTCTGCCTTTAGCGTAAAACTTGAAAAGATTGTCTACAACTTCTATCTCTCCCATTCTTTCTCAAACTGACTTCAACCAGACTTTTTCATTTTCACTATGGCACAGAAATTGCTTTTGTCAAGGTCATTGCTAAATTCAGCAGAGGAATTGTACTTGGTGAATCAGTGGGCATTTGTTGCAATTGATCACTTCCTCCTCTTGGAAACACTTCCTTCCCTTGGCTCTCCCATACCATGCTCTCATGGTATTCCTCTAACATCACTGGCCACTTTTCAAATCCTTTATTAGTTTTCCTCAATACCCCAACTTCTTGAAAGAACCCCAAGTACAATTCTTGGCCCTCTTTTCTTCTCTGGCTACATTCTCTCCCTTGACAATCTCATTAACGCGTGGCTTAAGATAAAATCCATATGCCGACAAATCCAAGTTTTCATGTCTAGCCGTAGCCTTTTTCCTGAGCTCCAGATTGGTATAAGCAGCTGCCTATTTAATATTTCTACTAACAGACATCTCAAGTCTCACATGTTTAAAACTGAACTTCTAATTTCCCCCTGAAAACCTGTACCGCCCATAGTCTTCCCCATCTCAGTTAATCACTCACATCTTTCCTGTTGTTAAATTTAAATATCTTGCCTGTCTCTTATAAGCCTCATCTCATCAGCCAGAAAGTCTTGTTGCCTGTAGCTTCAAATTATATCCAGAGCCTGACCACCTACCTAGTCTGAACCACCATCAATTCTCACCTGGATTATTGCAATAGCCTCCTAACAGGTTTCCCTGTTTATGCCCTGCCCTACTAAAGTCCTTTTTCAACACAAGCAACTGGGGTAATCCTGTTAAAATAGAAGTCATAATTAATGCTAAAGTCCTTTGATGACCTGCAAGGGCCCCTATTACCTATCTAATGTCTTCTGCTATCTCACTTGCTTTCTCTGTTCCAGCCACACTAGGCCCCCTCCATCTCATACCTGCCAGGTGTGCTCTTGTTTTGGGGCTTTTGCACCAGCTTTTCTGTCTAAAGTGCTCTCCTCACACATATGCTCATAGTTCACTCTCTTTCAAATCTTCACTCAACTATCATCTTCCCAATAAAGCCCAGCCTGACTTCCTCAAAACTGGAACCACTCCTGATCCCTCTTAGCCTGCTCTATGTTTTTTCATAGCGCTTGTCACCTTCTAACATACTTTATAATGTTTGTATTTATTATGTTTATCATTTATACCTTTCTCCTCTCACTAGAATGTATATTCCATAAGAGCAGAGACTTTTGTCTGATGAATCTCTAGTACCTAGACCAATGTCTGTTACCTAATAAACACTAGTAAATATAGTCAAATGTTGAAACATCATTCACCCTCACATATAAAGACATATTCTGGTTTGTGCCTCAATGATAACATATCGCACTTCACTGAATATTAGTAGCCATTAGATGAATAGCAGCAAAAGAGTCTTCTATTTTTATCAAAATTCTTGCCCTTATTACTTTTAGGTTTAAATTATTTCAAACTTTGGTCTTCTGGGTCTAGCCTAATTTGTCTAAGAGGTATTTGCTGGTAATAAATGTTTAACAACTAACTCTGCTAATGAGTTTTCATTCAGGAGGCTTATATATTACCATAATTCATTCATTGCCAGAACAAATAATGCTGTTTGAGTTGTATTTAAAAGGTGTCTACATGGGGGAGGTAAACGGGGTAAAGAGGGTCAAATATGTGGTGACAGAAAGAAATCTAACTATGGGAGGTGAACACAGTGTAAATATATATATGCCTTACTGTTAAAATGTACAGCTGAAACTTATTGGATTTTGTTAACCAATGTCACCATAAAAAATAGAGAGATAGATAGATAGATAGATAGATAGATGATAGATAGATAGATAGATAGATAGATAGATAGATAGATAGATAGATAAAAGGGGTCCACATGATTCAGGCCCAAACATACTGAAATTGAGTACACAAATATATTTGGCAACCCTATAATAGCCCAACTCCCCGATTGACTATTCCCTAAAATTCCCACACAGAAACATGTTCAATTTTCATTCCTGCTTAGTGTCAGAACATTCCTAATGCAGCGGCTGTGAGAAGTTATAATGAAAAATTAATTCCATAAATTATTGATCCCTGCATTGAGAATGTAAACTTCAACTTGAAAGCAGAGAATCAATAAAAAATATATATTTCATAAACCTTGCAATGCCATATTTCCACATTAGTTGAAGAATGACAGGCTGGTATGAGACTGTGCAAAGAATGCTTAATGTTTTTTGTGAGATGCCTCAGTTTCATAAGCCACAGCAATCCCTCTTACTAGCTTGAATGCTTTGATAGATCTATAATAATGAATGTACTTAAATATTTTTCCCTTTTAGTTGGTTGCAAATATTAAACAAGCATTTCCTTTTGAGGCTCCACTGTATGTTCTTTTTGTTGTTTCATTCCTGATGTTCTGACCTTGATGTTGTAATCTGTCAGAAGGAAATATGCACATACACACACAAACACGCAAAGACTAAGGGGGTTGTAGAGAAAACCTGATGAACGAAAAATGGCTGTTTTCAAACTAGCCTTTCACCAGTTTTCTTTGATATGGAAATCTGACACAGTACAATATACTATATTCTCAGACCCTACCCTGTATATAAATTCTTATTTTTAAATGGTTGGATTTAAACATTTTATTGTTTTGAAAACAGGTTCAATTTAATTAAATCATAGCATGCTTTTTAAAATAGCTGGTTGTTTGGCTTCAAAAGCTTTTCTATTTCCAAATAGGTTTGAGTATATGTGTATGATTTAAATAATCAAAGCAAAACATATTCAGGTCTGTACTCTGGCGCTAGAAAAAATTTTTGCACTCTCCTACCTCATTGGTCCTGTTCGTCCTCTTTAACTTAAGTCTCTTCCAATTCTCAGCTGACTCTCAATGGTAATCCCTGTGCTTTAGCTACTGTTGGTTTAATGTGATTATTGAACATAGCTGTCATTCAGTGGTGAATTCCTCAAAGTTTAGACATTTTGACAGATTCCTGTTTTGGGTAAGGGAAACTGCCTTCGGTCTCAGTCAAAATGTAAAAACAACTAAGGTGAAAATTCAACACACCAGCAAAACACCCTATCTGAGAACATAAAAATTCCTAAATTAAAGGCATACTGAACTGGATAAAGAAATTTCTAACTAGACTTTTCTTCAAAGCCTAGTCAAATTTATCATAAGAATCAGACACTATCTGAAAAAGGACGAAAGATACATAATATCTATCTTTTTGCCCTCTGCCTCAGATCAAGGGTCTGCACCAACCAGAAATTTTGTGGTTATCACTTTACCAGATATGCATTGCTTTTTGAGGCAGCTAGAGTTGTATTTCTCACCTCTTCCTCTCTTCCTCCCTTTACCTCCATTATCCCTCTCCTGTTGTTCTACACCATGAGAGAGAAGAGCTCCAAGAAAACAGCTGGGCAGGAAGGAGGGAGCAGGCTAGATGTTGAGAAATATAGTGTCCCAATATATAGCATTGTAAGTAGAGGCAGAGATAAGATGAACCTAAGAGCAGTACACACTAAGAATTTTGTTGTTCTTCATGTACTCTATCATATCAGAGTAACAAATGATCAGACGATGGGATAGAAAAAGCAGCAGAGCAAAACTGCAGTAGGTCAATGCCTAGTAGACATGGAAATCAACATCAGAACTAACATACATACAAGTAGATAGGGAACAGGACCAAAAGAAATATATACATTGTCTGTTGATAAACACTAAGTCTGCAGACTCTTATTTATAGAAAGGTGAGTAAAAGAAGAAAAAAAGTCAACATGGAGCCAATGAAAAAGTATGTTAGAACAAGGAAAAGGAAATAGCATCATAAACTCAAAGGAAAAGCATAAGAATGATCTATGGCAGGATCCAAAAGAAAACTTCAGGATACTACTTGCATCCTTAATAGAGTCCCAAAAGCCATGCATGTTCTATAAACATGTATCCATGAAGTGTGAAGAAATATAAGAGAATAGGTTGGAATGGAAAATCTATAGAATATTATGAATGGAATAAAGGAGGACTGGAATGATACATAAGTGATGCAACCACAGAATTAAAATCCACATTGGCAATAAAGAAAGACTGGATTCTGGAGAAATATTGACTAAACAGTGAGGATTACTTGAGACACTTCAAGATGAAGAAGTAAAGGTCAGAAGTATATGGTAGAGACAAAGGCAAGAAAAGAGAAAAGATAATTGGTAATCATGAAGAAGAAACCAAAACAATTGGCAGAAAATCAAATATATAGCCATGTTTCTGGCAAAAATAAGTGACAAAGATCTAGACATGTCCTGACAATGTTTAAATTATAAGGCTACAGGAGAAATTCTACAAACATCCATGATGGAAACAAAAGATGTTAACTAGAAAGAATAAAAATCACATTAGCCTCGGACTTCTCTATTGCCACACACTAAATTACAGGAGATAATTACTCTAAGCTATTTTTCTGCCAACTGCGAGATAAGAAAGACTGACAGTGAGCACCAAATGAGTTAATGAAGACATAGATCTAAAGAAGTACTAATATGGTTACAAAAGTTAAACAGAAATGTAATGCACTAATTTATACATCTCTTCAGATCCTTTTGCCCCTGTGTCCCTCTGGTCTCAGCACTTGCTCTGCTTTTCAGCCCAAGCAACCATGTCAGAGCTTCTTGCCATTCCTGCAATAATAACTCCTGAATGGACCAACTGCATTTTATCTCCTGACACCACTAGCTGGCTCAGGCTTCCCAGGCAAATATTCAAGTCTAGCTTTGGCATGGGCTATGTCATACGTGCTGTAGTGGGAGCTGTGTTGGCCCAGTGGGATTCACATAGGTTCTGGCTTATCTAAGAGCTGCCAGTAGGAGCCCATCTCACAATCTGAAAGTATGGGAGAGTTAACTCCTGTTGGGCACATTTTGAACAATAAAAGAGATAGGGAGGAGTGGGCAGATAAATAGTTCAGCCTGCTCTCCAATTGTTCCAAGATTTGAAAGTTCCTTGGTCTCTTCAAAGATGTCCTGTGTGACCAAGAAACCAACTGTCTCTCGTGGAGCTGAGGGCAACTTGCCACCTTGTATTTGCTCCCCTGCTCCCCTGCTCCCCTACTTTACTTTACTTTTCTCATCACCATTGCTTCCTTGTAATTGAACTCTCCAATAAAGCTTTGCCTTAGTCTAAAACAAAAGTCGAACTGGGCTAAAACAAAAGTCAAAATTACTCTTAAAAGAAAAGACACATAATGTAAAAAATCTGAATGATAATCTGGATCTAAACATTAAAAATATTTTAATATCACAGGAAGGAATAAGAAAAAGATGTAAGGCTAGAAGGGAGTGGTGTCAAGTGAGGTATGCCAATTCCTCATCTTAAATAGGAAAAGCTCAAAAGATGAAATTAGGTGTTTGATTCTCATGGATTGGAGAAATACAAGTTAAAGAATGTTTTAGGGGAAATAAGGTTAACTGAAGAGTTAAAAACAGAATGCTGACTTTTGTAAACACTAGAGAAAAGCAAATAAAATTTGATTTATATTGAAAAAAAGGAGGCATAAAACATAAAAATCTGAAACAAAATGACAAAATTAATAAATTTAAATCTTATAAATGGTGTTGAAGATATTTAAAGAAAAATAAAAGTACCCACCAACAAAGAGAAAAGATATTGGCAGAGGAGATGATAACCAAATTTTAGAAGCTGAAAGCAAAGAGGGAGTGCTAATTAACCTAATAAATCCAAGAAAGCTAAAGCCTAACCCAGCAAGGGGGACTATCAAAGAGAAACTTAAAACTCCCAAAGGCTTAGGAATGTTCCAGAGGTGTCTGGTGTATCAGAGATGTGACTACAAGTCAAGAGAATTGTTGAAAGTCTGTTTAAGGAGCATTCAGAACCCAAGATGCCCTCCTCATAGCCATGCGACTCCACCTGCTTCACCTGAGGAGAGGCTAACCTGAGAGTGTCTGACTAGGGAACTGCAGGTACAGTTGGAAATGGAGTTTACTGAAAACAGGAGGATAAGAGAATATTTGCACATAGAAAATGAGACCTAAAGACCTCTTCCCACAATCACTTCCTAGAATATTGGTATCCAGGTCATCTCTTTGGGGCAGGAGATAGGAAGATTATTCTCTGAGGAACCAGGTCAAGTGAAAAGACCTCAAGATTGCTGACATTGGTGTTTCGCAACAAATGAACTTGATCACATGACCCTGAAGAGAAACCCACTGTCAACAAGCCTCACTCACTCAGGCATAGTTTCCAAGAAAGCTTTTGAGTCCCTAAAATATGAGCGAATAGCCGGGGAATGCTTCTAATGTAAAAAACAAACAAACAAACAAACAAACAAACCTAGAAACTGAAACACATAGAAAAAAGCAAAAGAGGAAACTCACTGTGCAGAGAGTTTAAAACATAGGTTACGTCCTCAGATAGATAAGGAAAATATTGCACCCAAGGAACAAGAACAAAATACTATTAAGGAAAATGTCAAAGAACAAAATAAAAACTATAATAGCAATAATGAAATGAAAAGCTGAATGGAAGGGCTGGGAGATAACGTTGAGGAAATGCCCCAAGAAGTAAAGCACAAAGACAAAGATATTAGTATGAAAGAAAAAGTATTAGTGGTCCCATGTCTAACTAATAGGAGTTCCAAAATGACAGAACAGAGAAAATAGAGGAAAAACTGTGAAAATAGTTTAAAATTTTTCTAGAACTGAAGGGCATGTGTTTCCACATTGAAAGGGCTTGCTAAATGCTTAAGGCAATGGATGAAAATATGTCCACGTTAAGCACATGATCAGACAACTTTATGACACTGAGGAGAAAGAGAAAATCCTAAGATTCTCCAGGCTACTTGTAGAGAATCAAGAACCAGAATAGCATCAACTTCTCAGCAACAACTGGAAACAACATAATCAAAATTTGGAGGTAAAATTATTTATATTCAACAATTTTATATCCAATTAAGTTATCTTGGAAATGTATGGGTAGAATAAAGATGTTTTCTGAATTTCAAGTTCTCAAAAATCGTGCCTACTACGCACTCCTTTGGAGAAAGTACTCCACCAAAATCAGAATATAAAACAAAGAGGAAGATGTGGGACCCAGGCAACAGGGAGAGAAGTGAAGAAAGATTCATGTTGAAGTTAAAGGAAACTCCAGGAAGACAGCATTGCAGAATACATGATATTTATATAGAAAGCAGACAAACAAAAGTACAGCTATAATTCCTGGGAGAAGAAAAACTGCATATGGAAGAAAAAGTAATCAATCGTGTTACTGACTTAGCAGTTTTATAATTATAATAATGTAAACTCTAAATTCTGATACAACTAAAATTATGATACAACTATGTTGGGTCATGGAGGTTGGTGAATGAGAACCACATTCTAATCTTCCAAAATAAGATGACAATAGATAATGCCTAAACTGAAAAGTTAATTTGTGACAGATTCTGTCACAGAGAGTTCATGTTATTTAGAAAAATAACAGTAAGCAAGAAATAGCTAAGAGACTTAAAAGTGGTTGCTGTAGGAGTTGGATAGAATCAGGCAGGGGACTTATTTTTGTTTGTTTTTTATAAAACCTGCAAAACTGTCTCACTCTTTAAACTACATGCATACATAACTTTGATGAAAAGAAAAACTAAAATGAATGGGTCCCTTTCCTAGTTAGTTCTGTGCTTCTAAACTCATTTGACTTGCTTGGTATACAAAATTTTTAATAATATCAAAGTCTATCATCTTTCTTTTAAAGACACAATGAGATCCATCCCTTACGTTTTAATTACAATATCTATTATTATAATAAAAAATTGTTAGGGAAAATAATTTCTATTCATTTTATTAAAAATTTTTATTATAAAATTAATACATGCTTAATATAAAAAACAGAAAGACTAGTATAACAACAACAACAACAATCCCCAAATCCAGAGCTAACTATGACCAATATATTGGTGTACTTAATTTTAGTTACATATTCATATGCATTATATCAATTGGTATTAAGTTTGGCTGCATGTAAGAGAAAATTCTAATAAAAAGTAGTTTAAATTACTAAGTTCAATATACAAAGTTCTCTTTCCTCATGTAATAGCAGTTCAGATAGGTAGCCCAGGGTTGGCACAGTACTTCACGACCCAGGTATTCAGGGACCCATGTGTCCAGGTTCCCACCAGCTTTCCACTCGGCCATCCCTAGGCTGTGGCCCTCACCATGATGTACAGGAGGGCTAATAAAGCACATGTGTGCTCCACGCAGCTTGATAGGGGAAAGGAGAGAAGGAAGGTCCACCACCTTTAGAGAAACTTTTAGGAAGTACAGTAGTCCCCCTTTTTTCACAGTTTCAGTTACCCATGGTCAACCACAGTCTGAAAATGTTAAATGGAAAGTTCCAGAAATAAAAAATTTTAAGTTTTAAATTCACACTGTTTTGCGTGGCATGGTGAAATCTTGTGCCCAGGACATGAATCGTCCCTTTGTCCAGTGTATCCACACTGTATATTGTATACACTACCTGCCTTTTAGTCACTTAGTAGCTGTCTAGGTTAACGTGGTCAGAATATCACAGTGCTTGTATTTAGGTAACACTTATTTTCCTTAATAATGCCACATTCACATTACTTTTATTACAGTATATTATAATAATTCTATTTTTATATTGTTAATCTCTGTGCTTAATTTATAAATTAAACTTTATCATAGGTATATGTGTATGGGAAAAAACAGTACATACAGGGTTCGGTACTATCTATAGTATCAAGCACCCACTGGGGGTCTTGGACCATATCCCTGGTGGATAAGGAGGAGTACTGTACCACTCAACACTTTTATTTTTATCTCATTGGTCAGAACCTAGTCAGATGGTTACAGCTATCTGCAAGGAAAAGTCGTCTTCATTCTGAGTAGCCAAGTGCCCACTTATAAAATTCAAGGTTCTGTTAGGAGGGAAAAGGAGAATAGATATTAGGGTAGGATATTAGCAGTTGTACCAGGCAAGGTTCTCCAGAGAAACAGTGCCAGTTGGATGCATATATTAAGAAATTTATTTTTAAAAATTGGCTCACTAGATTGTAGGGGTCGGGAAGTCCAAAATTTGCAGGGCAGTCTGATAACTGAGGCAAGGGTTGATGCTTCAGGCTTGAGGCAGAATATTTTCTTCTCTGGGAAGCCTCAGTTTGTACTTGTAAGGTCTTCAACTGATTGGATGAGGCCCACTCACATTATCAAAGATAATCTCCTTTCCTTAAAGTCAAGTGATCGTAGAGGTTAAATACATCTACAAAATACCTTCACAGCAACTCCTAGATTAGTGTTTGATTAGTCACTAGGTACTGTGGCCTAGCCAAATTGACACATAAGACTATCACAGCAGTCTTTATCATAAATAGATCACACTACATATGTGCATTAATATCTAACTCCTTCAATTATTGTGAACGTTCCCTAAATCACCAAATATTCTTATCAGACATGATATTTATTAAAGTGGCTTAATATCTCAACATATCAAAATAAAATAACTTATTTATCTATTCCTATATTTCAGGACTTTAAAAATATGATATACATGTAAGCATATATTTTTAACTATTTCTGATTATTCATTAAATTTCTAAAGATGATTTGACATCTGTATGTTCTATTGTGTGTTTACCACCCAAAGTCCAGTTTCCTTCAGCTACCACATATTTGATCCCCTTTACCCACTTCACCCTCCCCCTACCCCCTACATTTGACCTCCTTTACCCCATTTACCTCCCCGCTCCTCCCTTATCCCCTACCCTATGGTAACCACAAGTCTATAGTCCATGTCCATGAGTCTCTGTTTCTTTGTCCTGTTCATTTGTTGCTTTTAGGTTTATATCCCACATATAAGTGATATCATGTGATACCAAATTATAATGTATACCTGAAAAATATATAATTGTATTAACCAATGTTACCCCAATAAATGTAATTTAAAAAAATAAAAAAATAAATTAAAAAAATTAAAATAATTAAGAAATGAGAAAACTCCAAAATAAATAAATAAATAAATTTCTAAAGATGAGATTACTGAGTCAATAATTATGAAGATTTTTTAATATAATTTTTTATTGGTTTCAAGTATACAGTACATTGCTTAGACATTTACATAGTTTATGAAACGATCCCCCTGGTTACTCTATCCTCCCTCTGGCTCTACACATAGCCATTACATTACTGCTGACTGCATTCCCTATGCCGTATTCCCCCAACTGGGTAATCCTCTATCAACTACTAATTTGTACTTCTTTAACCCTTCGCCCATTTCTCCCCGTCTCCCCACCCGCTTCCCCTCTGGCCATCACCAGATTGTCCTCTACATTTGTAGGTTTGTTTTTGATTCATTCGTTCTTTTTGTTCCTTAGATTCTACCTATCAGTGAAATCATATGGTATTTATCTTTCTCTGACTTATTTCACTCAACATAATAACCTCTAGGTCTATCCATGTCATTGCAAATGGTAAGATTTCATTTTTTTAATGGCTGAGTAATATTCTATTGTGTATATGAACATAACTTTATCCAGTAGTCTGTTGATGGGCATTTAGGTTGCTTCCATATCTGGGCTATTGCGAATAGTGCTGCCATGAACATAGGGGTGCATAGATCTTTACGAATTATTGTTTTGGTTTTCTTTGAATAAATACCTAGCAATGCAATTGCTGGGTCAAAAGGTAGATCCATTTTTAATTTTTTGAAGAAACTCCAGACTGTTTTCCATAGTGGCTGTACCAATTTGCAATCCCACCAACAGTATATGAGAGTTCCCTTTTCTCCACATCCTTGCCAAGACTTGTTCTTTGATTTATTGATGATAGCCATTCTGACAGGTGTCAGGTGATATCTCATTGCGGTTTTAATTTGCATTTCTCTGATGATTAGTGAGCCTGAGCATCTTTCCATATATCAATTGGCCATCTGTATTTCCTCTTTGGAGAAATATCTGTTCATGTCTTCTGTCCATTTTTAAATTGGATTGTTTGTTTTTTGTTGTTGAGTTGTATGAATTCTTTATATATTTTGGATATCGACACCTTATCAGATGTATAATAAGCTAATATCTTTTCCCATTCAGCTGGTTGTCTGTTTTGTTGATGGCTTCCTTTGCTGTGCAAAACGTTTTTAGTTTGATGTAGTCCTATTTTTTCTTTTGTTTCCCTTGCCCGAGGAGATATGTCTGAAAAGAAATTACTAGTAGCAATATCAGAGAGATTACTGCCTATGTTTTCTTCTAGAAGTTTTATGGTTGTATGGTCTTACATTTAAGTCTTTAATCCATTTTGAGTCTATTCTTGTATATGGTGTAAGAAGGTGGTCCAGTTTCTTTTTTTTTTTTTGCATATATATGTGCCATTTTCCCAATACCATTTATTGAAGAGATTATCTTTACCCCAGTGTATGTATTTTTTATTTACAAATACCCATAATTCAACTCTGCTGAGATTTTAATGTGCAGCCTTTCCCAGTGTATATTCTTGCCTCCTTTGTCATATATTAAGTGAGCATATAGGCGTAGATTTATTTCTGGGCTCTCTATTCTGTTCCATTGATCAATGTGTCTGTTTTCATGCCAGTACCATGCAGTTTTTATTACTGTAGCCTTGTAGTATAGTTTGATATCAGGTAGTGTGATACCTCCAACTTTGTTCTTTCTTAAGATTGCCATAGCTATTCGGGGTCTTTATGGTTCCACATAAATTTTAGGATTATTTGTTCTAGCTCTCTGAAAGATGCCATTGGTATTTTGATAGGGATTGTATTGAATCTATATATGACTTTGAGTAGTCTGGCCATTTTAATGATGTTGATTATTCCTACACATGAGTACGGTTGATTATGAAGATTTTTAAGGCCCTTATTCCTATTGCCAAAGTGCTTTCCAAAAAAGTTTGCACCAATTACACTTAAACCAACAATATATAAATTCAATGCCAATTTTGTTGTACTCCAGACATTGTTTCATAATTTTATCTTTATGTATTAAATAAACATGTTTAGTTTTGTACCTCTTTACTAATAAGTACACAAAACATTTTATCATTCATGATTTTGATCATTTCTATTTCTGCTTTTGTTAATTTTGTTTTTAATTTTTGACTAGTTTTCTAGTGGGTTGTTTGTATTTTTCTGATTGATATACAAGATGTATCTATACATTAAGAATCTGACTTTGTTATATTTCTTACAAATATGATTCCTAATTTGCTTTCTTACATTTTCTTGTTATAAAGTTTTAAGGATATAAATTACCTAATGAAAGAAACTATATATATTTCAACTTTTCACTTAGGTAAACAGTCAAACACAATTAATAAAGATATAGTCATTATTAGTGACTAAAAAAACTGAAACATGAAAATGAGATTATTTTTATACACAATTGAAGCATCACTCCCACAGATGACTCAGGTAACCAGTCACATCTTTCCAAAAAAAGTACTTGGGAAAACTCAATTTTTTCCCCTATGAATTCTCACATATATATTAATTTTCTTCATTTAGTAGTATTACTAACGTTAGAATCTACTGGCTAAATTGTTTCTAAGATGTTAAGTCAACACTATGCTCCAATGAATTTTAAGATGATCGATAATTTTAAAAAGAATTATGAGAGAATGAACTAAACAATGATCTTATGATTTCTATCCTGTTTCTGAAGAAATTAAAAAATTAAAAAATAGCATATAAGGGTGTTAAATTTGTGATGGCAATAATAGCTGTATGACACTGACATGTACAAGTAAATCTGTGTAATATAAATTGGCTCAGGCATTTGTGTCACATATGACAGTCTAACATGTCTATGAAAAGCACAATCATCCCGCACACTGCTTTTGGATTGAGATTTAATCTAATCTGCCCAGAATTTTAGCTTGATTTTCAAAATGAGAAATGAAATTGAATTCCAAGCAAGTTATCTAATTTGACCAATAATTTAAATTTGTATAGTATAGTAATACTTGGGATTGTTTTTCTACTTTATTTCCATTGGTTCGTTCATTCTGATTAACTCTAATAATTTTTATAATGTTGGCAAAGCATCTAATTTGTTTTCATTTGTTATCCCTGAGTAATTAAAATGGGTTTGTGGAAGGCATGGTATTGGCAGAAAAACAGAAACACGGACCAGTGGTACAGAATCGAGAGTCCAGAAGTAAATCCATATATGGGCAAATAATTTTCGACAAAAAAGTGAAAAACATACAATATAGAAAGGAAAGCCTCTTCAATAAATGGTGCTGGGAAAACTGGAAAGCCGCATGCAAAATAATGAAACTAGACTGTTGTCTATCACTACACATCAAAATTAACTCAAAATGGATTAAGGACCTGAATATAAGACCTGAAACAATAAAATGCATAGAAGAAAACATAACTAAACTCAAGGACCTTGGACTTAAAGAGGATTTTATGAATTTGACCTCAAAAGCAGGAGAAGTAAAAGCAAAAATAAATGAACAGGACTACATCAAACTAAAAAGCTTCTGCTCAGCAAAAGAAATCGTCAACAAGGTAAAGAGACAACCATCCGAATGGGAAAATATATTTGCAAGCAACATTGCTAGCTTTTAGGGATACCATCTATAGCTATAATGAGATACCACCTCAGACCTGTTAGAATAGCTGTTATCAATAGGACAACTAATAACAAATGTTGGAGAGGATGCGGAGAAAAAGGAACCCTCATATACTGCTGGTGGGACTGCAAATTGGTACAGCCACTGTGGAAAACAGTATGGAGTTTCTCAAAAAACTAAGAATTGACCTACCATATGATCCAGCAATCCTTCTACTGGGTATTTACCCCAAAGACTTGAAAACCTATATCCAAAAAGATATTTGCACACCGATGTTCATAACAGCATATTCACAGTGGTCAGGACGTGGAAGCAACCGAAGTGTCCTATGATAGATGATTGGCTAAAGAAGCTGTGGTACATATATACAATGGAAAATTACTCAGCCATAAGAAGAGATTAAATACTGCCATTTGCGACAACATGGATGGACCTTGAGATAATCATGCTAAGCGAAATAAGCCAGACAGAAAAGGTTGAAAATCTCATGATATCACTTATATGTGGGATATAAACCTAAAAGCAACAAATGATAGGACAAAGAAACAGAGACTCATGGACATGGCCTATAGACTAGTGGTTACCAGAAGGTAGCAGGTGGGGGAGGAGCAGGGAGGTAGACAGGGTAAAGGGGATCAAATATATGGCAGCTGAAGGAAACTGGACTTTGAGTGGTAAACACACAATAGAATATATAGATGTCAAATTATATAATTGTATTAACCAATGTTACCCCAATAAACCTAATTAAAAAATAAAATAAAAATAAAATGAGTTTGTGGAGATTCACTTACTTATAATATTCCCACTTATCAAATTTATTATTACTTATTGACTCTATTCATATTTTCAAAAACCCCCTTTTTATGGTTCTTTTTCCTAAAGTAACTTGTGTAGTATTAACATGATAGAAACATACATTTCCCATATTTAGCAAGCTTGGGTTCAAAGTAGTCTTGGTATAAGAATTTACAATATGAAAATAATATAAATATTACTGGAGAAGAGTATGTAGACAATACCAACTCCAAAATATCTCTTGCGATAGATCATTAAACTGAGCCAAACCAAGTCCACACCTCTCTCCCTTGCCAAAAACACCTAACGGAAGATGGAGTGGAGAGTGTAGAGATCAAAGTTTGTTGAGTTTCTAAATTTCGAAAGACATTATTGTGTACCTTGGTTGTCTCAATTGTATCCTAGAGACATGTCCAAATTGAAAATGATCTTTTTTCAACCAGGAACAATCAGCCTTCCATTTTTTACCTCTTAGAATTCTGGGATATGGGGAGGAAATCATCTTTATCCCTTCTTCCAAGTCTTCATACCCAGTTGGCAACCACATCTTGTTCATTCTGTCTTCTAATTATCTCTCAAATCCTTATTCTTATTTCTATGCTCACTATAACTTCCTTAGTGTGAGCCTATTTTTTAAAAATATTATATTTCAGTGACCCCCCACAGGTCTTCCTTCCTCCAGTCTCTTCTCCTTCCCAGATATTTTTTACACTGTACAGCTAGAGTAATCTTAATTTTAAAAAGTCCTATAATGTGTTTACATTTGATTTAAAAATTTTAAAAATATGTTTTCTCACAGTCCTTTGTATGCTTTACAGGGCTCTTCGTATTTTGGCCTGCCTGCACTTTTCCAGTTTTATCTTCCACTGCTTTCCTACATGCATTTGGTACTTAAGTTATATTAAACACCTGAAGTTTTTTGAAATGCCTTGTATCAGTTAATACTCTTTGTGCTTGATCCTGCCTTCTCCTGCCTTTTCCTTGGTGGTCCCTGATTCATTGATTATTCCCAACTTATTTTCAAACTGTTTTATCTTAAAAATAACAGTATCTTTAAACTACTCCTGCCTCCTTTACAGTCAAGCTCCTTGAAAGAATAAGTTCTACTTTACTTCCTGCCCACCTTTCAACCCATTGTAGTCTAGATTCTGCCCTTACTACTACTTTAAAAATAAAATAAAATAACCCCCCCACCCATTGACAAATCTACCAATAAAACCCTAATGTCCAAATCCAATGGACTAGGTGTCACCTTAATTGATACCTCAATTATCATTTGACACTGTTAACTGCTACTATTTATCTAAAAACACACCAACCCACTTATTTTTCTGTGCCTTGTAGAAAACATGGAAAATATATGTTAAAGATAAAAGTAATAAGCACCACTTGACCATAACAACCATTAACATTTTTACTTATTTCCCTCCAGTCTCTTTTTCTACGTACCTGTAAATGTAGAAAATTGGATATTATCTTTCTAAATATATATTCTGTTTTTTTTTTCTTATAAGTGTCTTCCCTTGGCAGTAAACAGATATTTTGGAAATAACCTTAATCATTGCATAATGTGTTACAGAAATATACCATAAATTACTTAGCCTTTCTCCTGTTGACATTTAGCTAGTTTTTAATTTTCACGAATATATCTAGCTTTCTTATAACATTTTTAGACAAATCTGTTTCAGATTCTTATTTCCTAATGATAGAACCCAAGAGGGGAAAGAACTAGGTTAAGGATATGAAGTTAAAAACATTCTTGATATAGATTGCCTAATTACTTCCTGGAAAGATAATTTACATTCCCATGGCAGCATTTGAAGATCCCAAACTTATTCTCTTGCTAACATTGAATTTCTTAAAGACCTTTTAAAATCCTTGCCAATTTGATAAGTTAAAGTAGAATGTTTTCATTTGCTTTTCTTTGATTAGTAGTGAGATTATACATTCATCACTCCTCACCTTGGCCTCCTAGTTCTCTTACTTCTAAATATTCCTTTTCACTCACCTCAGGCTTTTCTTTTCTGACTTTTCCACAGTATTTTGTCCTCAACTCCTTGACTGTTCCACAGGCATCTCGAACTATGTCCTAAATTAATCTCATCCTCACTCTTAAACTTGCTTCAATTTTTGATTAATGACATCAACCACCTAGGCTCCCCAGTTAGAAACCTGAGTCTTTTAGGATGACTCCACCCTCTCAACCCATTA
Source organism: Pteropus medius (assembly GCF_902729225.1). NCBI lineage: Eukaryota > Metazoa > Chordata > Mammalia > Chiroptera > Pteropodidae > Pteropus > Pteropus medius. Next base: position 21,607,348 of record NW_024350319.1, on the reverse strand, counting down.
GTCCACTAGGCTTTTCCAAGTCACATCTTAAATCTCTCAAATATATCCATTCCTATCTCCACAGCCACTGCTTTAGTTCAAGCCTTTATTATTAAAAGTCATTACCAGTCTCCTTGCCTTGTCATCCTGCTCCATTCCATCCTACATACTGCTTCCAGTGTGACCTTTCTAAAATGCAAACTTCATCATGTTACTCTCTGGACTCAACATCCCTATCCAACTTCATCTCTTGTCCTTGCCACCCGTTCCCTTCTCTCTAGCCACATGGAACCACCAGAATTCCCCACTGCCTCTAAACTCTTTTTCTGCCAACAGCGTGCCTTTTCATTTGTCTTGTGAATTCTACTAATCCTAAAATAGTAAGGGAGCCTATCCAAGTATATTGCATCATTTCCCTCTCCTTTGTCCACTGATTACACTTTATACAGAGCTTTATTGTGACTTACCATCAAGATTTTGTAATTTTTGTTCAACAATCTGTCTTCCTCACTAAACTATGCCATTCACCTTTTAATCCCTAGCACTAGGATAGTTCTGGGAATATATTAGGCTCTCAAATATGTGTGGAATAGGTGTTATTTTTGACAGCGACTTAAAAGGTCTTTCCATTTTCTCTCATTATCCGATCATTCACCAAGTTCTATAATCTCAGTTTATCTAATATTTCTGTTACCAAATCCTCCTCCATTCTCCACTTCTAAGGTTGACAAAATTATTAAAATTGCATTTGGAGATTTGGGTGCTTCTACAAAACAGGCCATTTTCATTACTGCTGACAGTTATTGTTCTAAAACACACCTGCTTATGTTACATAATGACTTAAAAACAACTTTGATGACTACTTAGTGTGAGTTGTAGGTGCTATTTCCCAAGAAAAGGAAACAGATTGTCCAGAGTTAAAAACAAATAAATGAAATCATAATAGAAAAAAAGACATAATGCCTATCAAATCCAGGGCTTTGACTACTTAAACATAATATTTAATAACTTTCAGAATCCAACTCTAGCTCAGCTTTTTAGCCCTATATCCAACACACATCCTGGTCACCATTCTTTAATGTACAGTTGTGGCTAGAATGCCCTATCACTAAGCAAATTCTTATTCATCCTTGAAAGCTAGAGTTACATGTTACCTGGTTGCTCCAAGAGATGGTATAAAGGGGCTTAAGGTTCTATCCATAACCTTCACCAATCCTCCCAAAGCAACCCAAATCAAAATAAATATAATAAAACTGTATTTTTTTGGTATGATTAGAGTTTTTGCAATCTCATGTAAACTAGTATAAAACCATCATTTAAAAACATTTATATTTTTATTGATCTGTAACACATAATCTAAGTAAAAGCAAAGTACTTCTTATACAAGTGCATTTTCAAGACAAGTCCCCAGACCTACACTTCCAACTAGATTGCAGCCACTAAGCCCCTTCTTTACAGAAATTCTAAGAAGCTTTCTCTAATCTTCTCTTCCTGATAAGCTATACATAGCTCCTCTCTGGGCTCCCACAACTCTGACCATATACAACTATTATCTTACCAAACAATAGTTTAGTATGTTATTTCTTTTAGTTTCTTCCACTAGAGTAGCTCATCAAAGGTAAGGGCCCTGCATGTTTTCTCATGTATAAAATAAAGATAAGAAGACATATCCTCATAGAGCTGTTGTGAGCATTAAATGTTATGCATATTTAAAGCACTCAGCACAGTGTCTAACATATAATAAATTTTAAATAAATGTTGGCAATTATTTTTCAATATATGTTTATTGAACAATGAACTAGCCCAAAGAGTCCCCAAGCAAACAGACTGGTAGACATGTTGTTTATAAAAGAGCTTGATTAGAAAACACACGTGTTCTGAAATTATCTTAAGGGTCACTATGTAAGTAAAATGCCTTCCCTATTATCTATTTGCAGATGTGACATAGAATTGAATAACTTTTAATGTCTGGTAGGTTAAGAAGAGTTTTCAAGACCTTAATACTGGGAAAGAAGTTTCAATTATAAATTTCTGAATTTCTGAGGTAGTTTATTAAAAATAACACCTAAAACAATTTCACATTTGGAGTAAAAGAAAATGTCTTGGGAATTTGTGCTGTTTCTGACACTATCATATATTGCTTCTTTATAATACAAACTGTCCATAAATGTATTTGCTCTTAGGTTTTACGATAAAAAATCAAATGAAGTGTGTTGTGTGGTAGAAACAACATCAAATTGAAATTAAGGGATATTGGATTTTAGCCCACAAATTAGCTGTGGGACCTTGGGCAATCTTAATTCCTCTGGGCTTCAGAGTCCTTTGGAATTTAACAGGATTAGACTGTCTAAATTCCCATCTAGTGCTAAAATACAGAGTTCTTATAATACTATATTTTAACTTTTTTCTTATATGGCTTTTCCCCTCACTAGAAACTAAATTCTCTTTTTGAGAGAGAGGGGGCAAGAATCAAACCTTATTCATCTTTGCAACTTAGTACCTAGAACCAATTTCTTGACTGAATGAATGAGTGCCCCTGCAGAGCTTCTACTTAAAAAAGGCATAGCAGATTTATGGTATAACAGGTTAGTAGTTAATGTTAACGCAATTATATTATTATATAAGAATAACCACTGACATGCATTCATATTATTTTTGATATGCAATATACAGATTATATTGTTGACCATTTGAAACTTTGTTCATTTAAAAGAGAAATTCTAAACCAAAATTCTAAGACTTACTTCTGACATATTTGAAATTATGAGTTACAAAGCTTTTGAGAGAGGCCAATTCTTTTTTTTTTAATCATTTTTATTTACTTAATTGAAGAAATTATTTAAAATTTTCCCCCCATCTACCTTCCCCCTACCCGAGAGAGGCCAATTTTAACTCACCACCCTAAAAGCAATGTTCACCAATATCAAGTAGGTATCCAAGTGTTCATTCTCAATGGAATTTTGTAGAAAAGATTTTTATCCTTGCCTACCAAAATTACAGACTGAAAGGCAATCTGATCAATGTCTTAAGGAAGTATATAGACAAATGGAGAAAGCAAACATATATGTGTGTGTGCGCACATGCACGCAGTTTAACTCAGTAACTCAACTGCCTCATAAACCCATTTCTGAGTTAATATTTAGTGCAGGCTTATTGCAGGTGCAGTTCCAAAATACCTCTAATACAAAATGGAAAATGGGAGTGATTAACTATAAAGGGAATCTATCAATAAAACAGAAGTTATCCTTGCCACTTCTTTTGAACAAGGGCAGATGTCTCTTTCTGGATATATCCCCAAAATTTAGAGTGATGTGAGATTTCATTTCTCTGTTTTAGTAACAATGTGACTGAAATCTGAGATGCATTTACTTCAGAATTTCCTGAACCTGAATTGTTGAGGAAGTGAAGGTTTTTTCCTAACATTCAGCTGTCTGCCTCAACCACACCAGTCCACTGATCCCAAGTTTGAATGTTATTAATAGATTTACCTCTACATAAATTGACACAAGCACAGTTTTTTTATTGTTAAATTACTATGTTATCATATGCCGAGCAAAAAGTAAAGAGACAGATCCACTTGTGCATTCACACTTTAAATTCTTGAATGTAAGTGAACAAATGATCAGTTAGGAAAGGAAAACTAAAGGAAGGGCTTCTTTATATGTCTTCTAATTTCTCTAATAATAAAACATGCTCAAAAATTTTAGAAAAACTTGTTTTCTACATGTGATATAATATTAATAAATAAACTATGTTTACTTCAATAAATTGGAAAGACTCCCTCAATATTAAGGGCAGTCTATCTCTGGCTAATGCAATTATCATTTGTATATAATATAAACATCAAAAAATAAAGGGATGGCATAGTTTAACATTTTCCAAAGTGTTAGTACTCTTAATGCTGAGTTTCCAGTTCCAGAATTGTCCATTCCCCTTGGGGTGAACAATCTTCAGAAGAAAAACTAGCCATGGTGATGCTTGCTGAGGAATCAAGTGGAGAGGTTAGTTCACTCCATCTGTTCAAAGTGTCAACATGTGCTTTACCCTGAGGTTTTGAGCTGTCTCGTGCTAAAAGTAGTGTCTGATTTATTAGATACTGTGCTAAATTTAAATCTTCAGGAACAGAATTTGTAATGTTTAAGTTTGAATCCTGTTCAGAGAGCAGTTGTTTTAACAATGTCCAATCTTGTTTTGCAAAGTGTTGATCATCTTCAAAATCCACGTCTGTAACGTGTGTTTCTGATTCCACTTTCTGCTCAAATGCTTCTATTACATCCATCTCATATATTGGAGAGAGGGTTTTTGAAGGCCGATGGTCATATATGTAGGTTTGTGCCAGTGTGTCACAATCATCTATGTCTCCTGAAATAATTCATAATACTACACAATGTAAAAATTGCACATGTTGGTACCCTCAGAGTTCTGTAGAACAATAGAACAGTTATAGTCCAAAAAAACACAGAATGAGAAGAATAACATTTATACAAAATTGAAAAGATTTCTGAGGAATTTATTTTTCTATCTTAAAAAAAACCAAACAACTCAAGGATAATGTTAAGCAGCAAAATTGACACTGGTGACTAACAATAATTCTCTGTACTTTAATTTGAAAACTTGTAATACAGAAAACAACAGAAATTATTTAAACATAAACAAAGAATGTGCACATATACCTAATTTGCTACAGTAAAACTTAAAGAGAAAAAAAAGATATGATTATTTGATGGTGACTTTTAAGGTCAGTTCCGAAAAGAGAATAAATACATTTTATCTAAAGCCTTATTTGTATATTGCACATGCAAAGAAGGATGCAAGCAAGGACAGACAAAAAATACAACTTTAAGAAGCTCCCTATTCTTGTGATTTTGCTGAACAGGGACTACTGATCAGTATTTTTCTTAGTTCTGATATACGATAGCTACTCAGTCAGTGACTATTGCATATTTTAAATGTAGGTCATTAGTTCAAATTACTATAATAAGGAAGACAAACACATAAAACAATTAGACAGGAAATCATTTATACATGTGAAATAAGCCTGGGCTTTTTCATATACGATTGTTGCTTCTAAATATACTCTCTTTTAGGAAATTTATCTTTTTACTTGAAAATTTTAGAATAGAATTATAGCGATCCTTAAAGTCTTAATCTCTGTAAAACGTATATAAATTGTAATAATTAATCTAGTTAAAATAGTTCAGTGCTTTTAGTTACATATTACTATAGTTATTGCACAGCCCTCACAGATATATACTAGTGTAATTCTTAAATCATATCCAATGTAAAATAAAATTTCTAATAGTCAAGAATTCTTATGTTAAATAAGACATAAATAACTAAATAACAGAAATAAGGTTTTCTCTTTATTCTTTCACGTAAACTCTCTAAGTAAGTTAGCTCTAATAAATAACCAAAATTTTTACTAGATATTGATTCTGCACTAGGATTTTAAGTTTACAGTGAAGACTAACTAGCTAATTTTAATATTATTAAGAAATTTAAGTTTTTATTTAAAATTTGAATCTGTTGCTTAAGTAATTATTCTATCTAACTAAAATATAACATTCAGGGCTACATACAACTTGAACATTCTACAAACTAATTTTCTTATGGATTTAACATTTCTATTTCTGTACATTACCTGCAGATAAAGCAATATTAGCTTTTTCGGTAGCTGCAGAATGGCTCTCTTTCACTTGACCTTCCTGAGGCAGAAGTTGACTCCGACAGGAGTCCAGAGATTTTGTAGAGCTGTTCTTTGGTATGTCAGTGTTGGGTTCTCTTTGATGAAGCTCCAAATGACATGGTCTTTCTTGAGATTTTATATCACTATCTGAGAGTTTGCAGTGTTGCTGCAAGTCATTATCTACATCACTTCCACTCTTTACTTTATCTTCCAGAGGAAGCTGTCTGCCTCCTTTGGACAGGACATCTATTGTGTACTTTTTTCCAGTGGCTGAAGTACTCTGTTTATCTTTTCTTGAAGAGTCAATGCTACTAAGACCCAAAAGAGCACTTTCATTTTTACATTCGCTATTCCCTTTATCTTGTTTACATTCTAAAATACTACCTTCATTTCCTTGTGAGTATCTGGAATAGCAGGTCCTTCCATGTTGATGAGAAATGCCATCAAAAACATCAGAAGGTGAAAGAGAATCTATAGAAGGCTGAAAGGGAATATGGACTTCCCCTTCATCAGATCCTAATTCTTCACATTCATCTACTGAAAGTAAAACTGACCTTTTAAATTTTTTAGTTGCAGAAAACTCGTGACTTTCGTTTTCAGTTGCATCTTCAAAAGCTAAATTAATTATCCCCTGAAACTGCTGAGGAGCTGAGTTACGTGCAGAGAAATTTTCTGCAACATTTTCAGCTTCAGATCTTTCATCTTCTGTTTCATCTGCTGAGGAAGAAACTTGATCTACTTCCTGAGCAAAGTGGACACTGCCTCGGAGAATAGTTTCTTTTTCCCTCGGGTGGACCATTTTAGATCGAGACCAAAGTTCTGCTCTTTTCCTAGGAATCTCATCATCACTTGTCGAATTAACTTGGAAAAGATCATTACTACTTTGCTTTTTCATTTTCACTTCAATTCTTAAGTTACTATCATATATTTTTAATTCTTCAGGAGTACTGGTATCACTGCTACTTCTTCCAAGAAAATCGTGGCACAGCATAGTACCACATTTAGAAATACCTCTGTCATTTGATCCATCATCATCCTGAGACCCTCCAGCATCATAGTCTTCAGACCTGGGCTTTATGTCATCAGAGGATGTGGTAGCACTGCCAGTATCAGATTCAGGACTCTCTTTCTGATGCAGAACACTGGTATTTAAATTCCAGTGGCTCACAAATGGAGCTTCTGGAGTTTCGTGGCTCTCTGGAGTTTCTGTTGTTTCCATATCTTTAGGAGAATTTTTTCCTGATATTTGTTCTAAAACATACTTGCAGGAACTATCTGAGTTTGCTGCAGCATATTTATCTTCGTTTATAGCAGAGTCATCAGATAACTGACTGGGAATTGTCTGTTCTACATGAAATTTAGATTTTCTGTCACCTTGAAGAACAGTATTTAAGGTCCCATTTGTCCTTTCAGTAACACAAGGCAAAACATTTTTCACACATTTAATGCCTGATTTTTTGTTTGTGTCTTTATTCCCCATTTGCTTCTCCTTATCTGATACTGAATGATTTTTCTCTGCATTTGTTGAGTCTAAATCACAAACTGGATTAGAATTCAAAGAGTTTTCATTTGGATTTGAAATCATGCATTTTAGGGCAGTGGTGCTATAAAGTTTTGAATCTACATTATCACTCCCATTGGAATGACAATGTAGTTTAGCTGTGTTGCAATGACTTGTTTCTTTGTGATCAGAAAATTTTGTTTTACTTTTATCTAAACAAATCTGTCTTGATTCCAGTTCATGTTTTATTGATTTATCCAAATTTGAAACATTTTGGCATTCTAATACCAATTTCTCTTTTTCTTGATTGTTTAATGGCTTTTGTGGGTCAGGAGAGCATGATGAATGGAATGCTTCCATACCTCTAATTTCAGATGTGAGATTAAATAGAGGTTCGTGAGGCTTCTGTTCAGTAACACTGCCCTTGTTATTATTATCACATGCATCAAGAAGCATACATTTTTGGACAACAGAGGTTTCACTTTTTAAAGGTCTTTGAGGAGAAGACTGAGTCTTCAATATTACCTGTCCAGGAAGCATTTTCTGTTTTGAATCTCTATTATTCAAAGTTTCACCTTTCTTAGATTGATTTAGGTTTTTAGGCATTGCCACTCTTTTTGCATTAACCTTGGGCAAAGTTGTGTGTCCTTGCTTGACAAGTTTTCTCTTAGGTGTTTGTTTATCAATCATTGTACTGTGGTCCAACTTTATCACATTTCCATCAGACTGCCTTGAAGAAACTGAAGATTTTACTGAATTTGGTGACTCTCCTTGGGATCCTTAGAAAAGAAAATTCAAAAATATACCTTCCAATTTGTGAATGAAATTCAATATTTGTTTTTAAATTACTTTAGAAGAAATAAAATAAATAAAACAATGAAATGGTAACACATCTTCAATCAAATGGACAATTACAGATTACGAGTTAGTGGCATGATAAAATAAAAAAAGAAAATATTTTTCTATTACAAAAATAAATGGACTACTCTAGAGTTTTAGTAAAATTACTGAAATAGGATCTCTCTTATTCAAGTAAAGGGCTTTGATCCTTATGCCAGAATTGGATTTGCATAAATATATGGGGGTGGAAAATTCTGATTTCCTTATACCAAAAGAGCAGGAAGAAATGTCCCTTTGAAGTTTTAAGGAGGGAAAAAAAGACTGTGTTCCACACAACTGAAAAGGAGAATCAAGCTAAACATAAAATAGAAATGTTGAAGTTGCTGTAATTTTTTCCCTCAAACATGAACAAAACTAATTTATTTCTCATAACAAGATCATTATTATTATAGATCATTAGGGTTAACAATTTAGATATGCAGTGGAAACCAAAACTGGTAACTGGAGGGAAAGAGGATTAATTTTGGGAGTCTGTTTGTTTATACTGGTTAAAAGTCCTAGAGATCATATTTTGCGCACTGTCAAACAGAATTATCAAATATTTAAAAATATTTTCAATATTGTAAAAATTTTAACTATAACTAGAAAATGATTAATTTTTCTCTGCCTTATTTTTTAAATTTACTTTCAGTATTAATTATTTAACTCAAATTGTTTTTAGGATTTTACAAATTGTTCAATGCATAAGGCAAATTCATTTTTAAAATTAGTATGTTACCAATCTGATCAGTATTCTTTTCTTTCTTAAAACATGGTAAAACAATTGGCACAGTACAGATTCCAGAGGAAAAATTCTTTTTCTTATGTATTACAGCTCTCTAGACTGTACCATTACTTTTTAAAGAACTCTTTAGTGCTGGTTTTGCAGATGGAATTTCTAGTTATCAATGAAATGAGGAAGAAACATGGGCATAATATATAAAAGGACCAGTAATGTAGATAAACTAGTGACTCCCTTAATTATTGCTCTCACAAAGACAATAAAAAAAACCCAAACACCCCCAAACATCAAAATACTAGTCTGAAAAGTAAAAGTATAAAATCTCATCTCTATAGCATGAAACGAATGTAAAATGAGTAAACCCATGTTATATCTTGCTTATTTGCTGCTCGAGTTCCAAATCAGAGTTCTGCTTATCCAGTTTCAACAAGAAGTAACACCCTGCAGGACTACTTGAGCTTTACCTTGAGTTTTAGCATGATTAGATGGGGCATTCTTTGTCCTCAACTGTGTTGTAGCACATCCATTGTCATTTCCTCTTTTCTTTAACATTGCCTGTGGTACTGGATCAGTATATCCTTTGCCAGTGACCTTCTTTAGCACACTAAGAAAAATGATTTGCATTTAGTATTACACTGAAATTCCAAAACATGAGCCTTTAAAAGACCCATACATGAAATACATTTTTTCTCCAAGAAATAAAAAATATATCTTTTCTGAAAATGAAAAAAACCATGCTCATAAATCTTTAAGTTTATAAAATTATAGATCAAGTATGATAAAGCAATGCATAATCGAGTATCACAAGTGTAAATTAAAGCAATGTTTTATTGTTTTGCAGCAATCATCATTTTGGATAAATATACTAACTTCCTTTAATAAATAAGAAAAAATTTAAAATATCATTGTGTAAATATATTAATTTTTCTAACAAAAAAAGGAATTTTAAAAATAGTTAGAAGTTAGTATATAATTAACTTTCAGAGACAGTTAATGTATAGGTAAAACAATGAATGAAGACTTACCTGTTATTTGTATTACTTTCTTGTTCATGAATACTTTTTTTATTGGAAGTTCCATTGGTGGCTTTTGAAACAGATCGAGATTTTACAGCTGTGAATTAAGAAAAAGTAAGTCATGAGATTGAACACTAAATATATAACAATTATGTAAAAATTCACTGGTCAGATACTATAAACAAAATTAAATGTTAATGTGGGAAGAACACTTCTGTTTGCATGACTATATGGAAACAAATACTTATGTGGATTTGAAACTAAATAAAAGTCCAAACACAGGTCATTTTTCTAGGACCTTTGGCAGGAGCTAAAAAAAAATTAGAGCACTAAAACCTACCTACAGTGGAAGTTTTGCTACTTTCTACACTGTTTTTCACAATCTGTCCTAGAGATTCACAAGAGGACAGCTTATGACCAGATGGCTTCTTTTCTCCTATTGATCCATTTTCTTTTGGTTCATCTAGACATTCAGTGGAAACCAGTAATTCCATACTTGAGTTTATAGATCTGCTGGAAGGTCCTGTGATGCCAAGGCATGGAGAATCTTTTCCTGTCAATTTCTTCAAAGGCTTTGCTTTGGCTTGCACATTTAAGTTTCCAGTGAGTACCTTGGGTCTGGCACCTGCAATTTGTCCTTCCTGATTTCTCACTCCTTTTTCATGTAACATATTTTTCTGTCCATCTCCTGCTGCTGTTGCTGGTCTTTCCACAACTTGCCTAGGTGACATGTTTGCTGACTTTGCATTATCACTATTTTCTGTTTTGGGTTTTATTATAGCTTTGGGCTTTCCAGAAACATTCTTCTCCCCAGATTTTAATTCTTTTGTAATCTTAGATGTTATTTTTGTACCATCTTTTTCCTTTAAATCATTATGTTTCAAAGTTTTATTTATAGTATTTCTATTAGCACTTGATGAATGTCCAGATGCTCCTAATCCATCGGATTTCATCTTTTGATTAGTAGAGTGACAACTCCAACACTCTTTGTTATTTTCTCTCAAAGATTTGCTTTTTAGAGCACCAGAGTCAGAAACTTGTCTCCTTTGCTACAAAAGAGAAAAAAAAAATACTCTGTAACTTGACTGAAGTCTTCGGCACATAATATTTTATGTTTTAATAAGTCAGTTTTTCAAAGAAAAAAATCTCCAGCATATTATAATTTAGGGCCACTCAAAACTTAAGTTATCTTTGGTCATTTTGAGCAGTACTTTCAATGTGTCTTTGGTCATATTACCTTAAATCTAAATACAACATAAAAAATTCAAATACTATACTATTTAAAAAGGTGTATTATTTAATTTTATGAAGTTATGATAAAGAATTAATACCTAACAGTGTCAGAATGCCTTGAGTAACAATATCTAGCATTTTTCAGGGTCCACATTCCCAGGCTCTATGCTAAAACTCTTTTCATACACAATCTCACTTAATCTTCACAACAATCCTAAGAGATAGCTCCTGTTACAAGAAACTGGGGATTAAAACAGGTATGTGATTTATATATGATCATATGCTGATAAGGTGTAGGACTTGAGCTCATGATTTACTGTTTTAAGTAGGTAGTCATCTACATGGTTTAATTTGAGGGACATTATCAAGCTTTTCACTAAAAATTTTGTCTTCAACCCAAATGCCAGAAATTTTACTCTCTGTGGTAAGAATTATTTACTTCTTGGAGTCCTCATTAGAAAAAAAAAAAAGAAAGCTCCTGAGAAACAACACATTACATCTGAAAAGTTTGGTTTTTTGAAAGAAACAAGATAGTAATACAGGGGGAAAAATACTAATACAGTGTTGGTTGTCTGGAGGAAGTAGAGGAAAAGGGGTCCTAAAAATAGGTGAAAAGGGGAAAACAGAGGACAATGAAGACAAATGCATCTATTTTGTCATTTTGTTTAGAACCAACTTTGATATGGAAGGAAACAAAAAATTTTAAAAATTGGTAAGATTTTAGAATAAAAATTTAAGATTATATTGCTACTCTTTATAGAAATACTTTACTCTCCTTTTGAAAACTGTATGAGACAGTAGAAGTATGAGGTGGAGCCTGTGTCATCTTCATCTTTGTATCCGTGAACACTGTGCCCATCACAGACTCGGTACTCAGAAAAATGTGATGAATGCTGTTAAACCTGAGCATATATTGATATATAGTTCAAGGTCTAATTATTTCTAAATATAGAAATATTCTAATTACATTAAAATTTTGTCTGAGATAAAAATAACACATGTATATGGGTGTGTGATTATACACACACCCACACCCACACACATAATCACATGACTAAGTTTAGGAAAAAGCAAGGTATGATAATAAAAGAATCATTAGAATCTTATTCTATGCTCTGCCTCTGACTTAGGTTATTTAAGAAATCATTAACATTTCTGGGCCTCAGATTATGTATGTCCAAAGGGTGGAGACTGGTCCTATTCAGTGCAATGTTCTAGGATTTTATGTAATATTTATAAAGTTTAAATATGCTTGGTCTTCATTTTTAGTATTCTTAATCAAATCCTAGCTCGAAAAATATTTCTTTTGTGAAATATTTATTTTTCATACCTAAAACCAGGTAGACCTCTTCCCACCCTTAAAACTAATCTATTTAATTTATTCTATCATTGAATCTATTTTAAAGCATCATGCTATGGGAGGGATCTATGTAGTATATGGGCTAACTACACTCCTTTGGAAAGTTCACGTTAACATAGTACAGCATGATGAAGACTCAGTGTACATGCATTTCTAGGCAGTCTTTGACTTATGTCTGTCTACAAAGTTTACATATATTTCCTATATACAAATGGCCAACTGGGAATGGTCATCATGTGCTATTGACAAAAATGAAGAAAAAGAGGGTAACCCTCTAAAGCAATCCTCTTAGACACTCTTTTGGTTTTAGTACTATTCCCTCTTTTTTTTTTTTTAAAGTTTTTAATATAGAAAAATTTAAACATAATCAAAAGAAGACAGAAGAGTACACCGAGTCTCCATATATCTATTCCCTAGCTTTAACAATTATCAACTCTGAGCTAATTTTCCTTCATATATGACTAACCCCATTTTATTTAGAAGCAAATACCAGACATCATATAATTTTACCCTTAAGTATTTCGGTAATAGCATTATTCTTAAACTCTTCTCTGTCTTATTAACTTTCTTCCACCTATAAAAGAGCTCATCTCTTTTTGGAAAACACATTTATTCATTCCACACTTATTGAGCACTTACTCTATACCAGATAACTGCATATACATTATTTCACTAAATTTTCACAATAATCCTGCTAGGTTTTATCACTCCATTTTACAAATAAGCAAACTAGAATTCAAAGATGACATAGATAATAAATGTGAAGTCAAGACTGGAACTCTTCTGATTCTTGGTCTAGCACCTATTTCGGTATACCACTGCCTTTCTGAGGGAAACATATTACCCTGGTTTTTTTCCTTTGTGCTTAAGAGCATAAACCCTTGGACAACCGGAAAGTTAAGAAGATATGAAAGAGTAATGAGACTTTGTTCTATTCTGCTGTAAGGAAAGGAAGGAGGAAAACCTGGTTGATAACAGTTAGTAGAGCAGGGGAAAGGAAGGCAGGTAGGCTAATTTTTAGGGATTTAAAAATAACTCACAGGGGATAACAAGAAACTGGTACATAGAAAAAAAATGTCCTAAGGTGTTATTTCCTAGCATATGTTCAGTGTAATTATATAATATGCCTAAAAGGGACTGAGGGGGAGTCTATTGGTGTTCTGTGAAAAAAAAATTTGGGGAAATTTTGGTAAAACAGAATTCAAAATTGTTCTTTACTGTATGTTAGTCAGAGTTTTTAAGGTGCTAATGTATATCATCAGTCTCTATGAGATATGGTGTCCAGCAATTTTCAAACAGTTGATTCTACATGTTTTTAGGTAGAACATCTAATGGAGCTGGTATTGTGGAACACACTTTGGGAAATAGTCCTAGGAAGTTTACTGGAAAAAAGCTCCAGTATCCCATAGTTTTTCACTCAAGACATCTGGAGCTTAACCTCTGCCTCAAGCCATGAGAGCTTTCTTTCAGTTGTGGGTTAGAGTTGTGAGTTCCTATCTACTGGCTGATAAGGAAGAAAAGATTCCCTACTCTACTCCGCGAGGGCAGTATGTTCTATGCATTCCAAACTGCAACTCTCAATGTTTGTCTCCATATCATTGTAATGCATGTACTAGGTTAGTATAATTTCATATTTCAAATATATTACTAAGTGACCATCTGTACATTAACTAGCTTGAAATTCTAACCATCATTAATAATATTTTTGGAGAAGAAAAAAGTATTTCACATTATAATGAGTACACCAAGTAACTTTTTTGTGTGAATGTATGTGGTAAAAAACAAATAACATAAAATTTACCATCTTAACCATTTTTAAGTGGGCTATACAGTAATGTTAAGCTTGCGCTCTCTACTGTGCAATAGATCTCTAGAACTTTTTCATCTTGTAAAACTGAAACTCTATATCCATTGAACAATTCCCCTTTTCTTTGTTCTCCCAGCCCCTGGCAACCAACATTCTTTCTGTTTCTAAGAATAAGTACTATTTATTTTAGATCCCTTATATAAGTACACCAAGTAACTTTTAAAGAAAACACAACTGTACTCTTTGTACTGATTGCCTTTTTCACATCAAATATTTATTATGTGAATTAAAATCTTAGTATAAAGAAAACTGGGACAACCAAATTTTTCTTTTGTAAGAAGTAGGTTAATTAGAAAAATAGACATTAAATTAGGTCTTGAATTCTCGACAATTTCTGATATACTGGAACAGGTCCAGTATGTTAGTTGCCAAAAAAGTTTTCAAGAAAATAAAAAAGGTTGAAAATATTACACTTCTTATGCCAACCAGATCAAAAATTTACATCACTTAAAAATTTATTAAATGTTTACCTGATTTAAAAAAGATTCAAAATTATTTCCATTAATAGCTTTAATTAATGAAAGAATAAATTTTTAAAAATTATTCTGAAATACATAATAATAAAATTTAAATCATTTGACATCTTTTTTCATTTGGCCTATAAAATTTTTAAAGTTTACCTGAGAGCTACTAAATATAGGCTTTTTACCAAGTCTTCGATCATCACCTTTGTCAAATGCAGCTGTAAAAAGAAACAATTTATTTTTATAGGAGGCACTACTATGAACATAGAATTAGAGAGAAAATAGTATACTAGCAGAAAAAGGTTATGTTTTGATGCAAAATAACTTTAAAATAGCTAAAACCAATCTAGTACACATAGGCAATTTCCTATTATATTTTAGAATTTTTTTAAAGAATCATATTTTTAATCTTATTGTCTGTCCCTATGAATTTTATGTTGTTAAAATTAATAAATGAGAAATGTACAATCTCACACAGAATATTCATACATGTATAAAAACCAAAATTTTCTCAAGCTGTAAAATTTTAGAGATAACTGGTTTCATTCAGTTTTCCAAATTACAAAAAATTACAGACTGTAACAAATGTAATATTTTATAATCTATTAACCATGAGAAAATGTTTATCCTAAAAATATAAAACTCTGTTGAAATTAATTACACATATTTTCTAGTTTTGCAGGTATATCTCAAGGAAGGATGAAAGAGAAAAAATAAGGTTCTGTTGAAAATAAAATAAAAAGCAAATCTCAAACTCATATCATTTTTTAGAATTACAAAATTCATTTTACAGATTAGGTTGTATGGGAATTGGGGAACTCATGTTTATGTTCTTCAAATAAGAATTTGAATGATACTAGGAAAATATATAGGAATAATGGTATGAGAGCTATAAATACAGTTTAGCTAATGTATTTTTGCCTTTTGAAGGGTACTTAGCCCTAAAATATGTTTTGAAGAAATACATATAATTTCCAAAAACTATTTGTTTTTTATTAAAGCAGTTGATGAAAAGTACATTAAATTATCTGTAACTCTACCATGCATCTTCTACTATCTCTATTCTATAGGACCTGTGCTATAAGACAAAGCAGGATCCTAGAAATGGCATTATTGGGACTGATTTACAGTTAGCAAATGACTTTTCACAATAATATACAGGAAGAAATTAATATAAGATTTCTCCCCAAAGTCAGTAACTCAAACTAGAAAAAAGAAATGTTATAACAAAAGACAACCTAGAGTTACCCCTTTATCTGGGGTTTCCAATGCAGTAATTATCTATAAATCAGGAATCATCATAATTTAAAACACTTAAGATTTAAAAAACATTATTTTTACATTGAAAAGTTACTTTTGACAATTAGTTGGATTACCAATAATATTTTGTTTTAGATGTGTATATATACATATGTGTATTTATATGTAATTTTAATTAGCATTTTGAAGAATTAAGATCAGTTGTTTGAGGCCTAACTTAACTATGAAATCCTCTAAAATGGAGAAAAATAAAGTTTACTGCCAATCAGAAGAGAGCTGAATGGCACCTACTAATGGAATGCTGATCTTATTTCCTCACATTGTACAGATTTCACAGTAAAGATTACTGTGAAAATCAGTACACAAATAGTCACATGAAAAAAAATTCCATTTTTTAAAGACTTCATGATTCTTGTTTCATAATTTTATTATTTTATTTTTTTGTTGGAATTTCTTTGAAAAGTGTTCCTGAGGTCATATTTAGCTACACTATTATTTTATGCTCATAACGCAAAACAGAGCAAATCATATTCTGACTAAACCATTAAAGAATTTAACATATCTATGTACTATCAAGAATATATTATACCACACACGGCTTCTATGTTTTATAGTACAAAAGTATTTGCTTCATAAAATACAATTTCTTAACTTAAAACATTTAAAAGCATACTTGCTGGATCTGCCAATATTTTTTCTAAAGCACCTGCTTTAACCCCAAAATAGTAATGAAGCCATTTTTAGTTCCATACCCTCAAAATTTTATTTTAATATTTTTGAAACAAACACACATTCTGAGCAAGCTATGTCTTTTGTTTAATGTTACTGTTTCAAATGTCAGAAACCACTGTGCGGCTCCTAAGGGACACTCCGCAATAGCACACACCATATCAGTGAACCAATCAATTATGAAATAAAGCCATCTAATCCAGGCAAAACCACAAGAAAAGGTGTCTTATGCGAAAGACAGAAGAGGTTTATGAAAAAAATATACTTAAAAAGGGAGAGAAAGCATATTTAGCAATCTTTTCTATATGGATTACATTTTTCTACACTTCTAATCTCTACAAGTAAAACAAGAATGCTTTTAAGCAAATTTGGCTGAAATGTTATTGCTAATATAAAGTAAGATTAGAAAGTGACATATATATATGTAAAAGAAATGAGTTTCATTTTCTAAGAACAGCAAAAAAGCATGATTTATTAAAACTGCCTAAACATACTAATACTAGTTTCAATTAGCAGGCTATTATTGAACAGAAGCAAACAAACAATCCTACTACTTATTAGAATCCCTTCAAAATCTCTCTTGTCACAAAGATTATAAAACAAGAATAAAAAATCTCAAGGCTAACATACCTGCTTGGATTTTCTGTTGATCATTTGTGCTCATCAGCTTCCAGCTTTCTGTGTGACGAACAGCGTAGAAAGACTGAACCAGGAAGATCCACAGCTTATCACGCAGAGCCTGGATCTTGCACGTAAAACCCTGTGTTCAAGCAACAAATCAGCAGCTGGTGAGAGCCACATTGTCATAGCAACCAGTCATTATTCCTTTCCGAATCTACTTATCCCTAAGCTAGATCAATGATGTCACCACTTAGATTTTTAAGATCGTCAGGTACATGTTATTTATAAAGGCTTACTCTTCACAACAGAATGTTATAGTGAATGTGAAGCTAAACCTTATCCTTTCAACCAAACATTATTTTAAACCACCAATGGCCTTTACATGAATACCTTCCACAGCCTTTTCAAATCTACTATGACATTACAAGGTCAAATACTCCATGCAATAGTAATAAATATGATGAAATTTTCTGATTCTTGTTGAACAAATACAAAATCTCAGAAATTTGCAATTAGCTTATTATTTACCATTGATTAATTGCATTTAAAAATAATATTTTGATTTTGCTTTTTCCCAGTGAATCTTATTTTAAATATGATTATTTAAAGACAAAAAAAATTAAGAACATATTACAAAAATAAAAGATACTGATGGGTAAAAATTCTAAAAATTATTTAAAGTTCTATATAAGTTTTAGATTTAGGAAATTTAATGTAGTGACCAGAAAGAAATACTAGAATTATGCTGTACCAATTAATACTGTTAAGTATCAAACTATGTCTAGAATTAGCAAGCAAAACTGCCAAATTCTAAACATTTATAGTAAGTCCATTTGGAAGTAAATGAAATTTAAAAATTTCTGTATTATAAAACAATTCCAAATGTACACAAAAGTAGAGACTATAACTTCCAAGTATCCATTACCTAGTTTCAATGAACCAAGCAACATTTAAAATGTGCATATGTTTAAAAATCTTAAAACAGTTCAAATGTTATACCATTTTAATGAATTTTATTACATTTAATACCATTTCTTTTGTACTGTCAGAGTTCAGTAACATATCCAGAGCCATAAGAAGAGAGCAACTATTCTCTGTGGTAATGTTTTCTTCAATTGCTTTTAAAATTTTGTCCAACAGATCAGCTGTGCTGCTCATTGCTTGTGACTACAAAACACAGAAATTGATATTTAATAGGAATACATGTAAATTGTGTAAGAAAATGTGATAGTCTGACATAATAGCAGACCATCGTAACTAGCTGTACAAAGTCAACAGGAAATCTTATCTCCTCTGTTAATAATTATTATTAGAATTGCATAATGATAACTATTCCTAATTATTATTAGAATTGCATAATGATAACTAATTCTAATTATTATTAGAATTGCATAATGATAACTATTCCTTTCCTTTGTTAAAAATATCTGCACACACACACACACACAGAGTTCTTAAGAGCCAAAGTAGTCCTAAAAACAAAGCCTAGAAATAAGTAATGCAAGTTCTTTATTCAATTACTAAATTTAGACAATGTAGGTCCCCAGTAATATAATTCCGCATGTGCCATAACTGTATTACTGACAAAATATATTTATGACTTCGGTTTCTAAAATATGTCTTATGTTGATAGAGGGCTAGAGTTGGCCAGAGTTACACTGTGCCTTGCCAGGGTACTCAAACCTGTCCCCTACTGCCTTCTTTATCTTGTGAGCCAACAATCCTTTCCATCACTGCTCTAAATCCTATGCAAACATGCCATCTGCTATGGAATTTATTTAAGCCACACTAATTTAATCAAAGGCAACCTGCATGGAAAAACTCTTATATAATTATAATCAGAACACAAAGATGGAACTAAATATAGGATATAATTTTAGACATAGTACCTGTAAGAAAAGAGCAAAATTTTCACTTTGAATGATCTTGGAGAAGTTTTCTATAATAAATGCAATACATTCTTCTTGGAGCCGAGATGCCATAGTCAGTGCTGCTTCTGTCCACTTCACTCTGGGTAAACTGATGATTAGCCTGTCGCTTTCCATCAGAAGAAAAGCAGCATTCTTATCATTCTTATAATTTAAAAAATATTGAAAAAAAGTTAGATTATTGCTCATAAAATAATTTTCTAAGCAAATCAAATATTTTCATTTGCATGTGATGTTGCCTGCAAAAAACACAAAATTTCAGTAGCCAATATCTTTGTCATTAGTTTTACATGTAATATTTATTTATTCATTCAGAATTATCCAAAAGGGCAAACTCTGAGTTGGGAAAAAGTCACCTTTAAAAGATAGCTAAAACAAATCTGAGAGTAAAGTTATAATATAACTATAAAGAAAAACTAGACTTTCATGAGGTTTTCACTACTGAATAAATTTTTGTCCTTATTAATATCATTCATAAGTATATGGCTACACTGACGTAGCCTTAATTCTTTTAAAATACATGTTCTTTTTACAAATTTAGAAAGATTAAAAATTATTTATAATCTCCAGTGATTTTTTTTCCTTCATAATCAGGTAAGGCTCCTTTTTTTATATTTTATTCATTTAATGATGATTCCTTTTTATACCATAGAAAAAAAAGTTCGCAAAAAACTGATCTCTGTAAAAAACAGAATGACAATACACAAATACCATGAGCTCCAAGGAAAAGAACAAAATAGCACTTATAAATTACTATATCTTATTCATGTTTGATTTCTAGTTCTTAAAATAATGCTTTGTAAATAACTATTTATTAAATAGTTGTCTGATAAGATTGTAGTAGATTGAGAACCATGGCCACAAATTCTTTGTAGCTCTATCCACCAAGAGGTAGAATCTATTTCCTCATCCACTGTATCTAGACTGGCCTTTTCACTTGCTCACACAATTAGTGATGTTGTGCAAGGTTCCAGAGTCTAGGCCTCAAAAACTCAAAAAGCTTTGCAGCTTCGGTCTTCACTCTCTTGGAATTCTGGGAACATAAGGCCATACAGAAGCCTGGTAAGAAGGACCACATGGAGTGGGATGCCTAGCCTCCAACTTAGCTTTCGATGGAAAGCAGCCACGGGACTAAGCTCTGGCAAGATCAGCAGAAGAATCACCTACAGAATTGTGAGAAATAATTAATTGTAGTTTTAAACCACTTAGTTTTGGGGTGGTTTGTTACACAGCAATAGATATGATAAATTTGGAAATGACAGCCTGATCCTTAACATAGGCTGCATGATGTTAACTTTCCACACCCTCTGTTATCTTTCAGATCTCAATCAAAACATTATTTCTTCTCTGATTCCTGTACTTTTATCAGATTCCCTTTATATATGCCAGAACAAGAGAACTTGTTCCTTTTCTTTAGATCATTTAATTCATTTGTAATTATTCAATCATGAATGTGACTATCTGATTAATATCCGTTTCTCTCTCACTAGGTTGTATGTTTGTTGAATGTGAAACCATGTCTGTTTGGTTCACCATTGTATCCCCAGGGTCTAGTATAGAAATGGATCATAGTAGACACTTAAAAATTTGTTGATTTCTTAGCATTATCAGAGACATAGAGTCTATAAGTGAATTCCTAAGCTAAATTAAGTTTAATTCTTGAACACCAAGACTTTAAAATTTTCACCAATTTACCAAGAATTATTTAAAAATATATACTCCCCCTGCTTTATTTATTAAAGAGGAAATCATACTTTATTATAATTTGTCTTTTTAAATTTTTTTTAGTACAATCAACCTTTCCTCCTCTGATGACTTATTGAGTAGCTGCAGTTACTAAGAGTTTTAGGCAATAAGCCCAATTTGCTCTACTATAGGAATTTTTCTGGTAGTAGAGCCAAATGTAAGGTATTCAAATAAACTTGGCAGGTATCTACAAAGTGTTTACTATATACATATGTTATGTAATCTGACAGTAATAGATTTTTCAAAATACAGATATGGAGTACAGTTGTCATAATTTAGCTTACAATCCACTGAAAACTAAAATATGGACATAAATGATAACATAGGTGACATGTGATCTTATTTCATACTGAAATGAATATACAGTAATATTAAATGTCAGAGTAGCCTGAGGTTCACAGAAGAAAATATAACACACTTCTAGAACAAACACATAAAATTTTAATTCAATAATTAACAAATGATTCAAGCTCCAAAAATATATAAAGGGCATTACTAAGAAAATTCTCCCTCCTCTTCCTGTCCCAAGCCTCCCATTTTCCCTTGTCCCAATCAATATTATTTATTTTCTGTATCTTTCCAGAGTTATTTTATGGATTTAGTTATTTTATGGATTTACAAATAAAAACATATGTGTAATCTTCCCCTTATTTTACTCAACTGGAGGCATTATTATGCATAGTACTCTGTATCTTGCCTTTTATACTTAGCATAAATCTGGAATATTTTTCTTACCACGACATAAAGAACCTTGTCTTAACAGCTATGTAACAGAACATAATACAAACATATCGTAAGTCATTCAGCCAGTCTTCTTACAGACATTTATGTTGTTTCTAAATTTTTGCTATTGTGGTAATGTAATAACCTTGTAGATGACACTATTTCACATATTTGTGAATATATCTATAGGATAAATTCCTAGAAATAGAATTGCTGGATCAGCACTACTTGTTTCAGATGGGGTTCTGCCTAATAACTGAACCTGAAAAATAGGCCTCTTTGCAGATAGTTTATTTTGAGAAGTGATCCTAATAGGATCTGAGGCACTAGGAGAGAGAAACAGAGAAAGCAGAAAAGCCAGTGGAGTATGTTTTCTAGCTCCTTGCTACTCAAAGTGTGATCCACAGCATCATCATCGCCTAAAGCTTGTTAGAAATGCTGAATCTCAGGCTCTACTCTTGACTTACTGAATCTGAATCTACAATTAACCCATATCCTGAAGTGTTTTATACATACATTTAAGTTTGAGAAGCACTGATAGAGCATTCACTATTGTAGGCAACTAGGGCGCAATCTTGCTAGGGACCCTCTGAAGAGCCACAGAGGATCTACTTTGATGATTCACCCAAGGGACAGAACAGGGAAACATTTAACCAGTGGCTCCCATATACCATTGGTCAAGACTTGTCCCCTGGGCTGTTAATTCTCTTTTACTTCCAGGTTTGCATAGTTGTCAGAATTGCAGAGCTGTAGGTACACTGTGTGGAGTAGTAGTGCAGTCTTCAGATAGAAAGTGAGATATAAGCGTAATGTGGCAGAGGGAAAGTACTGTCAGATTATATCTGTGTGCAGCTGGATGCAGCAGCAATGACTGGAGTACATGCATGGGCCAAGAAGATATCAGGTGAAGCACCTCGAGTACCCCAAACACTGGCAACATAAATTCAATGGAGCACTGTTTCAAAACTGTAGATTCCTCTCCTAGCAACCCAAAGAAATATTTTTAGTGGTCCACGACCAGCATTACAAAACAAAAAAGGAGAGAGAGAGAAAAGAGAAAAAACCAGAGAATATCAGTCCCTCATATGTAATAACAGTAAGTATTCTTTTGTAAAACTTGTTTCAGTTCTATATGTATAAGCGTGCTGGACTACAATGTAAAAAGAACATCTTACTTTGGGTCACAGTCGAAAAAGTTTGAAAAACACAGCAAAAGTTGTGCTAATTTATACCCTTCCCAGGAATGGATAAAAGTGCTTATTTTCCTACATCCTTATTAATAGATTAAAAAGTTCCTTATTTTCTTCCTATTTTTCATTCTTTAAATATATTGGGGAGAAGCATGGTGGAGTGAGAGATGTCCCCAGAACTCTCCCCTTGAAACAATAAGCTAAATATCTAAATCTCAACAAAAAACACCCAACCTGCAATAAGCACGTATGAGTGAGGGATCTGTGAATAAGAGCTACCACAAATCAGAATTGTGGGAGTCAGGGAGAAACAAAGAAGCTGCCTCTCACAGCTGGAGCTCCCTGCAGGAGGAGGGGGAGAGGAGAAGGTGCGGCAGGTTTCCTGAACAACCCTGCCTGAGAGAGCGGTGAGCTCCATACAGCGTCAGTGCCCAAGGATCAGGGCAGAAAGCAGAGAAGTGGGGACAGCAGAGAAGCAACAGCTGATTATTACTGGCCCCGGATGCAAAACATGAGGCTGAGCTGCAGCCCCCGCAGCCACTGTGTCCCAACCCAGAGGGTCCCTCCCCTCATATCCTCCAAGACAAAACACTGTGGAGCCCCAGGGGTATTTGAGCAAATGCTACCAAATTGTCATTAACACTGACAGGGACTGAGACTGAAGGTAGCAATTGTGATTGAATATTTATAAGGAAAAAAAAAAGGGAATATTAAGACAATATAAGCAGGGATCCAAGAGGCTTAGATGTCGTCTACTGGAAACCAAAAGAAAAATGCCTTCTTAGCAACAGGCTAAAGACAGACCTTTATATAATAAATCCTTCTGGGGGAAAAAAAAAAGGAAAGCAGAATACACTTCCACCAATGCCCAGGTGGAAAAATAGTCCATTAAACACCATGAACAACCAAGATGACAAGGTAGCTCAGAAAGAAAGAGAAAAATCTCCAGAAAATAAGCTTAAAGATATAAAAATATGTGACTTAAATGACAGAGAATTCAGGACGGTACTTCTGAAAAACTCAATGAGATCCAAAACAACTTATATCAACAATTCCAGGAATTGAGAAAAGCAACTAGATCAGCAGAATGAGTTTTTCAGCAAGGACACTGAAACCCTTAAAAAGAACCAAATAGAACTTCTGGAGATGACGAACACATTGAAAAAGATGAAGACAGAAAGAGCAAGCTTGGGAAATAGAGTCGACAAAATGGAGGAAAGGATCAGTGATATCAAAGACAGAAACCTAGAAATAAATCAGAAAAAAGAAGAGAGAAACTGAAGAATGAAAAATAATGAAAGAGAAATACAAGAACTAGCTGATACCATCAGGAGAGGAAACATAAGAACAATGGGCATTCTTGAAGGGGAGGAAAAGGAGCAGGGACTAGAAATCATTTTCAGACAAACAGTGGAAGAGAATTTCCCAAATCTAAGGAATGAACTGGAGCTTGGAATTCAAGAAGTCAACAGAACACTCAATGATCTCAACTCAAAAAGGCCTTCTCCGAGATACATTATAATAAAATTATCAAAAATCAATGACAAAGAAAGAATACTCAGGGCAGCCAGGGAGAAGATGGCAACCTATAAAGGAAAACCCATTAGATTATCGTCGGGCTTCTCAGCACAAATCTTACAAGCAAGAAAGGAGCAGAATCAAATATTCAAACTATTAAATGAAAGGAATTACTATCCAAGAATAATGTATCCAGCAAGGCTCTCCTTTAGATATGAAGGAGAAATTAAGACTTTTCTAGATATACAAAAATTGAGGGAATTCTCCACTATGAGGCCTGTACTACAGGAAATACTGAAAGGGGTCAGCTCACGTAAAACAAAATGACAAAAAAATACACAACTATGAGTAAGGTGACTAGCAGATAGAAGAAGAGTAGTGTAACCCTCATTAAGAACAGGGCATTATAAGCTTTAACAATAAGAAGAGATTTGCTATTGCAAGACAGTAATGAATGTTCAACATTCATACAGACAAACTGAGACAACAATAAAAGAAAAGAAGAGGATTCAAAGATCCAAATTCGCAAAGGGGAATGGAGATAAGGCACATACAGAAGAAAATGAACTACTATATATATGTAACTATCCTTTACATATTCGTAATGGTAACCACATGCCAAAGATTCAGAACTGAAGTATATAACAAAAAACAAGAAGGACCAGAGGGAAAATCCACAAAACCCAATGAAAAAAAAAACCAACAAACAAATAAACAAACCCGGAAACACAAGGAAAAGGAAGCAATGGAAACACTGAGCTACCAGAAAGCAAAAGATATAATGGCTACAGGAAAACCTCATATTTCGATAATTACCCAAAATGTAAATGGACTGAACTCACCAATAAAAAGGCACAGAGTTGCGGATTGTACCAAAAAAAAACAAAACCCAACCATATGCTGCCTCCTGGAGACACATCTCAGTTCCAAAGACAAATATAGACTCAAAGTGAAAGGGTAGAAAATGATATTTCAAGCAAATGGCATTCAAAGAAAAGCGGGAGTAACGGTACTAATATCGGATGAAATAGACTTCAAAATAAAAAAGGTAAAGAAAGATACTGAGGGATATTTCATAATGATAAAGGGAATCTTGCATCAAGAAGATATAACACTTATTAATCTATGCTCTCAATCAGGGAGCCCTGAAATATGTAAAGCAATTACTAACAGAACTAAAGGAAGAAACAGACCAAAACACTATCGTAGCAGGGGACCTAAATACCCCACTGTCAGATATGGACCTTTGATCCATTTGGAATATTTCCTGGGATAAAAGAATATGTGGTGTAGATCCAATTCAATTTTTTTCTAGCTAGCTTCCTGGTTGTCCCAACATCATACATTGAATAAACACAATGACTCCTACTATTTCTTAATCCTTACATTGTTTTAACTTTCTTAAATTAAAAAACACTTAAAAGTTTGCCTTTTTAAAGAGCTTAAACAAAGAATTTTGAAACAGAAAATTTTAATCATGTTTTGAAATAATTCAAGTATTTATGTCATGAAGTTCTAAATTTTCTAACACTTTTCTCTCTTCTGCTCACTCCCCACCCTGCTCTTTCTCCCAAAAGCAATGGTTTGTACTTGGTAGGAGGAAGCAGCCATATTTCACTGAACTGCTGCATAGTGACCAAGAAAGAGAAAAACTTCAAAATCCCTCACATTAAAAAATTTTTTAAATCTCCAAATATAGTCCAGAGCACTTTCTTGTCTTCTGTAGTATAAGACAGTTTTGGGCATATCACTGATAAAGTGACTGCCATGGTACATCTGGTTGAACTAAATCAGAACTAAATAAGACTTTTGACTGCTTGCTCTTTATTTATTTTTTTGAATGACATATTTCCAATTTTAATTTGAAAACATAAAATTCTATTTTTTATCAAAGGCTAAATGTTATTTATATAACAAATTATGAAAAATAAGTTAATGTTTCTTAAAACTTGAATATCTCCCAAAAAAATCAAAGGCACAATCTCAAATTTTCATTATAATCACCACGATGCCAAAAGGCTATTGATCAAACTGGGTGTTTGGCTTTTCAAATGTTCATCTTTTTATCTGTTTTGAAAGGTAAAAAGCAAGCATTCACAAAGCTTACGAAGATCTGATCGAAATAAAATAAAAATAAAATATTGTAGAGGAGGAAAAACATAGTACGAAGGGCTTATTCTTCAATTAAGCTCACATACCACTTTTAAAAAAAATAAATCAAACTTCTTAATAAGACAGTTAAGATTCTTCCCAATCTGGCCTTAGCGTCTCCCAGTCTTATCTTTTCTCATTCCAGTTATAACAGAATATTAGAACTGCCCAGTCTCCAGGACCCTGGACACATTTAAAAAATATGTCAGGAATGCCCTAACGTACTTTTATTTTGAAATTGTCCTTTATCTTCAGGTTCATCTCAAATTACTTCTCTCATCCTTCTAATCAGAATCAACTGTTTTAACCTCTGTGATCCCATGTATATACTTATTATACTTATTCATTGTGATCCCATGTATATACAAACTATACTTATTCATTCATTCATTTACTTATTTGACAATATATACTGAATGCCTAATATGTGCTAGGCACTGCTCTAAGGTTGAGGCTACGAAGGTAAATAAGACTGATGTGGAACTGAATGTTAGTACTCATTGTCAAACTTTTATTTTACTTAGCCTATTCTTCTACCAATTCGTGAGTCCCTTGAAGTCAAGGCTTACACTTCTTTTTTAAAAAATCTTTGTCCACATTGAGCACATATCATATTATCTTTAGGATGGCAGCAACTGGTTTTAAGACCTGGCTTTGTCGTTTACTGACATTGTGAACTTGAACAAAACACTTAGCTCTCTCTCTTTTCTCATATGTGAAATGGAGATAACAGTACCTGTCTTATACCAAATTTCAAAAAATAAAAAGTATTTTTTTGAACTATAAAAGAAAGCCACCAAATACTCTTCCACCTCTTCCTTCTCTTCTGCATAGTAGTAGTAGTAGTCATTGTTGTAGTAGTGGTAAATGATGTTTCTACAACCCTGATGAACTGAATCATAGCTGGGCCATTTGTTTGCCTTGATGAACAGGGAATACTATTCAATGACCAAAGAAACTAACGCAAAATAGTAAGCAACAAAACTACAAAATCCTTGGAACTGGGCACTGAGTGGATGACCCAGGTGGCTCCCAAAGCCGGCATGGTTGTCCCAACCTGCTCAGCCTCACATCTCAGGGAATGCTGACACCTCCTCCACAGACATCTTGCTTCTCTCCTTTCTGCTGGAGGGCAAGGCCAAAAAAGAAACCCTGAGCATCCCAGAGGCTAGGTATTACTGAAGGAAGCACAGGCACTCAGTTCCTACCCAGCTCTGCCATTTCGTGGCTCTGAGACATGGCTCAGTCCCCTGACTTCATCTCCTTGTGAGACACTAACCATCTCGGATTGATTTCCTACTTGTACAAAAATCAACAACACAAAACTACAAAGTCCTTCATTAGCATAAGCAAATTTAGATATATATTTTGCAATTTTATCTCACCAGCTGATGGCCAACATTTATACTCCCAGTTAGATTTAGATGTATCGTCTATGTGACTGATGTATCATTCAGGGTTTAATCAGAGAAATAGGACCAACTACTACTAGGTGCTTATATACATAAAGGAATTTATTATAGGGATTTGACCTTATGCAATTGTGGGAGATGGTGAAACTGTCTTTGTATATAATGCTGTAGTTTGAAGTTCACAGGGAAGGCAGTCGGGAAGGGAAGATGGACATATAAAGTACAGAAAAGCAAGGACAAGCTGACCCTCAAGAGCACAAGTTGTAACCCATAAGGATGAACTCATTTCAGTTCTCACTTCCTCCAATCTGGATAAAATGGGTGCCCTTCAGGAGATGCTGGCACCCTTCAACATGAAAGTAAACACATCCCTGGCTCATAGGTAGGTGAAGCCAAAAGAGGACACAGGGCAAGGTGGAGCAGTTGTAGGCCTGGCTACTGTTCCACTCCGACAAGCTGAGCCAGTAAATGAACAACATGTATGAGCTAACAGTACCTGCTCCAGTCTTCCTCGTGTTTACAAAAAAAAGTTGCTGCTTCACTTCTATCCTCCAAATTTCACGCCAAATTGTATCTTGTGGCCACACTAACTGGAAACATACAAAGAAGGAAATTCTGGGAAGTATAATTCATCCTAGCCAAGCTGACACATTACAAAGCTACTACAATTTCACCTCTTGTCAACCTGGCACCCATACACATCTCTTTTAACCATACTTAATTCTCAAATGGAGACATAACACAGTCATGCTTCTATCTAACATATCACTATCCCCTTATATAAAAATATCCCCTTTCCTTAAAGAGGATAAAAATTCACTTTTTTTGTCTTTTGGTGATTGTTCTTCAAACTAATTCACATTCCCATTTGCTCTCCTGTAACTGGAAAAAATACTTGGCTTACTTTATATACATTCATAGAAAAAGGAAAAGTGAATATAGGTATATCATAACTATTACAGTGCTCATTTCTATAAATGGTCACTTGGTCATAGCTGATATTTGTAACTACTTTTTTTCCACTATCAGTGCATATTCTCTTTGCCCTCAGCAAGTACCTCTGCTATCTGTAGTTCTTTATCTGGTAGGGCGACCCAAAATTTCATTCCTGAAGAATATGGACCACTATCAGCATCGCCTACATTGGGTTGTTAGCTTTCTACTGATTTTAATCATAGGACACGGGAGTGCTGCATTCCAAATACACTTCTTCCTTATTACCCACATTACATAGTACCAACCCTATTTCCCCTAGATAGTCAGGCTCAATCTACCAATTCCTTTCCTTTGCCTATTAATTTACAAAGTGGCCAGAAGGAGGCAGTCTCAACTTTAAATTCAATGGAATCATTGTTGTATCCCCAGATGGACGAATTCTTCTCTTTGGAACTAAAACTTCTAGGATCAGCAGACACTAAAGTTGCAGGGGCAGGAAGCAAAAATTTTGCTAGTGGATCACTAGGAATAATTTTATGTGGAGCCACTCTCATTTCCTAGTTTCTGGACCCATGAATCCTAGTTATGGGAGAAATAGCAACATACATCAAAAACTATTTAGAGCATATACAACCTCCTGGAGGGTATTACCCCAACCCCAGAAGGCACTGTCACCTAACCCGTGCTACAAGTGAGACTTAATGCCATTCCTCCATTCTATAAAGCCAGCTACTTCAAGATAATAGGAAACATGGTAAGACCAGTGAAATTGTGAGTATGGGCCCATTGCTATATTTCATTTGCTGTGAAGTGAGTTCTTTAGTAAGAAGTGACGTTGTGTGGAATACCAGGATGGTGGAGAAGGCATTCTATAACTTCATGGTTTTAGCAGAAAAACTAGGAGAAAGGCAGGCAAATTTATATACAGAGCAAATGTCTAGCCCACTAAGAACACAGCACTGCCTTCTCCATGATGCAGTGGTCCAATGTAATTGACTTGCCACCAAATATACGGCTGGTTGTTTTGAGGAATGTTGCCATAGAAAAGTTTCAGTGTTATATCCAAATCCACCTTAGTGAGTGGAAGTCCATGTCGTTGAGCATATGGATAATCTACATCCCTGGCACCATGCACCTTTTGTTCATGAGCCAATATATACCTCCTAGTGGTTCTACTTCTTTTATTGAACCCTGACTAAATGAATTTGGTACAGAGGAGCAGAACCTTGAGGCTAGGTTCTCAGAATTGGTTCTCTCATCTTGCTTTTATAATATAATTCTACATTTATATTTAAAACATTGAAAGCACCTATATACAACTGAATAAATTTTTTGAAGGCAAACACAAACAAGGGTATTCAGGTTATACTTACTAAGGACTGAATCAACATATTAAGACAACTTTTTTGAATCTCAGGAGGTACATTTGCAAAACTTCTCTCAGACCAAAACCTTGCAAAATGCTTTACGATCCATCTGTTAAAAATCAAAGAATCCCAAGTTAGAGAACTGAAACTTTTTCATTATAATATTTGCATTTGCAATTTGTACATATGTTTTGACTAACCCTTACAGTTAATTTAGTGAGCTCTATGATGGACTTAATTATGCTTCCTTTTCGGTAAATATATATTTGAAATCCACTTTGAGTTAATGTGCATGGATTTTAACATAAGTAACAATGGTTGAGGTAAAATAAAATTGGTCTCAAGCATCTTAAATAACGTCCAAATCAATGCTGCTTCTCAATTGCTGCAACCAGTTAAGCTCCACACATTGTGTCCAAGAAAACATATCAAGTCGAGAATTTCCCAGAAAATTAAGAGAATGGAAGAACAAATTCCCTAAGTTAACAGCATCAGCACTACTTTAGATCACTTACTTCATGCAGTCAGCAAAAAGACTTTCCACTCCAACTGAATGAGCAATAATCAGACATTCCAGTATTGATGCCAACCTTCTGGGAATGGGCTAAAATTGATAGAAAATACTACATTTATTCCTTTTCAACTTACAAAAGCTAGAAGTATTTAGTTCATGAAGATGATCTGATTTATGTACCAAAACTGCAGAATAAATATGTGTAATTTAAGTCTGTTATTCTTTTAAAATCAAGTATCACTAACAACCTTTAATTTTATAGAATAGCATTGGAGTTATTTTAGCTGCCAAAATGTATACAATTTCTATTCTAATTTCATTTAGCTTAAAATTTTTTTTAAAGTAAAAGTGGTACAATAATTACTGGCACATCATGTTGCAATACAATACAATCTGCTTCTTAAAGTATAAATATAACTTTAAGTACATGTGCAATGGGAGGTCCTACACTGACCTCAGATAAAAAGATTTTAGTTACATAATAATTATATAACATATATTTAAAAGCACATATATAAAACAACAAATAAATAAAATGTATATACAAGCAGCAAAAGCCCACTGCTCTTGGTGGTAAGCCTCTGTGCTAAATGTTGTTTTGCATACTAACAATTTAGTTATTCCTTTTAGATAACTGGAGGTTCTCTAAGTTGTTCTAAAATCAGAAATGACTATCTCCGTATAGATTATACAGTGATAATTCTATAAAATTAAATAATTTGGTTTTCTGACCCGCTTCAGATAAGCGTATCAAACTAGTATGCGTGAAGAGACTATTGGCATAGACATACTTGACAACCTAAAAGCTGCCAGAAGTCTGAAAAAGTATAAAGTAAACACAAGAGTTAAAAAGTCCAGCAGTTGGTATTTAGGAATGACCAGCCCTCTATAACAAAGTCCACTAATTGATATATAACAACGATAATTTCCACAAAAATTGTTAACATACAAAATAATTTGCTGCTTAAAGTAGAGACCGGCAAATTGTAGCTTGTTGGTCAAATCTAGCCCATTACTGTTTTTGTAAATAAAATTTTACTGGAACATTACTATGTTGTTCCAT
Source organism: Pteropus medius (assembly GCF_902729225.1). Lineage (NCBI taxonomy): Eukaryota > Metazoa > Chordata > Mammalia > Chiroptera > Pteropodidae > Pteropus > Pteropus medius. The sequence goes on along the minus strand of NW_024350319.1, from coordinate 21,575,463 downwards.
TTACATACTGTCTATGGCTACTTTTGCTCTATAACATCAGTGTTAAGTAGTTGTGATAGAGCCCATACAGCCCACAAAATCTAGAATATTTACTATGTGGCCTTTTACTGAAAAAGTTTACTGACCCCCTAACTTAAAGGGTTAAGTTCAGCTCTCTAAAATTTTTACTTATATGGAAATGCTGATTCCCAAGTGTTTTTGTAATAGGATGACTGACAGTTATTTTCAAAATCTGCCTGTAGAATTTGAGGGAAACATATATTTAAATCATTACCTAAAAAATATTTTTAAATCAGTGGCAAAAAAAGATATGTAAAGTCCACTATAATCCTATAAATAAAGTCTAAAAATCATGTAAAAGGCAAGATTATGAAGTTAATGAAATAACTGAAGCTAGCTTGCCAGGAGTTCCATGGCCAGTTAACCACCATATCATACTCAAATTTGTGTTACTATAGAGTGTGTTACTAAAGGTTTATTATATCTAAGTCACTGCCGAGAAACTGCATAACCAAGATCTAGAAGTTAAAATTAAATATTTAAAAATATGTTTACACGAATATATATTATCAAAATATGTAAAGCAAATAATTTAAAGATCAGGTCAAATAAAACAGAAATTTAAAGATCAGGTCAATAAAAACAAATATGTTACCACAGCAATACAGACTACATTAAAACAAATAAAATAAAGTGGAAAAGTTTTCAATAAAATATCATATTAATAATTTTTTCAAATTCCATTTTCTGTTGTTTTAATGGCAACAAATGTCCCTTTAATGTTTTAAAACTAAGTGGATTATTAAAAGTAAAATAAAATAAGCTGCATATAACCCATGTATTGTCATGAGCATACTAAAAAATAGAAGCAATGGTCCAAAGACTATCCATAAGAGATTAATTTTTAAATGTTAGATAACATAGCTTCTTTTTCCCAACTAGTGCTGTCAACTATGCTGTGTCAAATTCCCCCTTTTCCATTCTTTAATGCTATTACAGGCAAATTACTTTTGGTACTGAAATTCAGTATAGTAGTTTAAACATCTAGCTCATATCTGACTTAAATCTTTCCCTGCCGCATCACTGACTACATTTATAGTTGGGAGATATGGAATAGGGACTACAGCATGGTCTGGTCTCCTGCTCCTCTATTTTCTGGGTCTCGATCCTATGGAAGAGGGCTATGAATGGCTATGGTCACCTTATATAACTAACCAACGTGGCAGTAGAGAGATGTCCTTGACTTTGCTCTAATTCGTATATTAGCAGCCTTTGTTGATGTGGTGGCTTTTAGGGGCAGACTGGATTTCACCCTAGCCTCTCAGTGGGTAAAAATTCTTCTAGTGGTTCATGATGCACAATGACTCCCTAGGTGGGACACAGTGTCATTTGGCTCTGTATTAGTCTCCTCTAATCTTCATGGGACCACTAAGGTCTTCCTCCTTCCCTGAGTACCATGTGTAACAGGTATGGAGTGAACTCCCCATACTTTTTTTCTATTTATGACAAAAACTACTGTCCCTAAACACCAGGCTAGTACTGGCTTCTCCAGTAAGCCTCCTTCTCCCTTTAGAAATCCCTACATTCAAGTATACTCTCACTGGTTTCTGAAGCATAGTCTAGGCTCTCCTAAGAAATCTCTTACCACTTTCTTTTTTTTTCGTTAATGGAAGCTCCAGAGTGGGCTGGTTTTATAGATATGGTAGCTGTCCCTCTGGAGGATGAGAATATATTATTATGTCACTGCAGATACCCTCTATTTTTAATCTTTATTTGGAATATGCTAGGCTTTCCCTCCTAACTTCCACTTGGTTGAGGAAATGGGAGAAGCAGATGAAAGAAAAGGAATATCTTTCACCAGAATTCTTCACTTTCTACAAAGCTGAGGACACCACAGACTACACTCTTTCTTCTAGTTCCCTTACATGCAGAGGCTGGAATAAATGGTTGATTAAAAGTAACTGAGAAGTTTAATTGTTTCTCAGTAAACCCTGAGGAGGTGGTAGTGCTGCTGCTGCACATGGTTCTGTTTTAGTACATGGAATGCCTCCTTAGCTATAACTTATAGAGAGGTAGGAAAAGTCCTATCCAATACAAAAATCTAAATTTAAATGTTATTAAAATTACCTAAGTACAATTCATAAAATGCATATTATTGCCTTGAGGGGAATATTGATGTGAACAATTCTTAGATTTGTTTTTTGTTGATTATAAAAGTAATATGTGATCATTGTAGAAAATTTAGAAAATGCAGAAAAGCCTGAATGAGAAAATAAAAAGTAACCTAGTCACAGAGTAAATGAAAACAATGAAGAATCTAAAAACAATGTGCAAAATGGCATCTGTACAAATGCACAGTATGGGATCTTTCTTGAGACAATAAATTTATGTTTACATAAACTAAAATTTAAAAGCCAGTATTTATTCTCCACCTGAGCAGGTAGAAGAGAATTATATTCCAATATTTTCAGGGAAAAGTACTGATGAAGTACAGTGATAAACGCACTTTGATAAATGAAGAAGGTAACTTTGGTTCCTGATTTCCTTTCTCTTAGTTCCAAACCCTGAGCCCCGGTTATACACTCTACCTTTGAATTAAAGGATACTCCTATATCCTTTCAAAACCCCTACCTCAATTTTATTTTACTTAAAATGATCTTAATTAATGTCTGTTTTTTGCAAACATACAATAGGAGTTATTTCTCAACTAAAGTTCCCATTAGTTAAATTGACTTAATATTTTTAAAATTTAAAGCACTATTCACTATCAGGGTTAAAAATCTAGTAGGTAATAATAGGTGACTTTAAGCACTGGATAAAAGATTTCTGAGAGTCAATAATTACCTTCTGAAAGAAATTACAATAATCTCTTCTTAAAATATAGATTGCTACTTCTTTTAATCCTTCTAGTCCATACATATCGGCCATATTGAGTATCTGACTAAAATAAAAACAGATATAATGTTAATTCTCCAATTTAAAAACCAAGGCATAATACACAATGGTTTCCTTACAATGTATAGTATGTTTAGAAAAAAAAATCTGAATTATTTTAATTCTAACTTTCTGCCCTACATGATAGCTACTCTTTGTGGATTATAAAAAGGATACAGGCCAAAAGTTGAAAGCATTGTCACATGATCTGAATAGAGGAGAATAAAAAGAAGTAATTTTGGAGATGTTTCAATCAGATTCTCCTCAGATTCTCAGACACATATATCAAAGTCCAGAAACTGCTCTGAAAGCTGTTAAAGTTACAGAACTTTTGTGATAAATTTGTGTAATAAAAATTTGAGGGTGGGGGTTGGGAAACTGACACTTATCATAATGAAAATGCTTACAAATGACCCTAAGGTTGGAGACAGCATCCAATGACTCAGGTTTCCACTGCTTCTTTCATTTGTCAAGTATTTCTGAACATCCATACATACTCTAGGGACTTCGGAAACCAACAAGCCTTGAGTGCACGATAAAACGCATATAGGTTTCCAGGGGGGAAGCTTTAGTACTTAATCCTTGTGACTCAAGATGCTTTCTCTCCAAAATCATATTTATTAAGTTTGCAATTAAAGAAACCAATGAATATTTAAAATTAGAAGAGGAGCTTTCATTTGTCTCATGTTAGAATAGCAATAAAAGGAGAAGACATCTAGAAAATTAGAAGAGCAAGGTAGATTTCATTCTCCAGTAGGATTTTAGCAGCTTAAATGGCATTTCACTATAGAGCACTTAATCACATCCTCGGTGGTCTTTAAGATGTCCATGTTCTTAAATTAATTTTAATGTTTTTCTTTTTAAAAGAGATATCATAAAGTTAAAAAATAAAGTGGTAAAATAATTGTTCAAAATCTGATAAAGGTTCAATCAATTTTATTTTATAAAAACCTGCCATTTAATTTCCACAACAATATAAGGTTTTTCTAACATAAGTCTAATAAAGACATTTCTTAATCTTATGACTTTAAGTTGCTTTTTTTCTAAATACAGTAACTTATTATTTTTAGATATTCTCAAACACGCACAAGATATGTTTCAAAGTGACACTTTGAAACATAGCTCAATAAAACAGAAGCCAAAAAATATTAACACTTTTATATTTAAAATTATTAAAAGTAATACATACCCAACATTAGCTTTGTCTGGAAACTCCAAAGTTCCTCCATATATAAAATGCATCATAACATTCATTTCTACATGATTTATACTGAGAAATAAAAGAAAAATAAACTCAAATTCAGAAATAATTATAATTTAACTGTTATCAATGATATTATTTTCCCATAAACTTTTAGCCAAGATAAAAGTTTAATCTCACTTTTATCTGAAAAATACATTCTTCCAATAACATCCATGCCGGTATACCATTAATTTAATATGAAGTATAACTGCAGCTATGGGTTTTTATATAAGTTACAAAATGTTATTATTGTATTATCAAATCACTGATTACTTGTTAAGCATCTTCCATTATAGGCTTTAGGAGTTAGAAAGTATCTTAGAGGTCACAATTCAACCTCTGGCTCATTAAGAAATCCTCTCCTCAGCATGTTTGACAAATGCCCTCCAGTCTTGCTTAAAGCCTCAGATGGGCAACTCTACTCACTAGAAAGATTCTTGTTATACTGTACAGATTTTTAATTAGTAATTCCTATCCAGTGGCTCTAGCTTGATCACTTTTCTCATTATACAGGTAAAAAATAAATGTATGACTTAAGAAGTTGTCTAGAGTAATAATCTTTATGTCCCGATGACTGTGGGATCTCAAACTCTGCATTCATAACCTACTTCCCACCTCAAAATTCTAACAGCATCTAGATTATCATCTACATGCTTAAATCAGAGCCTAAGGTTCATCTAGATCTTCTTCCTCATTATATCCCATCTTTTACATCTTCAAAACTTACTTGAATTCAGCCTCTCCCTTCTTACTACCCTGGTTTGGCCTCTCATTTTCTTTCAGTACTGACAGTATCCTCTCATGCCAGTTTCCTGCCTGAAATAATCTCCTTGCCTTCTGTTTCCCACATTGCTATTAGAGTGACTTCACTAAAATGTAAATCTGATACAGTCTTCCACTTTGAAAACCCTTCAACAATTCTCCACAGTCCTTAGAAAAAAAGCCCAAATTCCTTAGCTTGGTGTACAATGTTTTTTTCTCATCTGACCTCTGGTTCTCCTTCTTAGCAGCTCTTTCAAAATAAGTGAACTACTCATTTCCTATACCTGAACTACTTCCAATGCCTTATACATCCATGCCTTAGCACATACTGGCTTAAAATACTCTCCCTCTCCATCGCATCTTTCAGACATAAGAGACCCATGACTCTTTATCTTTGGTTGTTTCCTTAATGCCCTTAAGGCCAAAAGAAACAAAAAATCACTGTATGTTAAACAGTCATAACTAACACCTATTTAGCACTTATTATGAGCCAGTCCCTGAGTTAATAAGCATTTTGAATGCCATCAGCTCATTTAATTATCATAACAACTCAACAGTAGATACTATTAGTCTCATTTTATAGATGAAAAAACTAAAATTAAGTAACTTGCCCAAAGTCAAATGGCTAGTGATGCACTGGAATTTAAATCCAGGCAGACTAACTCCAAAGCTTGGGTTCTTAAGGAGTATACTATTACATATACTTCCATTATCAAACTGACTTGTAATATCTTTGTTGGCATACTTCTTTCTCCTTCTAGATTGAGTTCTGTGAGGGCAAGGTTTGTATCTCATCCTTGCATCTCTAATAGCAGCAGAATGTCAGCATTGATTCAATATTCTCAGGATGAGAAGATTTTCCTTTCCACACATAATAGTGGAGCTATGCAGTGAAATCAGGTAGGGACAATGCTGATTAGATCCGAAAAGTTTGTTAAGGATAGCATCTAAATACATGCTAAGGGAACAAAAGGAGGAAGGCAAGAAGAAAAGAAATGGAGTCCCACAACGTAGGCCTCAAAAAGGTATTTGCTTTGATTCTATGGCCTTAAATAATATACTCTCAATAAATGTTTGATAAATGTTTAAATGAATGGTTTATTAGGGCACTTACAGCATCTTCCAAAACCTTCAGAGGAAAACTCAGTTAAAAATATATAAATAACTTTATAATTAATTTTATAAATATTAATTGGCCCCTACTATGACCAAATACTGGTTTCTGCTGATTCAAAACTCCAAGTCTTTATTTTAATACTTAGAAAAAAAGTCAGTCTCTAAATATTCTCATTTATATGCTATGGATATGACAAGAATAATTATGCCACATTATTTGTAGTTGGTTAATCCAAAATACTAGCATAATTACTAGAATGCATACTATTCCATACACTTCCCCTCAAATATCAAGAGCCATTCTTATCAATGTTAATGAGAATTGGTCATTTATGTTGAATGAACAGTTTCTTTCAAGACTTGACATATTTAAGCAAAAGATAGCAATGACTAAATAAAACCAAAAAGTTTATTAAAATAAATTGCAAAATCGAGACACTTGAGACTAGTCAGTACATATGATAGCTATAATAAAAACAGCAAAAAATGTCTTCCTGTTGTCTTGACAGACGTTTTACTAAACTGCATTCTCATTATTGTGTTGTAAGTCATTTGTATTTTTACTATGTGTTTATAAAAACAAGATCAACTAACGTAGAAAAACAAAGTAATAGCCTACAGTTTAAATAAAAAGATTTAAAGCACTATTCCCATTTAAACATAATAAGAAAAAAGCTTGTAGGAGATGAAAAAATTACATATATACAGAAAAAAAAAATGTCTGCAAGAACAGAGCTCAAAGATCGGAGAGTGAACATGTACTTAGTCTACTAAAATCTCTGTGCTTTCTGTGTACTTCCAAAAATTTCAGATTCCTATGTGTGTGGGTCAAAGTAACATAGGGAATCATTCATTCATTCATTAGTTCATTCATTCATATTCAATATTTATTGAACAATAGGCTCTATTCTACACTTTGAGGATATAAGAAGCTTACATTCTAGAGGGAGGACATTGACAATTAATATGCAAACAAATGTGTAAAAAAAAAAATTTTAAAAGTGAAAAGTGCCGTGAAGACAACAGAACAAGATAACATAAAAGGGAATAACTGGAGAGCTGGGCTGTAGCTACTTTAGGTGGAGTAGTCTGGGAAAAGACCAGGGGCCAGACTATATATCTTGTGGGTTATGGTAACGATTTGGGTTTAATTTTAATTGTGATGAGAAGGTATTGAAGGATTTTAGTCAAAAGAGAAATATGACCTGATTTATATTTCAAAAGATCATACTGAAGGTTCAGAGCATTCCCAGGAATATTCCAAGGGAGATGAGAAAATCCAATTTTATGTTTCAAAGCCCCAAGCAACACTGGAAGACTTCTATTTATACAGAATGGAAATATGTGAGGTTTTATTACAGAAATATTGGCTGTGGTTCAATTTCCAGTACAGGATGTGGAAAAATTCCCCCTTTCTCTACCAGAACAGGAGAATATCTTCTAACTATACCCTTCGATCCTCCCAACCCTGTGGCATGGATAGAACTAGGATTGAAGGACTCTACTATTCCTACCTCAATTTATTGAAGACTGTCCCACCTGAAAAATATCACATGCTTTGTCTTTTAGGTACCTACTCATTAAAAACATTGTGGTTCTTTTCTATAAAGACAGACAGGATTTCACTGTAATCTGTTGCAGAAAACATCCTGCAGACATGCAACGGTAGCATAGTTCCAAAAGAGGCTGCTGATTAAGCAAAGCAGGCATTGCTGTCCTAGTATTGGTAAAGACCCTCACTTGAACTCATTTCTCTCTAGAAAATAAGAACAATCTAATTTAGGGAAAGAAAAAAAAGACAAATATTGAGCACTACATACTATGTACCAAGTACTATGCCAGGTTCTTGCCTTGTTGTATCTCATTTAATCTTTTCAACAACCTCAGGAAGCTCAGGCAAGGTAAGCAATGTCCCTAAAGCCATGTAACAAGTTAGGTAGGACTGGATGTAGGGCTGCCTGTAAGGACACCAAAGTCAATTATCTTTCTACTATACCACACTACCCATGGAAACATTTACACAGGTTTACAATTAAGTTAATATGAAAACAGAATTTGTTTTGTAGATTACTTTGTTACAATAAAAATTCCTAAAAGATGTGATTAAAATTTTTTTAAATTATAATTGACATTTAACATTTTATTAGTTTCAGGTGTACAGCATAGTAATTAGACATTTATATAACTTACAAAGTGATCCCCTAATTACTCTAGTACCCACCTAGTACCATACACAGTCATTATAATATTATTAGCTATATTCCTTATGCTATATTTCACATTCCCATGACTATTTTGTAACTGCCAATTTGTACTTAATAAATCCCTCTATTTTTTTCATTCACCTCCCCCTGACCCCTCCCATCTGGCAGCCATCAGTTTGTTCTCTTTATCAAGACTATATTTTTGTTTATTTTGTTTTTCAGATTATACATATTAGTGAAAGCATATGGCATTTGTCTTTCTCTGTCTGGCTTATTTCACTTAGCATAATACTCTCTAGGTCCAACCATGTCACAAATAGTAAGATTTCATTCTTTTTATGGCTAATATTCTGTTGCATATATGTACCACCCCTTCTTTATTCAATTGTCTATTGATGGACATTTAGGTTGCTTCCATATCTTGGCTATTATAAATAATGCTGAAATGAACATAGGGATGCATATATCTTTTTGGATTAGTGTTTTGGATTTCTTTGGATAAATACTCAGAAGTAGGACTGCTGGGTCGTATGGTAATTCTATTTTTAATTTTTTGAGGAATTTCCATACTGTTTTCCATAGTGGCTGCACCCATTTGCAATCCCACCAACAGTGCATGAAGGTTCCCTTTTCCTCATATCTTTACCAACACTTGTTTTTGTTGATTTATTGATAACAGCCATTTTGGCAGGTGTGAGGTGATATCTCCTTATGGTTTTAATTTGTATTTCTTTGGTGATTATTGATGTTAAACATCTTTTCATATGTCTGCTGGCCATCTATACGTCCTCTTTGGAGAAATGTCTATTCAGGTCCTCTGCCCATTTTTCAATTGAATCATTTGCTTTTTTTGATGTGAAGGTATATGAGTTCTTTTTGTATTCTGGATATTAAGCCCTTATTAGATGTGTCATTGGTGAATATCTTCTCCCATTATGCAGGTTGTCTTTTCATTTTGTTGATGGTTTCCTTTGCTGTGCAAAAATTTTTTAGTTTGATGTAGTCCCACTTGTTTATTTTTTCTTTTATTTCCCTTGCCCGAGGAGACATATCCAAAAAAATATTGCTAAGAGCAATGTTAAAGAGTTTACTGCCTATATTTTCTTCTAGGGGTTTTATGATTTGGGGTTTTACATTTAAGACTTTAATCCATTTTGAGTTTATTCTTATATATGGTATAAGAAAGTGGTCTAGTTTCATTTTTTTGCAGATAAAATGTAATTTTTTAAAGCAAAATTCCTAAATCCTCTCTAGTCTTTCTGTAGCTTTATATACCATGATACTAATAACGTTTAGATGGCAATATGAGACAGTCGATTTGATATGTGATATATGAGGGGAAAAAACATATTTTGTGATAATAAAGGACATAGATAAAACCCATTATCTGTCAGGATATATTTTAGTGTTAGAAAACCTTGCTTTAACGAGCAAGATAAAAAAAAAATGTACATCATTTCCAATGTGCTACCATTAGAATTGAATAAGTGGATTAGAAGTGTGCCTTCACTGCTGATATAGCAGCTCTGGGTAAGATGAACCAGTAAAGAGCAAAACCTTGCTTATCACAACAGGAGTAAAGAGAAAATACTGTAAGATGAGTTAGATTGGTCTTTGGTGGCACTACTGCAATGTATAGTCTACTTATTTTGAATAACACTCAAAACAAATTTGGTTACTTCTATTTGGCTTTCCCTTGAACAAGCTATTAAAGTTGGTCAGTAGTAGTCAAGCCATATTATAAGAGGAGATATTTATCCATTACCTCCATCGTGATCAAAGATGAAAAATTACAAGTGAGGGAGTAGAAACTAGTAGTTGATGCCATTAATTCTTTCTTGTCTACTGACCTCTTAATAAATAGCATCTTTAAAGGCCTGTGTGTTTTGAATATTTGATTTGATTGCTCATGAGGTTTGATTACGGATTACTTTTACTCCTATAACTAAAATTGGAGGTCATCCTGAATAATATAAAACAGATAAAGGTGGAGCAGCTCTGTTCGAAAAGGTGTCCCTTCCCAAATCTCCTTCCTCTCAGATTCCAACCCTACACCCTGTGTTTCCTAACATACCTCCAAGATCTTCAGGGTCCTAAGAGATAAAGTTTAAAAGTCACTGATGTAAGCAGTGGAGGACTGTTTAACTAGTTCAAGAAAACATGCCAATGGAAAACTTTTTAATTTTTTCAGTGACTGTGGTGGAATGGACTCTGAATTAAGAATCAACAAACATATAATTTATATTCAGCATAGATGTTTATTTACTGCGTGACCCCATGAAGACATTTAACTTACCTAATCTTGTTTTTTATTCATTTGTAATATGTGGATAGACTTGTTCTGTCAAAGACAGACTCTAAAAATTAAAAGGCATAGTAAATGTGGAAGAAATCTAGAAAATACATGGTGTTATTGTAAGGTATTTTACTGCCGAGGACAGAATTTATTTGGAGAGAAGAACAAAGGTGTACAGTAATAGGTATCAGGTAGTAAAAATTGTCATTATATGTATAAGGTACAAGATTTCGTCCAAGAAAAACTTAGACATGTGCTCTCTGTAAACTACTTTCTCCTGCTATAGAATAAGATCTCATACTCATATACTTCTTTTGACCTTTCTCTCACTACACACAATCACATGATTTTTAATGAATGCCCAAAAGCTGCATTGAGTCAAACTAGTGTTTTTTCTCCCTTTAAAATTTTATAGAATTCAGTTCTAATGAGAGTGAATTAACAGTTTTTTTTTTTAATGATATCTAAAATATATAAAAGACAGTCCTTAGACAAGTTTCCAAAATCACACCACACTGATTATCCCTAGGACTGGCACACACACAGAAACTCTGGACTCAGAAACTCTGGACTCTGCTAGCACTATCCCTCTTTTTATGGTCAAGGGATAATTTTAAATTCATCTTCCAGGAAGAGATCTTATCAGTAGGATATATATATCTTTAAGGCTGTTTTTCAACAGTGATGACAAAATGTCACCAATTGATTCGTCTACATGTTCCTTTTACCCACAGGATAATAAACTTTTTAGCTTGGCATATAAAATCTTCCATAATCAGAAACTACCTGGTTGCCAGAGGCAGCGGGTAGAGGGGTGAGCAAAATGGGTGAAGATGGTCAAAAGGTATAAGCTTCCAGTTACAAGATAAATAAATCCTAGGGATATAATGTACAGCATGGTGATTATAGCTAATAATACTGTTTGTATAATTGAAAGTTGTCAGAGTAGATCTTAAAAGTTCTCATCACAAGAAAAATAATGTATAACTACATGTGGTAATGGATGTTAACTACACTTATAGTCATAATAATTTTCATAATATATATAGTGTATATTATGTATATCAAATTATGTTGTACACCTAAAAACTTAACACAATGCTACATGTCAATTATGTTTCAAAAAAAATAATTTTTAAAATAAATAATTAAGGAGCTCATATGGAAAGACAACAGAGTTACTTAGATACAAACGTTACTTTTTTTTTGACATCGCCAAAGACATTCATGTTACATTTTAATCCTATTTTAGTGAGAGACTGGAAAAAAAACAAAAGAAAAACAAACCATACATGTATAAGTATTTTATGCATGTAGGAGACAAATTGGTTAGAGAGGAAGTCTATTTTAGTAGCAATATCAACTAAAAACTTGGTGATTATATATGCAATTTTATATCTTCCATTATTTTTCTTTATTACTATTTCATTAGTCTAGTATTTTTTCTTTTAAAAATACACTGTAATAAAGGCATTCATGTGATTTCCATGGATGCATAATTTAAATCACTAACAGTGGCAGCTGCTGAAACTATACCCCTAAAATAGGTTGCAAAATACATTGTGATATGCGTACTGAAACCTTGGTAGTATAATTAAATTGTAACCTTCTAAAGGCCCTGGTATGAAAGAAAAGAGGTTCGGTCCTTTTGCATATGTGTTCCATTTATATTAAATGAATAAAATATGAAAAAATAAAATAAAAACACATTATATATTCTTACAAATAATGTTTCAAAATTCTGTGTTTTATAGAGTGAGAAATTACAAAATGAGAGGCATTTGGCAATCTGTTTTAGTTAGTAAGGGAACTAGGTCACTGTAACCTAGAAAGCTCAAGATTATTGGCCTGTGTGACAAATAAATGGTCAGCAAGAATTTATCAATACTTTCCATGCATCCACTGTTATGGAATTGCCACTATCACCATTTCATAACTAAGCTTCTGATCAAGATTGACCAGTCAAGGAAACATCTATGGTGAGAATGATGCAGAACTGAGAGGCTCTCTTAGAGCTCCCAGGCAATTTTCCTACCGAGAAAGCCCTTCCCCATACTGTACACTATAAATTCTCAGAGCAATCAGTTGTGACCAAAAATGTTCCATTTCACCAATTAATGAAGTAGTTCATCTCTTAATAACTGAATCAGTAGTTTATATAAACTGTCAGCAGTTGGGCAGATTCACCATTGCACTATCATAGGTCTTTGAAATCCACACCTATCCAAATTATTCTTTAAAAAAAGAAAAAGAAAAAGAAAAGAAACTACCTGTTACAAATTGAATATTTGTATTCCCCCACCCACCCAAATTCATATATTGAGTCCTCAACCAGTATGGCTATATAAGGAAGTAATTAAAGTTAAATGAGGGTAACAAGGTAATAAGGTAATAAGAGTGTGGCCTTGCCCTAATAGGATAGAATTAATGTCTTTATAAGAAAAACACCACAGCACTCTCTCTCTCCCTCCACCTTCCTTTCACCTACCCCCAAGCACTGAGGAAAGCCCAATTGAGCACACAGCAAGAAGCAACTGTTTGCAACCCAAGGATCCAAGGTAAAAGCTCTAACTAAACACCAACCTTGTTGGCACTTTGATTTTACAGAACTGTGAGAAAATAAATTTCTGTTGTTTAAGCTATCTAGTCTGTGGTATTTGGTTATAGCAGTCGGAAAATACTACACACTATCTCAATTACTAAATGTTCCCTACTACCTCTTATTTTCAGAAAATGCACTTTGTTGAATTCTATCACATGAGAAATATTTCATTGAACTTACAGGGAAATCAGATTCATAAAAAGTGTTTTGTATTATTTCCAATCACTTGCAATCAAGCCGCCTTGTAAAAATTATGCTTACCTTTGAAGAGTAATGCATTCTTGAGAGCTTTCAGCCCAACAGCCACTCAGCATCGCAGCAAAATAACTAGATCTGGCACTTAAAATGGCTCTAAAGGGAAGAGGGGGATAAAACACAGGTAAACATTTATGCAGTATGCAAAATGTAATTCTTTATGAAACTCTTCAATTTCACCTTTTAAAACATGATAAGCTAGTCATCTTATTTGTAATCACTGACAGATTATAATAAAAATTATAAGCCTAAGTATTTTGATTGCTTGATTATAACATTAATTCCAATGTTCTCTTACCTTTTTAATTTTTTCTCTTGAAAGCTCTTTAATTTTAATAATAATTGAAACTATTTCCATTAAGTAAGAGAGTAATAAATCATTTACAAATGAAGAAATAAAGACCAGAGATGTTACTTTCTTGAGGAAATTTCAATAACAGACTAAAACTCTAAAGGTCCTGAGTCTGAGTTCAGAATTCAAACTAATTGTGCTCAAAAATGGCTATATCTTAGGTTTGAGGAAATGACAGTAAAGGCATTTCCATTCTATCTTCTCAGATAAAATATTCCTTAATTCACAAATATCAATTGACTTCTGTTCTAGGTACCACTTTAGGTGCTGGGAATACAGAAGTAAATGAAATACTACAGAGAACAATATTACATTCTAGTGGAGAACAGGATGGAAGAGAGGAGAGGGAGAGGAAGACATTTCTGGCTATGGTTTACCAGGTTGTCTCAGACCAACCCTCCTGCTGAAAATAGCTAGGAAATATGGGCAAAATATATATTTTTGAAAAAAAGCAAGCAAGCAAAACAAGCATGATTTAAAGGCATCAGAAAGCTACTGTGGTAGTAGCTTTTGAGACAAGTTACAAGAGAGAAGACAAAAGAGGTTGATTCAATTATTCGAGGTAATCTTCCACTGAGGCAATTGCTAAATTTTAAAGTAAAAGCAATAGCCGAGAGACTAAAAAGCTGAGCACAGCTTCTAGCAATCTTCACAGGCTTAGATGCATGAAAATTGGAATTTGGGGTCCATCAAAGAGGGGAGGCTTTGGTGGTTATCCCAGGATTATAGTTGGACTCTGAAAGTCTACATGCTAAGAAGAAGGACAAATGGGAAATAGATTAGCCTTTATTTGAGTTGAAGTCCAGCTTTGAATCAGCTCAATCTCTGACTGGATTAATGTGATCTGCATCCAGCCTAACAGCTGGCCAGAAACAAAAAGAAATCTTGTCTTCATTAAAATAACTGTACTTGGAGTATCAAATTATTTCTATAAATTTTCATAAAACGACCAACAATCACCCAAAGATAACAAGGCATAATAATCAACAACTAGAAAATGAAGGATTTCATTTACACAAGTATCAAAAATGTCAAATACATAGGGAGAGATAAAAAAGTGCAATACCTTTACATTAGAAGCCATAAAACATTGTTGCGATACGTAAAAGACTTAAAAGAGAGGTAAACTGTGCTCATAGATCTGAAGACCCAAAATTGTTAACACATTCATTCTGACTAAGTTAATTTCCAGATTCCACACAATCTTGATTATTTTTTAGTGGCAATTGATAACTTCATTTAAAACTGTATATGGACATGCAAAGAACCTACAATAGCCCAACAACCATCAAACAGAAGGAAAATGTAGGAAGACATAATTCAAAACCTACTATAAAGTGAAAGTAATCAAGATAATGTAGTATTGATGTAAGAATAGACATAGATTACTAGAACAGAACTAAAAGTCCAAAAATAGATCCACACACATATGGCCAATTGCTCTTCAACAAAGGTGTTACGGTCATTCAACAGAGAAAAGACAATCTTATCAACAAAAGGTACTAGAACTGAAAGTCTGAAGGGAAAGACCAATGAACCTCGGCAGTTAACCTCACACCATACACAACAATCAACTCAAAATGGTCTAAAACCTAAATATAAAAGCTAATACTATAAAATCTCTAGGAAAAAAACCAAGTGAAAATCTTTACAACTTTAGAGTAGGCAATGATTTCTTAGGACACAAAAAGCATGAAACACTTTTTAAAAAAACAAAAATTTAAACTTTGGCCCTATCAAAATTTCTTTTAAGAAAATGGAAAGATAAGCAGTTTGTTGGGAGAAAGTAGTTGCAAAATATACATCTACCAAATAACTAAAATCCAGAATACATAAAGAACCACTATGACTCAGTATAAGAACATAAACAACCCAACTAAAAATTGAGCCAAATTGGTAGAAATAGTTTTACTTTAAAACTAAAGTTTATGGCTAATTTTAAAGAATGATATCACATCAAGTTTTGAGCATTAGATTAGGATTGGAAAAACCTATGGTCAGAACAGTACATACATGATTCATTTTAAGGGGGGAAAAGGTACATGTCTCTTTCTCAACAGCTTAGTTACATTAAAATTTATACCAAATCATCTTTAAGAGTGCTTTAAAAAATTGGGCAAAAGATTTGAACAGAAACATCTCAAGATTTGCAAACTGCAAATAAGAACATGAGAAGACACTCATGTGATCAGGGGAATGCAAATTAAAACCATAGTGTGATAGCACTACACGCCTACCAGAGTGGCAAAAATTTAAAAGACTGACAATGTCAAGTGGTGGTGAAGATATGAAACAACTGGAACTCTTCATAGCATGCAGATGGGAGTGTAAAAATGGCACAACCTCTTTGGAGAAATGTGTGTCAATTTTATAAAAAGTTAACATCCATTTGTCATATGACCCAGAAATTCTACTCCTAGGTTTTTACCCAAGAGAAATGAAAATATATATTCACACAAAAACTTGTACACGAATGTTCATACCAGCTTTATTAATAATAGCTAACTACTGGAAACAACCATTATATCCATCAACAAGAGAATGAATAAACAAATTATGATATATCCATATAATTCTACTCAGCAATAAAAATTGAATGAAATACTGACATACATAATATCCAAGGATAAAGCTCAAAAACATTATGCTAAGCAAAAGAAGCCAAACACAACAATATGTAAGAGTTCATTTATATTAAATTCTAGGACAGGTAGAATAACATGTAATTTAGAAAACAGAACAATAAGAAAACAAACAACCCAATTAAAAAAATAGGCAAAAGATATGAACATCAAAGATATACAGATAAGCATATGAAACTCAGTTTTTGACTGGGGCTAGGGAAAATGGAGGAACTGATGGCAAATGGGCACAAGGAAACTTTTTAGGTGATGAAAAATTTTAACATCTTGATTGTGGTGAGATTAAAGAGGCTTATAAATTAGTCAAAACTCATCAAATTGAACTTTTAACTGTATGCATTTGATTATATATGAATTCTAACTCAATAAATTAAACTGCAAAAAAAGAAAGAAAATAAAGATCAGGCCAAGATGACTTCCCTGGTGAATTCCAATAAATATGTAAGTAAGATATAGTCAATCTTACTCAAATAAATAAAAAAGTAAAGTAATATAGAAAAAAAAGAAATACTTCTCATTTTATGAAGTCAATATAACCTTGAGACCTAAAATTGAGCTATTAAAAGGACGTTACAAAAAAAGAAAATTATAGGCCAGTCTTTCTCATGAATATAGATGCAAAAACTTAAATAAAATATTAGCAAAGTGAATCCAGCAATAAATACAATGAATAAAACATCACAACCAAGTTGAAATTATTCCAAGAATGCAAGACTGCCTTTACATTTAAAACCAAGCAATTTAGACATTAAAAAAAAGGAGAAAAATCATGTGATCATCAAAATACAGTAAAGCATTTGACAAAATTCAACATCTATTTATGATTTTAAAAATTTAACCAATTGCAAAAAATCCTAGAAAGCTATTTTATAGATACTGATGAAGTGATTCTAAAATTTATATGGGAAGGCAAAGAACATGAAATAGCCAACAAATTACTGAAAAAGAAGAACAAAGTTGGAGGATTCATGCTACCTGATTCCAAGTGTTACTATACAGTTACAGTACTAAAGACAGTATGTACTGGTGAAAAAAGAGACAGAGATCAATGGAATAAAATAGAGATGCCAAAAATAGACCTACATAAATAGAGTCAATTGAGTTTTGACAAAAGCACAGTGGTAGTTCAACTGAGAAAGGATAGTCTTTGCAACAAATGGTGCTGAAACAACCAAACCTCCACATGTAAAAAAATAAACCTAGAGACTTCGCACAAAAAGTAACTCAAAATGAGTCACAGATCTAAATGTAAAATTAAAAAAAAACAAATTTCCAGAAGAACATATAAGATTTTGGGTTTGGTGATGACTTTAGATACATCAAAAGTGAAATGCATAAAAGAAAAAATTGACAAGATGAACTCCAGTAAAATCAAAGATTTTTGTTCTGTAAAAAGGACTGTTAAGAGAATGAAAAGACAAAGCACCAACTGGGGAAAAATATTTGCAAACCATATATCAGAAAAAAAACTTCTATCCCATATATACAAAGAATTCTTTAAATTGAACAATAAGATGATGAACAACTAATCTTTAAATGAGCAAAAGATCTGAAAAAAAAAAACAACCTCCTGACGATCTACAAATGAAATGACCCTTAAGATAATTTGTCATTAGGTAAATAAAATGAAAACAGCAACGAAATACCAGTACATACCTATTAGAATAACTAAAATCCAAAAAACGAACAATATCAATTGCTGATGAGGACCAAAAAGAATTCATTATATGCAAGTGATACAGCCACTTTGAAAGACAGTTGTTCAGTTTCTCACAAAGCTAAACATAGTCTACCCATATGATCCGGCAATCACACTCCTAGATATTTATCCAACGGATCTGAAAACTTATGTTCACACAAAAAGTTGCACACAAATGTTTATAACAGCTTTACTCATAATCACCAAAACTCAGGTAACCATAATGTCCTTCAATAGGTGAAAAGATAACAAACCTTGGTACATGCATTATAATGAAATATTACTCAGTGTTAAAAAAGTAATTAGCTATCAAGCCACACAAAAATATAGATGAATTGTAAATGCACACTAAGTGAAAGAATCCAGCCTGAAAAAGGTTATGTACTGCATGATTCTATTTATATGACATTCTGGAAAAGGCAAAAACCATGGAGAGGGTTAAAAAATTGCCAGAGGTTTGGGGAAGGGGAAAGTTGAATAGGTCCACAACAGAAGATTTTCAGTTGAAACTATTCTGTATGATACTGTAATGGTAGATATAGGACAATACGCATTTATAAAAACCAATAAAACTTTACAGCACAAGTCAACCTTAGTGTATACAAATTAAAACAAAAACACTTAGGAATTGGTCAGGGGTCTCATGATAAAATGTAGACTGTGGCAAAAGAATCTAACTGTATTGCAAATGTATGGAATAACCTCACTGAAGGGAGTGGGAAAGAAAGGTGCTGGCCTAAATAATTAGAAATGAGTAGAGACTGTAAGAGTAAAAGCAAAAGAACTATATACAAGCCACTGTACTCTAGTTCCCATAGAGGTATAAATTAACAGTTTTGAAACTGCTATACATGAATTCTAGAATTGAACAATTAAGTACTAGATGTTGGATAATGAAAGCCAGGTTTCTCATTGTTATAGTGAAAGATTATAGACAAAGAAGGAAGTAAGACTAGGATGACCCATGTAGTAACACATTACTGTTGGAGACAACAGTATGAATTCATGTTTAGCTTAATATAAAGATGGATTCATACAGAAATATTTGTAGATATATGCAGGTTAATATATACACATGTATTTCCTTGCTGTCAGCTGAGAGGACCTAAAAGAAATAGCAACAAGCACATCCACTGTCCAGATATTAGTTTCTTATACCATTAGAATAAAAATAACCAGGGTTCATTAGACAGATGGTTGATTCTAGGACAGATGAGGCTAGAGTATCTTTTAGTGTCAGAAGATAAGAAAATGCTTCACACACACAAAATGATGGGGTAGGGTATGTCGAAGGAACATAAGCAATTGAAATAAGAAAAACATCAGATAAACTCCAATTGGGGGACATTCTGAAAAATACTTGCCCAGTACTCCTCAAACTGTCAAGGTCATTAAAAACAGGGAAGTCTGAGAAATTGTCATAGTCAAGAGAAGCTTAAGGAGACATAACCACTAAATGTAATATGGCATCCTGAATGGGATCTTAGAAGAGAAAAATGACAGGCAAAAACTAAGGCATTCTGAATAAAATATGGACTTTATTAACAATGTCTCAATATCGGTTCATTAATTGTAACAAACGTAGTATGCTAAGATGTATATATAAGATATTGATAATAGGGGAACTGAGTGTGGGGACATATGGGAATTCTCTGTATTCTCTTCTGAAATTTTCTGTAAATTTACAACTTTTCTAAAACATAAACTACATCAAGAAGAAAATTAGGGATTCTGCTTCCACTCATGGAACCTGCCTAACCTCCATTAACAATTAGAGATGTGAGTAAAATATGACATTGAATAAAGGCAGTACAGGACACTGATCTCTAAGAGAAGGAAAATAAATGAGGTAAGCCCTATAATCACAATGCTTTTCTTCCTGAAAACAGTTTCTAGATTATGGCCACAGAGGGAACAAATATGAGCAAAACCAAGCTGTTTTGCTGAGTTGAGAAGACAAATATAGGAGCTCTGGGAGGATGAGTCAGTTAGAATTTATGGGGCACATTACTATAGAAAAGGGAGTTATGAAGAAAAAGAGCTGCAGAATTTAGAGGAGAAATCCCCTTGAGCCTTTATCTGAATATAATTTGAGCATATATAGAGTCAGGCAAAGAATAAAGGCCAGGGAGCTATAAGCCTGGTCACACAGGGCTGGCAGACATTCAATTTCCTTCTAGTAAGAACTGAATACTCAGGGTACTAAGAAAAGATCCCAGAAGGGTCACATCTCAGTAGAAGAGCAATGTAACATTTAGACCAAAGGCTACTGTTGATCCACCTAACAATGTTTAAAAACAAGCCTCATAAAGACAATGCTGATCCACAATAACTTAATTGTCTGCTAAAACAAAGTCCAAAACTTTTTTAAAAATTTTAATTAGTTTCAAGTATACAGTACATTTGTTAGACATCTATATAGTTCATAAAATGATCCCCTCAATTGCTTCCTCCCTCCCCGACCCTCCACCTAGCCAATGTATTAATGCTAATTGCATTCCTTATGCCATGCTTCCTATCCCCATGACCATCCGTCAGCTACTAACTTGTACTTCTTTAACCCTTCACCCTATTCTCCCAGCCCTCCAAAACCCCCTCCCCTCTGTCCATCACCAAACTGTCCACTATATTTGTGAGTCTGTTTTTGATTAGTTTGTTCTTTTTATTCCTTAAATTCTGCATATAAGTGAAATCATATAGTGTTTATCTTTCTCTGTCTGATTTAAATACCTTCTAGGTTCATCAAAGCAGTATCTTTTTCCATTCCCTTCCTTTTCATATGTAAGGGTCTTGTTTTCTTATCCTTTCAGCCACTCTATCTTTTGGTTGGAGTACTTAATTCTTTTCCATGTAAAGTACTTCCTGATAAGAATGGAGTTGTTACCATTCTTCATTCCTGTTTTTGATACATGCTTTTTCTTCTTAAAGAAGTCTCTCCAACATTTCCTGTAATTTTGGCTTGGTGGTGATAAATTCCTTTAGTTTATTTTTGTCTGGGAAGCTCTTTATTTGTCCTTCAACTCTAAATGATAGCTTTGCTGGATAAATTATTCTTGGTTGTATATCCTGGGTCTTCGTTCTGTCGAATATTTTTTGCCAAGCCTTCTGTCCTGCATAGTTTCTTTTGAGAAATCAGCTGTCAGTCTTATGGGTGTTCCCTTACAAGTAATTAATTATTTTTCTCTTGCTGCTTTTAATATTCTTTGTATTTAACCTTTGGCATTTTAATTACGATGTATCTTGGTGTGGGCCTCTTTGGATCCCTGATTTTTGGAATTCTCTGAGCTTCTTGGGGTTTTATGTCCATTTCCTCACCAACTTAGGGAAGTTTTCCATCATTTCTTCAAACAGCTGTTCAATATCTTGATTTTCTTTTGTTACGCCAATCAGATGAATATTTGGAGCTTTAATAGTGTCCCATATCCCCCTTAAATTATTTTTATAGTCTTGGCATCTTTGTTCTTGCCATTCTGATTGAGTGTCCTGATTGGCTTTCCTGTCCTCTAGATAGGGCATGCGATCCTCTTTTTTATTCACTTTGTTTATTCCATTTAATATACTTCTCATCTCAGATAATGTGTTCTCCATTTCAGACTAGTTCCCTTTTATAATTTCAATTTCCATTTTTATCTCTGTGTTGGAGTTCTCTACATTTCCCAAAAGTTCACTGAGCATCTTTAGAACTAGTGTTTTGAACTCTGCATCTGTTAGATTACTTGACTCCATTATATCTGGATCTCTGTTCTGTTCTCTTCTGTCATATGGTTTCTGCTGCTTTGTCTTCCCATTTTAGCTGCCTTTCCGTGTTTGTTTCTATGTACTAAGCAAAGTTCCTAAGTCTCCCGGTCTTATTAGTATGGATTTGTGAAGTAGGTGTCCAGTGGCACAGTCCTGAGGGGCGTTCAGCTGCAGGCCAAATTTAGCCCAAGCCTCTACCCCTCCGGGGCCACACCAGAAACTGAGGCCAGCTGCCTCCATCAGTGTGTCTCAGCATGGAGCAGCTGACTCACTGAGAATACACCTGGATGTGGCTTGGGTGGGGCCCGAATTGGGGGAGGCTGGGTTTCAGGGAATCCTCTGGGAGGAGTGATCTTTATTATCCAGTTTGATGACATCACAGCAATGGCCAGAGCTGTGTCAGCGCACTGGGAGGGGAGAGGGCTCAACAGGGAACAATGGATATCGCTGGCACTTCTGTACCGAGAGAATCTCCCCTGGGTCCTCACTCCGACAATGTCTCCCTATAAATCCCGGGTGCCCTCTGCACACAACCAACTTGGCACTGGTGCTCAGGGCAAGCAGGTCCGTCACCGCGAAAACCTGCTCAGGGATGCAGCCCCTTTAAGAGGCATCTGCTGCTGCTGCTGCCACAGCCTCCGTCTCACTCACCTGCTCGGGACTGGGCAGCCCTGCGTCCTCGCCTTGTTCTACCTTCTGCCGTTGCAGGATGCTTTCTTGGATTTCTCCGTAGTTGTATAGTTTGTTCATCTAGATCACAGGCGACTTTTCTTTACTGCTGCTCCTTGTTTCTGTCACAACTTTGATTTGGTTGCCAAGGAAATGAACAGAGCCTCCATCATCTATGCCATTTTTTTCTCTCTCCCCTCCAACGCTCTTTGTAATGGAACAAAGCAAACTTCAAACACTTAACAACATAACATTCATAATATCCAGCATCTAATAAAAAATTATTAGGTATGTAAAGAAGTAGCAAAATATGAACTACAACCAGGAGAAAAATCAGTCAATAGAAACAGACCCAGAAATAAAAGATATGATGGAATTAGCAAAGCATTTTAAAAAGCTATTATAGACATGCTCAAGAATTTTTATTTTTATTTATTTATTTTTTTAGGCAAGGCAACCCTTGGTTGACCTCACAGATTGCAAGGACCTTGTCATCTTACAATCTCTTATTTTTAAATTTTTTTATGACTACAGCACCTGGTCTTCCTAGGTGGTCTCCCATCCAAGTACTAACCAGGCTCAACTCTGCTTAGCTTCTGAGATCAAATGGGATAGGGCTTGTTCAGCGTGGCATGGCCATAGAAGTTCAAGAATTATTTATTTTTATTTATTTTTAGGCGAGGCAACTCTTGGTTGGCCTCACAGACTGCAAGGACCTTGTCAGCTTACAATCCCTTATTTTTTATTTTTTACGCCTACAGCAACTGGTCTTCCTAGGTGGTCTCACATCCAAGTACTAACCAGGCCCAACCCTGCTTAGCTTCCGAGATCAGACAGGATCCGGCTTATTCAGGGTGGCAAGAATTTTTAAATAACAAACATAATGAAGAGAGAAATTAAAGTTTTTTTAAAAAAACAGAAATTTTAGAGATGAAATATGTAACAAATAAAAACATTATGCATGGACTTAAAAGATTAGATGTTGAAGAAGTGTACCTGTACACATGGCAATAAAAATTATCCAAATAAAACATAAGATGAAAAAAGAAACTGGGAAAAAAGTAAGCTGTGGGACTAGCATACATATAATTGTAGTCCCATTGGAAAGGAGAGAAAGAAGGGGATGTTAATAAAATCTGAAAAAAAAATGGTGGTAATTTTCCTATTTTATAAAAACCACAAACCCACATATCCAAGATGTTCAACAAATCACAACCAGGATAAACAAAGAAAAGCACAAGGAAGATCATGATCAAATTTCTGAAAACTAATTATAGAGAAATAAAAAAAACAGCCAGAGAAAAAAGGCACATCACATACTGACAAGCAAAACTAGGAATGATCACAGACTTCTCAAAGCCAGATAATAATAAAATTACACCTTTAATTTTAAAGCACTGAAAGAAATAATTCTGTATTTAGCAAAAATATCTTTAAAAAATAAAGGCTAAACGAAGACTTTTCTAGGACAAATAAAAGTTGAAGAAAGCCATTACCAGCTGACTTGTATTATAAGAAATTTAAAGGAAGTTCTCAGTCTGAAGGAAAATTATAACAGATAGAAACCTGGACCTACATAAAAGATTGAAAGTGCTAGAAATGTAGGGAAATGTGAAATACTTTCTTCCTCATTTTAGAAACTACCTAAAAGATAATTATTTAAGAATAAGTACAATTTATAGTGGAGTTTAGAACATGTGTAAAAATAAACTGTATAACAGCAATAGCACAAAGGACAAGAGGGGGAAGGGTCCTAACATTATACATGAAGATGTATAATAGTAATTGAAAGTAATTTATGACAATTTAATAATTGTATTTTGTAGAACTTCTAGTCAAGATGCCAGTGTAGATAAACGCAGTGCTTGTCTACTCCCATGACATCAAAATTACAACTAAATTGTAGAACAACCACCCTTGAGAATCACCTGAAGACTAGCTGAACACAACTATTATAATTAAGAATATAAAGAAGCTATGTAGAGACAGGAGGGTCAGAGACACAAAACGAACTGTTCCTACACCCACATATGGTGGTTAAGAACTGGGAGGGATATATCAGCTACAGAGGTCTCCTCTGAGGGGTCCCAGCCCCACACCCAGCTCCCCAACCCAGACTAACATTGCCAGAAAGAGCAATCCCCCTAACATCTGGCTGTGAAAATCAGCAGAGATTCTGTTCAGGTGAGACAGAGGGCTGCTGGAGTCCCAGGTATTCCTCTTAAGGGGACCATGCACAGCCTTACTCACTGACAAACTCACTTGCTTTGGGGTCCAGTGCTGGGGCAGCAGCTTGAAAGGCTCCAGGGACATATGAGAAGAAACTGAATTGTCTGGCTTCATGGTGAGGGCTAGAGGGGCAACGCTGGCTGGAGGGCAAGCTGTGGCTGAAACAGAAGTGCTGGCAAGTGCCCAGTTCCTTTGCTGAGACCTCCACCGTCCCTCACCACCCCCCACCCCCACCTCCATATTAGGCAGGCAGGTGCCATTGTTCCTTTGTTGAGCCCACCCCCTACATAGCCTGCAGGCACAGGCAGGCACCAAATCTAAGTCTCCAAACTTGCTAACACCACTGTCCCACCCTGGTAATTTCCTGAGAACCCATCCCACCCAACTCTCGCATAGACCCGAAACTCTTTCAGTGGCTGTTCCTCACAGGTGGCTTATTCTTCACAAGCCCAGGCTGCAGACTTCCCTAAAATTTCTGAAAGATCAGCAAACCTCAAACAAGCTGCAACGGGCCCCAGCGTGCCCTGTACCCAGCCCAACACTAGTGGTAGCCGCTTCAGTTCGCAGCATAGCATCGCCCAGGTGCCTCCACCCAACACAGGCAGCTACCAGCTAACAGTTCTGAGAGGGAAATTCATAGCAATACAGGCCTACCTCAAGAAACGAGAAAAATTCCAAACAATCTAACCTGAAACCTAAAAGAACTGGAAAAAGAAGAACAAACAAAGCCCAAAGTAAGTAGAAGAAAAAAAATAATAAAGATCAGAGCGAAAATAATCAAAATAGAGTCTAAAAAAGCAATACAAAAGATTAATGAAACTAAGAGCTGGTCCTTTGAAAAGGTAAAACTGATACACCTTTAACCAGAACCATCAAGAAAAAAGAGAGAGGACCCATTAAATAAAATCAGAAACAATACATATTGCAAATCCTAGTGTAACCACTAAAAAAACCCTCAAAAATAACATGTGTGCATGTGTATATTTGCAATATATACAAACACCAAATCATTATGCTGCACACCTGAAACTAATGTTATATGTCAATTTTATAACTCAATTTAAAAAATGAAACAGGAAAGCTAGAGTGGCTCTATTAACATCATACAACAGACTTTAAAACAAAGAATATTACTTGGGGATAAAGAGTGATATTTCATAATAAAAAAAAGGAGTCAAACCTTATTCTATAACAATCCTAAATGTATATGTACCAAATAAGAAACCTTCAAATACACGAAGCAAAAACTGATAGAACTGAAGGGAGAAATAGATAAACTCAAAATTATACTTAGAGACTTCAACATTCTTCTTAGTAATTAAAAGAACAAGTAGACAGAAAATCAGTTAAAGGTATGGAAGACTTGAACGATACTATCAACCAATTTGATATTTATAGAACACTCCATCCCAGTGTAACAGAACACACATTATTTTCAAGTACAGATAGATGAACATTCACTAACATGGGCTATATTCTGGGCCATAAAGCAAGTCTCAATAAATTTAAGTGAACTAATATAGAACATTCTATGGATGCAATAGAATTAAACTAGAAGTCAATTACGGAGAAATAACCAGAAAATTCTCAAATATTTGGAAGTCAGGCACACATTTAAATAATCCATAGGTCAAAGAAGAAATCAAAAAGAAAATTAGAAAATACATTTACTCTCATGAAAATAAAAATACAATATACCAAAATTTGTGGAATGCAGTACCTAGAGGTAAATTTTTAGCTTTTAAATGCTTACCTTAGTAAAGAAAAAGGTTTCAAATCAATGACCTAAGAATCCACCTTAAAAGACTATAAAGAGAAACATAAATCACACTTTAAATAAGCATGAGAAAAAGGAATCAAATCTAGTATTTAGTGAAATATTTTAATTCACTAAGTTTGCTAAGGACAAAAATAGTAACCTTACAGTGTGACTGAACCTATATAAAAAGATAAAAAATATTAAGTGGTCTACAATTCTTTCCTCAAGCTTGAAAACTAAAATTTTAAAAACATTTTTAAATTATAAAAATAATTTATGCTTGTAATAAACTCCAATACAGGATCTTAAAAAGTGAACATTTTAAGTCCTCTCCTTGTTCCTTATTTACTTCCAATTCACTCTATACAAATAACTACTGTTAACTGTTTATTGGCTGTCCTGCCAAACCTTATTCTATGGCAATCATTTCTAATACACTGATTATGCTGTATTTTAATACATACAATCTATTTGATCCTCTGTGCTTTATTCTTTCTGTATAAATCTCAATCTCAGCACAAAACACAGTAGTACCTGGCATATAATTAGTGCTCATTAAATGAAGAATACTATTAGAATTCTATCCTTCTATTTACTTTATCTGACTATGCCTAAAGGTAAAGATATACAAATATATAGCATATCATGATTTACATGTGAGGCAAGTCACAAAAATGCATCTCTCTGATTGCTGACTGCATAACTGACTTATGGCCTCCCCTAGTCTCAACACTCTTAAAACTATACCACATTGGTTCCAAGGTCACCTTCTCACTGGCTGTTCCCTGCTAGTGACTGAGCACATTAGGGATAATAAAGCAGGCCTTTTCCTGGGAGACTGGGCCTTTTCGGATGGGTGACTTTGGCTTGGGAACTTTCCAACAGCCTAACTTTCCTCAGAACTGCACTGCAGTCTAAAATGTTTCTACACAAGCTTCCTTCCTTTCCTTTCTCCTTTACTCAGGGTCAGATCAACACTGTAGTTTAATTGCTCTTCCGTTCATCTCTGGATTCCTTCTCATGTTATCTCACATGCATTTACCTTAATACATTTCTTGCAAGTCTAATCCCATCTTTGTGTCTGCTTCTCAGAGACTTGAACTAACACAGCAGGCTAGCTATTTCCACCTAAGTAAACATAAAAGCATCTGAGGCTTCAACAATTACCCTGACCTTAAGACAGAAACTTAGACAATATTCCTATTTAATTAGGATATGACCTCAGTTTAAAGAATAATGTTGTAGATGAATTAGTGTATTAAAAATTGCCAGATTTTTCATTTTCCCACATGCCAAAAACTATTTTCTCCTTTTGATTAAATTTAATCTCAACTGACAAGGCTGCTTCTGGCTCTCTGGAGATGCCCTAATTTCTCCCTTGCTCTTGCTTTAGTACGTTGCTATTTAATACTTCCTGATGTTAGGCTGAACTAGATTCACTACTCCAGGCATAATAATGACCTGGATTACTCAAGGAAGCTCTAAAGAAGGAATTTTTGTACTAGGACTATTTTTTAAAGTACTCTTGCTCCAAGAATATTTTTTTCCTTTTAGTTCCCCATAACTTAATAAGGAATAAATTCAGAGTAGTACTTTTTGGAGCTGTCACTATTATCTACTCTACTTCTTTGCAAATAGTTTAGTGAACATAGACTTTAAAAAAGGAAAGTTAGCTTTTTCTTGAGACATCAACTTTGACATCCACTGACTATAGCTTTCAAAGGATTATTAGCCTTTCCTAAGTTAAAAAATGATTTGTAAAGTGTAGTGGATATCCTTTTACCCAACACAATTAGTTGCTTGTTTAATAAAAAAAAAATTGGGAGAGAATGTTTTAAATTACTTGTATATATCATAATCATTTTATTCTAACAAGAATATGCAGCATTCAAAAATCTTTCATAAGGCCAAACTTTTTCTTAAAATGTGGATTTGATTAGAGCCTCATATTTCTTGTAAAAACTATACCCATATATGCTGCCTATGATTTCTAGTTCAAACTGCTCTAAAGTAAAAAAAAATTTTAAACTTTTGTGAAGCAATGTGAAGAACAGAATCATTTCAGAGTTTTAGACTTCTCAAACTTCTACATTGTTTCACCTATACTGAATTTAATAGCAATTTTTAAAGTGCCTCTCCTTTATTAAATCTTTCCAAAACATTCACTTAGTTTTCCCTGGAACAATAAGTAACTCTTTTCATACTTAATATATCATTGGTTTACATGATATTTCATTAAGTTATGCCATCAAAATAATAAATTCAAATAGCATTAAAAAGGTTTGGTTACAAACCCAACCGACTCTTGGAAGACACAAATTCAAAAATAGAAATGGAAATGTGTAGGTATGCTAGAGAATGGTCTCCTAAGCCTTGAAAGTTCTGCCTAACATGTGGTTAGCATATTCTATAGGGAACATCTAAAGAGGAGGTTTATTCAAATTCAGTTAAGGAGCTTCCATTATAGGTGATTTGTTCCCTTTCAGGCACTCGGTACCTTTTGCTTTAGTTCCCCATTGTAACCACCCTCAAACACCTGTGGTAGTAAGAAATTTTATCTTTTCCCTCTACTGTTACTTCTAATTTATCATTATTTTAAACCTCTCAAGTGGACAGGGTGAACCATTTATCACTAATAAATTAGTATTAAGATGTTAGCAACTCACTTTATTGCATGGTAATTTGAAATTTTATTATAATTATTTCATTAAAGCTTCCTGGCAAACCTAGTAATGAAGAGGAATTTTCCACTCAAATGGCTAACCTTGTAATCAGTTCTTTGTTCTGCTTCTGCTGCATAGGCCGAAGGGCAGAGTGATCTCGAAATCAACTAAAGACTCACCCTCCCCTTTCATTGTTCTGTCTAGATAACAGATGTGTTGCCTAAGAACAGATATTGCCTTTGCTTGTTAAGAACAGATGTATTGCCTTTGCTTGTTAAGCCCTATAAAAGTAAGGTTACCCCTGAGCTCGGGGCCCAGATCTTCAGAGCACTAGCTCCTCTGGGACTGCCGATGTAATAAACCTGAGTTCTCCAACTCTCCGAGTGCTGCTTAGTTTCTCACCGGTCTGATTTTTGCAATTTTTCTGCAACAGCAAGACAGAGAAAAACAAACTTTTCTGTAAAGGGGCAGACAGTAAACAGCAGACAAAATACAGGTTCCTGTTGCATATTCTCTTTGTTTTTTTTGTTTTTTTGTTTTCTACAAAAAGAGGCCACTGATTGGATTTGGGCCACAGCTTGCCAACCCCTTCCCATAAAATAAGGTAGAATAGGCAACAACAGTGCCTCCCTTTCATACATCTAATACATACTTATAGCAACTAACCTTTACTGAAAGCTTACAATGTGCTAGATATTGTGCTAAGTGTTTTGTTATCTGATTCAATTCTCACAGTCATCCTATACTACAATTACTATTGTTTTTCCTTTTACAGATAAAGAAATTCAGACTTGGAGAGGTTAAGTTAACTTCCCAACCATTACATAAATGGTAGAATCAGAATCTAAACCGAGAAAGACTGACTTCTGAATTATTAAACTAGGTGTTTCTGAAAAAGCTTTCAGCTGATTACCCAAGAACATATAGCTACTTAGTGGTACAGCACAGACTAGAACATAGACCTCCTGACCCAGTGCCGATTTATTAAACAGTCAAAGAAATCTACATTTTAAAGGGAGATTTGACAGTGTTTTAACCCAATAAATAAATGTCTAATGGTGTAATATCAGGCACTGAAAAGAAAGATATTTTGGAAGGGATATCAGATCTGGAGTGTCGCAAAGCTAAAATTAGGAATCAATGCCCTGCTTTTTCAATAAAGCAGCACAAGAGAATCTTAAATGTGGAACACAGAAATGCAACAAATAAATTATCTTTAAAATATAACATTCAATTTTTCTCTAAAAATACTAGAATGATAACACTATAAAATGGAAGATCAGCAAAAGAGTGGGTCAGGTACGTACTTAGAAGTAGGCTGCAGATGACAGGAGGAAAGTACAAGCAGAGAAAAATGTACAATATCTAGAGAGTATTCATCTGGTGATTGAGAACAATTCAGTCAGGAAAGTAATGTTGCAGAGGTCCAAAACAAGGGATAATGTGTAGTAGTGTCCCAGGAAGCAATACTCAGAAAAGTAGTAACTTAACTAACAAATGGGATTAATGAACACTAATTGGTCCTCCTTTTATTATAACCTACCTCCCCCAATTAAAAAGAGCTCTCTTAATTTCTCCTTTGAGCAGAAGTATTGGAGATAAACAAGGACAAAGATGTGGGAAGGGGTGGAGAAATGTGCTTCAGAGAGGGAAAGGTCTGTAAAGATGGAGAAGAGTATAATAAATGTGACTTTCCTTTGAGGCATAATGCTAACCCATTCCTCCTTGGATTGGGAGAAAAGGCAAGCAATTCAAATTACACTTCTCTGCTTGTCCCACATAAGGGCATACAGGCTGCTATGCCATCCACACAAAAGCTTGTGGCAAAGGCCTACCACCTAGATGATGATAGCAAACACTTACAGACTAGTTACTATGTTCCAGGTACTGTTCAAAACACTTTAAATGTAATAAGTAATTTAGTCCTCATAATCACTCTATGAGATGGGTACTTTTATAATCTCCATGTTTCCTAAGGACACTGAAGCAGAGAATGGTTAAATAACTTGCCCAAATTCACACAGCTCAAAGATAGTGGAGCTAGAATTCAAACCCAAACATACAGGCTCCACACACACAGCCCATACACTCTTAACCAGTCTGTTCTAAGTAACTTCTTTGGCTTATTTGTGCCACCACGGCAAGTGACTGGCATCACACTATCTTGCAGCAAATAAAGGGCTCCAGGTATTGGGCTGCGGATCAAGAAAAAGACAGGACAGAGCAACCAGCAACTGGAGAGATAATCTTGGAAGAACTTGGTATTAGGGATGTTTCTGAGGAAGGAACTTGAGCCTGAGAGGAGGAGGCTGACTCAATCAAAGAAGAAACTACTGCATTACCATTCCAATTTAGATGTATTAAAGTAGCAAATTAAACTTTCTAAAATTTGAGACCTTAACTGAATGTAATTCTGATTATAAATTCTGGTCTTTGTGAGTATTTGATCTTTCAATATATAAATACATATAATTTAAAAATTAAAGCGGCCATTTTAAAAATGAATTTTAGCCACACTATTTGGAAAAAGGTTGGCACTGATTATCTAGAACAAGAAGAAAATCAGAAAGTTCTGATGTTGGACTTCAGACTATATTATATGAATGTGTGTTTTTGGAACTACTGACATAATATTCCTAGAACTGAATACTAAAATTAATATGTACCAAACAGAGAGATGGCTGAATTTGGACTGGGAAAGTAATCTTGGGATTTACAACTTGCCATTGTTAACTCACATTATAGACACTAACAGCAAAGTAGGAAAACTTGAAACATAGTCTCAGGAATTGCCTTTCCACTTATTATAAGTTTACTTTTTGTTTCTAGGTGGACAATATAAACCAGAAATGTGAGCAAGAGATATTCTGGAATACAAACCTAATATTCTAGATCCATCTCCTAAAACACAGTCCATTGTCAGGCAGCACACAGAGGGAGGCAAAATACAGACACTACTTGAGGACATTCTGCAAACTGTCACAGGGTCTTGCTTTCCCTCTATTACAACAATAGCTCTACAAGTAGAACTTTGATAGGATGCCCATATGGTTTCAAGAAAAACCTGGACACGAAATAAAATAAAATTAATTTTAAAGATAAAATTATATTGCCCTCTTCCCCCAAAAAGACACATACACACACACACATACACACACACACAATGAATTGGGAAACATATATCCATGATATGGAAAATGTATTGATAAATCTGTATTACCCTCCGTATTTTATTATACATAAAGCAGACTTTATAAAAATTAGGGGAATGTGTATATATACACACATATATAATTAAAAATGATTCCTAGAGAGAAAAGCTCAAATTCTGAATGGTAAGTAGTTGGCTTGAAACTGGCAATCCTAGAGTTTAGCTATATACTACTGTCAATTAACTGGCAAAACCAGCATGATTTTTGAAAGCACAAACATCACTATTATTTGGCTTGGTGAATTCCTGAAATCTAAACCCATCGCTAATATTTTTAAAGCTGTGCACCCTTGGACCTCAAACACTGCTTCTTGCCATTGCGTATAGTCTGGGTCTTCCTCTTCAGGAACACCAGAATAACTTATGAACATTTCATTTGAAATGAAACACATAGAGTGAAGGAGAATGAGTTCCTTAGTTTTCTAGTTTTGATTCTATCCCATTGTGAAGCCCAGCTGTATTTCTTTCCCTTGATTTCCAACAGGAAATCTGTATTTCTTATTAAAAATTTTCTGCTTTTAAGCAGATTTTAGTTACTTGCAAAAAAGAGCCTGACCAAAACAGGCAGCAGGCTTTAATTTGAAATCTAAAAGCCTGGAATGTCTAAGCAACCCAACTGCAAAGCAGAATAATGATTTTTCAAAAGTACACTGAAATATTAAACCTTCTAATCAATGCTATTCATGAGAATCACCCATTTTGACTCAAAGACTTTGAGCCAAAATGCATTCAGAGAAAATACACGTCATTCATGTAAAAATAATCATTCTCAATACTATTGTGCTTGTGAAATTAAAAACTGCATTTAATTACATTTTCCATGACAGTAGCTTTCAAACCTATTTTAGGCAATATTTAGAATATTTAGAATATTTTCTTCTAATGAAATCTTAGGTTCATGCCCAATGCAAAGCACAGATCTGCTCTGGTTGAAGCATGTAGGCATGTCTGCATGTGTGCACCTGCAGGCAGAACATCCTGCCTGATGTCCAACCTCTCCCCTGCCAGAGACCCCCTGAGACATCACCAGATGTCTCCTGTGGCCTACGTGAATCAGAGCCTGAAAGCCACTGTACTAGGAAAAGATAGCCACCCTTTTATACATTACTGTTACAAAGAAGACTCCAAATCAATCACACTCCTATCATTTACCTGTGAGTTTTAAAACTCTTTCCATCAACATAAATATCGATATCTGGGCAACAATGTTTCACATAAAGTTTCAATAAATCTTCTCCCAATTCAGATGCAGGTTCCAAATCATAAATATCTTTAAAAGAGAAAAAAACAAAACTAAAAAATAGTTTAACATTATAAATATCTTAAATATTTGCATTCTAATATTAACAAAAGTTTTTTTTCACATAGTTATCTTGATTAGCTACTGAGAGCAACAATAAGTGACTGAAATATTTAAGTGGTAAATTAAAAATAAAACATTTTTAAATCACCTATCCTTTCTGCTTTGAAATATATATTTCCACTTATATTTAAATTTAGACATACTTTCAAATATATATACATTTAAATATAAGTAATATTATAAAAAAATTATACACCAAAATTGAAGCAACTGCATAAACATCTGACTTAGAAAATTTTCCAATTTTTGTATTTTCACTACTTAATTCTTTATTGTTCCTGGATTTATGGCCAGAAGATCTGTGAACCAACAGAAATTTAACTGATATCAATGGGATTTACACAGTACTTACTATTAGTTTAGTATGATACATGGTAGTGGGAATTTAAGCAGTGGGAAGTAAAATACAAAACATATACATATATACATATATATATATATGTATATATGTATATATATATATATATATACAGTGTATATCTCATAGCTTTGGCAGTCCAGACGCACTTTCTTCAGTATATCTGATGAGGATCAGTCACTGGGGACAGATTCCCACTAACTAACTGTCACTGGGGATAGATTCCCACTATCAAAACAGATCCAGAATCCAACCACTACTCAATATCTCCACTGCGATCACCCTAGTCCAAGCCACCATGACCTCTCATCTGGATTTCTGCAATAACTTCCTAGTAGGTCTCCCACTCTTGATGCCCACAGTCTATTTTTAACAAAGCATTCAGAAGTATGTTTTTAAAATTTAATTCAGATCATGGCCCATCCTAGTTCAAAAACATATGGCTCTATTCTTTTAAAGTAAAAGCCAAAGTCTTACAATGGCTTACTCGTCTCTACAATATCTGGTTCCTCTGTTACTTCTCTGACTTCACTGCCTAACCTTTTGCTAATTTCCACATTGAACTCTTTCTCATGCCTTCAAATGGCAGGTTATGTTTCTATGTTAGGATATTTTCACTGCTATTTCTTCTGCCTTGACCACTCTTATCCCAGATATCTACTTGGCTATCTTTCTTACCATTTTCAAATCTTTTGTCTAAATGCCACCTTTTCAATGAGGCTGACCCTGACCACCCGTCTGTAGTTGCAACTCCCATCACTAGCACTCTGCTGCGGAGGAAAATTTTTACTCTACTATCCTAGGTTCTTTCAGCTGGTCTAATAATTAAATTGACAAGAGACATATTAACAAGAGAAAATAACCAAATTTTATTACATACATATGTATAGGAACCCGACACACTTGAGAGTCAGGGACCTCACATACACGAGAGGTTCAGAGTCAGAAAGGTAAAATGAGGTAAAAATGACATCCTGGGCTAAGGAATAAGGTAAAGTACCTGGAACTTCAGAGGGGATGATAGTAACTCACAGGACAATAAGAGCAGATGTTTAGTAATTAGATGTTTGCCTTGCCATATGGATAGCACATAAAAAGTTATTTCTGATAATAACACTTATTATGGGCAAGGCCCCCAATTTAAATTCTTTAAGGAAGAAGTAAAAGTTTCTCTGGAGCCTGCAGGGTCTCAATTGCTTTCAGGTCAAAATAATACACATGAAGTGGCACATCTTGGGTAGGTTTATTGTGAACCCCCTCAACTCCCAATGCTCCTTTCTCTATCCTATTTTTATTATAGCATCTCCCTTTCTAACTTCTTCAAAATATTTATTATCTATCTCCACCCCAACTTACCTTCATTAACTAAAATGTAAGTTCCCAATGAGCTGGAATATTTTAGTCATTGAAACATCCCTTAGAGCTAGAACGGTGCCTGACATATAGTAGGTCCTTAATATTTGTTGAATAATTAATATATCAAATGCTACATAATAAAGATGTTTGAAGAGAAAACATAAAACTGCAACTGGAATTAGGCAGGGGAATAAGAGAGATCCTACTGTTTCTTGATATTCCTTTAGAAGACATAAATTAATGGGAGATACCCAGGACAAACAGTCTTCATTTTGATGATTCAAAGATCAGAATCTAATTTTTGACACATAGGGAAAATATGCTTTTCAAAAGAAAACCAAGTTAGTTTGATAGATGATTACCTATCTCAAGTTCCATTTACATATTCAAGTAACCTACTGAACTTGAATATATCACAGTGTGGTATAATAAAAATATATATTTAGTCTTTGTCCCCCAGTTTCTTGCACAGAGCTCCTAAAACTCTTGGAATTTCCTAAGTTATAGGAATGTATTTATATATTTATAAACCAGAAGGAAAATAACAAGCCCTTTCCAACCATATCCGAGTTTATGCTAATGTGGTGGGGCTCCTAGATGGACTCTTGTGGGAGCTGGTCACCAGAAAGACCAAACATGTGATTAGAAAGTGGAAACTTTCAGTCCCACTAGCCTCTCAACCCCCACATCCCCAGGGAGTGAAAGGGGACTGGAAATTAAGTTATAAAAACTCTTGAACAACGAGATTCAGAGAGCTACTGGGTTGGTCAACACATTAACTTGCTAGAAGGGTGGTGCACCTTGAGAGAGAATGGATGTTTGTTCTGTATACTATCCCTTCCGTCTCATACCTCACTCTGTGCATCTTTTCCATTTGGCTGTTCCTGAGCTGCATCTTTTACAATAACTCAA
Source organism: Pteropus medius (assembly GCF_902729225.1). NCBI lineage: Eukaryota > Metazoa > Chordata > Mammalia > Chiroptera > Pteropodidae > Pteropus > Pteropus medius. The sequence continues at coordinate 21,539,100 of NW_024350319.1, read as the reverse complement.
ATATTATAAACATAAATTAAATATGAGTCATTCTAGCAAATTATTAAACCTTGAAGTGGGGTGGTCATGGGAAATCCCAAATTTTAGTTGCTGGGCACAAGTGCGGGTAGTAAAAGGACCATAATATGTCAACCCCAAATAAGCTACTTTGGCATAAGGAATATTTTGAGCTAAAGATAACTGAGAACCAGCAAATGCAGGAGAAGTTCTTTACCTCCCCCTAACTGCCTAAAAATAAAGCATAAATTTTTCCTTTTGTAAAGCAAATTTACATTTATAAAAGAAATTTCCATTTGTAAAGATATCTCCTTACCAGGAAGAAATTACTTTCATCATTTGACTCATCTACATAACAAGACAACTCTATTTACCACATTTTCTCCCCTTACCTTGCCTTAATTTGCCTCCACCACCCAGTAGCTTGAAACTCTTTTCATTTGTTTAGCCCAAAATGATATAAAGGCCCAATCATCTGGCCATTTTCTGAGTCTCATTTCTTTGTGAAACTCCTGGTGCAAAAGTAAGTACATAATGAAAGCCGTTTTCCCCCTCCTGTTAATGTCTTATTTCAGTTTAATTCGTAGGGCAGCCACAGAACCTAAGATGGTAGAGGGAACATCTTCCTCTCCTACAGTAACCTAGGCACCCCACTGGTGACTAGTATCTGACGTGGGGGCAATCTTGTAGGGGTCTGTGCTAATTCTAGTTGTTAGTGTCAGAATCAAATTTTTGGATACCTAGTTAGTGTTAGAAAATTGGCTGGCGTGTGGGGAAAACACACAATTTGGTGTCAGGAGTGATACTGAAAAAAATATATAATCTAAGAAACCCAAAACTCCATGTTCCTCAATCAGAAGTTCCTATTCCACTCTACCCTAAACGTGTTCTGCTTATACTCCTTAAGCCTGCAAAATAGTACTACCAAATGCCTTAAAATGGTTTATCAGTGACTACACATCTTGGTTTGCTTGGGACAGTCTCACTTAATGCCTCTTGCCCTAGAATAATTACCAACAGTAATAATAATTTTCACCTTCACTCTCTCTCAAAAGAGTCCTAGTTTGGACAATAAAATATAAGGTCATCCTTTATACAAGGCTCTTCATGATCTGGCTTCTGCTTATATCTCCAGTCTCATCTCTCACTGTGACCATTCTTGTCCCCCACTCCAACACATATAACAAACCATTTCCAGTTTTCCCAATATGCTAGCTACGTACCTGCCTCTCTACCTCCAGGCATGTAGTTTCCTTTGCCTGAAACACTCCCCTAAACTCCTTTAGCCTGGTTAACTCCTGATTCAGACATCACTCCCTCCACGTAGCTTTCTCTGGAAGCCTAAATCCAGGTTATATGTGCCCTATTTGCGTCCTCATCACACTTTGTACATAACCCACTTATCTCCTACTAGACTGCAGAAGAGGTGTGCTATTTGCTTTGTTCACTCTTCAATCTTCAAAACATAGCACAAAGTCAATACTCAACTAAATAATGTAATGATCAGAATGGCATTCCATGAACAAATAGCTAGTAAAAAACAAAGAGGTGATAAAATATAGCTCTTTGGAAGGAAATGCCAAGTAAGTCAGTAAGATAAGAGCCCAGATGATAAGAAAGGGTTGTGAAGACAGCGGGCAGCAGTCAGTTCAAAAAATCCCTTTAAACCATAGGAAGGAATTTGAGGTTTATATTAAGGCTATAGGAGATTACTGAAAAATTTTAATAAGGGGAGTGCCATGATCAGACTTGCAATTAACATTGTATTATTTAAGTGGAGAGGCTTGGTGACTAGCTGGGGTACAAATTCTCAAGGAAGATTTAGCAAAGTCCTGAAATAAAGAAATGGCAGGAGGATAAAAAAGAGAAGTATTTAAGAATATTTAGGAGATAAATCAGTAGACATGGTCATGAATCAAATGAAGGGTGAGAGAGTAACTGAGTAGAAATATGGTGATATAATTCACTCTGATAGAATATTTAAGAAAAGAGCAGACAGGGAGAGACAGGCAATTAGATTAAATTTTGAGATTTAAGGTATATTTAGACAGGTATGTCTACTTGGTTGTTGACTATGAAGCTCAAAAAAATTGCAGAATATCAATTATTTAAAGAGCAGAAAGATGATATGCCAGCGAAGGATACTTAGGAGTGGCAAAGAAAGAAAATCTAGAGAGCACAGTGTCATAGAAGACAGAACAAGTTTCAAGGAGGGCGGCACTGACAGTATGAAAGACTGCAAAGAAGTTAATAACATGTGGACAACAAGTGTCTGTTAAACTAGTAAACATGGGGTTTTCTATGGAGTGATGAAGAAAATAGTTAAAAGACAGAGAGCTGAAGGGTAAAAGAGCTCTTTTCACTTACAATTTGTTTGGTCATTTTAATGTGGTGCGGTGGGGCCACTGCAGAGCTCTAGACTAGAGGCAGGAAAAATGAGTATCGAATACCAGCTCTGCCAATTGCTATATTTGTACGACCCTGGGAAAGTCTTTTACGCTCTTTGAGTCTTAGAGTCTTATCTATAAAAGCAGTCTGTAATCACATCTTAGTGTTATAGGAGTCTAAAGGATCTGTTTCAATAGACATTTATTCATTTGTTCATTCATTTACCATAATTAGGTATATGAATGTATACAAGAGGAATCTCACTGACCTTAAATCATTTTGTTATTATTGTGGTTGTACTAAACATCAATAATAAAATCCTTTAGTTAACTGATACTTATATATACATTCAATTCTGCTATAACACTTGCTTTGAAAACATAAGTTTGATCCAACACAATAGATACACTAGGAAATAACCTGAGAATAATGTGAAATTTTCATTTGCTTAGGTCCAAGTTTGTTCACAAGAAACACTAAGTCAATGCAGAAAACTGCACCCGTTGAACTGAACCATGTAAGAACACATGAAACACACATAAACACCTAAAACATCTACCAGATACTTTAGTTAATTGTATATCTTATGAGCCACACCCATCCATGTCTGGTATTACAAATTCCCATCTGTTTTGAGATGGATTTCAACCAAAGGTTGAGAGACCATTTTCTATGAATATATTTGTGTTTCTGCATGGTCTGGCCTTTCTGAGCAGAGCACTGGCAAATTTGGATAAAGGATGATTAAACAGCAAACATGCCTTGGAAGCTAAAGATAATGTGATGCTCCAGAAAGATTTAAAGACGTTCCTCCCTCCCTCCCACCCAAACCATTTTCTTACACTCCAGGGTAGTGAAGCTACCTTGCCATTCCCTTCATTAGAGAAGATTTATTTACCTTACAAAGTGTCTGTCTTTCTGTCTGTCTGTCTGTCTGTATCTCTCTCTTTCTCTCTGCTTAGGAGGATAAGCAGATCTGCTAGCAGCCTATAAAAGTCTTCAAATTTTGGTATTCTTCTCCTGTGGTGCAATCCCACTACATGTGAAGGGTAAGATCAGGCCCTCATTACAATAGCCTCAATGAAGATTGGGATTGAGAACTGACACTTAAATGCTCTGTGAGTAATAAAGAGTTTGTTCTCTCATCTAGAGATCTCGAGCTTCCTGTTAGAATATTTACTATATATCTATTTACTATATCTATATCCTTAACATCTTCCTTCCACCAATTCACAATAATTCACAAGCTGTAACCCCTGTGACATCTACTTCGACAAAGAAACTCGGTCAAATGCTTTATTTATCATAGTATTTATATATTTCTTAATCATTTAACATGTTTGAAACTATGCTACCATTTTTATTAGGTTCCTCTATTTTTAAAATGTGTCACAACAAAATTTTCAGTAATTCTTTGGTGTCATGACGAAAAGTAACAGTGATTTTTGTGTTGCATGGTGCATTATATTGCATTATAACAGAAATGACTCTGTGGTCTGCTAAAGCTTTTATTGGTGTAGATTAGAGTAAGAATGATGACATGTGAAGGCTTAAAAGGAGAACTGTGAACTGTGTGTGTATTTATTCATAATAACTCCATCTCTAATTACTTGGGAAAAGTGGAAGTTGACCATACTATTATTTTCATTTACTCATAAAAAATTTACTTTCATGTACTTATTATAAAAAGAGCTATTGAGCTGATTTTTGAAGTATGTTTTTCTCTTACTGTATATAATTCCTCTCATGGATATAAAGTTTTATAAAAATCCACAAATAAAATGCCTCACCAGTGGAAATTAAACTGTCCTCCCAATTGCTGATAGCATCTGGAATTTCATGCTTCAGAAGAGAAGAGTCAGGTGATTTTTTACCTAAAAATTCCATAGATGGTCTTCCATCATTGTCAGCATACTTTCCAAAACTGAAGTCATGTTTCATTTGTGGTGCCTCACTCTCGACTATCTTTTTCCTAAGAATTTCCTCTTCATAGTTTTTTATGTTTCTGTTTGATGAGTATATAATCCTAAAAGACAAAATATAAAAAATTAACAAAATAATGGTGATTTTTAAAAGCTAGTTTCCCAATGTGTGGCTTTCATATATAACTACATATTTTTAAAACCTTTTAAAAATCTGGACTACTACAAAGAAATCAATCTAAAATAGCAGAAAGTCTTAAAAGTAGTCTATAAAATTTTTTAATGTTAAAAAGGAATATATAATGCCAACAAATTTGATAACCTAGATGAAATGGACAATTTCTAGAAAGATATTTACTGTCAAATCTCACTTAAGAAGAAACAGGGTATCTGAGTAGACTTGTAATAAATAAAGAGACTGAATTAATAAACAAAAACTTGCCACAAAGAAAAATCTAGAATAAGGTGACTTCAATGGTGAATTCTACCAATGTTAAAGAATTAACACCAATCCTTCACAAACTTTTCCAAAGAATAGAAGAAAGCACTTCCTAACTCATTCTGTGAGGTCAGTATTATCTTGATACAAAAGAAGATGCAGCTATCACAAGAAAAGAAAACCACAGACCAGTATTCCTTACTAATAAAGATGAAAATATCCTTAACAAAATAGTAGCAAAGTGAATCCAGCAACATATAAAAAGAATTACATAACATGATCGACTGAGGTTTATCTCAGGAATTCAAGGATGGTTAAACACATGAAAATATCAATGTTATATATACACTGTGTTCTACGGTCTGAATATTTGTGTCCCCTCAAAATTCAAACATTGAGCCCTCATGAAAGGGATTAGTACCTTGTGAATGGGGTTAGTACCTTGTGAATGGGATTAGTACCCCTATAAAAGAAACTTCAAAGAGATCTCTTGCCTCTTTCCACCATGTGAGGGCACAGTGAGAATTCAGCAATCTGCAGCCCAGAATAAGGCCTTCAACAGAATTCTACCATGCTGGCACTATGATCTTAGACTCCAGCCTTCAGAACTGTGAGAAATAAATTTCTGTTGTTTATAAGCCACCTAGTCTATGGTATTTTGTTATAGCAGCCTAAATGGACTAAGATACCATATCAATAGGACAAAACCTACTTGATCATCTTAATAAACACAAAAAATGCATTTGACAAAATCCAATACTTAGGATAAAACACTAAACAAACTAGGACTAGAAGGGAACGTGCTTACCCTGATAAAGGACATCTAAAAACACTATAACTAACATCATACTTAACAGTAAAAGTCTGAAAGCTTTCTTTCTAAGGTCAGCAAGAATATCTGCTCTCACTTCTATTCAACATTTAACTGGAGGTTCTAGCCAGGGCAGTTAGGCAAGAAAATAAATAAAAGGCATCTGGATTGGAAAGGAATAAATAAAGCTCTCTTTAATTACAGATGACAAACCTGTATGTAGAAAATCCTTGGAAATCCACCAAAACAAAAAAATCTGTTAAGTTCTGCAAGGTTGCAGGATACAAGATCAATATGCAAAAACTAACTGTATTTCAATATACTAGCAATGAACAAACCAAAATGAAATTAGAAAATAATTCTATTTACAACAGCATCAAAAAAATAAGACACTTAGGAACATATTTAATAAAAAAAATTTAAGGCTTGTCTACTGAAAGCTACAAAACAATGCTGAAAGCAATTAAATAAATGAAAACATTCTATGTTCATGGATTGGAAAATTTAACATTGTTAAGATAGCACTACTCTCTGAATTAATCTACAGATTCAATGTAATACCTATCAAAATTCTGGCTGCCTTTTTTGCAGAAATTGATAGGCCAATCCTCAAATTCAAACAGAAATGTTAAGAGACTCAGAGAGCCAAAACAATCCTGACAAAGAACAAAGTTGGAGGATTCCCAAAATTCTAAACTTCCTACAAAGCTACAATCAACAATACTGTGTGGTACTGGCATAAGGATGAACATATAGATCAGGAGAATAGAACTGAGTGTCCAGAACATACATTTATGGGCGACTGATTTTCAACAAGGGTGTTATGAGATATTGCGATTTACAATAAGAACTATATAGTTGGTCCCTGTCCACAGTCCCTAGAACATAGCTCCTAAAACCCTTGTAATTTCTTATTTAAGAACCATAGAGAAGTCTCTTGTTATAATACTTGGTTTTGTTCCCAGTTCCTGAAATAGCTCCAGAGGGATAAAGATGAAATGGATGTCTTTTGTTATTCATAACAAGCCCCTTTCAACCATACCAGAGTTTACATTAATGAGGTGATTTTTGGAAAGTCCTCAAGGAGAGGGGTAGTTTTTATGGAAACCAACCATGTGATTAGAGTTGTCATTTTCTGTACCTCCCCCACCTCTGAGGAGGGGAAAGGTTAAATTAACACTAATGGCCAATGATTTAATCAATCATGCCTATGTAATGAAGCCTCCATAAAAGCTCTAACATATGGGGTTCAAAGAACCTCCAGGTTGATGAACACGTGAAGGTACTGGGAGAATGGTGTGCCCAGAGAGGGCACAGAAGCTCTTGCTCTTTCCCACATACTTTGCTCTATTCATCTCCTCCATCTCACTGTTCCCAAGTTGTATCCTTTTATAATAAAATGGTAATCTAAGTAACATGTTTTCCCCAGTTGTGTGACCAGCTCCAGCAAATTAATTGAACACAGAAGGAGGTCGGGGGAACCTCCAAGTTATGGCCAGTTGGTCAGAAGCATAGGCAACAACCTGGTCTTGGGATTGGCATCTAAATTTGGGGAGTAGGGGACAGTCTTGTGGGAATGAACCCTTAACCTGTGAGATCTGATGCTTTCTCCAGGTGTATAGAATCAGAATTGAGTTAAATCTATAGCACACCCAGCCAGCTATTATCTGGAGAATCTCAGAATTGCTTGGTGGGCGGAGGGCGGGATTCCCCACACATTTGGTGACCAGAAGCATCAGAAATGAAATATTCTGTAAGTACAATACTAAGAGTGAAGGAGAAACACAGGAGTGTGTTTTTTTCTTTACAAGTATCTTATCCAAGGGTAAAAGAATAGTATCTTCAAAAAATGCTGCTGGGACAACTGGATATCCAAATGCAAAAAAATGTTAATTTCATTTTGGTTTGTTCATATTATATACAAAAATTAATTCGGGATAGGTCAAAAATCTAAATGTAAGAGCTAGAAGTATAAAACTTTTATAAAGTGAACACAGGTATAAATCTTCATAACTTTAGACTGGGCAATGGTTTCTTAGATATGTCAGCAAACTCACAAGTAACAAAAGAAAAGGTAGATAAAAATGGAAATCATAGAAATTAAAGTTTTTTATGCTTTCAAGGATATCATCAAGAAAGTTAAAAGACAATCCACAGAATGGGAGAAAACTTGTAAATCATATATCCGATAAAAGATTTGTGTCTAGAATATATAAAAAAAGTTCTACAACTCAATAACATAAAGACAAATAACCCAATTAAAAAATTGAATAGGTAATTCTCCAAAGAAGATATACAATCTGCCAAAATACACATGAAAAGATGTTCAACATCATTAGTCATCAGAGGAACACAAATCAAATCCACAAGATACCACTTCATACCCACAGGGTGGCTATGATCAAAAAGACAGATAATAAATACAAGTGTTATTGACAGTGTGGGAAAATTCAAACCCTCCTACATGCTGGTAGGAATGCGAAATGGTGTAGCCTCTTTGGAAAAAAGTCTGGCCATTCTTCAAAAGTTTACCATATGATCCAGTACTCCTAGGTGTATAACACAAGAGAACTGAAAACATATGTTGACATAAAAATTTGTACATAAATGTTCACAGATTTATTTATAACAATTGAAAGGTCAAAACAACCCAAATGTCTATCATTTAATGAGTGGATAAACAAAATATGGTATATATTCATATGTACAGAAAAGAATATAGCAGGCCTGTTATCCTTTGAAAGACTTGCTTCCAAGGTTGGCCATTGGCTAGTATCTGAAAACATGATTTCAGAAGTGTTCCTAGAATTCTCTAAAAGATAAGGGTGGCTCATTATTCCTAAACAACTGGTTTATGCTGCACACCTGCTTTCCTTCTATGAGTCTCAAATATGGGTATATGTTAGGCAAAGGCTGCATATGTAACCAACCTCCCAAAAAAACCCTGGATGTTGAGACTCTAATAAGCTTTCTGGTTGGCAACATTTCAAATATGTTGTCACAAGTTGTTGCTAGGGCTTAAGCATGTCCTGTGTGACTCCACAGGGATGGAACCCTTGAAAGCTTGTGCCCGGTTTCTAGTGGACTTCAACCCATGTGCCTTTTCTCTTTGTTTTCTTTGTGATAAATCACAAAGTGGACAGGAGAGGGTTTTGTTTTTCAGGTGGGAGGGGAGATACCATGTTTATATGCTAACAATAAGATCTAAGAGAAGAGAAACATTTTTTTGAAAAGTAAAAATTGCTGAAGCAATGTTTCTGAATAGGTGAAAAGGAACAGGTCGAGATCTACTGGAGAAGTGGTGGAATTGATTTTAGAAGCACTGACAGTTTATAACAGTAACAAGAGGAAACACAAAGCATGAGATGCAGATCCAAGTAAGTGAGTAGATGTGGGAGAAATTTGTGAAAGTTTTCTTCCAATTACCTTGCTTTTTCTCAATGAAATAGAAGCAAAGTCATCAAGTGAGAATGAAGATAAGGGAAAAGCAGTTGAAAGTTCATGAAAGAGCTGTAAAACAATCCTCAAGGAAGAGTGGGCGACAAAGGAAAATACAGGATTGCATGTAGCATGACCAACATACTAATCATTCTCACTTTAATTCACAAGCATGATTTAAAAGCTTGTGCCTGGTTTGCCATGGACTTCAACCCATGTGCCTTTCTCTTTGTTTTCTTTGTAATAAATCATAGCCTAAAGGACCATGATTTAAAGTGAGATTGATGAGTATGTTTTTCCTCCTGCCATATTCAACTGTATGGATGCAGGACTGGAGTTATCAAAGAGTTGCATTTAAGGTTTGGAGTTTTCATATGTAAATGTGACAAATTCAGCTAGGACAAGAGAACAGAGGCTGTATGTAAAGGAAGTAATACAATGATAGAAATTTAAACAGAGTAAAGATGGAAATGAGGACATAAGAGGCTAAGAAATAATAAAAATATGATGAAATTAATTGCAGGTCCTGGTGCTATTGATGAATTATTAGATTTGAAGTTTTAAGGGAGTAAGCTAGAAAGATAAGAGGTAGAAATTAAGAGAGTGAGATGCTTGGAATCAGATTATGGTTTCAGTTATTGATAATGACATGATTTAGAATTTCACATGGTAGTGAGTGGTTGAAGTAGGGTAGAAAACAGCAATTAAAGGAATTAAGAGACCACGGTATTAGAAACATCATCTATGTGGTAATTGCAATTACCAAGATTTATGTTACTAGAGGAATGAAGAGGACTGACCTGGGGGTCTATACATGACCAGTGGCATAGACTTACAAGATGAGATTCAAAGACGGGGGGTTTAGGAAGAAGGGAGGGAAAGGTCTGGAGGTAGTTATAAAGTTTACAAGCATTTTAAAATGTACCTGGAATTTGGTTTTATTGAGGTATGGTGAAGTCGACAGATAGGATATGACTGCCATTGAAAAGATAGTTACTAACAGTTCCCAAGAGAAGGGGGACAAATCACAGCAGGCAGGGCCAAATGGGGAAGCAAATGGCTTGGTCTGGAGGCAAGAGATGTCTGAGGGCAAGGCGTAAGCATAAGCCTTTATTGTGGTATTGTGGTAAGCAGCTGAGCAGGTTTAGTTTTGGATAGTTTGAATAATGAAGGGCCCTCTGGGCTGTAAGGGTGGTCGTTAGTTGTCTGGTAGCAGGCACTATGATGATCAGGACACGGGAATACTGTTTCCTGGAGTGTAAGAACCAGATAAAGGAGGTGGGTGTCGGAATGAACTCCAGGTTGGTCGGTTGGTTTGCACATCAAATGCATACTTACAGGAATTAGCTAACCCTGGGAGAAGCAGTCGTTCCTCCATCAGGGTCAGTAGGGCCCCAAATGCCAAGTTTTCAAATACACAGAAAATAAGAAAATACAGTTAAATATAGTAAATACAACAAGACACTTATCACACTCACTTCTAGACCTAACTAGTATAAGGGATTTTTCAAATAGCCACCACCTGAGAAGGCTGCAGGGGAAATGGAATCCTTTGTTCTGTGTTTTATGTTTACCTGACTGACACTTTATCCTAGCATCTCCTAGTTAATGATGTTAAACCGAAAATTCAAAGGTCTTCCCTGTTTTCTTTCCTTCACACACAAACATACATGCACTCTCTCACACCACTATAACAGAGGAAGTCTTATTGGGAAATCAAAGATTTTTATGATCCTGAGTTGAATTTTAGTCATGAGGTCATAAAGCACTTTCCACTGTTAATCATTTGAATCATATCTGAAGTCACTGTATATAAAAAAAGAACTATTCAAAGACAGTATTTCCTACTCTAACTCAAGTACACACCAAAAAACTCTACAAGAAGTAACAGCATAAAACAGTATTTCAAAATCTTTACTGATTATTTAAAGAGAAAGGGTGTGCATTGAAGACACTTATAAGGCATGAATTTCATACAGTAAAAACTCAAAAATCTATTTTATCAGAATTTTTACTAAAAAATTTCAAACTCATATTTTACATTATAATCCTCTACTTATGCTTTATATTAACATAGATAGGTTTCAATGCAATATGCTAAAAAAAGAGGGGAGGGTACATACAAACACTGTCTAGTGTAAGAATGTACATGAGAGACCACTGGGGATGTTCACATCAATGAGATGATCTAATGTCAAGGAGCTTACGTAACCACAGACATACATGACTAATCTAATACAAAATAAAATGTGATTAAGTGCTTAAAATAGAAGACTATAAAGTGCTTTGAAGCTCAAAGCCATTTACTCCAAACTCCTTGTTCTAAGAGAAAACCAAGGCTAAAAGAAATCATAAAACAAGATAATACACAGCCAGAGGCAGATGTCTGTCTTGTTAAGTCTAGTGCTTCCTCCACTCTACCGTCTCTCATTCAATCTTTTTTTCCTATCAGTTTATTTTTAACTGTATTATTAAGGAATCCACTTCTATGATTGTCACTAAACCCAGGCTGGGTTAACAGTGATGAATTCTGGAAGTAACTATACCCAACTCCGGACTTTCTGGTTATAATCACTATCTTCTCTATTTCAACTGAAAACCCAGACTCACAAGGCCTCAATCCCTGGCCTCCTTTTATTCCTGTAAAATGCCAAAGAAAACTATGTAAGAGGCTTTTTCAGGAGAGAAGACGATTTTGTCTTCTCAGAATACAAAACTTCTACTTTGCTTTATGAGGCAGATAGCAACCCCAAACCACGAACAGGTTGGGACCTGCGCAGGCCTCGATTCTATCATTTTTAATAGTAACAAATAAAGTATAACATTAATGTAATTTCTCACTTTCTCTAACACATAAAACTTTGGCTTATCCCAAGCATCTTCTAAGCATACACTTAATAGCAAAAAAAAAAAAAGTATAATTTCATAAGGCCTACTACTATGAATAACACGTTATTAAAATGTATTCAGTGCTTACCTGTGTGCCCAGTCACTGTGCTAAGTGCTGCATAAGCATCTCATTTAACACTTTGAGGTAGATATTGTTATTATGTCCATTTTTTCAGGTGAGGAAACTAATGGTAAGTGATTAGTTTAAGTTCATACTGTTAGAAGTGGTGAACTTGACTACAGAGCCTGCTCTTAAAACAAAGCCAGTATACCACCTACCAGGAAAATAAGTATACATTTAAAATAGATAGTTAAAACTCAGTGATGAGCCTATGATCTATACTGGAAAATAATAATGATTTTCTAAGCTGCTCTTAAAGTATCTATTTAAATTATATATGTCATACTTTTCTTACACACAGTAGAAGCCAAGGTTAGGCAACAATCCATTTATACTTATAGAAGCTTCATATAAGAAACTCCAAAATAATAGAAAAATAGATAATTCAAGCAATGGTCAGAGCATAAAATGAAGAAAAATAAGCCAAATCACAAAAATTTAATCATTTAAAAAGAATTTTCTATACTAAAGTCAACATGATTTTAACAAAAAAATATGTCAGCAAATAGCTAACAGATTAGCATCTAAAAAAAAATACTTAGGATTCAGGACATAAAAACACAAAAATCCAACTGATTAATCATAAGTCAAATAAATAACTGGCAATGGCATTAAGGACACACATATACACACATATAGACAAACAGAATAGAATTGAGAAACTAGAAATAAACCCTAACATTTATGTGTGTATTAGTCAGCTTGGGTTGTCATAACAAAATATCAAAGACTGGTAGCTTAAACAACAAAAATTTATTTCTCAAAATTCTAGAGGCTGAAAGTCCAAGATCCAGGTGCCCGCATGCCTGGGTTCTGGTGAGAACTTTCTTCATGGCTCATAGTCAGTCACCTTCTCGCTGTGTCCTCACAAGGCAGAGAGAGAGCAAGCTCTCTTGAATCTCTTCTTACAAGGGCACTACTCCTATCATGAGGGTCCCACTTTTATGACCTCATCTAAACCTATTTACCTCCCAAAGGCACAATCTCCAAATATCATGATATTGGGGGTTAGGGCTTCAAAATATTTATTTTGGGGTAAAACAATTCAGTCGATAGCAATGGGCAACTGATTTTCAACAAGGATGTACAGGCAATCCGATTGGGAAAGAATAGTCTCCAAAAAAGATACTGGGATAACTAGATATCTACACACAAAAGAATGAAGTTGGACCCCTTCCTTACACTATACGAAAAATTAACTCAAAATGGATTATAGACCTAAATATAAGAGCTAAAAGCATAAAACCAGGGAAATGTGGCCTTCTCCACCTAGAACTGCTGCTGGCGGTTTGAACTTCATACTCCAGGACCTGGTCCTTTTCTGGCTAACATATGGCTCAATAAACATTTTCTTTAAAAAAAAAAGGGGGAGGAGGGACATGAAATTCTTAGAAGAAAAGATCTATATAAGAATGGATCTTTGTGATCCTAGATTAGACAATGGTTTCTTATTTATATACCAAAAGCCTAAGTGTAAAAATAAAATTAGATAAACTAGGCTACATTAAAATCAAAAACCTTTTTGTTACAAATCAAGAAACTAAAAAAACCTACATAATGAGAGAAATGTTTGCAAATCATATGTCTGATAAGAGCCTACTCTTCAGAATATATAAAGAACTCTTATAACTCATAACATAAAGACAAATAACCCAATAGAAAAATGGGCAAAGGATGTGAATAGACAGTTCTCCAAAGAATATATACAAATGGCAAATAGGCACATGAAAATCAGCCATCAGGGAAATACAAATGAAAATCACAATGAGATACAACTTCATATTCACTAAGATGGCTATGTTATGAGGACATGGAGAAGTAAAACTCTCATACACTGCTGGTAGGAATGTAAAATAGTATAGCCTCTTCAGAAAAAGTCTGGCAGTTCCTCAAAAAGTTAAACATAGAGTTACCATACAACTCAGCAATTCCCCTCCTAGGTATACATACCCAATAGAAATGAAAACATAGGTTCACACAAAAATTTGCATGTAATGTTCATAGAAGTATTAGTCATATAACCCAAAAGTGGAAACAACATAAATATCCATCAATTGATGAATGAATAAACAAAATGTGATATAGCCATATCATGAAATATTATTTGGCAATAAAAAGAAATGAAGAGCTAATATATACAACAATGTGGATGAACTTTGAAAACATTATGGTTAGTAAAATAAGTTGGTCACAAAAGACCACAGATTGTATGATTCCAATTTTGTGAGAAGTCCAAAAAAGGCAAATCCATAGGCACAGAAAGTAGATTAATACGGCCTATGGCTGGGAGGTGAGAGAAAGGAGAGTGACAGATAATGATTATGGGGTTTCTTTTTGGGGTGTTGAAAATGTTCTAAAATTACATTGTGGTCATGGTTACACAACTCTGGAAATACTGAAACCACTGAATTGTGCACTTTAAATGGGTGAATTATATGTGATATGTGAATGTGCCCTTTTCGTTGCTAGATAGGATGCTGCCTGATTCATGAATTGCTTAATAAAGCCAGTTAGATCTTCAAAAAAATAAATAAAGATGTTTTCAGAACCAGTATTTGACATATTTGTAGTACTATACAATGACATAATAGCGAGTACTGGCTTCAAAACTTAGTTCTACATTTACTTATGCGGGGGTTCAGAACGAGCTACCCGAAGATGTGCCTCAGTGGTGTGCGGATTGTTCTGAGCTAAAGGCAATTTTAGCTTCAGGCTTCAGAGAAACTTCTGGCTCTCCCTTTAACTACCTAGAAGAACCTGAATTAGGGGCCTTGCCTCTTATAAGAGGTTATAACCTTTCTGATCCACCTATATGGCAGGGCAAACTTCTACTTACTAAACATCTGCTATTCTCATGATCCTACAATGATCCTTAAAAGTCCCTAAGGTGCATTATCTCATCTCTAGCTCGGAATGTCTTATATACCTCAATCCCCCTTTTATCTCTCTCATGTGTGTGGGATTTCCGTGCACATGAGATTAAATTTGAGTTTTTCTTGTCATTCTGCCTCCTATTAATTTGATTATTTGCTCAGCTGAAAGAAAATGGGAATTTTTCCTTTCTCCACACTTACCATCAATACACACTGAAATCAAGTATCACTAACCAGTACACATCTACCCCTTTACAAAGGCTCTTACCCAAAACAGGGCACAATAAATATTTGCTGAGTAAGTATATGTGAGGGATAGCAGGACAGAAACCACAAAAGTATTATTAGAACAATAATAACTTCCATATATTAGAGAAAGGGAAGAAATTAGGGGAAGGCAGTATTTAAATTACTAAAATGAAATACAATAAACACTTTAAGATTTATAAACATAAATAATTAATATTTTTTACAGTGCTTATGGTATGCCAGGCATTTTACATTTGAGGAAATTCCAAGCACAGAGGGGTTAAGTTAGAGGTACACAGTTACCAAATGGCAGAGCAGGTAATCTGAATCCAGGCATTCTAGACCTAGAGTCCATGGTCTTAGTATTTAAGACCTCTCTAAAGTCATTTAAATAGGTTTTTAAAAAAGAGATATAATTTTGAGGAACTATTTAGTATTTAGAAAATACTTCCTGGATACGGTTAGCAAAAATGAGTGTCAAATAATTACACACATGTGTAGGTAACAACAAAGCATTAAAATGGAATTTTATTCAATTACAATGAAGATTAATTTAAACTAGTTTCTCCCATTATTTAGCCAATGACAGTTCTCTAAGTTCACCAACTACAAGTCCCCTAAACTACTAACAAGTTCAATTAAAGTTCTATTTTCAAAAATTTTGACCACATATAAGCCACGAGAATAAAAAGTTACCTCATATTTTTATCAACATACATAATTTATTTAACGCTTTGCATATCAATAATGTAGAAGTCAGTATATAGCGACGGTTCTAGACAGGGGCAGTTTTATCCCCCAGAGGACTTTTGCCAATATCTGGAGGTATTTTGGTTGTCAAAAGTGGGGGAAAGTGTGCTATAGGAAGAATGGGGAGGGACAGTGCTACTGGCATCTAGTGGCTAGAGGCCAGGGATGCTGCTAAACATCCTAAAATGGACAGCACAGCCCCCACAACCAAGTATTATCTAACCCAAAATGTCAACAGTGCCACTGTTGATAAACTCTAGCCTAGAGTAATTCATTCAGATTACCAGAGAGCACACAATTCATTTCTTCTCTCTCAGGATCAATCTCAGGTTAGTACTTAGCCTCTCCTAATTCAAGGGCTCTAATACTCTAATATTAATACTTAGTCTCTACTAATATTAATTACTAAGATAATTTGGAATTTAAAGGATTTTTCTTAGAAAGTTATAAAACATATGAAAACATATAAAATAAAAACACACAAACATGTTTTAAAAAATTACATATTAGACTTAAATATAAGAGAAAAAATTTTTAAAAAGCACTTACTGTAAAAATGTTCTAAATTCTGAAGCTTCAAAGTTTTCCACAGCAATAGGCTCATGATTTGTTAAATTATTTGATGTCTGTCCAACAGTATGAAAATAGAAGTCAGGAACCCTTGCTAAAAGGACCGCTCTGTGGGCTTTGAACAAAGTACAACCTACAGAGAAAATAACATCTGCATGGTGTTCTTCCCTTAGAAGCCTGTCAGGAATAAAAAGGAACCATAGTTTAATTAGCAATGTTCAGAAATATATAATATACACATTATTATGTTTTAAAAATAACATATACACTAAAAAATACAGAGGCAATGTAAAATAAATAAGTTAATATAAAAATGAGTTTGTTCTCAGTACATTCCAAAGAACACTGTTTAATATTGATTTAGACCCTAATTTTCTAAAAGTTACAGTGAAAACAAAACTAATTTCACTAAAAAAGTAAGACTACTTTTCTGAAAAATATCTTTTTAATTCCTTCTAATAGTAAAATTTACCTTCTACTATTTATGTTGATTTCCTATTTTAAGACTTATTTTGAAAAAAGAACACACAGTAACATGGTTATTGCCTATTGCAAAGAATCGATTTTTTAAAATCTTCCTAATACTGAAGCAAGAAAAGTACAGTCGACACCAGCAAACCAGATATAACAATAGACAATACAGATTAGAAACTGGTACACTTTGTTCTGACTACTGTTAAATACCAAGCCTGAAATACAGGCTTGGCTGTCAAGAATGTGACATTTGAACCCTTTTCCTAGCCTTCCCCCAACACAAATATAACTAATCATGCTCTAATCTATTATTAAAATGATAGACTCATGGGGGAAACCCATTCAAATCCCTTTACTTATGTACAGACATAGTACATAAGCCCACTAATTACATTTACAATAAAGTGATGGAAGAACAGAAATCAGCATCATAATAGAAATTGTCATAATCTTTTGTCTCTGTGGTATCTATATATTTTTACTCTCTGAATACTAAATAATACTTCGTATTACTGTAACATCAGCAGTAGCAAGGTATGTATTCTCAGAGGACTTCTGTATTGCAGGATATAACTGGCAATCGCCCCAGTTCACTACAGGAGGTACAAGTAATGGATAAATATATCCATTACAGTGAAGCTTAGAATGTTGCCATTGACATCGACACTCCCTTAAGACCAAGTTAATGGCTCCTTCCTCTGATCCCATCACACTCAGTACATACCTCTATTACAGCGCTTCTGTCATTGCATCATTATTTTTATGTCTTTCTCCCTACTAGACAAGGAACTCCCCAAAGGCAAAAACTGTACATCGTCAGTATATATCAAGAGCTCAGTATCTGCTTATTAAATTTTGTTGTGTTTTACCCTAAACAAAACAAATGTTTCAGAGCACAAAGCTTTCAGAATCTTGGAAATAAGGATCAAACAAATACATTTTAGTCAAATTTTCATCAATAAATTATTTTCATAAGTGATTTCTAAAGTTATACGAAAATGTATTGGTCTCTCAAACATTAATAAAAACTTAAATTTTACAAATAATTTGTTCCTTCCTCCCACTCGCCTTTTCCTCATCCCCAACTCTTTCCCAAGTGAGTAAGAAAGCGTTGCAGCTAGTAGCCATACAATCTTCACTGGGGAATTTGCTTGGTTCATAATAGATGTTGGCGGTATTTGTTAAATGAAAAAAGGTTAATGTGTTTAAAAAATTAACATGAAAATACAGTGCTTTTTATTTTACAAAACCACTTGTATCAGTTATAAGCATATACTGTATCTGTTACAAGTAACAGAATATTTGACTCAGACTTCTTCATGTATATTGGCTCATCTAACAGAAATGTCTAGAGGAAGGGTAGGTTGGAGCAAAGGCTCAACCATGTCAAGGCCCAGCTTCCTTCCATCTCATTTCTCTGTCAACTACTGTATTAACCTATCTAAAGCATTTTAGACTGCTGATTAAACCTGATTATCACTAAAAATTTATTGAGCATATACTACGCACTAAGCACAAGGGACATAAAGATGACTAAAACATACTATCTCGCCTCAAGAAGTGCATAGGATAGTAGGAAGGCCAGGCCTGAATATTAAATAGCACAAATAAGTAAATTTTTTTCAGAGACAGACATAAGAGAAGACTTTATAGAGGACATGAACACCAAAGGAGATTTTAAAGATTGAATAAGAGTTGGTCAGAAAAGCAAAGTAAGGTAGAAAGGAGTTCCTGGCTCCATGTTTGTTATAAAGGTATGTGTGAGTATGGGGCTATAAACTGGTCGGCAGAGAGTATCTAGAGATGAGAAGTGGCAGATGAAGCTATAGGGATAAAGATGAATAAGAGGCAAAGAGCTTAACTCTCTTTCTAGTTGAAAGGAAATCAGCAAATGATTTGAAACATGGGCAAATTTATTTTTCAAAATATTACCTGTTTCTTGTGTGGAAGAAGAATTAGGGGAAAGTGAGAATGAAGATGAGAAAACTACTGCACAGCACAGATGAATGATGTAAAGGGCTTGAGCCAGGAGAGGATCAATGGTGATAGAGAATAGGGATGGAATTAAAATAGGCAGCACTTGGTGACTGGATGTAGAGGGTGAAGGGAAGGGAATAACCTAGGATCTCTCTCTTGGCTTGGACAACTGGGTGCTGGTGATGCCACCAACCTTTAATCTATATTTGCTATTTCAATTTCCCTCCTAAACTCCAGACACATTTCCAATTGTCTCCTTGATATGGCTTCCTGAACTTTCGCCATATTCCTACCTTTCAAATGTCCTAAGTTTTGGTGTCACTTTCCCTGTTCCTCCACATCTAATTGGTCACCCAGCCCATCAATTGCACATATAAATCCCTTTCATCTTTTCCATTTTCACTGCCATTATGTATCTGTTGACTATTACAAATCTAGCTGGTTTCCTTGTTGCTAATTACTCTTTCCTCAATTCAAGACTTAAATATGTTAATCTCCCATTTAAAAGACACCAGTGGCTCTCCACTGCCTCCAGAATACATTCCAAACTCTTCACTGAAAAAAGGCCTCCACCATATAGTCTTAGTTTACCTATTCACCTTCATCTACTGTCACTCTGATTGCCTGCTATACTCCTTCCAAATAAAGCTAACGAATTCATTTATTTTTTATATAGGGCCCTGCTTTGTACCACATGACCCTAATGTTCTTAACCACATCTGACTGGACAATGGACTGAGCTAAGTTTAGTCATCATGGTAGTTAAACAAATAAACTCTAGCAGAGATATTCTATAGTAAACCGGGATCAAATGATTGCACTCTGAGAGAGCTGTAAAGCAAATCCAAGGTAGGATAAGAAAAAGAAATGTGTAAGGAGAGAAGCAGAAATGAAGGAACAAAGTTACTGTAAGATAAGTATGCATAACTAATGTAGTAGAGTAGGCAGAGTGACTGGCCTCATAGTCTGATAGTGTGACCTTGAGCAAGTCATTTTAATGTCTCTGGATCCAAAGTTCTTATTCTGACTCCACCATTTCTTCTCTAATGCTCAGTTTCATTATCTGTTAAATGGAAATAATAACAAAACTTACTTCACAGGAGAGTAAATAAACCATTACATGACAGCCCAGCATCTAGGTAGTAGTAAGTATTAGGTATTTTTACAACAAATGTCCTGAATAAGGTCCATTTCTCAATGAGGTCTTACTGTACAGCTGCTGTCATATTCCCAGGAGCTTTCCAATTCTACATCAGACCTTGCTTTTTGTCTGCTGAAACTGTTTCCTGTTTTTCTTCACTTCTCCTTATATCCTATTACCTCAGGTAACCCAGAGATGTCTCTGTTCCTTGCTATTTGGAAGAATCTAACTTGCTTTCCCAAGCTAATAATATCAAGCTCTTTCAAATCTCTGTGCCTTTGTAAAAGCCATTATCCTTGTTTAGATACCCTCTGACTTCTCTCATCCTAATCTGTACCTAATCAACCTTCACGAGGTAACTCAAATGGCACCCTATAAAGCCTTTTCTAACTCACCTAAGTCCCCATTACTTTGGTTTGGCTATTGTCTCTCTCACCAAAGTGTAAGCACAAACACCAAAACCATATTAATCTTTGATTCTTTAGGACCTAGTACAGAGTTAGGTACATGGTAGGTGCTAGCTACTTCATTAATATTTGCAAAATAAATCAGCGATATTGCTGCACTTGAAGAAGATAAATTGAGCATAGCATTTAAAGTGGTTGGATGAGTGTACAAAGTTTTTTTGTAGTTAAAAAGACACTGCACCTATTTTTCTTTACTTGTAATAAGAACTTGGGAGTTCAGTATCCTATTCTTCCTTGCTGCTAGGATGAGGATTAACTGTTCATCTGCTCTTTTTTAAACCTCATTTTCTCTACATTAATTAGATGTTTTACCTTCCTTAAATTAATGACACTTTAATGCTCACAATACAGCCAGAAGAATTAAGTCACTGAATTAAGCACCTCATCCTTAAATATTCATTCACCCTAAAAACAGAACAACTTCAGTCTTATTTTTTCCATCTTTTACATCCATCCCCCACCAGTGGAGACGAAGTATCTCTGGTAGACAGGCCCAAATTAAAAAGAAATATTTTCACTTTACAAAGTTGTTTATAGCCGCCAGAGCTTTATAAGTGTCAGCGACAGGAAATATTTTTTAAATGTAGAAAGCTGCACAACTGTTAGATATTAGTGTGTTTACGCCAGTTCAGTAGTTCTGAAAGTGTGACCAAGGCCAGCAGCATCTGCATCTCTGATTTGGACCTTGTTAGAAAGTCGAAAATCTCAGGACCCATCCCAGACCAACTGAATCAGAACAATGGTCTGGGATCCAGTAAATCTAAGTTTTAATAAGCCCTCCACGTGATTCTGATGCACACTAAAGTTTAAGAATCAATGTTTGGGTAGAAATAAAAATTTGGGAATATTTCTAAGCTTAATTTTCTTTATCAACAGAAATGATGTTAGCTGGATTACCATAGCCTGGGTTAAGCTTCACAACAACCCTCCATTTGCTTGGGTCTTCATGGGAACTGGGAGTTGCTGGGAGCTGTAGAGTGTTCTGGGTGAAGAGGGGAAGCCAGGTGGCAATCAAGGAGGTATTTCTATGTAAGCATCTCTGGTAAATTGTTTAAAGAGAGCTCAGAAGAAAGAGACCTCCAAGGCTCCAATAATTCATTCTATTTTCCTCATCCTAAATAATTTTTTTCTCCCTAACTTTAGCATTTTCCTTAAAATTGTTTAAGCTTACAAAAAATTGTTTAAGCTTACAAAAACTTGTGTACGTTTCAGGTTCATGAACCCTGGAAGCACCCGACCTTAGAGACACGTCTTTCAAAGAACTAAGCCTATCCGTGTTTTTTGGCATGAACTGGTGCTGCACATAAATACTCTAATTTTGGTTTTCTTTTTGAATCTGGTACTTGGTCACCCATGTGCTCGGGATTGGTTGCTTAGAAAGAGCGAACCCGCTACGTGGTGAGGAGACGGGTAAACGTCCCGCAGTAGCCTGAGACGAGAACATGGTGGAGTGGAACGAAGGGACCGAGAAGGACCACAGTTTCTGCAGCGAAGGTGGGCGCCTTAAGAACTGAAGCAGCCAGCGTTCCCGCCTCCTCCTACCTGAGCAGATCCTGGCTGAGCTGCTCCGACACCATCGCCTTCAGCCGGCGCCGCTCGCAAGGCCCTTTCCTTTGCAAGCCCTTACTGCAAACTCCAGGGGACCCTAGAAGTACAACGCGGGTCGCGCTACCCTCCCCACAGCGGGCCATGTCCCACAAAGGTACTGGCGGAACCCAGCAGGCCCAGCACACGGTCTCACTCCCCGCCTCGCGAAGAAAGGGGCGTTTCCGATCGAAGGTTCGGCTCCTACCGGAATCCGCCCCCTAAGGGAAAAGGTTGACGCCTCTCGTCAGTTTGTAGACGGTCCCTTACAGCAGCCCGACCGCAGTCTGGGGAACCCGGGAGACCGGGGCCGTACCCGCACGTGACCAGACGAGGCTTTGCGCAGGCGTAGTAGGCTCTGTTTACCTCTGCTGGTCCGTACCCCGCCCCTCGTTGCGTTGGGGCGAACTGTCCCCCGAGACTAACCAGTCCTTCCTGCTCCTCTTTTCTTTCCGGGTGGTGCTAACCATATATTTTAGTTGGTGTTTTATCGAGGCCCAGTTCAAATCAACCTGTGCAGCCTTTCTACACTGGTGTGTCTTCCTGGGATGTCAGTACTTTTTTTGCCAAGAAAAGACAGGTTTCAAAAGACCATTCCTGCGGGCAAGTCGCACTCCTTTAATTACTGTGGGCAAGAAAAATTGGGGGTGAACAAAAATCGAGGTGGCGAAAGAGAACTTTATAAAATTAGCGGGAGTCACAACACTCCAGAGTCCTCTGCAAAGGGTATATACAGCATCTAGAGTGGTGCATATGACTGCTCTCGGTCTTTAGGTGAGACATGCTAGATTATATTACAGTGCTTTGCATATAAAGCCATAAAATTTATGATGGAAAAGAGGAAATAAAGTTGTAGGGGCAGAGCCTTTGAGCACGGAAGTAGGTAGATTGATGAATTATAGAATTTTGGATATTTTAGCCTGAAGAAAATAGCTTGGAGTGGAATCTTACAATTTTTTTTTTTAAATACTTAATCCAAGGGAGGAAAGCTCAATTGTTGTGCTTCACTCAGAGGCTCTGCACACGGTAAAGAATGAGTTGCTTGGCAAGTATATGGACCTCGAACTATAAGACTGGCCCAGAACTAGCTATTTCTCCAAATAATGCCCTTTCCAATTATTCAGACATCTAATTCTGAGAAATGTAACTGGATAATTGATTCTTAATTATTCTTGTAAAAAATAAGAGCGTCAGAGGTAATATAATAGTTAATATTTATTGAGTTCTTATTAGATGAGAAAATTACTCCATCTGCTTTATATGGAGTAACTGCACAACCACCATTAAGGTAGGTACAGCTGTGAGCCCAATTTACACATAAGGATAAAAATGCAAAGAAACACAGGAAGTGAAAATAAAGTCAAGAAAGTAGATTAATTTTGGGAGGAAGGAGGAGGTTGTAATTATGTTTGGGGACATACAAGGTCTTGTAGGGTGTCTGGATAAGTTTTATGTCTTGATCAGTGTTGGTTGCAAGAATGTTCCTCTTAAAAAGTTTATATGTATTTAATATATAATATATACTTACATAATAATTGGCTCCAGATTTGTTTCTTGTGATTTTATCTATTTATTTTATAATAAAAAGATTTTTAAGTGTTATGTATTAAAGGGTTTTAATAAAACTGTTGAGCATTTTGAGATTAAAAGATAGAGGATAATAAAGTAATGGCCTTGATTTTTTATGTAGCTCTTTATCTTATCAGAAACAATTTTAAAGCTAAGCACATATTTGAGTAATAGTACCATTGTTTGAATAAAGATATACCTTGACGGCTACTTTTAAGTGAAAATTTCTTATTTACATGGCTATTTTCTAATACGTCTTAAAAATCATTGTATTTGAATTACATGTGTATACATTATTATTGTGGAACATCACGCTGGGTGAATGCTATAGACTGAATAGTTGTGTTCTCCCAAAATTCATATGTGGAAACCTAATCCCCATGTGATGATATTTGGAGATGGGACCTTTGAGAGATGATCAGGTCATGAGGATGGAGCCCTCATGAATGGTATTAGTGCCCCTAGAAAAGACTCCAGAGAGCTCTCTTCCTCTTTTTACCAGCTGAGGACAGGGCGAGAAGATAGCCATCTATGCACCAGGAAGCAGGCTCTCACCAGAGACCAAATCCGCTAGTGCTTTGGTCTTAAACTTCCCAGCCTCCAGAACAGTGAGAAATAAATGTTGGTTGTTTAAACCACCCAATCTATGGTATTTTTGTCATAGCAGCCCAAATGGACTAAGACAGTGGGGATTAGGAAATTTCCCTTATCCATCTCTTTTTCTCAAGTGAGAACTACATAGAAATGATCTCAAAACAATATTTGACTTTTTCTTTCTCTTTCTTTAAGCTTTCCACATCTGCTCACCTTTCTCCCATTCATCTCTTTTCATTTCTGCTCAAAATACCAGGAAGCTAACTAATAAAGTTTAAACTTTGGGGCCCCACCTGCACAACCCCATTCTAAGCCTCTAGTAGGGTCCCTAGAATGTGTCTACTTGGGTATGTTTTTGTAAAGTTTGCAAAAGTAAGAGATTCTGTCCACAAATGATCAAGACTTTCTTTCCCCATAGTCAAATGTCCCCTCATATCTAGTAACACAGGTATCAGGCATTTTTGGGATTTAGCCACAATGAAACATGTTGGGGATACAGTAGTTTGGGTAGCAGTGCATATTTATTGGTTCACAATCACTTCCACATTTAGATAGGTGGTTGCTCCCTGTCCTGGTGTAGAAATAGCTTCCAGGAATACTTCACTAATTCATCCTGCATGGTGACATGAAGGGATAGAGCCCAAGGTCACATCACTATGTGAAGCTGTCTTATAGCAAAGGGTGCTGGAAGTATATGGATAGCGAAGGAGGTACACAACAGTAAGTAGAGGCTTCAGTTCTCATTGGTGTGTAGTTGGGATGAAAAGAATATTCTCAGTAATGCATAATGTGCATTTATGAACATAAATTTTTCCCTTTTTTGAGAATCATACAAAATAGAATTTGTCAGAATTCCTATATTTATAACCAGAAATTGTAATCTGTTGTGATTTTTCATTCTAAATAATCACTCTCATACCTAAAAATAATAACAAAGGGCAGCCAAACCGTGTATAACTGTTTCAGTGGTATTCCCAATACTATATCTTCTTCTTGTTTATTTTTGTCTTGTAAAATAACATTTGGGCTACTTTGGGAAAGACTAAAGAGGCATTTATCCAGCCAATCCTTTTTATAGAGAATAAAAATTATAATTTATTTATTGCTAGTGGAGCTCTTAATGAGGTATTTTCTCAGCAAAAATGAGGGAGAGGTGATGGGCTATTAGGTTCTTCTGGTCTTATTTTAGCAGAATAAAGGCACTGACTGGAACCATGCTGGGTGAACAAGGTTTATGACTAGATCTCTTATTTTTCTACCATTAGGTTACATTGAAACAAACATTATTTTAAATAATAAAAAAAAATAGATACTATAAAATCTGATTGAAATGTATATTCTTCAAGCACATTTTAAATATCATACTTAAGTGTCCAGGTCACCTAGAATAAAAACTGTTGTGTTTTTCCTCAAAGAATAATTTTTATTTCAATCATAGTTTCTCCCAGGAAGGTATTTTCACCATTTTCAGGGCTGTCTTTAACATCTGAACACAGCGATTAAACCTGCACTTTTGGTAATGCATAGATATAGGCTGCCTGTAGGTCTAAGAATGAATGAAATAACTTGGCATATTCTGGATGCTTCAAGGCAAATTTCTTAAATTTCTTGTATGAAATGTACTCTGATTTCTGTCCAGCTATTTCCCGAAAGAGTCTGGAAACATCAAGATCTGGCACTCCAAAAGCCGCCTGAAGTACAGTAGCTAACTCCTGTTTTGTTATGAAACCATCCTTATCAAGATCAAAAAGCTTAAATGACATCTGCAGAATCTTTTTAGTGTTGGCAGGATTACATAGGACAGTCAGACCTATCACATACTCTCTGAAGTCTATGTTGCCATCATTATTCCTGTCAAAAAGGGCAAAAATTTGTCTCAAGGGCTCTGAAATTGGGAGTTTTAAATAATTTGCAAATTCTTCAATTCCTATCTTCCCTCCCTTTGAGGCAACTGCAATTGCAGCATATTCATCCAAATGCTGATGAATATTATCCCAATCTAACTTTAATTTCTTGCTAATTTTTGTAAATTCCACCAAGCCAGTTTCCATGGGTAGTCGAAGGTTACCTGCAGTAATCATCAATCTGCAGTCTTCATAAGTGTGGTCTGTCACAGGCAACCCCAGAGCATTTGCCATGTTGATCCTCACTGTATTGGCAAAAAGGATGGGGTTTTTCTTTTCTTCGTCATTTGGGATGTAAACAGGCATAAACTCAACTTCTACTCTGGTGAAGAGTTGACTCAGGGTCAACATACAAGCCTGGAAGCCTGTAAACCCCTGCCAGGTCCAGGTCACTGTGTCCAGGGCATTTGGGTACCTGAGTAGCACTGGCTGTACAGGAACACCTGGAGAAAAGGCCCCTAGTTTAAAAGTGATCAGACACGTGCGATTGGTACACACTCCTTCCGGGAAAATCAGGATCTGTGGCCACTTCCTTTTGGATGTCACTCGCTTCAGAATTTCTTCCCGGGTTGTCTTCCTGGAATTGGGGTCCTCTCGGGTAACAAGCACCGGCTGTGTTGACAGTAGGAATTTTCCAGCCACTGGGATATGTGCGTTTTTACTTGCAGAGACTACGGAGGGTAACCCTGCCACAACACAGGCGATTGCGTCAAAGAAAGTGGAGTGCGGTGCTGTGACAAAGATGGGGGCCTCTTCTCGGGTTGCCTTTTTCCCTTTCACTTTAACAAGGAACCCTGCTAAAAAGAATATTGCCTGATACAAGAATTTGAGAGCCGGTTTTGCCAGTTTTCTCCTCCAACTCGTGGCGGGTTTGGCTGGATGAGCAGAACCGCCTATGGTGGAAAGTGCAGCCATCGGCCAGAGGAAGATGAGGAGGAAGGCAATGCAGGTCACGCGCACCGGCACCAGCACAGACCCCGCGAGAATGATGGAGGCCCAGCGCCACGCGCTGATGTTCGTCTGCTGCACGAAAGGGTTGGCCACTGCTGGCGGATACAGGGACTTCCTCCTTCCCAGGCTGAGGGCGGACTCCCACACCTCCACCTCCCAGTCCGATGACTGCTGAGCCATAAGGCCGACTTTTCAACAGTCTCAGGATTCAGATAGTTTGGATCTAGGGGCAGCCCCAAGAACGCATCCCTTCCCCATATTCAAGTGTTCTTTCTGTTGGCACATAATGAGAATTCTTAGAGGCAATTGTGGGTTAATAGGAAATGATGTATTAAATAAAAAGTTTTAAATGGTAAATGATGTAATAGGAGAATTAGAATCATATCAACAGTATAATTTTTTGCTTTTGTGTGTAAATGTCTTCCTTCAGACAGATATGCTTAATAAATCATTTTCGTATAACAATTTCTGATGTTTATATTAAGGATATATTATATACCTAGTAGGGATATATTAATTTAAATCGATGAATATTAATCACAACATTTTAATTTAAATGCCACTACTAGCATAGTGTAGTTACTGTGAGATGCTTTTGGCAGCTGGTAAGTCAAGTTCTCTCTGTACAAACTGATTTTTACAGAGACGGTAATATCTTTTTATGATGGCACCCTTGAAGCTTTATATCTGTTACACTCTTCCACATCCATTGAAAATTAGAATATATCCATTTCATAGGCCAGAATTAGCCATGGCTCATTTAATTCATATTCTTAACATTTGTCCACCTGAACCAGTCAGCATTCCAAATTGACATAAGTAACAACCACAAACCTTAAAATCACCTTTCTCAGTAACAAGTTTAATTAAAATAAGTCAGGATTACTTTATTATATCAGCACACAGTCAATAAAGTTCTGTCCCTTTCCTTTGTTGCTGCCTAGTGGAAATGATCAAGAGGGAAGCATAGTCAAAGTTGATGTGAACCAGGCTCTCTTCTATACTTTATAGCATTTGCAACTCTGACGATGCTAATATAGACTATTCCTGTTTGCTAATTGCTAATTTAAATTCCTTTTCTCAGAATTAAAAGTTAAAGGTTTCTAAGAGATATTTCTATTTATTGGAGCATACCAGGTTACCAATAAATAGTAAGAGCAGTGTGGATACCAGAGCTTGTTAACAACAGAAAGTGATCTAAGTGGAAAGATTATGGGCTTTACAGCCAGATGGATCTAGCCAGATCCTGATTCCAACACTTCTACTGTGGTCATTGGCCAACCTCATTTTTACATCTATAAATTGGTGATACTCTCTACTTTTCAATGTTGTTATGAGACACAAGGATAATGTATATAAAAAAATTGGGCTTTTATTAGTAAATACAAGTTGCTAGGATACAATGATGAAAATTCTTAGGGACATTCCACTTCTGCCACTGTTAGAACTATGCTTGGTGACAGAAACATTCCTTTCACCAACTTTGTCTTATTTGGGAACACAGTTGCAGTTTCTAAGGAGCTATGATTTGGCAATTTACTGGTTGTCTCCCTTGCCTAGGAAAGCAACCCAAGAGAATGAGTAGTCCCTTGTGCTGTTATCGTTCTCTGTTCTTTAACTCTTCTCACTCTTATTTGTACCTTCATTACTATTCTTAAACCTGTTTAATTGAACTGCATTCTATGTATGCTTTTTAAAGGAAAGTTCCATATTACCATGTCATCTTTCTTTTATATTTTCCCCACAGTGCCTAGCAGTGTGTCAGATATATTATTTGTTCATTAAGAGAATATTTGAGTTCCTACAATGAGCCAGGCCCTAATTTTAGATGCTGGATATATGTCAGTTAATAAAACAATAAAAAACCTCTGCCCTGTGGAGCTTAGATTCTAGTGTGCATAAGAAGTACAGTGTTCAATTCTTGTTGCATTGAATGGGGCAAAAGGACATTTTGATCCTTCTTCTAAATCTCTTACCAGTTTCACTAAAGATTAAGGCAAGTAATTTAATAGATGTATTTCCATGCTTCCATACTTTGCAATGTTTAATAAATATATATGTATATATGAGAATCTTCACATCATCTCTTGTTAATCTTCCCAGTATAAGTAGTACTTATGGCCTATTTTAAGAATGCATATTCATCTAGTCATATTTGCCTTCAAACTAATAAATATACCATAAATCCAAGAGATTTGATAATAGAATTTTTAATGGTTAAAAATAGTAAAAGGAACTTTTGAACAATACAATGAAAATTTATATCATTGCGGGTTTGCCTTTCAATATGGCTAATCTTTATTACACATATATAAAAGGCACCATATGTTAACAGGGTAAAGAATGCAAGAAACCAAAACTGAGCCACTTTTCACAACTTCCTTTTGTACAAGTGTATACATTTTAAGGCAGATGTTTTTCTTTGTAAAGTACAGCAGAAGAAAATCAACATTATATTACAAGTTTACACATTCACAGATATTATTCAGTACCATTTGTCAAGATATTTATGATAAAGCATGTTAAAGTAATTTTTTTCCCTAATGAAGCTTAAAGAAGTTGATGAACAATTTTTAAAAATTATTTAGAGATTTTATGACAGATCTCTCATAGAAGATACAGAAAAGTCAATCTTTTTTTCTTGTTTCTTCTTTTAGAAATGTCCATATCAATTTGTTCACTATGTTAGGTTGCTCTTGCTGAAGCCAATGACTGGCTTCTGACAAAATAGTTAGCCTGAAATAGTTTTTAACATAAATCTTTGTGACTTCAGCCATCTCAACCTCCATAAATGCATCTTTCTCTCCCCACAGTAGTAATGTTGGAGTGGTCACCATGTGATGTTTGAGAGGCAGGCAGCTATAAAAACAAAACACATGGGTTTGAGACTCATTTTAAAAGTTAAAATAACATTTTTCCATAATGTTCCTTTAGGTTTCACATTCTCAAGGGGGGCGAAATTGCCACCAAAGGGGTGAAAACTGGTTCTTGGGAGAGTGAAAAAAATCTTACTATTTATTTATGTAAACCATAAATAAAGGGAAGAAATGTCTACAAAGGCTGCTTAGGAAGATGATGATGAAAAATGTTTAGGAAATACTACTTTAGGCAATCTATACAATAAAAAATTTTAAAGGATATTAAAGAAAGAGCCCAATAAAATTTTCAATTAGATGAGGCTAGCAAAATTGAGAAGAAAGGCTATAAATTAAATATGAAATTCATCACTATGAGGAATAATTTGCTTTAAGAGAATACCAGGATTTTTGAATGGTGTGAAGAGAATTTTAAACAGTAGTCACACTGTTTAAATATATTTTCAATTGTTTGTTAGATAACCTAATGCATTATATGTGAAAATTGGAACTGGAAAGTCAAAATATATATGGACTGACCTTTAATATTATATGATAGCATATTTATTTTGCAAGAAGATTCTTTTTAAAGCAAAGTTTTATTGTATATTTTCTTATATACAGAAAAGTATGAAGAATAAAATCATGCATAATTCCATCATTAAAAGATAACTTTTTGGTAATTTTTCTATGCATTTATTTGAAACTATACTATAAATACTATGCAATAAATAATACGTGGTATACATATACAAATCTCATATTAAATCATAACTTAAGAACATTCTCATTTAATAAAGTTTTTTAAATGATTGTAAAAGATACTATATTATGGCATAATAAGTCATAAATAGCTTGACTATTTCTTATAATAGAATATTTAGATCATAGCATCATTTAAAACATTCTCTTTGTTTTAAGTGATGTTATAATGAGCATTTTGTACCCAAACTTTTGTTGGCATTTAAATAATTTTTTGGAGTAGAGCCCTGAAAGTAGAATTTCTGAGGTAGCGATTATAAATATTTTTAAAGCTTTTGATGCCTTGTGCCACACTGTTTTTCAGAAAGGTCACATGGTACTAATTACACTTCTGTTGATGAGAATGAGAATAAACATC
The DNA here is from genome assembly GCF_902729225.1 of Pteropus medius. NCBI lineage: Eukaryota > Metazoa > Chordata > Mammalia > Chiroptera > Pteropodidae > Pteropus > Pteropus medius. Next base: position 21,508,017 of record NW_024350319.1, on the reverse strand, counting down.
TAACTAGACACTCTCCAGCTCTGACTTACATTTTTACTAGTTATCAAAAAGTTTGACTACCCAGGGTTGACAGATGCTGCTGGATGTGCAAGATATGACATATGTCCACCAGGGACTTAACTTTTGACTCCTACACAAGTGGCCATCATTTGGTTGTAATGCTCCTAAAAATTTTTTGTGAATGGCCAAACCGAGAAAATGTATTCTATACTTAATTATTAATACGTGGATTCCTATACAAACTTGCAAGCCACTTAAATTCTAGAACTCATAAAATGTTCAAAAGTAAAACATTTCATTTTCTATCAGTTATCTGCATACTTAACAATATCAGATCATGTAATAATTGAATCAATAATGTAAGGGGAGTTTACAAAGGCTACTAGTCAAAAAGCAAAGAAAAACAAATTCTTCACCAGATCAAATTGGGAATAAAAGGGAGGAGTGTCCAGAAAACTAAAAGAAAAGCTTATTCTCTCATCCTGAGGTTTCAAATGGCTTAATTTCACATGAAATATAAGTTACATGTAAAACCAAGTATGTACAGCATGGTGACTACAGTTAATAGCACTATATTGCATATTTGAAAGTTGCTAAGAGAGTAAGATCTTAAAAGTTCTCATCACAAAAAAAATTTTATAACTATGGTGATTGATGTTAACTATATTGTGATCATTTTGCGATATATAGAAACATCAAATCATTATGTTGTACACCAAAAACTAATGTTATATTTCAATTATACCTCAGTAAAAACAAATAAATAATAAAATAAAACAAAATAAAACATTCAATGTTTTAAGAGAGTAGGTTTTAGTATGTTAAGCTAAAGAACTTACTGGGAAACACTACGTCAAATATTTCTGATTAAATGATTAATTTTAGTAAGTATAGAAACAACTCGAAAGATCTAAAAAATGATAACAAGTAGTAACAATTTTTACTGTATATTGTTAATCATTTAACCTATCAAAATGTATTTTAACATACCAATTTCAAATTAGTCTGAATTTACATGTTACTCTTCCAAACTGAGAAATCAGGTGATTTGTAAATATTAAGGCAACATTTTCCAGAATGTTATATACTCCATCATTTCTTTTGTATGTGGAAATATTTCATTACTTTGATTAAAAAGATAGTGCAGAAAATAATAACACTCACATACCTACCATTCAGCTCAAGAAATAAAACACTGAGAATATAATTACATCTTTCTACTTACCTTTCCTTGAAACCATTTCTTCATCTCACCCTAAAGCAGTGGTTCTCAAAGTTTGGTCACCAGACTAGCAGCATCAGCATCAACTGGGAAATGCTAATTCTTGGTCCCCATCCCAGATGGGCTGAATCAGAAACTCTAGGGGTGGAGTCCAGCCATCTGTGTTTCAACAAACCCTCCAGGTGATTCTGATGCAAGCTAGAGCGAAGAACCACTACCTAATAGTAAGCACTTATATGTGTTAAGATACCTCACTTGTCTGGTTTCCTTAAGGACAGATTTTCCTTAAATCCTTCTGGATCTTTGCCCCACCCTGGTATGTGACATTTCTTGGTTCAGGGTTCTGGGCTAGGTGGGTATATCGCATAATATATCCTGAGTGTAAGAGATTTAGTGTCTCTCCACTACTGTCTACCTGATTGGTGCGAGGCAGTGATCGAGGGGTGGTGGAGGTCGAATTTCTTCTGCAGACTTTTCTATAGGTGAACTGCTCTAAATTCTACACAAGCAGTATGGGTTAGCAAGACCATTTCAGTTTTCATATTAAGCTACAGCCTTCAATCTATCCTTTATCAGTAATGAAGATAATATTTTAGTTTTCATCAGCTGACTCTTGTTTGATTTCTCAACTGGTTCAGAAATTGGGCAGGAAAAAGGGGTGCTATTTGTCAAATCCCCCAAATACTGTACATACATTTTGATAGACAATATAGAGAAGTATTTTACATTTTATAAACATTATTAAATAGTATCACAGTGCACCTATCCTTCCACAACTTGCTTTCATGATTTAACATTATATTTTTAAGATTTATCCATTGATGATACATGTAGTTCTACTTCATTCATTTTCACTCTTGTGTAAAATTCTACCATGTGACTATACTACAACTGATCCATCCTCCTGTTAAGGGACGTTTACATTTTTCCAATATTTCGAATTCAAATAATATTAAACTCTTTCCTGTACATGTCCACTTGTGTACACGTGGAAGAGTCTCCTTACAGTATACCCCGGAAACAGAGTTGCTTGCTCAGAGAGTATGCACATCTTCAACCTATTGTCAAGATGTTTTCCAAACTGATTGTATGCTCCACAAGCAGGACATAAGAGTTCACTTTGCTCCACATCATTGCCAACACTTGCTCTCAAAAGTTTAATTTTTTTCCAATCAAATGAGTGTGAAATATGCTTCATTTACATGATGTGGTAGAGACTGCTCCCCAAAACTTCTTGCCTTCCACTATAGTGATAGAAAATCCAACTTTTAGCTGGACAAATGGCCAACCAGAATAATGACTGACTATATTTCCCAGGCTTCTTGCAGCAAGGTGAAGATATACGGTTTATGAGAAATAATGTATACAACTTCTAAGTTTTGCCCAGTATGCACCCCCCCTTCCCATTTTCCACTTTCCACTGACTAAAATGTAGATGTGGTGGTAAACCATCCTGGACTACACAGACAAGGGCAACATCCTAGGGACAGCAGAATAACAAAAGAGAAAGTGACTACATCTCTGACCAAAGAGTGATGTCATTCAACTTTGATGATTTCATGGAGCAGAACCACCATACCAGCCTAGACTTTTACTTGTGAGAGAAATAAACTTCTATCTTTTATATATGCCACTGTTATTTTAGGTCTCTATCACAAGCAGTAAACCTCATGTTTTTCATCTGACTACTAGTAAGGTTGAGCTGCTCTTCCATGTTATCAGCCATTAGATTCCTATTCTGTGAATTGCCTTTATTATCCTTTACCCATTTTTCGATTAGGCTCCCTTTTTCTTGTTGATTTGGAGGCATTCTTTATAATATCTCTGGATATTATTAATTCATGATTAATCGTGTTTTGCAAAAAACTTCTCCCTGATGTTATCATTTTATGATAGATGATTTTTTATTTTAATGTAGCCACATTCATCAGTCTCCTTCATAATTTGAGCTATTTATGTCTTATTAAAGAAATCTTTCCTACCTGAGGTCATAAATGTTTTATATCATCATCTACACATTTTTTAGTTTTGCTCATCATATTTAGGTTTTTTATTTCTGTAAGGTTTATTTTTTGTTTGGTAGAAGATGGAGATCTCACCACTGGTTTGAAATGCTGTTATATCAAGTTTCCATATATGTGGTTCCATTTTGGGGCTTTCTTCTCTGTTCCATTAGTCAATTTGTTGATCCCAGAATCAACACTGTATTTATTTATTTTATAGCTTCATTATAAGCCTTAATTTCTAATAGAATTAGTCCTACTCTTTTCTTTAAAATACCTTAAACATTCTCAGCCTTATGCTCTCTTATACAAATTTCAGAATCAGTTTGTCAAGTTCCATGAAAAACTTTATGGTTTTGATTGAAATTGCATTATGGATTATCAAAATTTATTGGAAGCAGTAAAGAATACAGGCTCTGACAAAGGAATACGTTGAAGATATTTTAAAACTATCATTCTTATCTCCCATCCAAAATTTAGACTTGTGTGAAAATGTGACATTCTCTCTATTTTCTTTTATAACAAGTGTCTTTACAAATGTTCTTTGTAAAAAACAAACAACAGAACATGGACTTCAGACAATGTTGCTATATCCTATAAAATGTAACCTGTAGCTTCTATAATATCCGCCTTTCTAATCATTGCCTTGCTAAACAATTACCTTGCTAAATAATTACCTATAAATGCCTTTTAAATTAACATTTTTTAAAACAAAGATCTATCTACATCTAGATATAGATATAGATACAGATATATATCTTGTTGTTAGTACAAAAAGAAGGTTGGATTTATCTCTTCTCCCCTCATTCATATAATCTCATAATTTCCCTTGGATTCCATAATCAAAGAGTTTGAGAGATTTTGTTTTATTTAAAATGCCTTAATAGTGACTAAATCCAATGAGATATTTTCTGTCCAAACATTCATTTTCTCCACTACATTCTCCACAATGAGTGAATTTATCCAAATACAAATTGGATCATTTATCTTTTCTGCTTGAAACTCTCATTCATTGGCTTCACATTCACGGCTCTTAAGTCCTTAATATGGTCTACCTGGCTTTGTATTACCAATGCTGCCTACCTCTCAGTCCCATTTTCATTCTATTCTCTTCTTCCCTTTCTAACATTCTATATGCTGGCCACATTGGCCCTCATTATGTTACTTAAAACTACAACCCTCCATCTCCCCACAAAGTTTTGGTACATGCTGTTTCCTTTTTCTGGAATGCCAATACCCCTATCCCCTACTTTGTCTGGTCACTACTTAACTCATTCTTTATTTCTTTGTTTAAATGTCATATCTTCAGTTCTCATCCCTTTCTTTCAAAATCTTTATGTTAGTTTTTAACTATGTTTTCATTACTGTGAATATTTATTACTGTGACTATTTGCTTGATATCTGTTTTTCTCACTTGACTATAAGTTTTGTGAGATCAGGGACCTTCTCTAGTTCTACTCATTACTATAGTCTGAGTGTTGGCATAGCCTAGAACACAAAAAAGTACTTAATAACTATTTCTTGAATGAATAAATGATTGTTAAAAATATAGCTAAAGATATATATGTATTCAAATAATCTAAAGGGAAAGATAAAGTGAATAGAGTTATGGATAAGACTATAATAGGATCCATTACACTATTCTACTTTTTCATATGTTTGAAATTTTCCATAAAAAAAGATTATTCAACTTACTAAATCAAAATATTTTATTTGAGTTCAGTAAGTGGTGAACTTAAAAATAGAGTATTGGCTCTTTAGGGAATTAACATCTTATTTAACTGAAACCAAAACAAAAACATTATACTGACCTGAAGATATTTCGGTAATGATTAATTGGACCACTTAATGCTCCAGGCTGGGAAAATATATAAATATAAGCCTCAAGATCTTCTGCTGTTAATTGACATCCTTTTCTTCCAATGCCAGTGCTGTGACTGGTAAACAGATGTTTCAAAGCCTAATATAAGTGAAAAGGGCATAATTAAAACTTTTCAGTTACCTAATAATAAATTAAATATTTGGCTTTCAAAAGAGAATGATGGTCAGTGTTCATTGACATCCCCTCATTGGTCATCATGGGCAATATCTAAGGCACCCAATTCATTATTCTGGGAAGTTTTTTAATGAAGAAAAAAAAAAAGAAGTATATCCTGCCATTCTTGTGTGAACTGTATTTTAGAATAACCAAATAGTACATGTGGAAAATCCTTCCTTATAGAAGAATTCCAGGTAATAAAAGCAGAAAGAATGACAGAGTTTGAAAGAAATAATTTTGCCCACCCTAATGAAATAATGAACCTGGGCAATGATGATCAAGATATGCTAAAATTATATGGTGAAAGGTTGTTAGGAAATTTTGGATAGGCTGACAACTTGTGAGCCCACTGGTAAGTGTTAGCATTATTAAAACTGAGACAACTAGGCATCATGTGCTTCCTTGATGTAGTACATTAGGAAGTGCACAATACCACCTATAAAGAATTCTTGTCAAATTAAAGCTCAATCTAATCAAGCTTCTTCTATTCAGTAGCATGTATGAAGTAGGAAAAGCAAGGGTTAGCAGAGCAAGTTAAATAACACTATGATGAAGCAATTAGTCAAATTCAAATGTATATTATTCCTCAGGACAAAGCACCAAATAACTTCAATAATAATAATAACAAAATGATGTTAAAAAAAAAAAAGAAATCCAACGTAGATACCCCAGGGAGGTCACTCTTTTGAGCTCTGTCCGGGTGGCACAGGGGAGCATAAGGTTCTACCCCATGAGACACAATCCTTTTCCATAACGTTGGAGATAAGCCTGTCCCTTAAGTCTATACCTGCATATTCCTATGGCTTTTCAGAGTCCTATAGACAATGACTAAGGCGATAAACCACACAGGAAACATGTAGTACACTAAAATTTAAAATTGAAGTAAGACCTTAAATAGAGTCTAACCTCTGGGGTTTTTGTTTTGTTTTCAAAATAAAAAAAGAAAAGAAACAATTATAATTTCAGAAGCCATAACAACCAAATACGATGTGTGGACCTTATTTAGTTCCTGATTCAAATAAATGAAGTGTATAAAAATAATTGAGACAGTAAGGAAATTTAAATGTGTATTAAAAGGTATTAGGGAATTGTTGTTCTTTTGGGTAGGTTTGATAATGGCATTGGGGTCATGTAAAAAAAAAGTCCTTAAAAGTCAGACAGACATATACGCAGAAGAATTTCCAGGCAAAAAAATATTATGTCTTTTTTAAACCTGTCTAAAAAACATCATGTGGGACATACAAGAAGCATTCAATAAACTTCCAAGAAATAGACACTATATAGGACTCCTGGTGTCAGTGTATTTGGTACACCAATACCTGCATACTTACTTTGTTTTAGGGTTTTGTTTACCTCCAAGGGCTTCCCCTTCTGCTGCTGTCAAACTCTCTCACCTGGCTTTCATAGTCCCTCATCTCCTCATGGGATGTTCTCTAAAAAGAGAACATGCTTGTAGGGGCACAGGCTCTCAAAACAAAAACAAAAACAAAAACAAAAAACCCCCCCAAAACGAACAAAAAAACAGCCAGGCGCTCAAATATACAACAGAGACTTTATAAATAAGTAAGCCTATAGATGAGGCCTTAGAAGCATTTATTAGATCTTAGCATTTGTCTATTTTTCTTTCTTTAGGATGGACTTTAATTTAAAATATTTACTTTTTTTTTGTTTGTTTAGGAGGAAATGTCTAACAGTGCACAGCACATAGCAGATATGTAATAAATGATTATTTAAATCAAAACAACATAAGCAGGACCAATTCCTTTTTAGTGCTTCAGTCTATATTTTAACTTTCTAATTTGTTATCCTCTTGGGCACTAATCTTTTTTTTTTAATTGAGGTATAATTGACATATAACATTAGTATTAGTTTCAGATGTATAGCATAATGATTAGATATTGTATACATTGCAGAATGATCACCACAGTAAGTACTAGTTAACACCCATCACTATGTCTGACTTACCTTGAAATCGTTTATTGAGAACATAAATTCTGGGAACCATGGTATTTGGAAGAAGTAATAATAGCTGGATTTGAACAGCTGGGCAGGGTGTCGTAAAATATATTCTGAAATTAAAATGCCATGTTAGACCTTATCCAAGGAGTATAAATTACTTAGCATTGAAAGAAATTCTTTTTAAGACAATTTCACCTTCGAGATGATCCCATAAAAGAATCCACAAATAAGAATTTCTGAATATTTCTCTTTGGAACAATTTCTATGTTCTTATATTTTATTATGGTTATTTCTAGTTTTCAGAAAGATTATAGCACTTTAAATAAAATGAAATTTCCACTTTATGAAATCTTGACTCAGAAAGGAATAGAAAACCCAAACAACACTGCCTTTCTTCCAAGGTCACTATCAGTGACCTTGGGATGCACAGGGAAGTAATTTTCTGATGTTTAAAAGATTTTCCCTATAGGATGATTTGAATACCTTACATATCTGGCCTCAACAGGAACTAAAGCATTTTCTGTAAATTTACTCATGCACATATCTAGAAAATTCATTCTTTCAATGAATATTTGAATATCTACTGTGTGTGAGTGGATTTAGCAATGAATAAGAGATTCCCAATAAGAAGAAACTTATGCAATAAATAACGAATACTTAAAAGATCATTTTGATAATAATAATACCATAAAGAAAACAAAATAAGGTAATGTGATTAAGAGTGATGGTTGGGTGGTGTGGAGGGACTATTATTTAGTAGAGGTGGTCAGAATAGGCTTCTCTGGGGATATGATATGTATCCTGAGTCCTGAGTAAGAAGAAATCAGCCATGCAAAAATCTAGGAAGAGCATCCAGAAATAGAAAGTGGATCTTGGGCCTGGTCCATTCAAGAAGCAGAAACAAGGCTAGTGTGGCTGGTGTGTGGTGAATGAAGATGGGGAGATGGCATGAAATGAGTCAGAAAGAAAAGCGGAAGCCGGGTCAGGTATGACCAAAATGATAAGGATTTCAAGTACTTTGGGAAGACACGGAAGCTCTAAGCTGGAAAGTAATGAAATCGTACATATTAAATGTACATACTTGCTTTGTACTGTGCACTATACTTTTTTAAATTTTCATTATAGAGATAATTTTTTCTTATTTCTAATTTCATAATGATATTTAACATGGTTAAAGTTTTTAGAACTATAATTCTCGGGTAAGTGGAATATACTGTTATGCTATACTTTTTGTAAAGTCATCATTGAACAAGATTTTTTTCAGCCCTGCATTAAGTGATATCAATATGATTAAAGAGGCATATTGCTTGAAGACCTCATATTGACTTGACTAGGGTTGAATCCATTATTGATAAAATAGTTCCAGAAATATTCCAAGAGTCTTCTTGCTGGAATGACCAATTACAGTTTGTCCACATAGTAGCACCACCAAAAATAATATTTACTTTAGGGTCCTGATCAATTGAACAAGCATGTACTATGACTTCTGCTGACTAATGGAACTGAGAAAAATATGATATATCTGTTTGGTATTTGAATTCTAAGAATTGATCCTATTACCTCAACAGAGATAGGTGAATTGGAGACACACACACACACACACACACACACACACACACACACACACACACGCTCATGGAATTCAGGTTTTACGCTATAATATAATACTTAGATAGTCGTGGTCCCTTTCTCCCTCACCTGCTCAGTTTTGAGAAAGAAACAGAAATATGTTGTTCTCCAGAAGCTGCTGTGGATCATAGCAGTACTTGAACCTCAGAAAACTTGACAAGGGTAGTTAAACAGGACAAAATTATAATTTTTGCCAAAACCAAATCAAAATATTCCTAGACAGTGATCACAGGTCTTTAATCACTCTAAGATTTTATGAGTCCTCTTTATAGCAGAGATTCTCAAAATATAGTCCATGTGGACCCCTGGGAATCCCAAAGAACCTTTTAAAGGATCCAGATGGTCAAATTTATTTCGGAACAATACTGAGACATTATTAGCTTTTCTCATTTGATTAACATTTGCACTGATGGTACAAAATCAATGGTAGATAAAACCATTGCTGCATGAGTACAAATCAAGGCAGTAGCACTAAACAATACTAGTAGTCATATTCTTCACTACCACAGACTTGCAGTAAACAAATAAATACATAAATACATAAAACTAAATTCCAATTTCACTTAAGAATGCCCTTGATGAAATAGGAAAAATTATTAATTTTATTATATTTCAATATTTGAGTACATGTCTTTTAAACATTGTGATAAAATAGTACACAGAAAGCAGTTCTGTTGCATACCCAAATACAATGGTTGTCTTGAGAAAAAAAAACACTTATGCAATTGAGTTGATAAGTTGAATTAGTTGCATTTTTTATGGCATACTATTTTTACTTGAAAAGATGACTGAAAAACTATCAGTTTGGCCTAGGTATTTGGTAGACAGACTCTTGGAAATGAACCAAGTGAGCCTTTTACTTGAGGGAAAACAATCAATAGTATTTGTTGCCAATTATAAAATTCAAGCTTTGAAGTAAAAAGTAGAATTTTGGAAACTTGTGTCTACTATTGTGAGCTTGACAGCTTTGCAATACTTACAGGCTTTTTTGGATGAAATAGGAGTGATATTAAGGAATGTGATTCTTAGATATCATATAATGAATTGTGTCAACTTATGGAAGATCTGCAGAACTCAACCAATATCTCCCAATGCATGATGATACAAAATCATACATGGGTAAAAAATCTATTCAAAGTGCCTGAGAGACCAATGGATTTTAATGTAGCAGAGTGCAAAAAGTTCATTAATACACCAGATTCTATATTTTTACTAACTTTAGGAAACCATGAATTTTTGAGTTTAGTGTAGTATTAAAGAAGAAAACCACAGTTATCTGAAAATCCTATTAAAATACTCCTCCCTTTCCCAATTACAAATCTATGTGAGACTAGATTTCTTCATACACCTCAATTCAAACAACGTATTGCAACAGATTGAATGCAGAAGCAGAGCTGAGAATCCAGCTGTCTTTTACTAAGCCAAAAATTAAAGAGGTTTGCAAATATGTAAAACAATGACATTATTCTCACTAAGATTTCGTTTTGGAAAATGTAGTTAGTTTTCATTAAAATGTCATATGTTAACATGTACTGGAGTTATTATTTTAAAAATAAATTCATACATAATTTTTTCATTTTTAACTTATAATACAATGAATATTTATAGATATAACCCATATAAACAAAAGCTCAATGGGTCTTTAACAATTTTTAAGATATAAAGGAGTCCTGAGACAAAAAATTTGAGAACTGCTGCTTTAAAAATGCTACCATTCCTGATCGCCAAAGCTGTCAGGCAAGAGGAGAATTTATTTCTAGGCTGTCAAGATTCATTACTATCAAAATAATGTTACTGCATTTTCCTCTCTCTCTCCAAGTTAGCAGTAAAATGTTTTCTAAAAACAAATAAAATTATGCAAACAAGTATGAAGCTACAACGTCTTAGATTCTTTAGATATTTAATGCCAACGTATTTGACACTGTCATGTGCTAATATCATATTTTAGTAATTTAATTTAAAAAATATTGTTAGTCAAATTTTGCTGTTTTTAATCCAAAGTGTCAGGGACAATAGTGAATTGTCACATTGGCAAAGATGTTTTAATAAAAATTTAAACTCACCTGTAAATACATTTGGATGAGGAAAGTTAATAACAATAAGCTTCATCACCATTTCAGGATAACAGATGGCAATCAGCCAAGCAATCATGCCCCCCCAGTCATGGCCAATAAGAACACATTTGCTATACCCTATAATCAAGAAATAAATGTTGACATCATTGAAAAGAAACAGGCGAGTGCATCGTTAACTCATAAAATAGGTATGCTTCTTTAACTAATCTTTCTACTATTATATCCTATTATGCACTTCATACAGATATTGAGTTTGGTGTTACCAAAACCTCAATGTCTGAATTACCTAGGTAGCTTTTTAGAAAATTTAGATGCCCAGGATCTACTCTAGATTTACAAATTCAGAATCTCTCCCAGGAATGAATATGTACATGTATGTATGTGTATGTGTATATATATTGGAAATAACCAGCTCAGCTCTGGTCTCATGGACCTGAGTTTGGAAACCTTGATAAAGACTATGCATAATTAAGTCATAAGGAAGGTTATTTGAGTTATTTTTGAATGCTGAGAAATTTCTAGTTATAGTAAAATCATAAATGTCCCATCTATGTCCAACTGGTAAATCTAGTTCAAAGGAGCATCTATTTTCTCCTTAACTTCACAAATTCAATGTTACAACGCAATACAGTAAAACATCACTAATCTGCAACTGTGAAATCTTAATTATAGCACCAATTATATACAAGTTTCATGTAATCATGGTAATTTGAATTAGGTTAAAATATTGATTAATTGCAATTCTTGAAGGATTTTCTTTGTGTGAATGGATAAAATTTATTTGTAATTTATTCCTAGAGTACTTAAAATTAATTTTTTCAAGTATTTTTCACCATTACCCCACGACTCTACTAACACAGACATATGCGTGCATAAGAAACATTTTGTTTACATTATCGACTTGCCTAGAAATTGCATGATGACAAATTTAGGGCAGGTGTGACTGAATTACCACAAAATATGAATGAAATATGGCTTTTGGAAATCAGTGTCTCTGTGTCTGTTTTCTATTTCATTGTAATTAGACTAAATGACAACACTGCATTGACACCCCCAGCCCTCATCCATTTTTTTCTCCTTTAAGAATATTGGCCAGATCTATGCTCTCATAAGATTTGTAGAAAGGGCTTTTAATTTGGTTTCATGGGTTTCTCACTATATTGGCTCCATTAACATACCGATGGTAGCAGCTGGCTTTTAGTCAAAAGGGATGTAGTGCATAAGATTGTTGTTTAAAAATATTTATTCCCTCTGTCCCCACTGCCATAGAAGGAATATATTTTGCTGTCTCTTTAGACTTGGCCATATGACTTGCTTTGGCCAAAGGGCTGATAGTAGAGACCTGAAATAGGCTTGTGCAGTTGGGTCCACCCCCATTTCTGCCACTGCCAGGAAAAGAGCTTCCCCCAGGGAGCTACTCCCCTTTAGCTTGAGCTCCAGCCTAACTCACAGTGAGAAGCCAGTCCTAGGTAGACTTGTCGCCTGAGGAAAAACTCCAGAGGGGTCCAGCCTGTAGTTGATCCATAGATCCACAAGCAAAGGAATAAATGCTTATGGCTATATGCCATTGAATTTGGTGTAGTTTGTTACACAATATTATTGTGGTACTAGCTGATCATACAAGGAAGATAATGCAAGTACTTCTGAATCTTACAACATTTTAAAATAAATATTTAAGTGTGGGTTCTGAAGACAAATTTTCTGAGCATAAGACTCAAATTTCTAATAATCATTCTGAAAGTAATAAATAGTAACATTGGGTCTATTTTTAAAAACAAATTTTGAAAGTCATTCTTGGCTGGTTGGCTTAATAGTTTTGTAGGATATATTATTTTTAATTCCCTGTATATATATTTTGGGCTGTATACCTGAAACCATGGCGTCAGGACCCATATAACAACTCAGGTAGGTGGACAATGCATCCTCCAATGAAATGAGGTTATCAGTTCACAATTTGTTGAATGTTAATCTCTTAAAAAGAATTAGTACTGTTTTCTCAGTAACTTACCTAAAGAATCTAAAATATCTTTTATATCTGTAATTAGACAGTCCAGTTTATAATTCTCTCGATGAAAGGGAGCATCTGTTTCTCCATAACCTCTCAAATCTAGCGCTACAACTCGATATTCATTTTTAAATTCCCTTAGTTGATGACGCCAAGAATACCTGCAGGATATAAGAAACATTTAAAATACCACAGTAACTAATACAAAGGATAATATTACAGATTTTCTAAGTGGAAGACTGTAAGAAACTCTTTATTTTGAGAAAAGTTATACTACTGAGAAGGAAAGAAGAGACCTATATGAGAAGGGAGCATTGATATTCTTTATTAAAATTATTTTATTTTTTTACCGGCTCCAGTGAGATGTAACAAAGGGCCAGTATTTATGGAAACTACAAAATATCAGATATTAAAACCAATATAGTTATATGTGTACTCAATAATGTCAATTTTCTAAGCCTTTCTTAAATAACACTTGCAGCTATCAGGGAATCTATACCTACAAATGTTTTTGTATTGCAGAATCATTTGATTCTCTGAAGAAATTTATGAGATAAAAATTTATTTCCCTAAAAAGGGAAGTTTCACTCACCTTATTCCGTTGTCAAACAGGGCTCAGTGTTTTTAGTAATAACAACGGTTTACTTATGAATAAAAAACTCTGAAGATTAGAAAAAGATTATTGCATAAAGAATCCAATAAAACAACTGGTTAAGATAAATCTCTGCTTGCTAAAATAAAATTCTTCTTTGGAGAAGATTCTGAGCCATGAGTACAAGCTAGCATGATATTAAAAACATTTAACGACCAAAATGGCACTGGCAATGGCCAATTACAATGGCTATATTGTTATGGCCAACTCCTGGAGGCCTCTGTTGGGCCGAGTATTCCGCCTGTGCTTGATGATGGAACTGCTGAATTAACTGAAATATGGAGATCCATGAGATTTTCTTTTTCAAATAAGCCAAATAATTTTAGATAACAGAAGAAAAAACTACATGGATTTTTCAAAGTGACTCACTATGTTATTAAACGCAAAATATGCATAAAAAAATCTGCATGTACATCTGTTCATGGAAACACAGTGTAAATTATCTGATACAAGCCAAATGGGAAATCATTGTCTGAAAAGATTTTTGGAGTTCAATAGGCAAGTAAACACAGTGATCTGAGATTATAAATCAATAATGAAAGAGGGATTGCAATGTGAAATGACACAAAGCAATAACATCAATGAAACAAATCAACCATTTTATACAATCAGTCGTTATTAGGAAGGATGTCAGACACATATTTGGGATTATGAATAGGTACAGAATCTTTGACCTATTACTAGGATAGCTATGATTAATGAAAACCTGCAAAAGTATTACCAATTAAGATGGATTTGAAATGTTAATAAAATATGTCTTTCTTAGGTAGGCTATAGCAATCTTACTAACTTTGTCTCTGGGTTGTAACAAACAAGTGAAGCAGTTTATTTCCTTAAATATATTCATCTGTCAACACATAGGGTATTATTATTTTGTCATTAACCTTACTTAAATTTTTGAATTAATTTTTTTATGTCTTTGTAACCAAAGCCCAATTTTTCCTTCTTTATAATCCCTCATACCCAATCGATAAAGTTCTGCATATTTAACCTCTTAAATATTTATTTAATCACTTTTCCTGTCCAGCCCTGCTATCATTACCGTAATTCAGGCCTCCATTAATGCAGCAGCCTATTGATTGGTCTGTCTCCATTTCATTCCCTTCTGTTATATCTCTACAAAACCAGAGTAATGTAGCAAAACACAAACTTTCTCATGTAATTTCCGTACTCACATTCTTTTCTTAACTCCCTATTACACATAACGTGAAGCCCAAGCTTGTTGTTCTGGCAGACAAAACATCCAGGATGTGACTATTGCCCGATCATCCACCCTGATTACTTTATACTCTCTGTCACTCATTATGTAATAAAAAGAGCTAGCTAGGATAGCACTCTTACTATGTGCCAGGCACAATTCTAAGTGCTTCACATAGAGTAACGTTGATTTTCAAAGCAATACTATGAAGTATGTATTATTATTATCCTCACTTTACAATTGAAGAAACAGAGGCACAGAGAGGTTAATTGATATATAGAAGGACACAGAATTAGCAAATAGCAGAGCCAGGATTCTAGCCCTGGTAATCTGGGTATGCTGCCTCTGGGGCACTAAACTGCTTGTAGACTAAACTGCTCGTAGTGAATAAACGCAGTGTTGTTTTTTGCTTTTATAACTTTCTTCATATGATTTCCTTTGTCTGAAACATCATCCCTCCCAACCATTCCCCTACACTGCACAGTCCATGACCTTTACCTCTCATTGAACTCCTCTTCACACTGGGCATCTCCTCTTCCAGGAGACTTTCCAGGCTCCTTCCTTTACAAGCATGTTGGGTGGGCCCTCCTTTATACTCTCCCACTTGTACGTACACTTTTCAGTGCACTGGGCACGTGCTTTATAATGATTTGTTGGTATCTGGTGTTTCCACTTGATTGTGAGCTCCCTGAGTTGTCTGGTAGAATATCTAGACCATGTAGGTGCTCAATAGAGATGTGTTAAATAAGTGAAATAAACAATGAAAGCACTGAATCATGCTAGTGCTAGAAGTATCAGTTGTTCAATAAAACTCTGTCCAGTTCAAACCTGACCATGACAACTAAAGTTCCCAAAGTCCTGTTGGGAAATTTATATTTAATTTCTATTAAAATGTGCATTGTTTTAATATCTTAAGTATCTGCATCTTCATTTAGAATTCATTTAATTGGAGATTTCAAGGTAGAAATTTGACTCAAAATAATGTGTACAATCCTGCAATATTTCACATTTAAAATTATATTAGAGATTATGCAAACATAATACCTGCATATTTCGTGATCTTATTAGTAATTTAAACTGCATTACTATTGCTGTTATCAGTGAGTGGAGCCAAATGATATCTTAAACATTTCCAAGAAACACGGCAACTGCTATCTTAATAAATGCAAAAGAATAATTTTTAAATGTAATCTTCCTGGAGTTCATAACTGAAGCATATTTGATTTGTACTTTAATTCTAAGCTGAAAAAGAAATCACACCAGTGATAGACTAATGGACATGTCATTCATATGAATAAAACAAAAACAACCTCCTCGATACAGAAATAAAAGATATTACAAAGTCAGTAATTGCTGAAAATATTATAAATAAACAAAACTAGCTATTTTCATCCACATTTCTTTTTTTCTGGTAGCTTTTGGTAATAGCAGAGAACACTTTTAAAAAAGCAACCTCTTTCCCAGTTATTACTCTTAATGTAAGGAAGGCTCCTGGTTTCCCAGGCTAGCCACTTTCAGATGTAGAATATCCTTTTACCCTTCACAACAGAGAAAAGGCTGTAGTCATCATCCTTTGTGCTCAGCTGTGTGTATGAAGAGCCTTCACTTGCCTCAGCAGCACTTGAATAATGACGAATGCATTCCATACAGCTGGTGATGAACATTCAAAGAAATCGCCTGCATCAGCTCAGAATATTTTTAAAAGCCATGCAAATTGAGGTGGAGAGAGAGTGGGAGAAAAATCATCTTTTGACAAACAGCCGTATTTTAGGCTAATTTAGCTAAAGGTCTCATAGATGTGTATCTTGTTTGATGTTTCCTCTAGATTTTAGAAAAGAAGACCTAGGATTTTATTGTTTCTGTGTAACATATAATTTATATATATATATAAATTTAATATATATATATAGTATATATTAAATGTCACCAATTCTCAATGGCAATTCTTAGGTAATGATAATAAATGCAGATAATACATGACATTTGTATAGTGTTTTTCTGTTTAAAAAGCACTTTTACACACATTGCCAATTTACGATTATTTTGTTTCCATTGTGTCAAATATTCTGACCTACCTGATCTACAAATAAGTGTATAATTTCATGTATATTTAGGCAAAACTTAATAGAGGAATAATATTTAAATTTATAATGTAAATTGAAATCAGTTTGAAATGCCAGGCAGTTTTTTGGGGGGAATTTTAAAGAGAGAAATACAAGGGAAGGGGCTTTTGAAAAAGAGAAGAGAAAGCCCAAGAGAGAGACTTGAAGTGACTTAAAACAACTTTGTCCTAAACTCTGCTTTGAATTGACTTTTTCTGAATGGAGCACCTGAATGGAATTGACTAGATTCCATGATGGATAATAGCGGCAATTGGATCGGAAGGGAAGACAGAGTAAGCCTCAACACAGAGGTCTTGGTTTGGGTATGACATAGTCAGAGGTTTTTGATTACCAGCAATCTCCATGAAATTGCTTTTGGAATCTCTCTGAACAATCAGGTAGCTTTCAGATCAAAGGCCAACAAAGTTCAGTGAAGTCAATATGGTCTTTTTGAGTAATCAAGTTATCAGGGGTTTGTTGCTGTTTTAAATTATAGCAAGGCTCTTTCTGGAGTAACAAATGATAGATTGCTGAATAGAAGAGACTCATTCCTATGATCTGCATATATTTCCTAATCTATGCTCTTCAGAGTTAAACTTTCTCTGGGAGTTTTCAAAACTAAACCATTCCTCACACTGACCAAATCCCTTTTGGACACATCTAAGACTTCACTTTGTTGGAGTAAATGGGACTGACATCTAAGGATCAGTGCTCGGCCCTTCCAAGGCTGTTCCATTCACTGAAGATTCTAGGACATGTACAAGAATCACTAGGCATTTCTATTTTGCAAAAGGGCTCTCATAAGAGTAAATAATGGGACAATGCTGTGAAAAATGTGCAAAAGTATAATTTCTTCAAATGTGACAGAGAGCATCTACTGTCCTATATTAAATAGGTATCCTGCCATTTTCTAGAACTCCTCGAAATAATTACCAGGTGGTTGAAATGGTTATAGGTTAATTTTTATCTTCATGTAGATTGTTCCACATGTAAAGAAGTGAAGTCCCAGGAGGAAAAAGAACACAGACACATATTGGGGTTGGTATGAGGTAGAGAGAATAACCTTTAAATCTTTCTTTCTAAAAAGTTAAATATCAATTCTCTCCTTCATTCAGTTAATAAATTATATTTAGAAGGAGGATATAAAATGCTTGAGTAAGGTATTTTTATATTGTTGGCTAACTTTTAACACTGTCTTGAATGTTCTATAAGGTGTGAAATTTGAAGTGTGTAAATTATCATTCCCATCTGAGGACAAACAGCAGAGATCAGCTCTGACGTTCAGGAATGAGATGTACCTTACTATCTAACACTGCCAGTTTCAGAAGGGTACCTATGAGGCTTAAATGCAATGATATATGTAAAACATTTAGAAGAGTACCTGGCACATAATAAATGTTAACTATCATCATCAGGAGCATCAGCAGCAGCCAGAATTAGGAAATTATTTTGTAAAGGTCTGGGACAATGTCCTGTCCCCAAATTTCTCCCTTACTGTTGCTCTTAACATGTAGAATCCCACCATTACATATTAACCTTTTTTAGGGTTTTAAAGTTTTTCTGTCATCCAAAGTCTTGATTTAAAATGCACCTAGCTCTGAAAGAGATATTACCTTAATACACTTTAGTTAATAGATTAGTCAATATGAATAAAAGGGGATTTATGAATAAATGCATTGAGGATGTTGGTGTTGGTACATGAATCTCCATAGTGAGTGAATGGGAATGAAGGAAGACAGTGAACAGTTACTGAGTATTAATTGGGACCAAGAGCAAGGTCTTTCACATATTTTGACTCTCTCCTCACAGCTCTGCAAGATTATTGTAGATGATTGTGCAGGATTCTGCAATAAGCGGCTGAGCTAGAATTCACTGGCCATGTTACTTTATGCAGATTTGACAAATGCTTCAGACTTACATTTTATTGGGAGTCAATCATGTCAAGCACTTTACTAGATGAGTCTACATATATACGCTTGAATTGCACTAGGCTGCTTTCCACCTAATTAAGTTATCTCCATATGGATGAAAAATAAAAGTTTAACATGAAGATGATTTATGTTTATTTATACAGGTAAATCCAGAGTACATAAAAATCTTCTCAGGAAGAGGCATCTGTAGACTTTTTTGCTTTGGAAAAATGATGAGATAGTTGGGTTTTGCCATCTACCATTCTTTTCTTCAATGCCTAATATTTCCTACAGCACTAGCATCCTCAATGCATTTATTAATAAAAACCCTGTATGTATATGACACTGTGATAAGCTGTCTTAATGCAAAAGAAAAGTTAATTAATAAATTTACCAGAATTCTGGAAATCCATGAAGTAGCAGCATAAGTGGTTTGCCTCTTTCTCCAGCAGCAACATAATGAAATCTTAACCCCGAATCCTACAGTAGAAAATAGAGAGCATGAAATTTTAATGATGATTTATGTTGATTCTCAAAGTAGTACATTTACTATTTTCATTTCATTAAAAAACTCACTTGCATTATTTTTAATATCAAGAAATAAAATAAATATTATTAAATTTCAAAAGAAAAAAACATGATTTATCAATAGGGTAAACTGACAGATGTACTTTCATCAACATTCCCTTCATAGTACCTTCCCTTCTTTTACTTACAAAGTCAATTTATATATTATGAGCTTCTGAAACAATGTCACAATTTGTGACTTTCAACTTGATGCTGTGTCATATTTCATCTTATTCAAATTCTACAGGATGTGTAAATAATTTTGATCTGAATTTATATTCCTGCCATGTTTACCTCCTAGTCATGTACTTTTCTCAGCTTCCTCAAGAGCTGTGCCATCAGTTATATAATCACACCTCCTTTTCTTATTTTTAGTCTACTTCTTCCCACATTAGTATTTTAAGTATTTATATACGAGTCGCATGTACATTTCCCTTCACTCCCTGTTCCTTGTGTCATGTCAGTGTATTTCTAACAACAGAATGCTCTGAGTGCATGTGGGAAACAATACTGCCTAAGAAAAATAAAAAGCATAGGAATGAGACCAGAATACAGCAAATATAAAGCAATCTGAAGAGAGAAAAGTGGAGAAAAACCCAAGAAAAAACCCAAAAACTCAGTGAGTGAAAAAACCAAGAACCAAAAGCTAAGCACGGAAACTGGGTTTTATATCAGGTTATCCAAGTGATTGGGTTTTCAGATGTGAAAAAAGTCTTAAAGGTTACCTAGTCCAAGCCCGTCATTTTTGCAGACGTAGAAACTGAGGCCCAAAGAGGTTAACACAGCTCTTAAAGGTATTTGGAAGCAGAGTTATGACTAGAACCCCATCATGTCCTACCTCCCAAAGTAATAATATTCTTTCCACTCCTTGGTTCTGTGTCTCTGGGGAAACTTTTTAGGTGACCAGTCAGAAGAAATACATTATAAGGAATTCCAGATAATTTTTACACTGCTTTTTCTCCTCAGGTTGGATGAAGATAATAAATCTGACTTTGTGCTCAACTGCAGAATGCCATCCTATTTCAAGAACTTCTTTTACTGGTGGTGAGTCTTGGAATATGAAATACTGTAGGCATTTGATTGGATTTAATAAACTTTATTGCATTTACTATGTGCCAGGCACTAAGTTTTTTGCTGTTGTTTTGATTTTTTTTTTTTTTTACAAATTAATATTTGTAAATCATTTAATTCTCATATCAATCCCAGGCTGAATAAAGGTAAGAAAAATGTGACCCTTAGTCTTCTGAACTCCAGCTGCTGGACACTGTAGCTCCTAATAGGGATCCCCTACTTGATGACTTAAATATCCCCTCATGTGAGGCTAGTTTGAAAGGCCTGTGAGTCAGACTGTACGGTGCATCACAAAGAGTTATTTCCTTTCACTGTCTGGATCCTCAAGAAATAGAATATCCATGGGCTGTGAGGAGGCTTGGGACAAGCATGGACAATGAAAGAATCTGCATGTATTGTTGACATTTACTTTTTATTCCATTCCTTTGGTCTCTGACTTCATAAGTCCGCTTCCTTCTCCACGAACATACACCATTTATTTATGGTTTCATGCTGCTTAGGTCATCTGTAAATGCTCCATTCTGCTGATCTGAATAAACTCCTGATCTCCAATGACTTATTCTATTTACTCTTTCAATCTCTAAAATTTGGGCAAGGAAAGCGTCCTGAAACAATAGGGGAGCACCAGGAACACTTCCCCGACAGCCGATTTAAGCTCTAAAGGGCAAAAAGGTGAAAGGAGACAGCTTCCTCTTATAGGAGGCAATGGAGCAGAATTATTCTGGGTTGTGATGCAGCAGGAGGGGACACTAATATAATAGGATTCCATTATAGAAATTTCAATATAATCCTATATTCCTTCTTCTCCTTCAATGTCTGTCTTGTTCGTCTGTCTGTCTGTCTGTTTCTCTCTCACACACACACACACACACATACACACACACACACACACACACACACACACGACAAATGGGAACGTAAAGATACACACAGTCCCGACCCCTTTCCCGCCACAACTCGCCCTTCTTGCCTCCCGTTGGCATCCGCCTCTTCCCCGCCGCGCTCCCTGAGGGCCCAGGGACACTAGGGGACGCTGGGCCGAGCGTCATGGAAGGAGCAGCCCCGCGCGCTCTGCTCGCACGGCGGTCACGTTCCCTCCCGTTACGACCGAGCCCGCGCCGGCCTTCACCTTGATCCGCACGTAGCAGTGGGTACCCAAAGAGGGGTCGTTCAAGCACGCGGGAGGGTGTTCCCGGGCCGCCCGCTGGAAGGTCTGCGCAGGTCTCTGGCCGATGCTCCACAAAAGTTTGAGCAGGTAGATGGAGGCGCAAAGCCCGCAATAGCAGTAGACCAGGGACCAGAAGAGCAGGGACCGGATCATAACCATCAGGCGGGGCAGGCAATCCCGCAACCTCGCCATTCGGCGGCGGCGGGAGCGGGGCGGATCGCCCTTCTGAGCCACCGAAGCGGCCGCGCTCCCTGCGGCCGCAGAGAGGGAAGCGAGCGCCGCGGCGAGTCAGGCCCGCCCGCCGGTCCGCGGTCGCCTCCCCGCGGGTCCCGGGCAGTGGAGCCCGGCCCGCGTCCCGTGTCACCGCCGCAGGGTCCCGCACTCACGGCGCGCGCTCGGGGGCGGCTGCGCCCAGGCTCTGAGCACCGCGGGGCGGACGCCCAGCTCTGCGAGGTCCGCCCTGGACAGGGTGGGGACCCGGTCTTTCTCCGCAGGGTGAAATCCCATTTCCACATTGCCAAACTTAGGGAAATGAAGGTGGGACTCCCAAACCACCCCAGGTAAAGATGCGCCACTCTTGTTTTGACCAGTGTTTAAATCCTCTCATTGCCCAGTTAACTTGGGATTTTATTAGGCCTTTTCTGGATCATAGAATTATGGGGTGCGGGGAGGGGAGGCAGCAACTGATTTTCATACTACGTGACTGACATTATGACTTTATTTATTCCTAACACTCTTTTGAAGATGCTGTCATTCTCCAACTAGGTTCAGAGTGGTTACCAGCCCAGCTAGTCCTCTCTGGTTCTAAAGACAAGCCTCTGGAAATCCGTACTCTGTTTTCTGTCCCTGTAAGTTTTTCCTTTACAAGAATATTGTATAAATGGAATCCTATAGTGTGCGAACTTTTTGTTTTTGACTTCTTTCACTTAACATAATGCACCTGAGATTCCACTGTGCTGTTGTTACATGTATTGTTTCTTTTTTATTGCTTATTAGTGTTTCGCTGACTGGGTGTAACATATTGTTTATCCCTTCCCCAGTTAAGGGACAATTGAGGTTTTTCTAGTTTGGGTGGCTTATGCATAAAATCGCTATAAACATTCATGTAAAGTTTTTTCTGTGACATAAGTTTTCATTTCACTTGGGTAAATACTTAGAAGTGGAATTGCTGGGTCAGGTGGCAAGTGTCATTTAGCCTCATGAGAAACTGCCAAACTGGTTTCCAAAGTGGCTATACCATTTTGAATTTACATCAGCAATGTGTGAGGGTTCTGGTTAGGTCATAATCTTGCAAGCACTTGGTATTATAAAAAAAAAAATCTTTTTAATTTTAACCATTCTAAGAGATGTGGAGTGATATCACTGAAATTTTAATTTGCATTTCCCTAATGACTAATGTTGAACATCTATATGTACTTCTGTGCCACTTAAACATATTCTTCTTTTACTGCTCATTACGTGGGAGTGCAGGGGGAAGGAGCATTCTCTGCTGTCCTAATTCAGCCTCACAGGCAGGAACTATATCATTAGATATCAGAGTGGCACCTGCTCAGTGGCCCTGCTCTGCCCCTAGTGACAGAGTATCTCTCATGGTCTGGACCCCTGATGTATTTTATTTCCTGCCTCTCTCCCAGGATAAGAAGGTTTATTTCTATTTCCTTCCTTCGGATGCAATGGGTCTTCATTAGTGCTCTAAAGATGATAGGGTTTGCTGTTCTTGCCCCAGAAGCTTGAGGTTAGTATTTGCTAGGGAAGATAGGGGAGAAGGATCTGAAGGAAGAACACTTTGTGCTTTTCCTATGTCTGCTTCTGTTCTCTTCCAGACTGGCACCAGGAGGATGGCTTTCTCAGAAGCCTCATCCTGCCCCTCAAATCTTTCTTGTAAGTACTAACGAGGTCTGTGGAGAAGAGCCTGCAAGTGGTTGTGAATTTTTCTGTGCTTCCAAGGTTCTATAGTCTCAAGCTAGTCCATACTCAGCCTTTAGCAATTTGTTACAACTTTTAGATGATTTTTTGTTATTGTTACCAGATTATATAGCATTTAATGGTATCTGCCTCAGATAAGCAGTGCTTATGTCCTGCCTCTACTTTGATGTGTTTGTCTTTTCTTAGATTTCAGGTTATTTGGTTACCCTGCAATCTCAGCCCTCAGATTAATTTAAGAGAAGTGACTTTAAAGATTTTCTAGCTTTTTAATTTGTTGTAATAGTGGGAGAACTGCTTTTTCCAGTTTTCTAGGTCCCAAATGGAAACCTGAATTCCCTGATTTTTGAAAATTGAGATATAATTGACATATAACATTACATTAGTTTTAGGGTATAATATAATGATTGAATATGTGTATATATTGTGATATGATTACCACAATAAATTTAGAACCTTTTTTTAGTTTTGAATATTTCCTTTTTTAATTGAATTTTTAATAGGATATTGTAAATTTATATGCAGTCATAAGAGAAGTAATAGAGAACCTGTGTATACTTTGTCCAATGTACTTTCCACTTTACATATGTACTTTATAGATAAAGTACATATGTAGCCTTGTACATCCACCAACAAAATCAAGAATACAGAACAGTTTTATAACCACTAGGATCCTTCATGTTACCCTTTTATAACCACACACACACCTTGTCTCTAACTCCTGGCAACTACTAACGAGGTCTGTGGAGAAGAGCCTGCAAGTGGTTGCAAGGACTCTGATTAAATGTTAGACCTTTTCAACTTATCCTCTAGATCAGAGTAGACAAACTTTTTCAGTAAGAGATCAGATAGTAAATATCTTAGGTGTTCAGGGCCACCATCTGTTATGCCAACTGAATTCTGCCATTACAGCACAAAAGCTGCCATAGACAGTACGTAAATAAACAGATATGTCTGTTCCAATAAACTAAAAACAGGCAAACTGGATTTGACATGTAGGCTGTAGTTTGCCAAACCTTGCTTTAGATCTCTTAACATTTTTGCATTTTGATTAGATTCTAAATTTGTGTGGTTAAATTTTTTTGGAGGGGGGTGGCAAAGGGAAAAGCTGTATGCACTTCACTGCTGACTACAGGTTTCAGATTATGTTCATTGGTCTGTGTGTATGCAATATAAAGAAAGATCTTTTGATTTTCCTTTTTGTCTGTGCTGTATCCTGGTATATTGAGTTGGATATATTTTCTAGCTTACCAATTTTCTCTTTAGCTGTTACTTAACTGTTTTAACCCATCCAATTGTGACTTTATTTCAGCACTTTCTAGATCTCTTTTTTTTCCAAATCTGCCCATTTCTCTCTGAAAATTTTATTTCTTTAAACATTTTACAAATAGCTGTTCTCCTGCAGTGCTAGGAGAGGGAGATGAAGTATTAACTTTCATTTGTTGTTTCTGCCGACTCTCACTCATTGTGTCTTGCTTTTTTCTAGCATTCATCTTTGCTCATGGGCTAATTTCTTTACCTTAATTTGTAGTGATCTTGCTTCTGCCTATGGCCAGCCTGGAACCTTGTCAACCTCTTTTTAAAAAATATTTAGTCTCTTATTATTTTTTGTTGTATGTTTTGTTTGTTAAGTCTGAGATGTGGAAATGCTGACGCTTTGTTAACAATAGCTAACAGGAAATATAGGATCCCTTTTCTACTCCAGCCTGCCTCTGCTGAAGACACTGCCGTCACCTCCTTGGCTGGATGCTGGAAGAGTCCTCCGTGTGTATGGACTCAGGATGACAAGGCAGACTCTTTCTGTGGTTGCTGGGCTTGTGAACGCTGCTGTATCTTTTGGCTTTCCATATGTTTAAAATGTCTTTTAACTGTTTTGCATATATGGCTCAGTGGATGCCCCCTCTGACTTTACAGTTTCCTACTTGATATGAGAGTGTAAGAATTTCTTCCATGACTGTGATGTTTTTTTCTTGCCATTTACAGTATTTAATGGTCTTGTGAATGGTCTGGAAATGCTGCTGGCCCTCTAGGGAGACACCAGTACTGACTGCATAGACCTGGCTCAGTTTCTTCTCTGTCTGGTGCTTTGCTGGCAAGCTTCCTAACATTGAGTGAAGCTAGGGGAGAAGGGATTTCTGTTTGGTCATTATTTCCACTTCTGAAACATATTATCAGTTTATGAGCAAGATGTCTGCATGGTTGGGCTTTCTACTGGAAGAGGGACATTTTAAAGCCAGCATTTTGGACTGGTAGTCGAAGGCTACCAACTCATCCTGCAGCCACTGCTCCTGGCATATCCTGTACAATGCCTGGCTCTCAAAACGGAAGTACTCACCCAGAGGAGCCTGGGAGAGCAGCTGCAGCAGTGGCTGCAGAAGCAGCTCCTCATCAGCCTCTTGAAGATCTTCCCCCAATTATATGACCTCACCATTGGTCCATGCACAATTAGCATAACAACACTCTGCATCTGACGTCAAAGAAGCCCTACCATCTCAGCCTGGTATTGCTCTGCTCTCAACTAATTGTGGGGTGGGGATCCTGAGAGAACTTCCCAGCCTCTTTGAGACTTGCAATGCTTCAAAAAATAAGTCCCATACCGGACACATTTGTAATACTAGAAACAAAATTGGTAGGTCTCTAAATTTAAGTCTAGAACGCTACTGTGTTTAATTTTACTAACTTTTATAAATTAAATAAAGTGATTATAAATTTCTTATTGAGTGACAGCTATTGTAATTCAGAGGTTCAGTAAGTAAATTGTGGCAGCATAATTGAAAGTTCATCTAGAAAAAAATCAACCTCATGGTTCTCTACCTCATACCATACATAAAAACATCTTTAATCCATCTGGAATTTTAGTGTAAAAATTAATTATATCTGGATTTTAAGTGGAAAAATGTATAAAAATATTTTATCATGTTGATATGGGGGATACATTCCAAAACAAGCCATAATTTTCAGATACTATAAGGAAAATCCAGACATATGACTACATAAAATTTAAAATTTTAATGAAAAAAGATAACAATTCTCAAAAGACAAATAATAGATTGTGAAAAAATGCTTCTAAACAAAAAAGCCAACATCTAAAAGAAAAACAAAGAGGCTATAAATTAATATGAAAAACAAACCAAAAGGATAATGACTAAAGGATTTTAGTGACTAGGCAAGTCACATGGCCAACAAATATAAGATAGTCAACCCACTGTAGTCTGGGAAATGCAAATTAAAGGAACTGATTATAATTTATTCATTCAGATTATCAAAGAATATGAGGACAGTAATATCTGATGCTGGTGATGATAATGGGCAAGTGTTACTTTCAAGCTTATAGGAATATGACCTGGTCTAATGTTTTTTGGAACAGTTATCTGGCAACGTCTATTAAAATTAAAACTACATACTCCCTTAGACTATAACTTCTGACCCAGCAATCCTGTTTTAGAAGGTTTACTTTTCAGAAAGAGAAGCATGCTTATCTATGACTATATAAACGGGATATTTAGTTCAGCATTGTTCATAGTGTAAAGACTGGAATCAAATTGAATCAATATGATATAGCTATTCTAAGGAATGTTGTGCAGCCTTTTAAAAAAGAATGAACTAATCTATATCCACCTAAAGACCTAGAAAGATGCTCACGATACATTATGAAAAATCAGTTGCCAAATAACATGTATAAATGATCAAGGTTTTGTAAAAACAAGCCCCTCAAAGCCTGTACATGTCCATATGTGGATAAGCATAAAGAAGACTGAAAAATCCACAAGTTTTAATTTCTCAATAGTTGGGGTGGGGAGGAAAGAAACTTACTATCTCTACACATTACCTTTAAATCATATGTAAAAGCTTTGTAATTAAAAAATGAAAGTATAAAATTCATAAATATAATATCCATGTATGTACGACTAGTAACATGATTTTTCGACTGACAAATTGACCTCAACTGTTGACTTCTACACAATTATGTACAAATTAATAAATTGACAGCGACAATTAGAGACAATATTTATAACGCAAAATGTTAACATCCAGAATATATGAAAAACTAAAAAGAAAAAGAAACATGAATTTTCATAAGTGACTACACTAAAAACCACTGAATTGCACTTTGAAAGGTGAATTGTATCTTAATAATTTTTTAAATTCCTATAATGAAAACATTTTTTTTAATGGGCCAAAAGTTTGAGGAGCTTATTTAAGGAAGAAAACCAAGTTTTGTTCTCCAGGAAAACCAGTTTTGTGCTGATAAATATCTAGAGGACGGATCACTGATGGTGGAAACCAGAACTGCTGAAGCAATGTCCCTGGGGAAGTTAAGAAAAACTAGTAAGAGATTTGCCTTAACTGAGAGCATGGACAATTCATCTGTAGTAAAAGAGGGGAGAGCAGAGCATATGAACAGTGATGCTTGTAGATATGGTAGTGGAAGCTTGTGGAAATTCTTCTCAGATCGTCTGTTATCTTAGTGAAAAAGAAGAAATAGATCATAGATTGATGATGGGGGAGGTGGTATTGATTGGAGGTCTGAACACAATGAAGATGAAGAAACTGCCTAGGGAGAGTGAATGGACTATTGAAATGTTGTAAGATTTCTGGGCAGCATTAAGACTAATTGAGTTTACGCTCACAAATTTCAAGTGAGACTGGTTATCATGGCTGCATTTCTTTCACTAACCACAATTATATGGGTGCAGTGCAAGCAATCAGATTTCATAAGGATTTGCGTTTTGCCAAGTGACTGCAACAAAGAAAGGAGCAATGGAGTTGAGAATGTATGCAAGGGAATGATGATTAATAATAATGTACTATAAAATTTAGATAAGGAGAGCACTGAGGTCATGAAGGAAGAGGTACTGTGAAAAGGCACTAGGATTTAATGGATTGTAGGTCCTGGTAAGGTGTAATGATTGCTGGAGTTAAGGGAGTAAGCTAGAAAAAGACAGGAGGTAGGAGTGAGAGACCAAGGGTGCTTGAAATTGAGATCAAGGAAGACTTTTAGTTATTGGTAATGACAAAGGAGTAGCTAAGGTTGATTAGATATTAAGATCATTGTAAATGAGAGCCTGTGGGAGAGAGCCAGTGTTCAGTTAGAGTGGTGGCTCTCAAATTTTAGTGTGTATTAAAATCATTTGGAGGGCTTGTTCAACTATAGACTGCTGGACTCCACAGTCAAAAGTTTCTGATTTAGTAAGTCTGAGAATTTGCATTTCTAAAACATTCCCACATGATGCTGATGCAGCTGGTCCAGGGACCACATTTCCAGAACTAAAGAACAAAAAGAGGAAAGAAACAAGCAAAAAGGTTGATTATACAGGGAATGTTGTTGATGACTGATTATGAATCTCAGAAAACATAATGAAAAAGTCTTAGAAGATAGGAGAGATGGGGACAGAGAAGAGGTCCTCATGAAACGAGGTTTTAGTTGAAGCTAATAAGGTACATGAAATATTCATGCACACAGTTATCAAAAATAAACTACATGGAAGAAGTTAAGAAAAGCCAGTTATTTACTAAAATAGATAGATCATAATATAGGAAGGATCGACTATAAACTGATATTTTTCCCTGCTAAACTGACTTCAACCAACTTACCAAAAGTTTGTTGAGCATCTACAATGTGCCAGGCCCAGTACAGACTGAAGAAAGGTTAAAGGTCAAGTCGCTTAAACTAAGCACTTATAACTGTATCATAGCTAAGGGCTGCTCCAAATGCTTATAGGAAAAACCCCAAGAAAGCCATTATGTTAAAAAGCTGGACTTTCTATTTTTAGATGTAGACAAAGACCACTGATTGATCAGTTTTATTAAAGATAGTTAAATAGAATATGTGTATTTGACAGAAGTAAATTCATATTTACTGTTATCATTCTTTCTCTTCAAAATGGAAAATTTCTCATGGATCTTAAAAGTATTACATAATCAATATTAAAAAGAACCAGAAAATACTGAAAAGAATAAAGAAAATGAAAAAAATACTTGTAATCCTATCACCTAGAGGTAACCACTATTTCAGATGTATCTTTCTATGATTACATATTATATATATTTATAATCTAATGTGTGTGTACATAGATACCTCATCTATCTATGATCTTTTACAAAAAACAACATAATGCATACTGTTTAATATATACATACAAATTTCTTGGTTAAAAATAGGTATAATTGAATATGTATGACTATCATTTTAATTCTGGCTGGCTAAGTTTCATGAAGGTATCACCATCATTTTAGTTACTAATGTTTTTTAAATGGCTGATAGTTTAACAATGGGTTTAAAAAATCACATAGATTATAAAAATAAATGAAGTCAAGGAAACTTTTTTCTTTCTCTCTATTATAGATACATACTTGGATTTTTACTTTAGATGGCATCAGAATAGTGCCTGAATCATGTTCCACTTCAAGAGTCCAAAAAGTTAAAATACATGAAGCTGATACCCATAATTTATATATAATAGCAACTTGAGAATGAGTAAACAAAAATATTTTATAGATTTAAATTTAAACAAGACTTACTATAATTAAGTAAAGATTTAAACATTCATTGCTATCACATATACATAAGAAATGCTGTATAATTTCCTATAGAAACTTACATACATAATATTTACTGTTAGTTATTTTGCCTCAAATTCAACATCTTTCAAACCATAAGTAATATTTTCTTTAAACTAAATTTCAATATAAATTTTGTATATAAAACCAGCAGAAAATCTAATGTAACCTGACACTCAAAGAAACCAAGTATTATTTGTTAGAGGTTCTAAATATTTTTGAAGGCAGACAAATATTTGTTTAAAAATTAAAAACTCAACAGGAACTTTTTTTTGTACATTCTTTATATATTCTTCATTTTTAAACAAGCAGGGACTATCTCTTTCGGATTTTCATTGCTAAGACAGGGCCTATAATACACAGCAGACAATTATTTATAAAACAAATAACATCTGGGAACTTATTAAATTTTTAGGGATCCAATATTATAAAATTTCCTGTAAATCATGTCATTAAAAAATGAACATATACCTGTTAAGAAATGTAAAGTGAAAATTGTTTAATCATTTTAGAGCAGTCAAAATACAGCATAAGATTCGTATCTTGGTGTCTGAATGCAATCATTTTGCCATATGCATTTTAATCTTTTATATTATTCATTTTAAGTTGGTTAATTTAAAAACAGTTTTAATCAAAGTTGTTTTCAAACATTGTCATAATGTCGCTTTGCAGAGTCATATCAATGGTACCAGCCATCTGTAGGAAAGAAAATTTAAATATTACTTAAAAAAGTATACCTTTATTACATGTATATAAACATGATTATGCAACATTTGGAACAGATCATATACAATATGAATGCAACTTATTTAACATAACAAGATTGTCTATCATATCTTATTTCTGTGCATATACTGATTTTTGTTAAAATATTGTTCCTGTGATAAATAAAAATTAAAACTTAAAAGAACTACGAACGGGTTTAACCTTTCTTTCCAAGTGAGATGAAACTCTCAGTGTTAACAGTGTTAATAAGAACATGAACTGGAGTACATTGTTTCATATATCTCTGTAACCAACATAATGCTGGACATATAAAATTATTTTCTTAATAAACCAGTATCTTACCTGTGTGAGAGAACTATAACATGTAATGTTAAAGCTATGGGCTTTCCTTGATTCTGCCACTTACTGTGTAACTTAAGGTAAATTATTTAACCAAGTTTATTTTATATGTAGATATTTATGAACATCAAACCAGATTGCATGTATAACACTCTGCAAAATGATGTTTATTAAATGTTAAGAAGCCATTAAAAATAAGCTAAAGTATATTATGCTAAGTGAAATCAGACAGAGAAAGACAAATATATGATTTCACTTATATGAAATCTAAAAAGCAAAATGAACAAATAAAACAGAAACAAACTCAGAAAACATTTTGATGGTCACAAGATGGGAGGGAGGTTGGGAGATGGGTGAAAGGGGTAAGGGATTAAGAAGTACAAATTGGTAGTTACAAAATAGTCATGGGGATGTAAAGTATAGCATAGGGAACATAGTCAATAATATTGTAATAACTATGAATGGTGTCAGATGGGTACTAGATTTTATCGGATGATCATAAGTTATATAAATGTCTGCTATCTTGACTATAATTTGCACTTGTGGAACTACTGATATGGCACAGGTTATTCTCTACACCAATTAACCTTATATACATGATTTAAATACTAATGTCTGCAGCTGATACCATAACCTGGATATTCCTTTCTCAGTGGTCCTAATATACACTTCAACCATTCAAATTTAAGATTAAAAAAAACTTGATCAAAAGAACTGGCATGAGGTAAACTCTTGGGAGCTTTGCTAGGTTTCAAGTTATTGCAGCTTTTTAGAGTATGGATGTCAAGTAGTAACAACGTAAGAGTTCAGGCAGTCAAAATGGTAGCTATCAAGCTGCTAGATATGGGGTTACTAGTCAACTTTCAGTGGGTTCCAGGTCTAGTCAAGTTTCTGTTAAGTGCTTAGGATATTAAAAATTATACCAGGTTACCTAGTTAGGTTATTAGGTGGCAAGTAGGTTGCTGAGAAATCACTTATGGGTGACTGAAGCCAAGCCCTTGTGAATACCAACAGGTAAATTCCTAGGTCATTACAGAAAGACTTCTAGTAAAGTACTAACGAAACTTTAATAAAGGGCTCCTAAAAACCATTATAAAAAAGAAAAAGTAAAAATTTGCTGTTTAAATTCATTAAAATTAAGTAAAATTTATTAGCCACATTTCAAGTGCTCTGTAGCCATATGTGACTAGTTGCTACTATATTATGTAGATAAGGAACATTTCTATCATTGTAGAAGGTTCTATAAGTCTCTGCCATATGTTACAACTCCACTAATTACAAGTTGTTTCTACTTTCGTATTATAAAATAAGCTGACAAAACGTTTGTACATTATTTCCTAGGAAATTCATTTGTATTATAATCAATACTACAGCCAAAGCCAATGGCTTTTCTTCTTCACAAAGTAGTGTTCCTACATGTCCTAGGAATTCACGTCTTTCTCAGAATTACAAAAATACCTGGCACCCAACAAGGTTATATTCACAGCATCTGGTGTCAATGAAGCAAGAAAGCAGAAAAATATGATCCATAAAGAGGAGACTAATTAATCAATTGAAACCAATCTGAAACTAACATAGATGTCAGAATTAGCAGAGAAGCCCATTAAAACAATCTTGATAACTGTATTCCATTTGTTCAAAAATTTAATAGAGATAACAAAAAATATTAAAAAGATCCAAATTAAGCTCTGGAAATGACAACTACAATGTCTGAAATGAAAAAATGCACTGGATAGACTCTACAGCAGACACTGAAGAAAAGATTAATGAATTTATCCAAAATGAATGGCAGAGGGAAAAAAGAATTTAAAAATTAAAAGAGTAGCACTGAGCTGTGGGACAACTTCAAGTGGCCTAATACACAAGTAACTGGAGTCAATAAAAGGAGAAAAAGAAAAAACAAAAAAATAAAAGAAATAATTCCCCCAATTTTTCCAAGCTTGATGAAAACTATAAACATACATCTCCAGTATGATTAACGAAGGACAAGAAACACGAAGAAAACAATTGCAGAAACCAATGAAAAATAAAACTGTTAAAAGTGGCCAAAGGAAAGTCAGATTTTATACAGAGAAACAAAGACATCAAATTTCTCATGGGAAACAAAGCAAGAAACACAGTGAAGGGATATCTTTAAAGTATTGGAAAAAAATTAACAATGTAGAATCTTATATCCAGCAAAAACATATTTTATAAAATGAGGATAAGTTGAAAACACGTCTACACAAAACACTGCACACCAATGTTCAAAGCAACTTTATTATACTTGCTTTAAGCAACCAAGCTTATAACATCTTGGAAGCAATCAAGACAGCTATTAATACGTGAGTGGACAGACTGGAGTACATCCATACAGTGGATTCTTTTCACAAAAAGGAAATGAATTATCAAGCGACAGAAAGACACAGAGGAACCTTAAATGCAAATTACTAAGTGAAAGAAGCCTATCTGAAAAGGCTATATATTATATGATTCCAATTATATGACATTCTGGAAAGGCGAAACTATGGAGATAGTAAAAAGATCAGTGGTTGGCAGGGGTTCAGGAGAGCAAGTGAAGAAGCATAGGGGACTTTTAGGAAAGGGAAATTATTCTGATGGTGCTATAATGGTTAATGTATGCCCTTATATCATTAGACATTTGTCAAAACTCATAAAAAGTATAACACAAAGAATGGACCCTAATGTAAATTATGGACTTTGCCTCATAAACTATGGTTGACAACGTTGTGTCAATGTTAGTTCACAGATTTCATAACTAATGTGGGATGTCGACGGTGGGGGAGGTTGTATGTTGATGGAGGGGAGGAGAGGAATATGTGGGAACTCTTTGTATTTTCAATTCAATTTTCCTCTGAATATAAAACTTAAAAAAAAGTAAAGTCTTTTAATTAAAAAAAGGCCAAATAATGATATTCTCAGATATACACAAATTGAAAGAATTCATCACCAGCTGACTCATACTACAAGAAATGTTAAAAGAAAGTTCTTAAGAGAAAAGGAAAATTATACCATTTGGAAATCTGTATCTAAATAAATGAATGAATAGCACTGGAAATGGTAACTATATAGGTAAATTTCTTATCATTAAAAGTTTTAGAGATAATTTGACTGCTTAAATAATAGCATAAAGTCTGGGAGGTCAGAAACAGTAGTACACCATTGGAAAGCTATTTACTAAACATGAAGTTGTATAACATAACTCAAAGGAAGATTGTGATAAGCTAAAGTATGTACTATAAACCTAAAGCAACCACTAAAATAACAAAACAGTTACTAATAATAATAAACCAATGAAGGAAATAAAATGGAATCATAAAAAATACTTAATCTAAAAGAATGCAGAAAATAGATAACAAGAACAGATGAGAAAAGAAATGTCAAGATGAAGAATTCAAACTCAAGATTTTAATAATCATTTTTAATTTAATTGTGGAAACACTCCTATAAAAGGCAGATTGCTTTTTCTTTTAAAAAAGCAAGACCTCACTACATGTTACCTGCAAGAAACTCACTTTAAATATAAAAACATGGGTTAAAAGTAAAAGGATGAAAAAATTTTATGCTATGCCAACACTAGCGATAAAAGGTGAAGTGGTTATATTTCAAGGTAAATAATATTACCAGGAATAAAGAAGATCATTTTATAATGAAAAGAGATCAATTAATCAAGAGGACAATCCTAAATGTTTAGACACCTAATAACAGAGCTTCAAAATACATGACATAAAATAGATAGAATTTCAAGGATAAAAAAACAGGTTTACAATTATATAATCATAGATGCCAATACTCCTCTCTCAGTATTTGACAGAACAAGCAGGCAGAAAATCAGCAAGAATATAGTAGACTTGAACATCACTATCAACCTACTTGGCCTGTTTAATACTCTACCCATTGGCAGCAGAATATACATTCTTCTCTAGTGTACACAGAATATTTACCAAGGTAGACCATAATCTGGGTCATAAAACATGTCTTAATGAATTTTTAAAAGTTCAAGATAGACATTGTATGTTGTCTGACCACAACAGAATTCAATTAGAAATCACTAGCCAGAAAATACCCAAATTATTGGAAACCATTTAGTTAAATAACATACTTCTAAATAATCCATGGATAAAAGAAGGAAACAATTCTAGTTTTTAAAACATTTTTTGCATATTAGGACTCCTAAACACAAGTCAATTTATTTTTCTTTCCAGTCTTATTAAAATATAATCGACATAATGCAAGTCGACTTCTTCAGCTAGTGTACAACTAAAGAAATACTAACCTGGGATAGATGGCATATCTTTTAACCACAATTCATAGGTGGTTTATAAATTTTTCAAGAGTAATAACAGTAAGTGATAAATCATTTTACTTCTGTGCCTGGCATTTTCCTATGTGCTTAATACATATAAATTCATTTCATCTTCACAATAGGCGTTATTATTCCCACTTTATAGATGACGAAATTGAGGCACAGAGAGGTCTTTTGACTATGAAAATTTTATTTTAGGCCCTGATTTTAGAACCTGATCCTCACTAAAGAAGTAACTCCACTGTCACTGAAAAACTACCTCAAATACATCTTTGAACATGGGAAGACACTGCTTTGTTAAACCTTTCCTTGTTAGATTGAGTAAACTAAAATTAACTTACTGCTTCTCTCCTCCTCCGCTCTTGCTCTTTCTCCCTTGCTAAATTACGGTCTTTGAGAAGCCAGAGTTTACACTTGTCTTGAGCTTCCAATGACTGTTGATGTTCTTTCTGCTCCTCTCCAAGGCACTTGTTTTGCATCTTATTTGAAGAAGATTCTAGAGTGAAGCCAGAGTCCCTGAAAGAAACAATAGAGCTCAAAATAGATTTCAAGTTCCTTAAAAGTTATTACAAAGATGTCATTAAATGACATCTATAAAGCAGTGTTCTATATCCCCCTTTTCATATGTTATAACATTATTTATAAGCTGTATTTTTTATGTCAAATTTTACATAGGGAAATCTACACTAAAAAGAAGGTTTTGGAAAACTTTGATCAATGTACACCATTATCTTCTTATACACATGGAAACAACATTAAGACATTTCTAGAAAATCATGATATCTTTATAATTTAATGATATTAGTATCTTTACTAGCCTAATCAATAACTTATTTCCTCTTCAAAGCAGACTATCAATTTAGAAATTTAGCATATTTTAAATACATGTCTAGATCTCCCAAAGGCCCCCTTTAATCCAGTAAATTATAGACCTCTGATTTTCTTGAAATACTTTTGGTTCCTTTGTATTCTGTTCCAGATGTTTCCGTATTAGTTCTTGTGTTCGAGCTTTAACTTCCTTTTCTATTGCTGCTTTTCTAAATTGGTTGAAGAGCTCATCTGAGGATTTCAATACACCTGAAGTTTTGACTGGTTTGCCTAAACTTTTCCAAGAGTCTGCATTCTTGATCTTTATATCCTAAAACAAATATTTGATTCAGTCTATGTCTACAAATGTCAACTAAATTTGGAAAGAAAACAATATTTTTTGGTATAGTAATAGATCAAATTAAAACTCCAAAAACTTAATGTAATTTTACTAAACTTACAAAGATTATTAAAGTCAGAAAAATATAAAAAATAGATAAGCTAAATTTAATTATCTAAGACCAAATTAAAATAACATGCTTGACAATTACATCAATTTAATGTAAAACAGATATTAAGGGTATGACACCTACAAAGAATATAAAAATAAACTAGTCACTGTAATGAAGATATTTATGATCCTATAGGCAAAATAAAGCAAATATACAAATGATTATAAGAGGCAAAGTAAGATGGTGCCATAAGAATAACACAGTATATGCTGAGAACCCTCTGACATAGCTGTTTTTCCTTTCTTTGGTATGAAGAATAAATTAACTGAATGTGACAACTCTTCTTAAATAAGATATACCACAGTCTAGATCAGCACTGTCCAACAGAAATATATGTCGTTTAAAATCTTCCAGTACCACATTAAAAAGTTTTTTTAGAAGTAAAATGTTGATATTTTACTTTAACCAAATATACCCAAAACAATATTATTAACAGGCAATCAATATAAAAGAGTGAAAATAATTTTATATTTTTCATAATAAATTTTCAAAATTGGTGTTCATTTACAATACATCTTGACTGAAATACTAAATTGATTTGTAATCAGATTTCATAAAATTCAATTGAAAAAGTAGATATGCATGATCAAGCTGTTTCAAACATACTTAAGTTTCCTAATAACTGGGCATCAATTTTTAAATTTAAATTCATTAAAAACAAGTTTCGAAACTTAGTTCCTCAGTTGCACTACCCATATTGCAAGGGCTCAATAACCATATGTGGCTAGTGGCTACTGTGTTGGACATTGGGCATTAAGACTTGATGGCCCTTTTTTGAGTGCCACATTCTTCAGGATAGATCATACATTACACCAAAAGAGAAGTTATAATAAATTTAAGATTGAAATTATATCAAGTAGCTTTCCTGATCACCATGGTATGAAAATAGAAATAAATTACAAGAAAATTGGAAAATTCACAAATATGTGGAGATTAAACAATATGCTACTAGACAGCCAATGGGTCAAAGAAGAAAAAAGAGAAATAAAGTACCTTTGGGACAAATGAAATGGAAATACAATATATCAAAATGTATGAGATGTGGCGAAAGCAATTTTAAGATGGATATTCACAGTGATAAATGCCTACACATCAAGAAACTAGAAACTCAACTTTACACCCGAAGGAACTAGAAAAAGAAAAGCAAATGAAGCCCAAAGTTAGAAGGAAGGAAATAACAGATCAGAGCAGAAAGAAATGAAATCAAGACTGAAAGGACAATAGAAAAAAATCAATAAATTGAAGTTGGTTTTTTGAAAAGATAAGTAAAATAGACAAACCTTTAGCTAGACTCTCCAGAAAAAAGGACAGAACTCAAAAACAGAAATGAGAGATGTTACGACTGATACTACAGAAATACAAAGGCTCATAAGAGACTAATAGGAACAATTATACACCAAAAAGCTGGACGCCCTAGAAGAAATGGATAATTCCTAGAAATGTACGCCTTACCAAGACTGAAGCATGAAGAAATAGAAAATCTGTACAGACTGATCATGAGTGAGGACACTGAGTCAGTAATCAAAACCCTCCCAACAAGCAGAAGTCCAGGACCAGGTGGCTTCACTGGTGAATTCTACTAGACATTTAAAAGAATTAACACCAATCCTTCTCAAACTTTTCCAAAAAGTAGAAGAGGACAAAATATTTCCAAACTCATTTTATAAAGCCAGCTATTATCCTGATACCAAAATGAGATAGAGACACCACAAGAAGAGAAAATTATAGGTCAATATGCCTGATGAACATAGGTGCAAAAATTCTCAACAAAATATTAGCAAGTCAAATTCAACAATACATTAAAAGCATTATACACTATGATCAAGTTGGATTTATCCCAGTGATGTTGCAAGGATGGTTTAACATTCACAAATCAGTCTATGTTATATACCACATTAACAAAATAAAGGATAAAAATCATATCATCTCAATATAGATGCAGAAAAAGCATTTGACCAAATTCAATAGCCATAGATATGATTAAAAGTCTCAGCAAAGTGGGTATAGAGAGAATGTATATCTAGACATAAGGAAGGCCATAAATGACAAACCCACAGCTAACATCATACTCAAAAGTGAAAAGTTGAAAGCTTTTCCTTTGAGATCAAGAACAAGACAAGGATGCTCACTTTTGCCACTTCTATTCAACATAGTATTGAAAGTTGACCCTTAAACAACAGTGCTTGAATGGCACAGGTAAATACAATAGCATAGATCAATTGAAAAAAATCCATGTATAAGTGCACCTGTGCAGTTCAAATCCATGTTGTTCAAGGGTCAACTATATGTAGAAAACCTTAAAGACTCTATCAAAAAATTGTTAGAAATAAATTCAGTGGTGTTATAGGATATAAAATCAATATACAAAAACCCATTGCATTTCTATAGATTAATAACAAATTCTCAGAAAGAAAAATGAAGAAATAACTCATTTATAATTCTACCAAAAAGAATAAAATATCTAGGAATAAAACTTAACCAAGGAGGTGAAAGACCTGTACACTGAAAATTACAACACCGATGAAAGAAGGGGAAGAATACAAATAAATGAAAAGGTATTCCACATTTATGGATTAGAAGAATTAATATTGTTAATATCTCCATACTATCCAAAGCACTATGCAGTTTCAATGCAATCTCTATCAAAAATTAAATGGTATAACAGAAATAGAACCCTAAAATTTGTAATGAAATCACAAAAGACCATGAACAGGAAAAACAATCTTAAGAACAAAGCTGGAGGCATCTACTCCCTGATTTCAAACTTTATTATAAAGCTATAGTAATCAAAATAAAGTTGGGAAAACTGGACGGACACATGCAAAGAAATGAATCTGGATCACTGTCTTACACCACATAAAAATTAACTCAAACTGGATTAAAAACTTGAATGAAAGACCTGAAACAATAAAAATCCTAGAAGAAAACATAAGTGGTAAGCTCCTTGATGTCTATCTTGGTGATCATTTTTTGGATTTGACACCAAAAACAAAGGTAACAAAAGCAAAAATAAATAAGTGGGACTACATCAAAGGAAACCATCAACAAAATGAAAAGGCAACGTACTGAATGGGAAAATCATGTCTGATAAGGGGTTAATATCAAAAATACAAATAACTCATACAACTCAATAGCAAAAAAAGAAAAAAGTCGATCTGAAAATGAATGGGCAGAGGATTTGAATAGACATTTTTCCAAAGAAGACATATACATAGATGGCCAACAGGTACATGAAAAGGTGCTCTGATGATCACTAATCATCAGAGAAATGCAAATCAGTATTAAACAGTTTCTAGAATTCTCAAAAAATTTAAAAATAGAACTACCATATGATATAGCAATCCCACTTCTGGGTATATAGACAAAGGAAATAAAATCAGGATCTTGAAGAGGTACCTGCACTCCCATGTTCATTGCACTATTATTCACAATAGCCAAAATTGGGAAACAACCTAAGCGTCTATTGATGGATGAACGGGTAAAGAAAATGTAGTATATATACACAATGGAATACTATGTAACCATTAAAAAGGAAATATTGCCATTTGTGACAACATAGATGGACCTTGAGGGCATTATGCTAAGTAAAATAAGTCAGACAGAGAAAGACAAACACCATGTGATCTTACTTATATGTTGAATCTAAAAAAAAAACAAATAAATAAACAAAAAACTCGAAACCCAAAAAACCAAATTCACGGATCTGGTAGTTTACAGAGGGGTTTGAGGAGTAGGTGAAATAGGTGAAGGAGGTCAAATGATACAAACTTCTAGTTATAAAACAAATAAGTCCTGGAGATGTAATGTTCAGTGTGGTAACTACAATTAATAATACTGCATTGTATTTGCAAGTTGGCCAGAGATGAAATCTTGTAAGTTCTCATCAAGAAAATAGTTTGTAGCTATGTGTGGAGATGGCTGTTAACTATCATGGTTATCATTTCACAGTATATACAAATATCGAGTCATTATGGTGTACATCTGAAACTAATATAATATTGTATGTCAGTTTTATCTAAAAAATAAAAAATGTTAACCTGCCTAATTACAGCAAAAAGATTATGCAGTACCTATACACCAGTTGAAATTTTTTTTGATTATTGTCTCCTTAATAATTATACTTGATTACCCTTTTCATACATTTCCATGAAATATTAGAGAGACACTTGTCCAAGGCCCCAGATAAGGCAAAAGAAAATTTACTAGAGATATCCACAGGGCTTTAATTTCTGTCCTGAAATAATAAATGGAGTCAAAACATCCCTCCCTCACCCCTGCTATACATACAAAGATCTTCATCAGTAGTCACCCAATTTTGCTTATGAAATCTTTTCTATATGTTGTCAAAAAAACTTGTTTTCGTTCCTAGCCATGGAATGGGCTAAATAGCAGTTCCAGAGTTCATTTGACTACTCAAGTCAGTTAAAGAGTCTTAACTTCAGATAAGAGATTTGAAACAGAACAGGTAATACCTGATAGTATATTTAATAGGAAATAAAGGGAGGATGAAACCCTGGTCTTTGGCTTTGTGCTTAAAATTTGTTTAACTGGAATGAAATTCTGGCAAACTCTAAAAGAGGAAAGTTCATATGTGGGTTTGGAATACAGGGAAGTTTTTCAGGTATCCCAGAGGGGAATAAGAAGAATTTGACAGGCAGAGATGAGGATGAAAAGCATTCCTCACTGAAGAAAGAATATGATTGAATTAATTACTAGATGTGGCTGGCAAGAAACAAGTTCAATTTCAGTGAATTACAAGGCATATAGCTAAGACTAAAAAGCTAGGTTGGAGTCATAATGTAACTGTTTAATCTTCATTTTGGAGTCAAAGTTGGAAACTATTGAAGGTTTCATATAGATGAGTAATAAGATCAGAGCAATACATGAAGAGGAACAATGTGAGAATGTTAAAAGTGGAATGGATTAGAGTGAAGAAGGTTTCAAGTTAGTTGGAATAGCTATAACGTTTAAGAGCTCAGATGAAGGCAATAAGGCCTGGTTTACAGGGAAGGAGTAAAAAAAGGAGACATCTTGGAAGTAAAACCCAAAGAATTTAGCAACTCCTTGGCTGTAGGGGACTGAGAGTCATCAAAAATAATAAAAACTTACAGGAGATAAGGTTTGGAGATATAAATTTGAGACTATAACTGAAACATCATAGTGGATGTTCAATTGGGGAGATATAGCAGAAGACCCTGGTTATCACCCTATCAAGACTTTAGGAGGGAGGCAGCAATTTTAGGCCATTGGTTCCTCTGACAGGGCAAATTACAAGGATAGGAGAATGGCTAGAAGCTAGGTAAAATTAAGGTGTTGGTTCTCAACTGTGTGTCTCTCTTTTGTCCAGGGAAGACATATGGCAATGTCAATAGCCCTTTTTGGTTGTCATATGCGGGTAGGGGAAAGGGTGTTACTGGCATCTCATGGGTTGAAGTTTAGGTCCCTGTTAAGTGTCCTACAAGGCACAGGCCTACCCCCAACAAAGACTTATCCAGCCTCAAATGCCAATAATGCCAATAAGAAAGCTTGGTTTAAGATGTAAACATGTAGTGGAAAAATAAGACAAAAAGAATTAGTTATAGAGATAACAGGCGAGCTCCACAGTAAATGTTGAATGAAAGAAAACTGAGAACAGAGATAGATGAGTTGGTCTTGGCAAAAAGGTATACCTTTTCTTGAGGCAGAAATAAATAAGAGAAGAACAGCAAAGCTAGGACTTCTGAGTAAAAAGATAAGAGGTTGAGAGTTGAAATGTTTTGTTTTAATCCTAGCTCTTATTTGGGCAACATGCTTGAACCATCTGGGCCAGCTTATTTATAAAGATTAATTCTCAAAGATCTCTTCTAGCACCAAAATTCTGGAGCCTCTCTTTTCAAAAAGTGAATGCACTGCCGATAGTGAGGAAGCAAGGGCAGGAAATAATGTCAAGAATGGAAACAGTTTGTTATGAAGAGAACAAGCCACACAATCCCATTCTTCCTTCGGCTTTCATTTCAACATTTTAGTTTTTATTACGTGATAGGCATTGAGAATAAACAGAGTAGATTTATGTCACTTTTACCTATAGTACAAACTTCACTGGTATATACTTGCTATATACTTGATATTTTGCTGCCAATTTTTGCTGTAATCTCTTTGTCCTTTTAGAAAATTTTATTGTTTTCAAACTTTGTTTTGGGTCAGTCAAAATTACAGTTTTGGTAAATTAGAAACAAAGATTATAGCACATATTTAATATTAATTTTAAATTAATATTTTATTTAGACTGCAGCACTTCTTGCTATCTTAATGAGGATGGATGACACTTCTGTTAAAACAAAAAAAGAATACATTAATGTTGGCTATCAGAAGAGGCACTTTTTAAATGGTTCTTACCAATAACAAAAAACTCAAACCATTAATCTTTGATGATAACGATTATTAGCAGAGGATTATATAAGAAAATAAAAGATACTAAGAAACACAAAGGCCAAAGTGTATGTATGTTCCTCATGGTGAAATGTTAGACATTCCTAAGTGTGCCCAAACAATAAGATTTGTTCTCTGAAGTACCTGCAAAGATAAAAGAAAGGAAGGGAAGAAGGGCAGAAGACAGGGAGGGAGGGAAGGAAAAAGAGGGGATATGTAAAGATCTTCATAGTCAGTTTCTGAGAATTATACTCAAATGTCTTGAATAATACCTGATGTATCTAAATATTCCAAACATCTATCCTTGTTGAAAGAATGATCAGTGTGTGGTTTGAGATTAAGTGCACAAAAGATTCCATTGGGAAATCCCCCACAACAGAGTCTAAAAGGTAGTTTTATAACATGCTTTAAAATCAGGATAGCTGGCAAATATCAGCATTATAGAATTTACAATTAAATACAATCATGGAAACTGATGGTAGAAGGAAGGAAAAGGGTGTTGCTTTAAAAAAAAAAAAAAGGCAAAAATTAGGTTTAGAGATCCAAAATTTCATTCAAGTTAGGGCTTAAAATACCTATTGTGCCACTTCCACATTTGACTTTAAATCCCTTCAAGATTCGTGAGAAAAAATAACATTACTCTTACCTTCTGCACAGGAACTTGACTTTCAGGTTCTAACACCACTGTATCATCACCAGACTGATGCATCACAGTTAGGCCATTCAAGCGTTGTTCAGAATCACCTAAATGCACACATTTTTATAATAGTATAATCAAGATATTTCACCTTGCTTGTTCAGAATTTGACTTTTTCCTCCCTCTAGGTCAGAAACTATGAAAACAAAATTACAAATTTTTTGATGCTTCTTAATTGAAATTTACCTCTTAATTTACCTCCTCTATTTTTCTTTTCTTTATTTGTTCTCCTTTATTTTTTTGGTGGTGGTGGTGGGGTGTCAGCAAAATATAGGTGACATTCTGGCTCACCTACCAAAATCTACTTTATCTGTCCCCATGGTACAGCAGTCCTCCAGTGTATACACTGACCTCAGCTCCAAAGATTAGTCTTTGTTAGGGCAAGCCAGTCATGGTAATCCTACCTTCATACCAGTGAGTCATTTGGGAAAGAGAAGGCTTAAGCCAACGTAGGACCTCTAGGGAAAGATCCATACTGGTGACCAAATTGAAAACAAAGAAAATACAAAGAATGAAAGAAGTAAAACACCAGATACCTATAATAGCTAGTGAGGGGATAAGAGTAAGAAATGCGAAAGGTAGGTTTGACTCTTGAGGTGAAGAGAACAAACTATTCAATCCCGTTAATTATTAAGTTTTCCTACAAATATTTCATTTATTATGGGTGAAGATTAAGTACAGAAAGAGCTTGAGCATTGGTTAAACTGTGCCTAAAACAATTGACCTTCCTTGAGACTATTGGTTATGTACACTAACAAAATTTCTTATTGTATAGGCCAATTCGAGCTGTGTTTCCTGTCATTTCTGACCAAGAGCATCCTGATGCAGGAAACTTAATTGGTTATTTGTTTCAATTCCCTCTAGTTCTCATCTATAAGTTCTAACTAGCAGCAAAGGACAGCGGGGACAAATGAAAACTGAATTACTATCTTTGTTAATTGACTCAAGCTCACAAAATCCTGGCCACTTACATACTGTAGGAAATTACATTTAAACTTCTACCACCCATCAATCCCTTGACTGATTCTTTGTGTAAATCACACTAGCTGAAGTTGAGGCGTGAAAAAA
The DNA here is from genome assembly GCF_902729225.1 of Pteropus medius. Lineage (NCBI taxonomy): Eukaryota > Metazoa > Chordata > Mammalia > Chiroptera > Pteropodidae > Pteropus > Pteropus medius. The sequence continues at coordinate 21,463,071 of NW_024350319.1, read as the reverse complement.
GGGAGGAACATTAGGGAAAGAAATGAACATAGGAGCGTGAGACAAAATACTTTCAAAGGATGTATGAATGAAAGAACAGTGTTTAAATTTGTATGTTTCTACATGGCCCAATGAACCTATGTGTTCTCAGTTCAACAAGGAATGGAAAAACAGGGAGAAAAGCTATACGTACAGAACTACATCCCTTCTCTGCTTGTGGCCAGATATTATTTAAGAAGTAGAAAGGGTATGTATGTCAAGAAAAGTAAACCCAAAATACTCAGTTTGCAGACTCTAAACTGGTAAGTGCTGGCAGTGCCATTATCAAGAATTAAAGAGGAAAAATTTAAATGTAGGAATTAAAAAGTACAAATTCAGTTTTGACATGCTGTGTTTGATATGCCTATGTAATGTTTAAGAATAGATGTTTAGTAGAGTTGTATAAACATGCCTAGGGCTTAGATGCTTGAGTTGTAAAAATGAGACTAGAAGTCATAGACACCAAGGAGATCACCCAGGAAGAATACATAGATCACTGCTTTCCAACATTTTACATGTCATAATAAGTAGAAAATAATTAATGTATGGCACACCTGAGTAAATAGGAAGTTGCCTCCAAGCCTATTGCTATGAGAGGTGAGAGAATCACTGGCTTACTAAACCTATGCTTTGTAACATGGCTGGAAAGCCCTAGAGTAAAGTAAAAAGATTTGATGCTTAATGATGTGGCTTAGAGTATTATTAACATTTAAAGGTAGGTAAATAGAAGCATCTACAAGGAACATTCAGGAATGGGATGGTCAAGAGAACAGTGTCACAGGAGCATAAAAGTAAGTCAAAAGTAAGAGTCCAACTCTCTGAAAAAGTTCATGTGGATGACTCTCTGGTACCTCAAAACACTACAAAACTCATCTTTCCTCAGATATCTGTGTTCCAGGTCTATCAACCTGGACCAGTACCCAGTTAGTATCCTGAGCCACCACAGCTATATTCCTTTGTTATTGAAACTTAACATATTCATCTTTTGCAGGACTGCTCATTCTACCCTTGTAATTCTTTCAACTTCCCCTTTTCTTTCCTTCCATCATTTTATTTCATTTTTTCTTCCTACTACTGCACCAGCCCAGTTAGTTTTCACCGTCTCTGGTCTCTATGCCCCATTCATTCAACTGACCTACAAAATATTGGCAGATTAATTACCGTGAAGCATGTTCTTTGTTCAAAAGAACTTTATTGGCTCTCTAACAACTATATCATTACCATTATGTCAAAAATCTCTAGATATCAAGGTTCTTTATGACCTGAACATGGTCTACTTTTTTAAATTTATTTCCTTGTAGTCCTGTTTATTCAACCAAAGCTTTAATCACATTGAATTACTGGTTGCCTAAATACCTTCATTCATGTTGTTTCCACCATACAAAATGCCTTCCTATCCTGGATATACACAGATAAGTCTTATTTTTCTTTCCAGCATCCCATTCGAATGATACTTACTCAGTAAAATACACATCTGCCAAAGAGATCAGGTAACTGTCTTCCTCACCTCCTTAAATTTCATTTTTGCTTCTTTTAGGGCATATTAATTTTAGTTTATATTCCAGTCATTTATTTCTCCTACTATATGACAAACTTCTTGATTTACCTTTTCACTTGCCATGGTAATTCACTTTTATATGACAGCACAAGTATTTGTTTTAAACAAAATTCTTAATACAATCAAGTGAAGATTTTGTTATGAGCTGGATAAAGGGTAAGTTACAAGGATAAGGTAGTAATCCTTTGTGGCTAAAAACTTCAACTTATTTTAAGGAAAAAAATTAGACATCTTTTAGTTTATGTAGAGATAATGACAGAGATTTTGAAGAAAACTGGTAACACTTAAAAATTCAATTTTTAAAATCTTTTACTTTAATATTTTGCTAAGTTTTTTTCAGTAAGAAGACTTCAGTAAACAATTTTTTAATTTTTGTTTAAAGCTTTAACCAAAATAAATTTATTTTCATCAAGATTAAACTCCAGGAAAGTAAAATTCTATATACATTTTATAGCTTATACACATTTACAGTTTCCCTTGGGCATAGTGCCATCTACAGTTGGTAAATGCAAACTACTTTGCTTCTGAAAAAATTGGTTATGCAGTAGAGAAGCCAGCCACTCTAAACTTTCTCTTTACACATTATGTTACTCATAATAATATAAACAGAAATGGAAGAAATACAATAAACTGATCACGACTGAAGACATATATTTAAAGCCTGACTTTTCATAGATAAGCTGTCTTCTTAAACAGAACACCACTTTGACTACATTTTTTCCATTTTTTTCATTGTCTTTGTTCTTCTTCATGGCTATCCCTACCATTCTTTTATGAACTCACTATAATGAAAACAAACTTTTCTCTAACCTTGTTCTTTCCGATCAACCTCCAAACACGTTCAAATCTCTCCAATTCAAAAACTCAAAACAAGTTCTACCAGTTTTACATCCCCCTCACCACACACACAATCTTAGTGTTAAAAAAGCCACAGTCATCTTCTCATCCTATCCTTTTCACCAACAAACTTTCTTGAAAGATTGGTTTATATTCAGATTCCATTACTTCTCAGTTTACAACAATCTGGCTTCTGCCACAATTACAATGGCCATTAAAAAAGCTTTTTGCAAAAGCAAAAAATCTCACATGGGCAATTTTAATTCTCTCTCCTCATTCTTCATCTACTTTAATGTTTTGTAGTATGTGATACTCTCAATGATTTTCTTCTAAAACTTCTCTTTCTAGACTTCTATTTTATCATCTTCTCTATTCTTTAGCATTTTTTTTTCGTACTGGTGGACTCTTTTACACAGTTTTCTTCAGTGTAAAAAAAGATGCGTGGAACAGATAATCCGTGTAAATTGAGGGATGGGTATATTTCTAGCCCAAGTTTCCTTAACTGTAAACTATTTCTAATGTATATAACTTCATTTTTCTATCTATGGAATCTCTAAATATCTTGTCCTTATTCCATCCTATCTTTCCAACCCATATAGACATGGGCATCATGGAAATCTGAACATTTCCCAAATCTGCTCAGAACTTGATAGTATGGGCTCTTGCAATGATAGATTTTAATATATGGCCCACATGCCAATGTATATAATGTATATGAAAGTAAAATGTATGTGAACTGTAGAAATAATTTTTCATTCAAATGAAAAGAGTACTTTTGGGTATAAAGCAGATAATCTAACAATGTGCTTCAGTGATTATTTCTCACCTGGAATTTACTAGTTATGATTTTCAGTATCTCAGATACATAACAATTTAGATGACTTTAGCATTTTCGTATACAGACTTAGAAGTCAGTTTCTCAACTGCAGTCATTTACTCATTGATTTCTTACCTGAGGGAGGCAGGATTTGTGAAGGTGAAATGTTTTTCACACTGTGTAAATGTTCTAATTCTTGGTAATTAAATGCTAATTGGTGGTGATTTGGTGGTGTTCGACTTGAATGTGTAGTCTGATGAACAAGGGTAGCAGAACAAGAGAGTGTATCTTGCATAGAAGACTGTGTCTGTTAAGATAAAGTTAAATGGAATTACCTTTCAGAGTTTTAACCACACAAGAAATATAACTGAGAAAATAGAAACACAAGAAGATATAATTTAATATTATCTTTAAATATGATATTATTTAAGACACACGAACTTATAGGGTATAGTTATTCCTATCTTATAAGTGAGAAAACTAAGGTTTAGAGAGATTAAATGCCTTGGCAATCATATAGCTTCTAAGTAGAAGTAGTCAAAGCTTACGATCTTAGTTACCAGTACACACAGACTTGTACCAAATCAAGAAACAAATCTGCTTTTGCTTCCTTTTCCTTACTGAATTACAGATATAATCTGGGAGCAGGGGTTTTAAAAATCACATGATGGTCGACCCATAAGACTATCAACAAATTCTGATTCATTACTCAGGTAACTATTAGGTAAAAGTTCTATTATAATAGCTAACGCTTATTTAATGTTTACAATATGCAAGGCACCAGGGTAAACCTTTTAAAGTTCTTTAATTCTTACAATAATCCTATTATTATCCTCATTTACAGTTATAGGACTTAAATATAATGAAAGCAACCTGCCTAAAATCTCACATCTATTCAGTGACAAGCTAAGTTATGGTATCAAAGCCTAGGTACCTCATCTACTAAGCTTTGAGTTGTAGTAGTATAAGATAGTCTTTTTCTTCTAATAAAGGGGTTAGAGTAGTGAGTAGATAAGGCAAGTGTTTGAATACCTATAACTTGAAAAGAGTCATGCCATCAGAATATTCATCCCCAAAATAATGAAGACCCAAGCCCAAAGCTTGAAGTCAAATGCTGAGGTTTAAATCAGCAAAACAATCACTTTCTGAAACACACAAACACACACACACATATATATATATATATATTCATTCATGATCCTATAAATATATTCCTCTTATATCATAAATGGGCATTTTGTTCTTCACTGAGTGACACTGAAAATATTCTGGCCACAAATAGATAAAGGTAGCATTCTACATGCCATGTATTGAGAATGCTTCCAAAGTTCATTTATAACTTGATATAACTTTCTGATTCTGCTAGTACCTATGGCAAGATAGGCGATCTGTATCTTTTTCCTACTCAAAAGCCTTTGAGCTCACTACTGCCTATCAAATTAAATATTATTAATCCCTTACCTACATGTTCAAAGCTCTCCCTATTATATCTCTCAAGCCAACTAATCCCTCACAAATACGGTCTGCTGCCTATTTCCCTAAACATACCACCTCCTGTGCCTTTTTGCCTCTCTTTAGAACACTTACCACCTGTAAGTCAATATACTAACAACATACTCATTGATATGTCAGTATACAAACCATTTCTTCCCTTTTCCTGTATTTAAACCCCATTTTAAGCATATATATATTCCTTCTTCATTTTCTCAATAAATTATGAATATAGATTATAGCAATAATCATACAATCTCTTATGAGCTCCTCAAGACAGTGTCATTTATGTTGTATTCTCCTAACCTAGTTAAGTGTTGTTAAATAAGTTTGTAATTTAATAAAGGCATATGCTTGTAATTCCGTATTTGGGATAGGTACAAAGGATTAAAAGTTTTAGGAGGATAATAATCCGGATTAGAAAAAAGATAAAATAAAATCACTTGTATCCTTTTCAAAGCATATCACCCACATAACATAGATGTGCTAAAATAGCTGGTAATTATAAGCTTTATCTTCAGAAACCCTATTATTCCTTTTCTACCTTTTTTTGAGAAATTCCACCTTACTGTGCATAAATCTACTACTATACCAGTGAGTTATAACATAGTTTTTATATTCTAATGTAAAATGAAGGATAACTTACCTTTACTTTCTCTTTAGAAGGAGAATCATTCTGTTTAACTTCAGTAAATTTAGGTAACATTTCTGCAAATGTATATAAATAAATATTTCAATGTTTGTTAGCTTAAAATTACATCTAAATTACAATTTTTTTCATATTAGAAATAAAATGGTAATCTTGATAAAATGCCTTTAACACCAACCTCTTAAATCAAGAGGCTCTTATAGTTACCAGGTTTTTGCCCTCTTTTAATCAGTCAAAATTTCTAAAGGAATACTTGCTTTTAAAGGGGATATGTTCTTTTCCACATAATGGAATAAATATCCACTCACAAATTTCAATTTGTTTCATTTAGGCAAAAAAGAACAGAGTGTTACTTTACAGTAAAGAGCTTGAATAAGTGATAGTTGAAAAAGGAACAAGTAACAACAGAAAGATTTCAAACAAGTAGTACCAATTATACTAAAATCATCTTTTACCAAGTAGCCATAAATATAGCCATAAGGGGTTTAATTAAAATAATAATTTACTATAAGAGAAGGGTATGTTATTAATCTGACAGGATACAGTCTTTTATTAAAAGTGAAGCTATTTGAATGAAAAAAGTCTGCTCTACTGGCTAAGCATTATAATAAAGATCCCATCTAATTAATACTCTAGTTACTTCTAAGCTATTTGGAAGCCTCAACTGTATGGCAACAAACAGGTTTTATAGGAATTCCTTTACCTTTACAAGTACCTTTACTGCTGAACTGGTAGTAGAATAAGTATAAAAAGAGATCTCTCTGACACGGTGCTCATAGGTTCCTCTTTCTGTACCCTAAAATTGATTCTGGTGCTATCTTCCCCAATCACAAGCCTAGGTCAGTGTGGGAAAGCATCAGACTGGTTAATGCCCTGATCCATCTCTCCAGGCCAGCTTTCATGAGCACCCTGGGCATTATTTGCTTCAGGCTCCAGGGCACCAAGGCTGGTCAACACCAAATCTTATTCAAACTTAAAACATTCTAATTTTAATAATTACCTTCTGCCTCCTGAAATGCCATCAGTTTCCACTGGATGTGTTACTGTTCTTTCCTTTCCTAAAATGTTTGATGCTGGACATTGTTAAAATTGCTAAATGCCACTTAATAACGTGCTTTAATTTAAAGAATTCAAGTATTTAAAATGACATGAACCATATTAATGGAACTCCACTAAGTATTATTTAAGTGTTGGGAGTTAGGTAGAAGGAGAAGAGAAGATAGACTGCAAGGATTGAGGGTATAGATCCAGGTAGCTTTCACATTTAGGGGAGAAATTATGGTTTCATCTTTGAACAAAGAAAAACAGACTTCATTAATATTATCATATAATATACGCACATCTATACATCTAAATTATTCAAATATGTATCTAAACTATATTATGATAAAAAGTCTTAAGTACAATAAAAATATGACATACCACGTTAAGTGTTCTGCTAAAAAATTCAAGGGCATTATCTTGGTTTTCTGACATATAAAACTAAAGCTCCAAATTATTATAAAAATAGCACCTCAAAACCTGAAGACACTAGATTAAAATTTTTTTGATTAAAAAAAGTTAGAGCCGCTTAATACAGTATGCATCATAAAAGTCTTACAGACTATATAGATAGGTGAATAATGATAGCCTAAAACTTAGCATTGTGCTTCTCATCCTAATTTTACATGGTTGAGTCTCCAGAAACACAGTAACATAAAATTGCATGTTTCTGTTTATTTATGAGTTCCTGGCCTTTGAAATTTTCACTATCAAGTTTAAGATCACATTTCAATTAGCAAAGAAACCCTACCAGGTCTTGCAAATATAAACAAAACTGAGTGTTACGGTGACAACGTATACTCTGTCAACTACATTCTCCAGGGATCTGTGATAGCATGCATACCTACCTTATGAGGATAAATTGGATATATGTGAACTACTAAATAAATCCATATTATACAGATTATGTAATGTGTTCTATTTTCACATTTTCCCCAAGCCCCAATATAAAATTTTAATTGGAAAGTTTTCATTTTAAACTAAGGCAAAAAATTTAATAATAGAATTAAAAAAAGAGCTAGAATCTGATGTTTGATTAAAGGGCTTGTTTAATATCCATCACCGATCAAAGCACTGAGATAAATGCTCCAGAGATACCAAATATTGCCAGCAAACCAATATGGACATAAAAATTAGATGTTTAAAACGAGTATAATACTATAATGCAAAACCAGAATGTAATGCCATATATAGCAGAAAAAATTACTGAAGGTTTTTAAATTGGAGAAACAAATCACGCTTCTATAGGACAGGGTATAGAAAAGTGATTGGAAGTCACTACCTGGTCCTGCTACTTTATTTTATGGGAAAAAATGTCCAGAGATGTTAGAGGATTTGCCCAACCTTGCCTAAGCCATGTTCTACTGATTAAAATCAAGCAATTTGTTTTTGAACTGAAAAAATTTGCTCCCTTTAACGAATGTTTTAGCAATTTTCATTGAATTGCTAGGTGCTTATTTTAATAAAGAAGAACAAACTGATTGTAAAACTACCCATTCCTTTTACCAAGGTCATCTTAACTGGAGCTAGAAAGTGGAAACAAACAAAAGAAATAAACCTAGATTGATAGTTCTTAAAAATGGCAGCACATTCGGGTTGATTCATCACAATTTATAAGGCTCATGGCTCAAGTATGAACCTCAATATATGCAAATTTTTAATCAAGCCTGAGTCTTGAATTTATCCTTTTGGTGCTTTGAAAACACTTTGATGAGAACCTAATAAAAGTTTAAAATTTTTAAATGATGAACTCTAATCATTCTCTTAAACTTTCTAGCTTGAACGGCAAAAATTACTCCAAAACTGTCATTTCGTATTCCCTAAAAAAGTAAAACAAAATCTAGACTCAAACGATGTTTGCCCTTTTTCTCTTTTTCCCTTGTATGAAAAAAAAAATCACATCCTCGTCATATCTACAGTAGATCTAGGTTGTAGCACTAAAAGGAGAAATTTTTATTTTCTTCTATCTTCTCACCCATAACTAAGGAAAATTATTTTAAAAAATCAAAAAGTCCAAAGTATGAAGTGACAAATTCACTTTGTCTTAACCAGGTAAAGAACTGATGTATAACCACTGAATTTCTTTGTGTGTAACGGTTTAGCAATTATATATATTCCTGAAAAATATTCTATTCCACACTAATCAAGTATCTGAGCTTACATTTAGACAGTTTCTGAAGTCATTTCCTATAAAGTTTCAATCAAAAGTACTATTACCCTATATGTCTTTTATGCTATACACCTGAAACAAATATAAAATAATATTGAATGTCGACTCTAACTGAACAAAAAAATCTAAAAAGCACTACTACCAATGAACTGCTTTATTTGATTGTTTCTCAGTAATATTATTAGCCACAGGATTAAATCTACTAATTTTATTCCTCTCTATTACATCACTCAACATAGCCAAGTTTGTTGAGCATTAGAAAACTCTCAATAGCTTATGTGTACATACTAGCAGACTAGCTTACATGGGATATATGCAGCTGGAATTCATTTCATTGTCAAGCCTCATTTACATCTTCGATCTGACTATTAGTTAGTTTTTGATGGCTATGAAAAATAGTTTAGAAAGGTTTTGTATTTATACCAATGTTTACTAAATTTTCTTGACTTAACTGCACATGACAATTTGCATATGCTGTCAGTCCAGAATATAATTTAAATATAAGATCAAATCACAGTGAAGTCTGCAGTTAAGTACTGCTTCCAGCCCACAGATTTCTAATTTATATTTTTTAAGATTTGGGATTTCATTACAACTTTATCTTGGAACTGACTTAATATCTTGTTTGAAATGATCAAGAATTTTTTTATATAAAACTTTCTTTGGAAATCACCACTCTGCCACTAACTTATTCTATTTAACAAAGCAGAATTAAGTCCATGTTTCTCAAAGATGCACTAAATAAGGTCTGAGAATACATAGAAGATAATTATTTAAGTAATGTGGAATAAACAGCTCTAACACTATGTACAACACTTAAATCTTTTTCATAGATTTTGCCCTTAAAACATTTTGGTACACCTAAACAAAATGATATTACAGTAAAGAGAGACTAACTCATAATACAGGATAGCTGTAAGAAGAACCTTAAGAATCAATATTATCAAGGAATTTTAAAAAGTTAATTTAGAGCCCTATTCCTGATAATCGAAATTATAATAAATTTTAAAGCTAGAAAACCTAATTTATATTTTCAGTTAATTTGTACTTATGTAATAAAATTTTTGCTAATATCTAATTCTCAAAAATCACATTTTCTCAGTAAATAGTCCCACTTTCCCCCACCTTGAACCTCAGGTTTGGGATTGGTCATCTGCTCCTCGAGAATGCCAAATGCATAATTCAATATGGTAGATGCTTTACTTATTTTTACAAAAGTTACTATTATTGATATGGTCTGACAATTATTTTTCATAATTCATAATCCCTTTATTTATAGTTTTTGTTGTTCTCAGGAAAGTAAAAAATGCTTGTAGCTTATACCCTAGAAATTAAGAGCCTTAGAGTATTTTAATGGGTACAACTGAAGTTAATATTTAGGACAAAAGATCTTATTGCTTTATTTACTAATTTATTTTATTAAGCAAAAATATAATTGTTTTTCCCCATTAAGTTAGGCATTGCATTTGCAATTTATAATATACATATACAGTATTTTTCCAATGAAGTATAGTTTGAATGTTCATAAAACAATGAAAATATCGAAGATAAAGAATAACTTGTACTATCATATTAGAAAACAAACTGACCTTAGTGTCACAAATCTATATACTATCATAATGTAAGTTGAAATATAAAAATTTGCTACTTGGATTTTAACAATAATGGTTTAAAAAGCAGCCCATTACTTGAAAAAGATGACATTAAACAAGAATGTCAGTAATAAAGAGTTTTATCCTACAAATAAAAGACAAAGTGCTCTAACTTATTAGGCCACAAATGCTTTATTCGATGAAATTACAAATGCTAATTACAATTTAAAATACTAAATGCAACTTAGTTTTTCCAGCATTGTTTCATGCTTAAAAGTCAAATATAAGGAAATAATGTATAATCAGAGCCCTAAATTAATTTAAAATTTTTCTAGTATGAGAAATTCCAACAAATTTAAAAGTTCTGTTTGTTCTAACAAAAATGTTTACCACTATGTACTTTATAAACATAAAAACAAAATGCAGTAATCAGCACCACATAAATGCAAACTAAACAGAAACAAAAGTGAAAACAGAAAGTAGTGCCAGCCAGCAGATCCTTACAGACTGAAATAAGAAAAATATTCTTACAAATGGTTAGAATTCCTGATGTGACAAAATTCTGTGTGGATGCTTTTTAAAAAAGAAAACTGAATTTCATGACAAACAAGAAACATCTCATTTAAAATAAGGCAACATTTTAGGCACAAAAGTGCTCTATATTCTGAATTTGCCTTTTGGTGAACAACGACAGAATGCCACTGTCAAGTCAGTGTCATTGGGACAGTGATTACCTGTCAACTACATAACCATCAATGAAAGAGCACTAAGAAAACATGAATGAGTTAAGTTTGATACAGGTGACAATAAACTATACAAGGTTATATGGTACTTGAGCATAACTGAATCTGAATTTAAAGTATACTTTTCCGTTAATGGAGGATAATATTCTACAGTGAAGAAAACATAGACGTGAAAAAAATCTGCTTTACAGTTTCTAGAATGACTGATTTCTTAATTGAAAATGTTATTCAATTCAGAATATATTGTCACAACAGGACATACTTTGCAACATTAGAATGATCTAACATGAAGAGTAAAGTGAAAGATGTCCTCGAATAATCTTTTATAAAAAGAAGATCAGCATTGTATTATTTGATATTTTCTGGTATTAAGATCTGCTATTATATATTAAGAGACTATCTCACCTTTAGTAAAATTATTTTAGACATTACAAGCCTATAAGTGACATATGTATATAATATGAAGTTTCATTTTACACAGTATCTCTTTTAAGGAAAATAGTGAGATCATCAACATGCAATTAAATAATAAGTGAGGCATCCAAGCTGTAGGTTCTGGGTAAGTAACAAACATTTCTTCAAAATGTAAATCTCAATATTACAGGAAATGTTTTCCCGCAAACAGAGGTGAACTTAAGGGGACAGCTAACCTGATTCGGAATCACTGCTGTCTGAAGAACTTGAATCACTGCTACTACTTTCAGACTCTGATGAGCTACTGCTGCTGCTGCTGCTTTCACTCAATCGGGAACCACTTCCAACAGCCTTGGATAACTGAGTTTTCTCACCTACAAAATAGGGAAACACATTAAAATGCCAGAAGAATTAAATAGTCACAGGAACATCTGAAAACTGCCACCTACGTTTTGTTTGACGTTTTCTGGAATTTAACTGATTATTGACATCCAGTAACCGCTTTTCCAACTCATGTTTTTTCTGTGAATGAAGTTCTTCTTTGGACTTCGTTATTTTCTTACCTGTGTGATTTAGGACAAAAAAAGAGTGAATATAACTCAAAACTAATGAATACCAGACCGATTTCTACTAACATACAGAAATACATACCCTGAGGTTTTAGTGGTCTTTTTCTTAGACATGCAGCAACATATTTTTCTAGTTCTCTTAGTGTTGTTGCTTTCAGTGTTTCAAAGTCTATCTCTATCTCATCAGGGTTGGAATTTCTCAGTGAAGGCTCTCTTGATTGTATTATATGAACAACTCTCCCAAGTTTATCTCCAGGGAGTTTGTTTATATCCAAACTCAACTGCCTTTTCTCATCATAGTTCATAGGTTTAACATTATCATCCTCAGATTTCAGAGCAAAGGGCTGTTGTATGCTCTTCTTTGGCTGACTGTAACAGAAATTAAATTAGTCGAATTTATTTTAAATAATATTGTTATTTTAATAAGACATCATAAAAGATACTTACTTGCTCTTGGGCTTTAATTTTGCTTGCTTAAACTTTTTTCTTGGATTTCCATCACTGTTATTAAACTTTTCTTTTTTCTTTTCCTTTTTAGACTTCTCATTCTTTTTCTTTAGCTTATGAAAAGGTACTTGGGACAGAACCTGTAGTTGTTGATGAACAGCTTTAAGCTGATAAAGGAAAAATTCTTTAAACATCATGGCTCTAAATAAATAAAGACACTAAAAAAAAACGACGCACTTAAAAGTCAAGAGTATCCTTTGCGAAATTCATTTCATGTTACATTTCCTTCAGATGCTTATTTGATTTCGCAAATTCATTATTTTGAAGGGCATACATTAAATTAAAAACACTATCATGTGCTCAACCTATAAACTTAAGTATTCATCTAAAACCAGACCAAGAATAATTAACATTTCCAGGCACTCCTAAGTTTTTAATCGTTGATTTTTCGAGCTTGAGCTTAGGTTAACATGTTATCACAAAAAGTAGCAAATATTCAATCAATGCAAATCAATTTATTGTGGTTAGGAATATAAAAGAATTTTAGGATATAGAATTTTTAGTAGGAAAGACTATTAAACAATATAAATGTACCAATGTGTAAATAAAGCTAATGTTGCTAAGTGATCTAAACACAACAGCTTCTACTCTACAAAAAGGATTTTATAGTAGAACAGCAGTAACAGCTTATAGAAAGAATATAAAAACTTATAATACAATTAGCTACCTGTTCCTGAAGATTTGCAAGACGCTGAACTCGTTCATCTTCAGAATCACCAGAAGAGTTATCTTCAGAGGAAGCCTCACTACTGCTTTCTCTACCAAGGGTTTTTGTGGTATCTGTTTTGATATTACGCACAGGCATATTCTCAATGGGTTCATCTGGGATCTTTGCAAAGTGCATTTCAAAAACATCCTATAATGGAAAATTAGACTGTGATTTCTGCATTTTTTATTTAATGTAGCAATATTACCTTTTAACAAAAGGTACATTTTAGAATCATCTTTTGACAACAATTCAATTTTTCCTTGTGGTAATTATTCTTTAATATATACGTATATCAAAGTATTATGTTGTACACCTTAAACTTATACAATGTTATATGTCAATTATATCTCTCAGAAACTAGAAAAAAAAATTATCAGAAGAAATATAATAAGATTCATGCTTCCTTGCTTGCCAACCTTAGCATTTTTTCTCCTTTTCTCCAGATAAGACAGACCTCTCAAGTTATACAGTGGACCTTCTTTCAAGTATCTCCTGCCCTGTGGTTGCTGCATCATTTTACTGCCTCCCAATGGCTCAGCCTCAAAAGTCCTTGAGTCTTCCCTTCAGTGGGACATGGGCTCCAGCTAACCCTATCTTAGATATCTACTGTCCCCTCTTCACTAATTTTTCTCTCAATAGCGTCTTTATACAGGGTAGCTTCATTAAAAGATTTGGTACTAAAGGATGCTATATCTCCAAAAAACAAATACCCACCCTCCCAATTTTAAGAGCATAATTTATAAATTGTGCTTTACTACTTGGAGGGAGAAGTGTTATTTTTTATTTCTTGAATTATGGTTATAAAATTTCTAAATTATGGTCAGAGGAAATTCACTTTCAGAGCACACCTGGAGCATTCTTGCCATTGCCACTACTTCATGATCTGGAGGATTGTATTTGTAGCAATTCACGAACATTAATCTAACATCTGCAGCAAATTCATATGCATCCTTATATTCTTGGTTGTCCATTTTTCTCTAAATTAAGGAAAAATACAGGATTCACAAACAACATAGTTTAATAATTAATTAAGCATCTATATTGTTTATAGTATGAATTCAAACATACCGAAGAATATAAATAATACCAAAACAGATATCCATCATCCAGATTTGACAAATGTTAAAATTCTGCTGTTTCATATTTTTAGACTTTGAAATAGTCTAATGAATTTTGACAAATAGAGATAAAGGAAAGCATTCCAAGTAAAAAAAAGAACAGGAACAAAATCACAAAAGCAGGAAAACAGGATATTTCCAGATAATCTTAGACAGACAAGTATGATCATAGGAAAGCAAGGAAAAGATAACTCAAACCAATACTGAACACCTAAATGTAAGATTTATATTACAATTCTCCTAGGAAAGAAAAAACATTAAAAACTGAACAGAAAAGAAATATCAGCATAGGTTACATTTTTAGGTAGCTGCATATAAAGCAGATAGAAAAATGAGATGTAGAGTAGCCAGTTAGGCAAACACTATAAAAAGAAAAACAAGCAAACAGTCAAGAAAATACTATAGACCAATGGTCCCCAACCTTTTGGCACCAGGGACCAGTGCTCCCATGAGAATCTAATGCCAGACGATCTAAGGTGGAGCTGAGGCAGTGATGCTAGCACTGGTTGCTACTGCAAATGAAGCTTCACTCAAGCAGGCTGCTCACCTCCCTGCTGTGCAGCCTGGTTCCTAACAGACCACAGACTGTACCAGTCCACAGCCCAGGGGTTAAGGACTCCTGCTATAGACCACAGGGCGAAACGTGTATATTGATGAACAATTCATAAACAAATAAAAAAGGCCAACCAACAAATGCAACATGACAGACCTCTCATTTGTAATTAAAGTTATGCAAACTAAAACATAAAACATAATTAGGAATGATTTCAGAGACTGTCTCTTAATCAGTCTCCACATTGCTGCTAGTGAAATCATTCTAAGAATCAAATATGAGGACATAATTTTCATGTTTAATGGAAGCTCTTGGCCTCTTTACAATTAGGGTCTTGCATGTTCAAGCCCATTTCCTTCCAGTCTCGATTTTCCCCTAGTCATTGTTACAGATTTTCCGTGTTCTATGTTGGACTAAATATAGTATTCTGGGTATGCTTTCCTTACCTCAAGGCCTTCCAAGTTGCTTCCCTAGCTTGGAATGTCCTATAACTTACTAAATCCTATTTACCCTTTAATATTCAGTTTAGGTATACCTAGTCCAGGTAATATTTCATGACCTCTCAGTCTGTTAGTATACAGGGAAAAGTAGAAAAGCATATTTTGAAGAGATAATAGTTAGTTTTTTTTCAGAACTTTAAACATGAGCTTCAGCTCAAAAGGGCTAATTTCCAATCAAGGTTAATAAAATTAAATGGACAACTAGAGAGAGGAATGACAGATTACCTACAAAGGGCTAAGAAGCAGACTGACAGCAGACTTCTTATCAGCAACAATAGTTGCCAGAAGATATCTTCCTAGCTCTGAAGGAAAATAACTGTCATTCTAAAATTCCAGTCAGTTAAAGAATCATTCAAGAACAAAGTTGAGAATAAAGATGAAATATAGACACATAAGCGCTCATGGAAGAGCCACAAAGTTTGTACTTTAGCAAAAAGAAAAACAAAACAAGGGGAAAAGTCAGATGAAAGAAATGAGAGTGAGCACAAAAATTAGTAACATTTTAACAAACAATGTTAATGATAAAAAATAAAACAAGACTGTTTAAAAGAGCCAAACTTTTAGACAATAAAAAAGGATATGGAGTACAATGTGTAGTCATTCACTAGGAAGACTAATAATTTTTAAGTGTCCTTTAACGTTAACATACAAAAATAAATTTTGCCAATAATGTAAAGCTTCCAAATCAGAAAATTTACCAATCCAGCAGAAAACAAACAAAAATACAGAGAGGGTTAGAAACTGCATAAATGTCTTTAAAAAAATGTTTTTTACATTAGAAGTGTGTATTTATTAAAAATATTCTTGAATATATGAGAAATTGTTCACAACATATTATGTGAAAATTCATGGTATAAAGTTATATACTGTAACTCAAATATTGTGGTAAAGAATCATGGATGTGTTTGAAGAAAATAAAAAGACACATTTTTAAATGTCCCCATGATACACTCCAGGTGGTATGACTACTGCTGATTTTAATTTTCTTCTTCATCATTTTATGAATTTTAAATTTCTTTACAAGGACAAAATTACTTTTATAATTACTTTTATAAAAGGCGACCCTTCTATTAAGACAGCATTTACCTTGATAGTTCCAAGATCCATTGGATTTTTCACAATATCATAGTAGTTATGGAGTCCCAATGCATTAACATCAACAGGATTATAAAAGGGCCATGCATATGAAAAGTGTTTCTTTGCAAGCATTTCTTTAAGAATCTCACTACAGTGCCTTAATTGTTCAGTTACTTTACCACTCTTTACAACTTTATGTTGTTGTTGAGGATCCGGCAAAACATTCTTCAGCACAGTTTCTTTTGGCATTTTTGCTGATTTTTTTTCTGTAAGTGCTGGGGAATATTCACCACTTGCTTTAACTACTGAAGTCGTAGGAGTTGTTGTATCTGCTTTCCTCTTCACGCCTCTTGTAACCTAAACCCAAATAATTCAACAAAAACAAAAAACTACAATTAATGTGACATTCAGAGCAGCAGTTTTCAAAGCTTTTTGATCATTACTTTTATTGCTTAAAAAAAAAGGAAAGGATTACTATCACCAAGTCTTCCACATATTAAATATTTGTATAGTTAATTTCTCTTTTATAGGCAAAATAAATAGTTCAAATATTTTCTTTTCCTTGCATACCCCAATGAGGAAAAAGAAAAAAAAAGCAGCATGGTTATACGAAAAAAAGTTTCTGAATAGCTGAAATCAGCTAGGCTATACAAATTTAAAACATTGTTGACCCACCAAATTGTGAGTCAATACAAGTTACATCACCAAAAAAAGATAAAAAAAATAGAAAGAAAGAAAAAGAAAAAGAAAGAAAGAAAGAAAGAAAGAAACAAACAAACAAACAAAAATAATAAACCAGTTCAAAGTCTACCTAAGAAATCTAAAATTTGGTTCACATCCTAGGTCTCTGTTCACAAAATGTATATAGACAAAAAGACTGACTGCTATATGCTGAAGACCAATTTTCATGTCAACTTAATGTATAGACATCACAACAACCAAACTTACATTGAAATATTTTAAAGCTACAGTAAACTTACCTGGGTAACTGTTTGTGAGGTACAGTTGAATGGAGCACCATGTGCCATATTTAAAGGAGAAACAGATGTTTCAGGAAATAAAGAGGAAATCACTTGCTGCTTAAATACTTTTTCTGATGCTTTAGGGGACTGTTTTTCTTTAACAGAAGAAACTGCTACATTCTGTTGAGTGCCTAGTAAAGTGTGAACCAGAGTCAATATTTGAGTAAAATATAAAACTAACACACTTTTCTTAGTATTCCATTTTAATTCATTTAGTTCAGTTTTTTAGCAATATAAACATGGTAGACTCCCATTCCCCTTTGAAATCCTTTCACATACACTTGCTGATAGTGTTAGACCAATTTAGATATAATATTGAAGACTTTAAAACCTGTTACTAATGGTAGGCTTTTATCAATTTTACTTAAAAAGATGTCTAACTTAAACTCAGACTAACAAACAGGTAGCTGTAGATATAAGCAAAAATTTCAGACACTCTGGAGACAAACTATCTAGTACCATATGAGGTCTTCGGAAGACTCTATAAATATCAAAGGGCTTCAATATTGTTATGGATAGTCTATCACTGGTTGACACAGGTGTGAATGTGTTTCTCTTACCAATATATCCCTCAGATGATTCTGTCAAAAGAACAATTATGCATGTTCTGTCCTATATATTCCCAGAGAATGCTATGACATTTGGATCATATCACTCTGAAATTTATTATTTCAAAAGTCTATTCTTTTATCAAGGCAACCCCATTCTTCTAATTGCTCAGCCAAAAAACTTGGAGTCATCTTTGACTCCATTTTCTCTCAAACTCAATATCAATCCTTCAGCAAACCCTTCTGGCTCTATCGTTGTATCTATAATTCAGCTATCACTCCTTACAAATAGCAATCACCCTGGTCCAGGGCATCATCAATTCTCAACTGGAATATTACAATACCATCCTAAGAGGCTTTCCTTCTGCTTTTTCATCCTATAGTCTATTCTCAAAATAATCAAAGTGATCTTTTAAAATTCAAATCAGATTATGACACTTCTGCTCAATGCCCACTGACTTCTTCTCTCCAAGTAAAAGCCAAAGTCCTCACAATGGCTTATAAATACCTGTATAATTTCTCTGCCTTCTTTCTACTATATCTGCCCTCTTTCCAACCTCATTTCCTTATCACTCTCCCCACCTCTCAACTTATTTCACTCCAACCTACTGGCCTTGCTGTCCTCAAATTTGGTAAGCATAAGCAGACTGTTTGCTCTGCCTAGAAGCACATATCTTCATGGTTTTCCAACATATCCTTTATGCCTTTACTCAAATGTCACTTTCTCAAGCCAGCCCACATAAAACAATCCTTTCTATTCCCACCACTTTCTAGTTCTCTTACTCTTATTTTTACCACACCTTTATCATATCTGACATACAATATAAAGGTATCCTTGACTCCAAATTCTTGCTAAACAAACTAAAGAACTAGATAGATTTGAATATATTTTAAGATAGGGCTGGTATGCCTCAATCTTTAGTTAGTAAGTTCTCACTACTTACTAACTAAATCCTAGGAATCAAAAAGATTCAGACATCCTCACATCTTTTGATATCTTCCCAACTGTTGCTCTTTGAACTCAGGAGCTAAACAGATACATAATAAGGAATACTTGCATTACTTAATTTTATCTATTTCCTCAAGTAGGATAAAAAGCTCTGTGAGGGGAAGGGGACTCTGTTTTGGTCTCCACTTGCTATAACATCTTGTTATATAGGCCTTTGTCTTAGTGATCTCTCCGCCTGGAATGTTGTTCTTTGTTCAAATCTCAACTTCTCAGTGAGACCTACTTTGAACCTATCATGTTTGTTTGTCTCTCTCTCCTTACGAGAATGTAAACTCCAAGATGACAAAAGTTTTTGTTTTGTTCATTGACATATCTCAATGGCACATAAGAGGTACTCAAACATTTGTTGAATCAATAAATCAATACCAATTTTAACATACTAAATTTAATTTTTTCTTTGCCATAGAAGTACCAATGTAACCACATTATTTAGACTACCAATATGTAACCACATTATTTAGACTATCATATGACAGTTTCCCTCCCACTATGCATAAAGATGACATAACTCAAGCAGTGGAATGCTTCTGTACAAAAAGTATTGTACAAACCTAGATCTTCACTTCTAAGACAATTCTTACGTACCATTCAAGGCCAAACTCAAATTCTATGACCTCTAAAGCCTTCCCCAGCTTTTTCAGCACAAATCAATTTCTCACTCTTTTGAACCATACCACATATTACGTGTAATTTCACCTGACATTTATCATAATACATTGTCTTTTTATTTTTAATAAGTTTTATTTCTAACTACACGTAAATTTAAAGCAAAGCCTGTAATAAGAAACAAAGAAGGGTATTACATATAATAAAGGAATAAAATGAAAAGAGAAAACAGAATTTGTAAATATTTATGCCCCCAACATAGGCGTACCTAAATCTATAAGGCAAATATTAACAAACATAAAGGGAGAAATAGACAGCAATACCATAATTGTAAGGGCCTTAATAATCCACTTATATCAATGGACAGACCATCCAGATAAAAAATAAATATGGAAACCGGCCTTAAATGATGTTAGACCAAATGAACTTACAGATATTTATGGAATTGTCTATTCAAAAACAACGGAATACATTCTTCTCAAGTGCGCATGAACATTTTCCAAAAACAGATCACATGTTAAGCTACAAAATAAGACTTAATAAATTTAAGAGAATTGAAATCATATCAAACATCTTTTCTAACCACAATGGTATGAAACTAGAAAACTGGAAAATGCACATATATGTAGCGATTAAACAATATACTGCTGAACAACTAATGGATCAAAAAAGAAATCAAAAGAAAAATCAAAAAACCCTTAAGACACATGAAAATTGATATGAATACCAAAATCTATGGGATGCAGCAAAAGCAGTTCTAAGAGCGAAGTTCATAGCAATAAATGCCTACCCTCGAGAAACAAGAAAAGTCTTAAACAATCTAACTTTACAACTCAAGAAACTGGAAAAAGAACAAAGGAAGCTTAAATTTAGAAGGAAGCAAATAACAAATATTGGAGCAGAAATAAATGAAATAGAGACTAAAAAAACAATAGAAAAATCAATGAAAATAAGAGCTGGTTCTTTGAAAAGATAAAATTGACAAAAGCAATCTTGAGAAATAAAAAGAAAGCTAGAGGCTTCATGCTCTTTCATTTCAAACTATATGGCAAAGCCACAGTAATTAAAACAGTAAGTTACTAGCATAAAAACAGACACACAGATCAGTGGAATAGAATAGAGAGTCCAGAAATAAACCCATGCATATATGGTCAATTAATTTATGACAGAGAGCCAAAAATATACAATAGGGAAAGAACAGTCTCTTCAATAACTGGCGTTGAGAAAATTTGAGAGCTGCATGCAAAAAAAAAGTCACTGGACCACTATCCTACACCATACACAAAAATTAACTCAAAATGGATTAAAGACTTGAATATAAGATCTAAAACAATAAAGCTCCTAGAAGAAAATAGGTGAAAAGCTCCTTGACATAGGTCTTGGCAATGATTTTTTGAATCTGACAAAAAGCAAAAGCAACAAAAGAAATATTAAACTAGTGGGACTACACCAAACTAAAAAGCCCCTGCATAGAAAAGGAAGCCATCAAACAATGAAAAGGCAACCTACTGAATGGGAGAAAATAACTGCAAATCATATATCTGATAAGGGGCTAATATTGGAAATATATGTAAAAAACTTATAGAACTCAATAGTAAAAATAAACAATCCAATTAAAAAATGGGCAGAAGATGGGGGTGGCTTCACAGTGTAGTGGTTAGCATGTCTGCTTTGCACGCACAAGGTCCTGGTTTCGCACCCCAGGTGGAGCCATGGACCATACCCTGGGTACACCAGGCCCCTCGAGTGCACTGGGGGTGCCAGGCCCTAAGTGCGCCAGGCCCCAGGTGCACGCCGTGAGTGTGTGAGGGGGTTGCCCCACCCTCAGAGATCCAGTTCTTAAGGGGAAATGGCAACATCCATGGGTCAAGGGTGGAAGTTGGGATGAGGGAATTAAAGAGGGAGAAAATGGGCAGAAGGTTCAAATAGACATTTTTCCAAAGAAGACATACAGATGGCCAACAGGTACATGAAAAGATGCTCAGTGTCATTAATCATCAGGGAAAAGCAAATCAAAACCACGGTGAGATATCACTTTACACCTGTCAGAATGGCTATTATCAAAAAGACAAGAAACAAGTGTTAGTAAGCATATGGAGGAAAAGGAACCCTCATAGACTATTAGTGGGAATGTAAGTTGGTGCAATCAATACGGAAAAGAACATGGAAGTTTCTCAAAAAATTAAAAATAGAACTACCATATGATCTAGCAATTCCATTTCTGGATACTTATCTACAGAAAACAAAAATACTAATTCAAAAAGATACATGCACCTCTACATTCACTGAAGCATTATTTATAATATCCAACATACGGAAACAACCTAAGTCTCTATCGATGAATGAATGAATAAGGAAATTGTACTACATATATACACAAGGGAATATTATTCAGCCATAAAAAAGAATAAAGTCTTGGCATTTGTGACAACATGGATGGACCTTCATAGCATTATGCTAAGTGAAATCAGACAGAGAAAGACAAATCCCATATGATCTCTCATATATGTGGAATCTAAACAAAACAAAACAAAACAAAACAAAAACAAGTTCATAGATACAAAGAGCAGATTGGTGGTTCTAAGAGGCAGGATGGGAGAAATGGGTGAACTTTTTAAAAAATTTAACTAAATTCAATGAAAATTAAAAAAAAACAACCTCTACCATCACCCCACTACAAGTCTCCTATATTCCAGCCACTTAACTATATACTTTACATTTACAACCATGAAAGCTAAATATTTTTCTGACATTGCAGATGAGAAAATGAACATGGAATGGTAAAGGAGCTTAACCAAGGTTCTACAGCTTGAGTGGTCCAAAAGTAAACCAACATTTGACCTATGACAGTCTTGGTTAGCCTCTACAAAAAATCCATTTGAATACTTAAGAATAATTTTGTAATTCCTTATTTAAATATTATGATTATAACCATAAACTCCTCTCTAAAGTTTTTTCAAGTTACCATAAAGGAGAGAACCTTCAGACCCAACAGTAACACTTCTTTCTTAGCTATGTGATCTTCTGGTACAGAGAACATTGGCAATGTTGACCCTCTTATTTAGTATAGCACAGATACAAGATCCACTAAAAATAGTAATAGTAGCTATGATTTATTGGGTGCCTATTATGTGAATGTAACCACACTACAAGAAACCTGGCTCCAAGGTCATAATCAATGCAATCTTCCCTAATCTTACATGATAGCTATCCTTGTGCTCAAGTTCAGCAGACTGTTTAAATGGACACTTTATATCAATAGAATAGGATGTAGGTCTTCTGGATGTCTGTCTCCTTTGAGAGATTTATAATTTAGTTCTAGCCATTATATTTATATATACACATTCATATATATATTAAAGAGAACATAAACCTTTTCTGGCTTACCTTTCTTTATTCTTTCCTTACCACCCACAACTTGCTCTTCTTGTGGCATTTGAGATAATTTCTGCCTAAACAACTTCTCTAGAGCTTGTGCCATGAGAACGATGTCGTCTCCAGGCTAGAAAATATATAAAATATACCATAAGTTTACACAGTATAGTCACTGTACCAAGTTTCTATAATTCAGGCTATCTTACAGAAGACAGTAACATATAACATAGTCCTTCTTAGACAGTATTTATTAAACAGTATTTAACACTTCTAAATTAAGTTTAGAAAACAGTAAAGCAGCTCACATTTTAAATTCTAGCATCCTACCCCTTTAACTTTTAAAAAGGACTCAGAATGCTTATAATTCAAGAGTTATAATCCAACCAATTCTACTATAAAACAAAAAGCATTAGAAATTAGACTTTCTACTTCACAAATAGGTTGAAACAAAACTTATTCATGGCTATGAAAAGTACCTTCATAATTTGATTTGATCTGATTCAAGTTTCAGTTAACTAAGCTATAAAATGACACTACAGAACTAACTTAATTTTAAAATCTTAACTATCTGCTTAGAAGTCTTTCTTTGCATTACTTTACTACTAAAAAAACCAAAAAACAAAACTAAGTAAATTACAAAGCAAAGGCGTAAAGCAGAGAACACATTTCTAAGTTAGGTAGTTCAGAAAAATTACTGAACTTTATTTTAAAATATCAAATGTGAAAGGACCCTTTGGAATTGTTAAATTAGAAGGAAGCTGCCAATGGTACATTTAGAGTACCGTTGGTTCTGATTATTTAAAAATTCACATTGGCTAATAGTCTTAAATTATAGGTGTGTGTATACGCACCCACACACACATATAGTGGCACTGATTAATTACCTTGGGAACTAAATCAAATTAATTACCTTGAGAACTAAAGAAATAAATGGGATATAAGTTTTAAAATGTTTAGATATCATAGAAGAGCCTGAAAAGGATGCATTATTCCTGGAAAAAGAAATATTATATGGAGAAAAACTGAATACTAAAATCCAACTTTTTGGATGAAAGCAAATATGAAAATTATGTTCAAAATGGCCACATACATTATCATACAGGCTAATGCATTAGCACAAATGCAAATACTACTACTGGGATATAACAGATAATATGTCTGATCTTTACATTAGCTTGTTTTATAGTTTAGAAGTATGTAATTTGTTTGGCTTCTTAAGATCTAAGGAAGATTAGTGTGTAATAGGTTTATCATCTTATAACTAAAATGGCAGAAGTACTGTAGGGAACATTTTGAAATGATACTTTACTCAGAAACCAGCTATCATTGGTATTACATTTTCTAAAACATAATAAGTCATTATAGCTATTCAGGCAAAAATGTAGCAAATAGATTGAATAAATATTGACATACGATAATTATGAAATTTGGTGAAAAAACATTATTCTTAGAAGTATGTAAAATACTCCAAATTAAGACTTGAAATCTGAAATCAGCACTTTCGTTTATACACATCTCCTATATATAACAGCAAAGAATTAGCAAGTATAACATAAGGCTTACATACCTTGTTGTATAAATAGCAATTTGAGAACATCGTATTGAAGTCTTCTATACATTCTGAAGCCTGCACATAATATTTATGTTCCAAGCGCTTCTTAATTGTACTTAAATCCATTGGTTTTTTTATAATGGTATAATAATCCTATGGTTTTCAAGAAGACATTATAAACGTTAATACTGAGAATGAATGCACTACAACTATTGGCACACACAAAAAAAATTAAGAAACTATACACCTGTAACTAGAGAGAACAATTGGTTACCTTTCAAAAGCCATAATCTGGAAATTAAAATCATTAGTAATGAGAAATCTAGCTGAACACCACGGCATTATTTTTCAGAGCGGAAGGAAGGAAGGAAGGAAGGAAGGAAGGAAGGAAGGAAGGAAGGAAGGAAGGAAGGAAGGAAGGAAGGAAGGAAAACAAACACAAGATTATAAGAATAGAACCATCCTGGAAAATAAAAAATGAAGGATATGAAGAAAAATAAACTAGTACTTACGGAATTTGGAGTACAATTTAACTCCATGGTTTAATAGCTATATTACAAATTACTTAGTGATTCTGTTATCAGATGGCTAAGACCTAACCTAAGACCTAAAATTGAATTCTGTGTATGATGCAACTAAGTCTGTCAGGAAGTGTCAAGAGTGACTTCATGGAGAAGGTGACATTCATGGCAGGCAACCCTGCATTAAAAGGTCAAGTGACATAAGCTATAATAAGAAAGCACAATTTACCACATACTGTTAAAATAAGAATTTCAGTCCTCAGAAGAATGAGTTTTGTTGTTTAGGAAAAAATACTCATTAGAATATTCTTTAGTGGTGCTGAATAAATTAGGTGTTTATTAAATATATTTTATAATATTAAAGATTAGTTTATTTCTTTTAGAGTTTTACAGGGTTTTCTTTTTCTTTAACTAATATAATTTTAAGACACACTTACAGGCAATTTAAGTTTCATTGCATCCACAGGCTGCTGAAAAGGCCAGGAAAAACTATGCTTCCATAAAGCCTTCAGAACAACTTTTTGTAGATACTGTAGTTGATTTGTCAATCGCCCATTTTTCTTAGTATTTATGTACTCTGGTGGTGGAGGGTTAACAATAGCTGTTTGTCTACTTGGCAGAGACATTCTTAACTGCTTCAAATTCTGATATTCTAATGTTTTCTACAAGTATATGTCCTAAAACAAAAAACAAAAACAAAACAAAAAAGATCTGAGTTATCTTCAAAGTACTTTTAAAATGGTGTCTACAGGAACTGAAAAGTGTTATTGACGAAAATCACATTTTCAAGCACATCATGGGTTTTAAAAAGCCAAATGATAAGTGAATTCATTTTTAAACAAATACAAACCTTTTTCTATACAAGTACTAAAAGTTGTTTCATTGTTTCCCTTAGTTTTGGATGATTTAAGTTATTTCAATCTTTCACAGTATTGCTTTCTGCCTTTCTAAAACACAAATTGAAGTCTGGTAGGAAGTCTGTTAAGTTCCTGATTAAAAAAATAACAGGGAATGTTAAAGATAATATTAGTATATAGTTAGTCTTCAATTATTAATTTGATGAAGGGAGAAAGGCAAAATAAAGGCTTTTTCTGGCTAATTTGAAAATGGTTTAAGACAAATATAAGAAATATGACGTATTAAAATAATACTCTTCAGTGTATATTACTACACTAAAAAAAATACTTTAAAACTTCACGAGTATTTAAAAAAGACAGCATCTAACATAACTAGATAGCATTACTTTAAAGATGAAAGAACAATGGTAATACCAAGTACATCAGCAAAATGAAAAGCATGATCATCAAATTATTCATTTTTAGAGATCAGTGTTACATTTAATCAATATATCTTGTTTGCATTAAAGCAGTGTTAGTTCTCAACTTTTTGCATATTAATCACTTGTGGATCTTTTTAAGTGGTAAAATACATATAAATATAAAATTTACCATCTGAACCATTTTTAAGCATACAGTTCAGTAGTGTTAAGTATATTCATATTTTTGAGCATACTAATCTCCAGAACTTTTTCATCTTGCAAAACTGAAACTCTATACTTCTTATTCTCCCTTCTCCCCAGCCCCTGACAACCACCATTCTATCTGCTGTTTCTGTGACTATTCTATTCTGTGACTATTCTATCTCATATAAGTAGTATTACACAGTACTTGTCATTTTGTGACTGCCTTATCTTAGCATAATGCTCTCAAGTTTCATCCATATTGTAGCACACGTCAGAATCTCCTTCATTTTATAAAGTTCAGTGATATTCCTCTATATGTATATACCATATTTGGTTTACCCATTCATTGATGGGCACTTTGGTCTACCTCTTGGCTATTGTGAAGTGCTGAGAAAATGGGTGTACAAATATTTAAGATCCTGCTTTTAGTTCTTACGGCTATATTCCCTTAAGTGCAGAATTGGAATTGCTAGGTCATATGGTAATTCTATTTTTAATTTTTTTGAGGAATCCCAAACTGTTTTCCATTGTGGCAGTGCCATTTTACATTCCCACTTGCAGTCTACAGGGTTCGTTTCTCCACGTCCACACACTTGGTATTTTCTGGGTTTTGTTTAAAAGTAGTCATCCTAATGGGTGTGATGTGTTGTGATCATTTTTATTTTTTTGTTATGGAAAAACACTTTAATAAACATATTCAGCTTGCTTCCAATGAAAGTGGATCATTTTTAAAATAGCAATGCCCAGGCCTCAACCTCTTTTGTATTTTTGGAGTTAGGGCTTTGGAATCAGGTTTGTTGGTTGGCTTTTTAAAGTTCCTTGGGTGCTTCTGATATGCAGCCAGGCATAAGAACCACTACATTTAAATGAATTAACTTGGAGGTGATTCCCAATCTTATAATTTACTTCATCTCATGATTTCACTTTTCTTTTCATGTGATACATATATGACCTAGAACTCTTAAAAAATCATTGAGAACAAAGATATTCTAGAGTGTTACAAAAGAAAATGACTCTTATCCTGGCTTTATAATTAAAGCTGGCTTACTTTTTGAGTGTCCCAATCACTACACCCTCAATGAATCACTATCTTCACAAAGATAACACTACAATGACTTATATCATCATAGATTTAAGTTTAATGACTATTTTGAACTTTACATATAGTTTTACTATGTATTACATTGTCTGACCTCCTTTCATCAATATTATATTTGTGAGATTTATCCATGTTCTTGACTATGTTGTTCATTTTATTTGTTATATTCTACCATAGAATCGTACTATAATTTATCAGTTCCTATTGGAACTTTTGTGTTGTTTGCAGCTTTTGACTATGGCAAATTGTGCTGTTATGAACACGCTAGTAATACATAGGTGTATGCATTGTGTTGGCTATAAACCCAGGAGTGAAATTGTTGGGTCAGATTATGTATATGCTCAACGAAGAAGAAACTGCTCTAGACATTAATAACCAAACTCAACTTATCGTTCTGTATCAGATCTTTGAGATAAGCTACTAAATATATATTTTAGGGGCTAGGGAAATTTGGTAAATTGTTCATTTTGATAGATGTGAGAATAGTATGGTGATTATTCAGGAAAAATGTTTAAATGTATGCTCAAAAAAGTTGGTGCTGAATAGTCATATCTGTAAAGTATGTTTAAATGGTTTTAGGGAAAACTAGACAAGCAAACATGGCAAAATGTTGACAATTGTTGATATACATATAGTACTCTTTGTACTGTTTTGTTTTTCCATGTTAAAAAATTTTTTAAAACTTAAAGTGCACTGTGATTGAGGGCTGCAAACAGACTAACCATGGACAAGGGCCTTGATAATTATCATTGGGAAAAAGGATAGCTAATATTGATGGTCTGACAGTCTCAGGAGTAAATGATCTTCATTGCTTGGCTGGAGGCTCTGGTTTCTAGTGTGAGGTAAACATTCTCTGTCCAGCAAGAGAACTACAGATTGACTCCTTTACAAAATATTCTTTGTAATTACCCCAGTCTTATTGTTCAGAGTATTTTAATCTTGTTTATTTAAAAAAAAAATTAAGCTTATGTGGCTTTTTATGATACTTGGCAAATTTCTGTATTAGTTGCCAATTTCACTAGTTTTTATTTTCTCTAAAGCTTTTTTGTTAACTTTATTATTATTAACAGAAATCAGAAAATGCCAGCATGATGGCCCAGCAACACACCCGGAGATTTTCACCTTTTCATGACATAATGGTGGGTCACAATCAGTCATAAGGTGTCAGAAATAATTTGTCATTTAATAGGTTATTTCGAGGTTTTCTCTAAAATTACTTAACACTCCAACATGCCAAAGTATGGAGTTACAGATATACTGTTGTTTTTAATGTACGGTGGGTGAGTTGTTGTTTTATTATTTATGCTTTCGAAACAGTTTTTACCCATGGATACATTTCTAAAAAAACAGATGGCATGGGCAGATGAATCTAATGTCAGTGAGAACTGAATGTTATGTAATAATCACCAGTTACAATTACTCAAACTATGTATCATAAATGATTTAGAAAAGTTATGGTTTATTTTGAATATAATCACATAATAATGTAGTGTCACCTTGTCAAATCATTCTGTGGTTCCATGAATAAGTTACCTGAAAATCAGATCTCCTTTGCCTACTCAATAGCTCATTACAAAATAATCTTGAGAAAGTCTTAAAGATAATGAGTCATTATGGATTTCTTAAAAATAAACAAGTTTATTTGAATTGTAACATCATGTAGTATAAAATTTTGATGAAAATAGTATACAACAAAGTTTCCTTTCCTGTTTTTGTCCCCAGGCAACCAAATTCCCTCCTTACTGTTAGCAATTTCTTATGCAAATGATCTGCTTTTTATAGAAGAGCTCTGATAATTATCAAACTTTAATTCATCTTAAAAAATGTCCCAGGGCAGACCCCCTCCTTTTAATGGCTGCATGTGTCATATGGATAAAGACATATGGATATTATATACACCATTACAACAAATATCTTCGTTGATACATCACTGCATATATATGCCAATACCTAATACATATATATTTGGCCTGGCTTATTGGATATATTTCTATTAATTTCTGGACCAGTGTTTTTAAATTTTGCTAGATGTTTGCTAGATGTTGGAATAACTCCTGAGGTTATCCCAACTTATATTTCTACAAACAATGGATGAGTCTAAAATTTTAAACTTCTAAGGAAAAGAGAGCCCTCGAGGTGGTTGCAAATATTTCAAAGTCATCCCTGACATATACATACAGAACAAAGACTTCCCAAAATGAGTACATAAGCTAAAAATTATTTCCAAAATGTTACATGAAACATAATAGTTCACCTCTAATTCAAAGGACGCAGTCATATCAGGAAGAGTCTAACCTCTTTGGCAAAGGTTTCCCCATTTCAAAATCACCAGGACTAGTTTCTCGGATTTGACAAGAAAAAGTGTTTAATTCCTCACTTATTAATACCTCAGAGGTGCAGGTATTAAATTGTGTTACCCTATATGCATACTGGAAGTCTCAAAGAATTGAGCTGGTTAAAAACAAAAAATATAAGTTAACATAGCTTGAGCCCAGAAGGCTCAATTTTAGATGTAATTAAACTTTGAGGCTTTGAGTAAAGGTTGTTTAAAAAATATTTTCCATTCACCTCAATAATGGCAGAAAAGTTATTCTGCTTTGTGCTGTCACGTCTGGTTGGATTTCATAGTAGATCTTACACGTGCAGGGAAGCAGTACAACACAGAACTAAAATCAGTTTGGATTCTGGATATCTGATAGCACTAGGGCTTAGAAAGATCAAAAGTAATCTATCCTGTGATGAGCTTAAATACTCCAAATCCTGCATCATCAAATAAGCTGTTTCCAATTCAAGGGAGAAAATGGTTTCTTCTAAATAATATCAGGCTTCAATTGAGGTCAGACAGGAAATCTGTAGAAAATGTATATTCTTCAGTGATTCAATCTTCTCATCTGCTCCCTCCTTCAATCTAAGGATGCTGTACTCTTCCTGACTAGAACCCTTTTCAAGTACTCTGGATAATGATGCTCTCTCCTGAAGGTCTTTGCTCTCTTCAACATTTCTCTATACTAGCTTACCCTCCATCTAAACTTTCTCAAGTCTCCGTAAAATCCTTCTCTTGATCCTATTGTCTTCTTGTAGCTTTTATCTTCTCTTTTCTATACCTCACATCAGAGCATCCTAAAAATTACAGTCTTTATACTCCACCTCACATTTGACTTTTCCTGATATTCCTCTAAAACTCTCTTTATTCTAAGGATAATACTTACCATGCATAGTTGTTAAATCCAATGGATTCTTTTTGAATCCTATCTTACTTGACCTCTCAACAATATCATCTGTCACTAGACTATTGTGACTCTTGAAACTCTCCTATGGTTTCCAGGATACATTTTTACCCAGGTTCTACTTGTTCATTTATTAAATATTTATACAGCACCTACAATGGTGCCAAGCACTGAGCTAGAAATTGGGGATACAGTTTCTTTACAGAGACTTATAAATAGGCAATTACAACACGATACGTGCCAAAGGTAAAAACAGGGTGTTAATGGAGACAAATAGGAGGGTCGGAGTGGAATTCCAAGTTATTGCCTTCATAATCTTATCTTCTGTAATTCCATTAATTTTACTGTTTTTCCTTTGCCCTGTTTATTTTACTCCTTGACTCCAGCTACGAACTCCCCTATTGCAGATCTCAGCCACTGCAAGATATCAAATGCCTCTACACAAATGACTCCTGAATATAAACTTACATATTCTGAATACTTACTGTGTTCCCATTCTCCGTCCCCCAAACCACTCCTTTTGTTCAGTCACTTGTCACTTCCCATCTGAATTAATGCAATGGCGTTCAAAATGTTCAGCAATTTAAGATCATACTGTTCAACCCACTGCCTGTCATGATATACAAATATACAAACCCTTTTATGGCCCCTTGTCTGTCTCACTAGACTCATCTCTTGCTACTCTCCCAACCGCTAACACTGGGCCAGCCAGAAAGAAAAAAACTGCAGTTCTCCACTGTCCCACCCTACTCTGTGCTCCCACATGTCCATGTCTCTGAATATATTCTCCTGACCAGAGTCTCCCTCATCACTCTTTAGTCTAACTTCTATTTGTCTCTCAAGACATAGTTGTTATCGCCTTTACCCAGAAGCCACCCACCTCCCTTCCATCCACCCAAGCCCTTCCCACGGGTCCCAAAGCACCCCGTACATACCTCATCTTAATTCACGTAACACAAGCTAGCGCCTTGAGGTCAGGCCCACCTCTAAATCTGCAACACCCAAGGGGGAGTTAAGCATGTTCCAAGGGCGTGTTAGTAGAACAAATAAATGAATCAAGGATGGGAATTTCCCTGCCCCGAATGATAACGCCCAGAATAAACACAACAAAAATGCCAGCTACAGCCAAAGCTCCGTATTCTCTCCTGCATTCCCAAAACTACAGTACAAGCGGCGATCCACCAATCCAAGACCTAAGAGAACTACAAAGACCGTGAGTGTTTTTCGACATGGAGGAGGCGGTTGCATAAATGGACCCCCAACCCCTCGCCCCAACCTTTCTTCCCACCCGTTCCTTACAAACAAACAAAACAAAGACCCCACAAACTCATACGTTTAAGAAAAAAGCCCCCTCCACCAATTTTAAAGGATTCATTGGGGGCAATGAGCTTGCAGTTGATAAGGCCAAAGGAAAGCAACTGGCAGCTCACCTGGGCTGCGGGCAGGCACGGGGATGGCCTCCCTAACTGCCTTGCCATTCTCACGATGTTGGTGGGGGAGGGGAGGGAAAAACGGTTGTTCCCCACCCAGGGTTTCACCGGGGGCCCAGATCCCAGGACAGTGCTCCCCGCATTAGCTCTATTACCTCTTGCGAAAGGATCTTGTCTGATCGTCCCCTTCAGCTTGCACAAGATGAAGTGGTGCAGGGCAGCGATTCCCCCACGGTCCGTCGCCGCCAGCTCTCGCCCTAATGGCGGCAGCTAGCGGGCTGCGACGGGCGCCTTTATAGGAGACCAGCCGTGGGCGGCCCGCCCATTGGCCTGAGCATGTCACGTGGTCGCGCTGGAGCCCAGCAGCAGGAAAGGTGCTTGAGGTCTGAGCTCAGCCGCAGTTGCTTGAGCGTGAGTTGGAGG
This sequence comes from Pteropus medius, assembly GCF_902729225.1. Taxonomy (NCBI): domain Eukaryota; kingdom Metazoa; phylum Chordata; class Mammalia; order Chiroptera; family Pteropodidae; genus Pteropus; species Pteropus medius. The sequence continues at coordinate 21,430,434 of NW_024350319.1, read as the reverse complement.
TCCTTCACTCCCTGAGCTCACCTTTGAGCGCTTACTGGATGCCAGGCATGGTGCAGAGAGCAAGGGGGTTGGTAGGAGCACAACCCTAGAGGAATTTACCGTTAAAACAATTCCTTCACTTAATCCGTTAGCTCTATGTTGTTAGTTTGGAGGTCCGTGCTTTTTCTCCAGCCCTTCTCAAAGCTCGCATCTTTTGCATGGAATGAGAACTTAATATTAGGTAGCAGCTGAGTTTGGAGCGGACGTGAGCTCATTGGGCTTAAAATGGGATTTAAGAACTGTTTCACGACAGCTGCCTGAGGAGAGTGGTTTAAGATTTTGAGAGTCCTGGTGACTACCTCCTCATAATTTGTGGGCGTGTGTTAGCAGGATGTAATTTAGCACTGTAGTTGCCATTTGGATCCAATTGCAAAGTGTTTCTAAATTCTTAATATATTCATTCCTAGATGGATAAATGAATGGAAGGATGAGTAGGAGAAGGAAGGACAAAAACAGCTGAGGAGCTGCTTGATAAACCTGTCAAAAACAATCAATCTCCAGTTTCCTGAAGCGTAAATCTAGGGGTCTTTAACAACTTGGCATGTCTTAATTCAATTAGTTTTATGTAAAAGTCCCCAGGACTAAGTCTTCACAAGAAAGTAATACACAACTCGAGGTCAAGTAAATAACTGGAGATGCAAACATTTTTACATTAGAAAGGCTCTTCTTACTCAAAACACTGAAAATGGCTTTCTTTCGTCAAAAAAAAGATTAGAAGGTCTGTATTTCCAAGTAACCCAGTGAGCAAGAAATATCAAATCTAAACAAAGTAGCCTCTACTTTGTTTATATGTAATAGTTGTGGTGGTGGTGGTGATTTAAAACCTTATTATGCAGAGAAAAGATAGGAACTAGGGTGTGACCTAGGTAAAGACCTAGGGTGTGGCCCTCACACCGTGAAAGGTCTATGGGAGGTCAAAGAAAAGAAAAGCCATTAATAACCCAGGGCAAATTTTGTTCAACTGTCAATGTTTTGGCTCTCCTGAAAACCAGTGGAAGGGTTGTTTCTCTGTGCATGCTCCACAGAGAAGCCCAGTGATCTTTCAAAAAGCTAAATCTCATCTTGTTAACATTTAATTACCGTTCAATTACTTTTTATGACTTTTAAGATAAAGATCAAAACCCTTGAGCTATAAGGCTTAATGTAATTTACCTATTCTCAGCTCCCAACATTCCCCAGCACTGTCCCCACCTTCACCCACAATGACCTTTCAATACACACACACACACACACACTCACACACACACACACACACACACATATATATATATATATATATATATATATATATATATATATATATATATATATATATATATATATATATATATATCTCAGAGCTTCTATAATGGGCTCTTCTCTCTTTCCTCCCATCCCACACTCAGGTGTCAGCCTAAAGCCATTTCCTCAAGGAGGCCTCCACTAGATTTGGTCTTTCTGTTATGCACTCTCATTACAGCCTGAATTCATAGCACTTATTATAATTGTAATTATATAGCTAGGGGGTATATTTAACATCTATTTTCTCCATTAGACAGTAAGAACCATGAGTGTAAAGCATCATAAGTCTATAAAGTGTATTATCATTGTGTACATTACCCTTTATTCAGCCAGGTTTTAAGGACTATGACAAATCAGATTTGTGTTAAGGGTGTGGGTGGGTAGAGAGAGGGAGAGTGACAAAATCAGATTTGAGTTAAAAAAAAAAACAAACCTTAAAATGGTTGTAAAATAAAAAAATATGGAGAATGGATTTATTTGGTGTTAGAGTGGATGTAAGGATGATTTAGGGCTTCTGTCTTGAACACTAAAGAAAAACACCATTTACTGGGAAGGAAATTATAGGAGGGGAGCAAGTTTGAGGGAGGGGGACGATTATTAGTTCGGTTTTGAACAGAATGAATTCAGGGCACCTGTGACATATCTGGGTGGAGATTTTAAACAGAGAGTTTATTATACAGTTCTAAATAGTATAAGCTGAAGATGGGAGAGAAGGGCAGGAAGGAGGTTAGGCAAGTGGAAATAGGTTTAGAATTATTATGGACAATGGAGAAAAAGTTGATGTGTTGGGCCTATGTGTTGGGCATATGTGTTGATAAGACACATATCTGAGACAGTTAAAACCGAGAAATTGGTGAGTGCTCATGGAGGAGTAAGATAGTGGCTTTTATCTCACATCGAAATTTGCTGGAGATGTGTAACAATGACAGTAGAGAAGCGCAACTTCTAAAATATTGAAAAGAAAGTGGCTGAAGACTGGTATAGCAAAAATAGAATATCACAGGGCTATTCTATGTCATATGGAAATAGTTGTAATTATATACTTTTTAAAGCATAAAACATAGTTACACGAAGTATGTATTTTTGTTTAAATCAAGATACAAGTGAACATAACTGACAGATATTTTAAAGTTTTCATCTTTCATTCATCATCAGACTCAACAAAAGAAGCCCCTCTTTCTTGTCTCCAATGGATTCACAAGTGTCTCCAGAACTCACATTTAAGAATTTAAATTTACAAATAGTTTTGCATAGGAATTAGGACACAATTTAACACATTTAGACATAGGAGACTATTTATTACTAAAGATAAAAGTATTCGTTACCTCTGTGTTGCTAAATCCAAAAGTCAGTTCTTGCTAGTTCTTCCTGATCTTCCATTCTCAATGTTAGAATGCTCCAGTGCTCAGTCCTTGGATTTTCTCTCTAGTGATAGACCCTTAAGAACACATCCAGTCTCCTTAAGGCTTATCTTCTCTCAGTTTCCAAATTTATATATCTATCCTGAACCTTTTTCTTGAACTCCAGACTTACACATCCAACTATCCACTGGGCATTTCCACATGGAAAGTCTAACGAGCATCTTAAACTTAGTATGCCCAAACCTGAACTCCTGATAGCCCCCCTTCAAACTTCTCCACTCACAGTCTTACCCATCTTAGTAAACGTCAACTCCAATTCTAAAGTTACTCAGGCCAAAAATTTCGGTCATTCTCTAGGATTCGTGGTCAAGATGGCAGAGTAGGTAAACACTGTGCTTGCCTCCTCTCACGACCACATCAAAATTATAAGTAAACTACAGAACAACCATCATTAAGAATCACCCAAAGTCTAGCTGAGCAGAAGTTCTACAACTGTGGACATACAGAAGAGGCTACCTTGAGACTGGTAGTGGGGACAGAGCTGCAGAACAGGCTAGTCCTATACCTGCATGTGGCAGATAAAAATCAGGAGGGATATTTTAGCTGAGGAGGTCCTCTCTGAAGAGCGAGAAATCCCAGTCCCATACTAGGCTCCTCAGCCCAGGGTTCCAGTGCCAGGGAGAGAAGTACCCACAACTTCTGGCTGTGAAAACCAGCAGAGACTGTGGCCGAGTGAGATGGAGGGTAGCTCAAGCTCCAGGCGTTCTCTTGAAGGGCCCATTCATGAACTTACTTGCTGACAGACTCATTCTGAGCTCCAGCACTGGGGCAGCAGCTCAAAAGCACCAGGGATATATGGGGAGGAAGTAAATTGTCTGGCTTCAGCGTGAGGGCTGGAGGGGAAACTTTCTCCTAGACAGAGTGCTGGTAAGATCCACTGTTTCTTTGCTGAGCCATCTCTGTTCCCTACATGCAGACACAGTTGGCTGCCATATCTGAGTCTCCATCAACCTAGCTAACACTGGTCTCCCTACCTTACTGATTCCTTGAGACCCCACCCCATCCAATTTGTGGGTGCACTCAAGCCAATTCCAGTGGTTTTTTCATACAAACAGCCAGCCTTGACTTATGCTACGGACTTTCCTAAAATCTCTCAAAGGTTCACAAAACCCAAACAAGCATCATCTGGCCTTGGTATACCCCGTAACTCTTGCTGAGCAGCCTCAAGCCTGGCATTAGTGGCAGCCAGACTCGGTTCATGGCTTGACCTCCTGAGATACCTCAGAGCCCAGTATGGGTGGCAGCCATCTCCAGATTGCTTTGTAGCTCATGCCAGGTGGCCTCGGGCAGGGCACAGGCTGTGGCTGAACTTAGATTGTGGCAAGGTTCCTCCCAGGAAATTCTAGGAGTGGTACACCCGATGGCCAACTTTGGACCAAAATTAGAGCACCATACAGCTGTTTGCAAAGATGACACACTCAAAGGGCAGACTGTGCAGGCATCAGAGCCCTGCTAAAGTAAATCCTGCTCCATAGGGTCAGCTCCTGCACAATAGCTCCTCTACTATAGTCATGACCAGTCCTCACAACCAATCAGCCCAAGGGTCAGCCCCTTCCACTGATGTGCAAACAACAACTAAAGCTCAACTACAACAGGAAAACACACAGTCCACACAAGGCACACATCTGGGCCCCACAGGACACCAGCTACATAAGGTCACTCTACTAAGAATGAGAGACATAGTAGCCCTACCTAATACATAGAAACAAACACAGGGAGGTAGCCAAAATGGGGAGAGAAAGAAATATGTTCCAAATGAAAGAATAGAAAAAAGTTCCAGAAAAAAAAATAAACAAAATGGAAACAAGCAAAAAAAAATCCAAGTAGACCAACAGCAAGGAAAAAAAAAAAAAAATGAGAGTAGTTTGGGGCCTCTGGGACAACATTAGGGTGATAACATTCACATCATAGGGGTACCAGAAGGAAAAGAGAGAGAGCAAGGAATTAAATACTTATGTGAAGAAATAATGACCAAAAATTTCCCTAATCTGGCAAAGGAAGTAGACATACAAACCCAGGAAGCACAAAGAGTCCCAAACAAGATAAATCCAAAGAGGCCCACACCAAGACACATCATCATTAAAATGCCAAAGGTTAAAGACAAAGAGAGAACCTTAAAAGCAGCAAGAGAAAAGCAGTTCGTTACCTACAAAAGAGTGTTGTAGCCGCCAGCCCCCGAAAGACACACATCTGGGACCACCAGAAATCAGTGAGTTATAGGAAACACGCTCTTTATTCAGTCAGCTGGGTCTGCCAGGGGTTCGCAGACCCCAAATTAAGCAGCCCCGAAATGTAGAGGTACAGGGTTTTTAAGCCCTAAATCCCATTCCTCATTCTATCTTAAACACAAAGGCCTATTTTTCTCCTATTCACTACCTGTCAACCCACAGGTCAGGTGTGCAAGTGGGGGTACAGAAGCAGAAAGCTTACTATTAGAATATTATGTTCCCATGGGTGATAGCCTATGTTCTCATGGGCGATAGCAAAGCAGTAATTTTCCAGCCAGCACAAGAGTTCCCATAAGACTGTCAGCTGCTTTCTCAGTAGAAACTTTGCAGGCCAGAAAGGACTGGCATGAAATATTCAAAGTGATGAAAAGCAAGGAGTTACACCAAGATTATTTCACCCAGCAAAGATATCATTAAGAATTGAAGAACAGATAAAGAGCTTCCCGGACAAGAAAAAGCTGAAATTCATCACCATCAAACCAGTATTACAAGAAATGTTAAACGGACTTCTTCAAGAAGAAGGAAAAGAAAAAAAAAGATTAAATGTGAATAATAAAGTGGCAATAACTACATGTCTATCAATAATTACTTTAAATGTAAATGGATTAAATGCTTCAATCAAAAGACATAGAGTGGCTGAAGGAATTTAAAAAAGACCCTTAGAGATAGTACCTACAAGAGACTTCAGATCAAAAGAAACACACAGACTGAAAGTAAAGGAATGGGAAAAGGTATTTCATGAAAATAGAAACAAAACAAAACAAAAAGCTGGGGTAACAATACTTATACAAGACAAAATAGACTTTAAAACAAAGGCTATAACAAGAGACAAAGAAGGACCCAGTAATCCCACATATGGGTATCTATCCAAAGAAACTCCAAACATTACTTTGAAGGGACATTGCATCCATATGTTTATAACACCATTATTTACAATGGCTGAGATGTGGAAACAACCTGAGCGTCCATCAATGGGTGAACGGAGAAAGAAGAGGTGGTATATGTATATACAGTGGAATATTACTCAGCCATTCAAAAAAATGAAATCTTGCCATCTACAACAACATGGATGCACCTAAAGGATATTGTACTGAGTGGAGCAAGTCAGACATAGAAAGACAAATACCATGTGATTTCACTTAATGTGAAATCTAAAGAACAAAAACAAACAAACAAAACAAACAAACTCAAAGATACAGAGAACATTTTGATGGTCGCCAGGTGGGAGGAGGATTGGGGAGTAGGTGAAAAAAGGGAAGAGATTAAGAAGTACAAATTGATAATTACAAAATAGTCATGAGGATATAAAGTATAGCATAAGGAATATAGTCAATAATATTGTAATAGCTATATATGGTGTCAAATGGGTTCTAGATTTACCAGAGCGATCACTTTGTAAGTTATATAAATGTCTAATCACTATGTTGTACACTTGAAACTAATATAATATTGTATGCCAATTGTTACTGAAAAATTAAAAGATATTAAAATGAATAAATAAAATAAAATGAAAAAACAAGTGAAAAATAAAAATGTACATCATATTTAGCAAAATTAACATTAGAAGTATAATAATATAATTATAGTTGGTATGAATTAAGAATTTATACTTTTTTAAACTCTAAAATATTGTTTGCCTGAACACATAGTACTTTGTTTACAGTTTATTAACATCACTATTTTGAGTAGTTTTCCTCCTTTTGACAATTTCCTTGGTAGTTTGGCTTGTCGTTTTATACAATTAATCTCTGTATTAAAAGTAAATCAAATCTTTCTTCACCAAAAAAAAAAAAAAATTCGTTTATTCTCTGTCTTACATCTTACAGCTAGTCAAATCCAAAAGTATTTGATTCATCAACAAATCTTTATAGCTACATTTTAGAAACCGATCTAGAATCCAAACTAGTCGGAGTCACTATAATTTTCCATCTACTTTATTGCAAGACTTCTAACTGATCTCGATTGCTTTTGCTTATGCCTTTGCCCTCCTTCATTCTAGCCTCAGCATAGCAATGTAATGATCTTGGTAATTAATTCATGTCACTCCACTCCTCAGAACTTTTCAGTGGTTCCCCATTTCCCTCATAGTAAACACCAAAGTCCTTGTAGTGGTCTTCAAGGCTCTACATCATTTGCTCCCACCCTACCACCCACCCCCATTATTATTTGATCTTATTGCCTGCTACTCCCTTCTTTCCTCCGTGCTCACTCCACTGCAGCCAAACTTGCCTCCTTGCTGATCCTAGAACACTCTCTAGCCATATTTCTGCCAAAGAGCCTTTGCTTTAGCTGTTCCCTTTGCCTCTAGTGAATGGCTCACTCCCTCATTTTCTTCAGATTTTGTATCAACCATCAGCTTCTCAGTGAGATCTTTCATAGTTAACCTAAGTAAATTAAACATCGCATACCTAAACACATACGCATATTTCTTATTTCCATTCCTACTTTACTTTTCTCCTTAATTCTAATCACTAACAAACTATATGCTTTTTATTTATCTCATCTATTGTCTCCTTACCATACTACATTGTAAGCACCATAAAGATTTTTACTAGTTTTATTCATGATGTGTCCCAAATACCTAACAGTGCCTGGTATATAGCAGACAATAATTATTTGATAAATGAAATAGTTAATATGTTCAGTTTATTCTGTCACAGAAAGAAGGTCAACTTATGACCATTTAATAGGAAAAAAGACAGTTGTAATTAAAAAATGACTTAACCTGTGTCTATGGATACGTCATCATCATACATCATCCATTATGGAGAAGTGCCTGTTTGCCTAAGTCTGGCTTTCTAAAGGGCTGAAGAGAGTTGCTGGTGAGCCCCACTTACCAAAATAAAAATGGAGGCCCAAACTCCTCTGGGGCTTCTGATTTTCAGCCCAGAAGAAGATCAGGAACTTATGGACTCCAACAGTTTTTCACCTCCACTGGGCTCAGTAGTAATCCATTAATCCTATAACCTTTTCACTATTCCTCACCTGTCTACTGTCCTCTCTTTCCTTCTTATTCAGTTTTAATGTTGTGGTCAGTCATGATACTTCCTTCTTGCAGTCACCCTCAACTCTTCTGCCTCCTCTTGCTTTCTCCTCATTTCGTGCTTGGCAAGATCACAACCTTTATTAAATCCTTATTAAAGCTTAAATTAAATCCTTATTAAATCTGCATTTACTCTCTGCCCTTGTAGTTCACTGTGACTAAAGGAAAATGCACAACTGTGTTGTCCGGTCTTCCTTTAAATTTATGACCATGAACTTCAAATGGGTAATTTTCCTCTATTTCTTAATTCATCACTTTTCCATTCACCTTACTGGTGAGACCTTCCCTCATCATTCTATTTAGAAGAGCAACCACCACTGCCACCCCCACACTCCCTATCCATTTTCCCTACTTTATTTCTCTCCATAGCACATATAGCCATCTGACATATTATATAACTGTTTCTTTAATATCTCTCTCTTCCTTGAATGGAAGCTCAGAGAAGGGACTTTTGTTTTGTTCACTCTCTATCCTCAGTACCTAGTAGAGTATGTATCTGGCACACAGCAGGCGTTCAGTTAATAGTAGTCTTATAATGAATAAATTATGTGTGCCCTAAGACCCACTCTTCACCAAAGGTGAGAATGGAGGAGGCAAAGAGGTAAGAGTAACAGAGAAATCTCTTGCCAAAATAAAATTAGAAGACAGTGCCCTAAATTGGGCCTGAGAAGAGGCTTGAAGTTCCCTGACATGGCTGTATATTTACTGCAAAAGAGGCTATCTTATACTGAAGAGTAAATTAAAAAGGTAGTCAAAAGGTATAAACTTCCAGTTACAAGATAAACAAGTCCCGGGGATATAATATACAGCATGGTAAGAAAGTAAATCTTAGAAGTTCTCATCACACACAAAAAAGTGTAAAGTGTAACCGATGTTCATAGCAGCATTATTCACAGTGGCCAGGATATGGAAGCAACCGAAGTGTGCTACGATGGATAATTGGCTAAAGAAGCTGTGGCACATATATACAATGGAATATTACTCAGCCATAAGAAGAGATGAAATACTGCCATTTGTGACATGGATGGACCTCGGGATAATTATGTCAAGCAAAATAAACCAGACAGAAAAAGTTGAAAATCACATGATATCACTTATATGTGGGATATAAATCTAAAAGCAACAAATGATCAGGACAAACAAACAGAGACTCATGGACATGTACTATAGACTAGTGGTTACCAGAGGACTATAGAGTAGTGGATTACTAGTGGGATAGGAGGCGTGGGGGAGGTAGACGGGGTAAAGGGAGTCAAATATAGGGAGGTAGGGGGAGGGTGAAGTGGGTAAAGGAGATCAAATATATGGTAGCTGAAGGAAACTGGACTTGGGGTGGTAATCACACAATACAATATACAGATGTCAAATTATAATGTACACCTGAAAATTATATAATCGTATTAACCAATGTTACCCCAATAAACTTAAAAATAAATAAATAAAAGTAATTTATAGAAAAAAAAAGTGTAAAGTGTAATTCTGTGTGCTAATGGATATTGACTAGACTTACTGTGGTGATCATTTTGTAATATAAACATATATCAAATCACTGTGGCGTACATCTAAAATGAATACAATGATATATGTCAGTTATATCTCAATTAACAAAAATAGTTGATCCTTGAACAACATGGTTTGAATTGCATGGGTCCACTTACATGTGGAAATTTTGCAATAAATATACACTGGGCCCTTTTGAATCCAAGGATTCAACAACCACAGACGGAAAACAGTAGTTTTGATCTGCAGCTGGGGATCCTCAGATGTGGAGGGCGACTGTATGCGTCGTTCTACACCATTTTATATAAAGGACTTGAGCATCCTCAGATTGGGGTATCCGCGAGAGGTGCTGGAATCAATCCCCCAGTGATATTGAGGGATGACTGGAGTTAAGTTTTGGGGGAGTCAAAAGTTATACTCACATTTTCGGCACACTTGGGGGGCCACACGTCTAACCTCCCATTGTTCAACCGCATTAATAAAAAAAGGAATGGATGAGGGATCTAGGATTGCCTCGAAATTTAAATAGACTATTGACTTTCAAATGCTGTTGAAATTATCAAAACTCTATGTGTTTAAACCCCTACTAATTGGCTGGAAAGTGGCAAGTATATCATCTATTGTATTGTAAAAGCAAACAAACCAAGGGAAAAATGTATGCTTGTAACAGTGATTTGGTTTTCTGGCAACTATGATCCATGTCAGAGGAGTGAAGGAGATAACTTCAGTGAGTCTTTCTCAAAACTAAATTCTTGGATCTGAACTAAAATAAGAGGTTTGTAAGTGGGGGAAATCCCATCTGATAGAATTAGAGTAAAGAACCATGTTACAAAATTAGTTTAACATTTAAAGCAAATTCAAAGGAAAACAAACCAATTTGTCAAAATAAAATTCTTGCTTATTCATTTATTTCTTAGGAGCCTGTTAATTTTAGTAAATTCTGACCCCTTGTCCAGACCTAATACATTCTAAAGATGCATTTCTGTTAGAGAATGGCACATTTTCACTCAGCCACTTCTTAAACTGTTATTCACACATAGGTAAATTTTACAGCGTACACAAAGGCTCTTAAGAAACAAATAAGCAACAGAAGGATTTTATTTTGACAATTGGAAAACAGCTCATGAAAGGGGAAGAAATTCTTATTTGTTTTGGTTTGTATTCCTTTGAATTCATTTTACTATATTTTTGAGAGATGCTTGACATATAAATTTTTAAATGTTATTAGCGGTTAAAAATGACTATATTTAATTTTAAAATTTTTTATGTAGCTATATTCTCAAACATATAACTTCTATGTATTTGTTTATCTAGAAATTCTGAGACTTGCAGGTAAGTCAGAATCAATAATGCTTATATTTCTTGATCCTAAGTTTTACCAGAAAATGAAGCCTTTCAATTATGGGTGATGAGATTATCTCTCAAAACTACAATAAGGTAATACAGTATTCAGAGAGTTAATTACTAATGCTACTAATTTGGAAAACATATATGCCTTTCAGTCTATTTTAATCAGTGTTGTTGCTACCTCTTTTATAAAAGAAAATCTTTAATATAATAGGTATTGGAAAATAGTCTTTTTCCACTCTGATTTATGTAATAAATACTTGAGGATAGCATCTAATTGGTGAAATTACCATTTTATACTTCTGGATGACATTCAAGTAATTTATTAAGGTCTATTAAAAAACAATCTTAGAATCCAGATGGGAGGTTTCAGCTTTTGGGTTTTGGATCATGTCCCTGGGCTGTGTCCTCACCAAAGTGTCCATCCTGGAAATGTAGGGACCCTGTAAGCAGGCAGGCCCTGTAGGGCACTCTGTGCAATGTAATGAGGTCAGTAGCGTGAAAAGCTCTGGGCACTGAAGCAGTTGGAACAGGGTTCTATAACTTTTCCCCAATATTAGATCCCTTCCAGGCTGAGGGTCAGAGATAGGGAAACTGGAAATGAGGGTGCCCAGCTGGGAGGATGAAAAGAAGGGCAAGGTATCAGAAGTTACAAAAGGGAAGAGAGTTCAACAAACTGGAGGGAGTGAGGAAAGGAGAGGAGTGTGATCAGAGAGAGATCCTGGAGATCATGCAGGTCTGAGTAAGGACTAGGTCCAAGGTTGAAGAGCAGTGGCAATGAAAGTCTGGAATTTAGGAGATTGAGAAACTGGGCGGCAAGAGGGTCCCGTGGGAGAGCCACCTCGGCTGTTCTCCTTTTGGACATATTCATTCATTTCCTTCCATCCACGTCTCCTCTATCTCTAATTTCTTCCTTTAGTTCACTAAGTAAACAAAACCATTTAAATAAAGTAACTGATGGCGTAAAGTCCAGACTTTTCATTAATCCTCAGTTTAACTTAACATGAAATCTGTGTCGAAATGCTACAGATCAATGGATCAACTTCTAGGAAGCTTTTCACTGGTGACTTAAAACGCTTCCTAGACAACAGCATTAAATAACAGAGAATCATATGGTCAGAAATTTTTCCATGTTTGATTCTCTTTCAGTTCCTCTCATTAAACCCAGGAGAATAATCTCAGTTTGGTGCTGGTATGTCTTGAACACAAGCTTCAGGCAAAGGAACCCTGGGGGATTCTGATGTAGAGGTCCACAGACAACACTTTAGAAAATTCTGGCCTACACCAATTCAAACTTTTGATTGAATATTGCATTAATGAAAAAATTTTTAGCACACACACCCACAGTATTTAATGAGTAATATGGTGAAAGCAATGCATTTACACACATTTGCTATTTAAAAAAAAAAATCTTGGTTAACAGTTTGTGAAATGACAATCTAAAGATCTAGTTCAGTTTACTTTGGTATTGGTTTTAATCAAGTCCTAGCTAATAAAGATATCGCACCAAGATACACGGATCCAAATGGAAATACACTGTTATCTGTACTTTCTAAATCTTAATACTCATTCTGCATTTCGATCCACCAATTTTGCAAAGCTTTTGGTAAAATCTGGCTAGTAAATTTTTTCTTTCCTGTTGTATCAATCACTATTTTGTGAACTAACTGGGAGATTTTGTACTTTTAATGTTTTTAACAAATAGTTTCAAAACCCATTGAGACTTCTAAACAAGTGATAAATTATGACTCACTAGAAGTAACGTGTTATATCACTTTAGGGAACAAAATTACCACACAATGAAAATAATTTCACACATCAGTTTTCAAAATGTTCTTTTCATAGCATGAGTTTCTTTTTAAAAAAGCAGATACTTTCTTATTCATTAGATGACTACTTGTAATATATTATTAGATCATCACACTGTTTTTATCCAGCGGATGGAAAACTTTTGTCAATTTTATCATTTTCTTATTAGCTTCCGTTTACTTTATTATTATTTTCAATATGTGTCTTCTTTGCAGGAAACTGTTAAAGTCAAACTACATAATACACTGTGTGGTTTTGCTGACACCAGCAACCAATTCCCCAACGCCAACTGGATTTCCAATAATTTAATTAAATTCTGACACCAGTTGTCAAGAGTGAGCACAGACTCTGCAAGTTAAAGGCTCAGTCCCAAAACTGCCCCTTTAGATGCCAGCCACAAATTGGGTGCCCACCTACTCACATTTCTGCCCTGCAGACTACAAATTTGGGGGTGCTCATGACCCCCTCTTCGTGTTCGTAATTTGCCAGAACAATTCACAGAACTCAGAAAAACAGTTAAGTTTCAAGGTTTATTATAAAGGATACAACTCCAAAAGGCCAAATGGAAGAGATGCATAGGGTGAGATGCATAAAGAGTGGTGAAGGGGGCACAGAGCTTCCATGCCCTCTCCTGGCAGTATCTCAGCACCTCCATGTACTGACCAACCTATTGACCAACCAGGAAGCTCTTTGAATCTCCTTCTTTAAGAATTTATATTGAATTTAATCTCTAGTCCTCCCTACCCTACCTGGAGGTTGGGGATGGGGCCTAAAGTTCTAACCCTATAATCAAGTGTTTGGTCTTTTTGGTGACAAGCTTGCATTCCGAAGCTATCTAAGGGAACTTACCCTCAGCTACCTCATTAGCATAAACTCAGGTGTGGTTGCAAGGGGCAAGTGATTAACAAAAGACACTTCTATCACCCCTATCACTCAGGAAAGTCCAAAGGTTTTAAGCGCTGTGGGCCAGGAACAGGAAAAATATTATAAAATATTATAATAAAACATATATTTTTTATTATACAACATAATACTCTATATGGCTCTTAACCAGGACCCATGTAAACTGCAACTGCGATGTGCTCAAAATGAACAATGGAGGATGGGTGCCACTGTTAGTTTCCACTAACTGCCAAGATATCTCACTGCATCAGATAGGTTTCTAATTGCAAAGAACAGAATCCACCCTAGCTAATTTAAATTGTAAATATATTTATTAAAGGATATTAAGGAGCTGACAGAGGTGTTGAGAAGTTTAGAGAGTAGATTTTAAAAGCACTCATCACAAGAAAAAGTTTTATAAACATGTGAGGCAGTGGATGTTAACTAAATTTATTGTGGTAATCATTTTGCACTATTTCCATATATCAAATCATTGTGTGGTACACCTTAAACTTGTACAATTTATATGTCGATTATATCTCAATAAAACTAGAAAAAATAGAAACAAAAACAATTTCTTTCTATAACAAAAGTGACAGGTATACCTTAAGAATATAAGAGGACATATTTCTATATCCCCAAATAGTTTAGTTGCATCTTTTATTTGAAAGCACTACTCATGTATGTGCTGTATCTGACCCCTCCCAAAAAAGGATATCTTCTAAAGAAAAAAAACGAAGTCTCAAGCATATCATTCCTCCCCTTCCCCTAAAAGACCTTCCCAGCATCGCCTCCCCCTTGACTATCTTACTAGGCATCTCTTCCTGTGTTCCTCTCAAAATAGTATGAATTCTCAGTCTCATTCTCTGTGAGCCTCCTGCTCAAGTTTGTGGGGTCAGAATTTCTTGCCCTAGTCCAGTGTTGGGCCCACTTTATTGTTGCCTCAAACTACTGGTTAGTTACTCTCCTGAGGCCTAGTGAAAGAGTTCTGTACCCAATTCCACTGTGGAGAGCGGGGGTGAGGGGGTTCCCTGAACTAGTAAGTAATTCTTGGACACCAGCAAGGTATCTGAGAATTTAACTCAATTCTGGACACTATCTACCCAGAGATAGCATCAGATGCCACAGTTGAGGGCTCGGTCCTATAAGACCGTTCTACCAAGCCCTCACTCAAGAGACTGGTCTCAAGCCCAGAGAGTTACTTGGGCTTCTGACAACTGATTGTAAATCAAATATTCCCACACTCCCTCCTCAGGTTCGATTAATTTGTTAGAGTGGCTCATAGAACTCAGGAAAACAGTTTACTTAATTTTTATTGGATTATTATAAAAGATATGGTAAAGGATACAGATGAGCATCCAGATAGAAGAGATGTGCTGGGCCAGGAATGTGGGAAGGGACGTGGACACACCACTCTCTCAGCACTTCCACATGTTCACCAACCTGGAAGTTCCCTGAGCCCTGTACTTTGGGGATTTTTATGGAGTCTTCATCCATAGACATGATTGATCATTAACTCCATTTTCAGCCCTTCTCCCTTCTCAAGAGAATGGGGGGTGGGACTGAAAATTCCAAGCTTCTAATCATGTCTTGGTTTTTCCGTCGATCAGCCCTCATCCTGGAGCCCACATGGAGTTGTCTCATTAGGACAAAAGACACTCCTATCACCCAGGAAATAACAAGGGCTTCAGGAGCCTTTTGTCAGGAACCAGGGTTAAAGACTAAATATTAGAACAAAAGATGCTCCCAGTGCTCTTATCATTTAGGAAATTACAAGGGTTTCAGGAGCTCTGTTCCAGGAACTGAAGGCAAGGACCAATATTTACTTCCCATTATCTCATACCTTTTTACTTCTTTCTACCTTGCTGACTACCTAGCTCCTATGCCTACATCCTTCTTCTAACCATGAGGCTCCATTCCCACCTGGTTAGTAATTTTAAGAATTTCATAGGTTCACTGTCGTTTTCCTGGTGGCGATGTGCCAAAGCAATGGGCTGAAACTCAGGAGCCTTTGTCCAGCTCTGTCACTAACCAGTGGGATCCTGATTAATCTGCGTTTCTTCTTTTGTAAAACAAGAGTGCTGGATTTAACCATCTCCAATTTTCCTTCCAGTTCTTTTTTTCCTTTTTTAAAAATTGAGGTATAGCTGAGATATAACATTATATTAGTTTCAGGTGTACAAGATAATGATTCAACATTTGTGCATATTGCAAAATGATCACCACGATAAATCTAGTTAATATCTGTCACCATACAGAGTTACACATTTTTTTTTCTTGTGATGAGATTCTTCTAGTTCTAAAATTCCATAAGTCTATAATCTCAGACATAGCCTCTTGACTTTCTTGCGTTTTGTCCAACACCCTGGCCACCTCTCCTGGATGCTGCCCCGCCCTGTTTTTCCTGCCTCAGTTTCTGCTTTATGCATGTCCCCCTGTGGCTCATAGGTTAGCACAGCCCCCTCTCCTAAATGCTGTGGCCTTGGCTCCAGCTCTCCTTTGGCATTTAAACATTGCTTTATGTTATCTTTTTTATGTGCATGTGTTTTATCTCCTAGGTATATTTTAAGTCTTTCTAATGTTAGGGCCCTGTCTTATAACCCAAACAGAACTTTCCAGGTCACCTGGACATTTAGTAAATATTTATTTCTTCATTGAAGAATATCTTGAGAATTTATGCACCATTGTTATGAAAAAAAATCCTGATTAAAAGTAACTTTAGTTTGCCTGACTTAACTTGTTTCAGTGTTAAGATGCTATGCATTCTTCCTCTATAATCTTCCTGTGAGTTCCCTTTAAAGAGTTGTGTTTATAACCCCTTTGAAAAAGGTATGTTCTATGAGAACAATTTCTCCCCAGGCATTTCATTTAACTTGTCTGTCAGGTTATTTGGTATTTCATTTGGTTTGTCAGAGAGTTACTCAGAGTTATTAGGTCATTCTACTACTCATAACCCTCCATGCCTTCCTATCTCACTCAGAGACCCCAATGCCAAGTGTGAATTCTTAACCATGACCTGTAATGAGCTGGCATTCCCACCACCTCTCTGATTTTGCCCTTACTCTCCACTCCACTAGCCTCCTTTCTGTTCTTCAATCATGTCAAACATATTCCTCTGTCAGGATTTTGTACCTTCCATTCGCTTGGCCTGAAATACTCTTGCTCCTCAAATATCAGCATGGTTTACCCTTTCACTTCCTTCAGGCCCTTATTGAGAAGCCTGCCCTGACAACTCTATCTGAAGTGGAACATACACCACCTTGCCAGTCACTCTCAAGTCTCCCTACTTTGCTTTGTTCCTCTTCATAAAATTCATCATCGACCAGCATATTTCATATTTATTCATTGATTGTCTGTCTCTCCCACTACTGTGTAAGCTCCAATGAAAATAGGAACTTTGCTTGGTTCTCTGCTGTATCTTCAGCACAAAGTAGCACCCAATAATTACTCCCATGTCAAATGACTAAGTATTCTTATGGGGTGGTGGTGGGTGGAATGACTTGGCAAAACCTGTAGAAAAAAGGTGCAGGACATAAATTTTAGTTCAAGTAAATCACACTAAGTATGTTTCTGCTGCTAATTTCTTCCCGCTGCATTAGTGATATAATATTGATAGAGTCAGTAAAGACCAAGTAAAAATTGGATAAATTGAGACAATTGGTTCAAAAATTCTAGAAGAATTAACAAGGTGCATTTATTTTAATACCAAGAGCATAGTTAAAAAATGATGTCTTCATGTGGCCACTAGGTGGTAGTATATGCACACATACTTCTCAAATGGGGGTATCTGTCTCAGGTTCATCTTCAGTTGGCAGTAATACTAATTCCTTATATTTGAAGAATCCTTTATGGTAGGCAAAATACTTTCACAAACAATATCTAATGATGCTCTTGTGAAGTAAAGAACACAGGTATTTTTATCTGTTTATTTTTAATCTGTTTTCTTTTTAAACAGGTTAAACTGAGGCTCTGAGTTTAAGGGATTTGTCCAGGGGAGTAAACAGCAGAGCTAGAACTAGAACCCATGACCTGAGCCTCTTGGTCCAGGGCTCTTTTCACAATTCACTCAAACAAGGCAAGGTGACCTTCCAGGAAAGTTGATGTTTGTTCTAAACTTGCCCTGATGAAATAGTCTGAAAATATAAATCTTTTTTAGCTAAAAACAAAATAAAACATAAGAGCCTTCCAACCTCCCCTTCTGATTTGAGATAGATCCTGAAATGCATCTCCCTTTGTGTCTCCCCATACTTTAAAATATGTTTAGGGGGAAAAATAGTTTGTTATGAAGCTTTCACACAATGTCAGCAGACAGTCTCAGTGGGTAGCAGGGCGTCTAGTCATGTGACAACAGAAGTTTCCGCCTCTTAAACGGTTGAGTGCTTGGGTGTGTTTTGTTTGAAGAACTGGAGTGTGCGATTCTCACTGGTATTAACAGGAACTGCAGTGAGCCCTGGATGGGCTAAAGAACACTGAAGTTCTTTAGCAGAATAGCAGAAAAATCACCTGCATGTAAAAAATACCATTTAAATCTATTAAATATTGCTCTTAGGTTTTCTACATTTACCATAAGTATTAGTCTATTTTTAGCCCAGGTTTCCATTGGCAGAAATGTGATTTAACAAAGGTCACTTCATTAATTGTCCTTGTCACAGTGCTGTGTGGCATATTCGAAATAACTTAGGCTTTGAGGCTAAACTCTGAGGTGTGGTCCTAGTTTAGCTACTTACTGGTTACGTGACCTTCACTATGTGATTTAACCCTTCTGAATCTCATATTCCTCGTGTGTAAAAAGGATATAATACTACCTGCTTTACAGAGTTGGTATAAAGATGAAATGAAGTGATAATTATAAAAATGGTTTATAAACTAAAATCCCTGTATATAAGGTGATTGTTATTATCACAGAGGCAGGGAAAAGGCATGGAATTTTCAAGCTAGAGGACCTGGGCTTTTCATTACTTGCTATTGACCTTGGGTAACTTTATTCAAATTGCCGAACTTCAGTTTTCTTGCTAGGAAAAATGAAGTAATCAGCAACTCATTTATTGAGTATGTTCTAAGTGTCAGAGACTTAATTCTTTATATCTAAGTTCTTTATGTAACAACTAGCTTAGTCCCTACACTCATTTCTGAAATGAATTTGTTAAAGTTGATTATTGAAATCTTAGCATTTTGGTGCTAGAAGAGCTTTAAAAATCACATGGTCTAACTACTTTATTTTATGCATGAAGAGAATAAACTCCAGAGGTGAGGTAAAGTGCTTGAGGTCACATGGCTAGTGGTGGACAAAACTGAGACTAGAAAATATCCAGTGACTGGTTTCCAAGACATTTCTTGGTCTCAATTACTATCATGGACAGTTCAAAGAAGTGTAAAACAGAGAGTTACTCTCATATCTTTTAGTCCAGTTGGAGAGACACGTGAGAATCACCTGAGGCAGGGAAATTATGATATACATCAGCTTAGGAGAGAGCAGAGAGGTGGGAGAGAATAATATAAGTGGAGTGATGACAGAGGGCTTCCTGGAGAAGGGGAGATTTGAACTGGGCGTAGGAAAACAACTACGATGCGGCAAGCAAAAAGAGTGACTAGATAGTCCAGAAGGAGAAAAGTGGCATAATCAAAAAGGGGAGGAAGATAAGAAGATGGAATTTACAGGAGCTGAAAGCTTCCCATTAAGGAGAAGTGGCAAATGAGGCAGGATAGGTGATTGGTGGCGACTAGAGGCCAGGGACCTGAAATGCCCGGCAAGGTTTGTTCTTAATTCTATAATCAATGGAAATCATTAATTAATTAATTAATTAATTTGTCTAACAAAGATTTATTGGACATCTACCATGTGCTGTGCTCAGCTGGGCACTGGATAGGTAGTGCTGAACAAAAGGGCTTGGTCCCTACTTCTGGAAGGTTTAATCTAGTGTGGAGAGATGGGTGATAAATTAGTAAATAAATTGCAAATTGAGAAATGCCACAGAAGTTATGGGGTGCTGCGGAAAGAGTAGCGAACATGCCTTCTTACACAGGGCAGCCAGAGATAGCCTCCCTGGGCAATTAGTTGTAGGTCCATGTGGCTAGAACAGTTAGCAGGAGGGGCTGGAAAAATGGCTGGAGAAGGGAGCTGAGCTGGATAATGCTGAATTTGGTTCTAAGTACAAAGGGAGCTCTAAATGCACTGGAGGTTTTTAAGCAGGTGAGTGATATGGATATATATATTTCAGATATATACTTTTTAAAACTCACTCTTGGCTACTGTATAGGGGATGAACTGTGGGAAGGTGCCAAGAGTGCAAGCAGGGAGACCACAGCTGCTTGGGGGTCACGGCAGAAAATCTCAAGAGAGATAAAGGTACCTTGAATCAGGGTCATAGCCACAAAGTAAGAAGCATAGCATCTTGATAGCCATGAAGATGGTAGCCTTGGCTGCGAATACAATTTGAAGGTAAGTTCTCCAGCACTTATGGATGAATTGGCTGTGGAGGCAATGGAAGAACGTAGTGGGTTGAATGCTGCCCTCCCCCCACCCCCACACGCACACAAAAAGATACATCCACAGCTGAGAAAATGACTTTATTTGGAAAAGAAGTCTTTGCCGATGTAATTAAGTTAAGGATATTCAATGAGATCTTCCTGGATTGTTCACATGATCCCTAATCCAACGATAATTGTCCCTATAAGAGATACAGACAAAAGTGGAGAAGGACACGTCAACACAGTGCAGAGGCTGGAGCGATGCAGCCGCAAGGAATGCCTGGAACCACCAGAAGCTTCAGAGGAGGCAAGGAAGGATTCTCCCCTCGAGCCTCCAGAGTGAGTGCAGCCCTGCTGATACCTCGTTTTCAGATTTCTGACCTCTAGGACAGTGAGAAAATAAATTTCTGTTGTTTTAAGCCATTGGGTTTCTAGTAATTTGTTACAGCAGCCACAGGAAATTACTACAGAGAGTGGGGAATCCAGGATGGACTCCCTAGGTTTCTGGGTGTTTGGTGTTGTCATTTACCGAATTGAGTAAGTCCAGGTTTGGGATAGGGGTGCAGGGATCAAGAATTCTGATTTGGACATGTTAGGTTTGAAATGCTGGTGAGATGTCCAAGCAGAGAAAGTCGGTAGGTAGCTGGATGGAGGAGTCTAGAGCTCAGAGGAGGTTCAGGAGGAAAGATCTAAACTCGGCATCCTCACACACCGATTACATTTAAACCACAGAAATCGATGCAATCTCCTAGAAAGAGAGTGCAGAAGATCAGTGCATCTGTGAGAAACTAGTCAGTCCTTTGCCTTCTGTTATTTTTTTTTTTCCCTCACTCTGCTGCCTACATGTTGTAAGAGAGACAAATGATAGGAA
This sequence comes from Pteropus medius, assembly GCF_902729225.1. NCBI lineage: Eukaryota > Metazoa > Chordata > Mammalia > Chiroptera > Pteropodidae > Pteropus > Pteropus medius. Next base: position 21,409,545 of record NW_024350319.1, on the reverse strand, counting down.
GAGCATGTAATTTCAGGGCAAAACAATGCATTTTGCCTTCCCAAATACTTTCTCCATCTGCTGACTAATGCCTGGCTTTCCAAGACTAGAGATTCATTTCTTTAGGTATTAAAACGTAAGTGTTTTTCGGGAGAAGTCATTCATAACCTTTTACATCTTAGTGAGAATTTGTTTATCAGATACTTTCCTCAGAGTAGGTGATGATGCGATGGATGGTAGTGTGGGAGAACAAAAGCATGAAGTTTGGGGCTGCGATTAGAAAGGAGCAATCAGGAGAAAGTGGGGACCCTGAAGCCTGACCACGTCTGCTCTATAGTTTTGCATAGAGAAAAAGCTATAGAAAGATTCCTCTCTTCCTTGCCATAGCCTGAAAACTCACTAGCAAACTTCTTCCCTCACTCCCTGGTGTACCACTAATGGAATCTGACCCGACATGCCCTTCTCCAGAATGAGAAGAAAAGTGAAAGAAACACCAGTGACACACAACAGATGGCTTTCCAACATGACGAAAGGAAATCTATTGCATGGACTTGGCGGTGTCTTAAGGGCTGTTCTGAAGTTTCTGCTTTCTCCAAGGTGATGGTTATTTTCACTGGCCTGTCGATGTTACCTCCTGTTGCCTCCATTGCTACCATCATCAGTCTAGCATGAGCCCCACCGTGACTCCCCTGAAGTACTGCAACAGATCCCCACACCTAGCTAGGCTCCCTGAATCCACTCTACCTGCTCTCAGACCATCCTGCTAGCTCTGCTGTCAGAGTGAGTGTTTCAAAATGCAAACATGCTTCTTACCTTTCAGTATCTTCCTACTGCTCCTTGGATAAAAAAAAACCTACAAAGATTTTCATGATATAACTATCGCCCATATTTTCAACTTCATCTCATCTTCCATCTCTACTTTCTTTACTCTCTGGGATTTAGCCGCATTGACATTCGTTCAGTTTCTCCAGCTCCACAAGCCCTTTCTTTGCTGCTGCCTGGATCTGGAGTGCTCTCCTTGCCCCCAACCCCACTCCCAGTACAAAGAACCGCACACTTCGTTGGGGGAGTTGTCCTGACATCTACCCCTCCCCATTCTATTGAATCCCCTTATTTTCAGCCTTATGGTACTGTAAACCTTTTCTGCCTAGTCCTTAAGATGGTTGTAAATATATATGTATATATATTTAAGTGGAATTATTGGTTTAATGTCTTCCCCTACTTGACTTTACTCTTTGCGAGGGCAGGTATCTTGTTCCTGGTGGCATCCTTAGCATTCAGCCTATGTCATGTTGGCAGAACAGATGAAACAAATGAACATATATTGCCACTAATTATTGAGTTACCAGATGAATTCTAAGAATTCCTAGGATGGATCACCTTCATGTGGCTCTTTAGAGTTTGAAAAGTGATAAGTAATAATATTGGGTCTGATTCTCCCCTTCTGGAGAGTGTTCATTTATGGAGCATAAGAAGGAGGATAATGTTACCTATCAGTTCCCACTTGTGAGCATCAATTCCCATACCTAAATAGAAGAGAAAATTTTCACAGGCCCCAGGAGAAATGGTGTTGCCTTTCTAATAGCAACCAGCAGGACTTGTGGCTGTCATCAACGAAGAGAAAGCCCGATGAAGGGCGATGTCCTTCCCTCAGCATACAGAGCCACCTCTACCTCCCACGCACATATAACAATGTGCACTGGTTATTCGAGAATGTGTTTGGCCTCTGTGAAATGAAGATGATACCCAAACATAATCACTTCAAATAAAAAGGGCAACACGAGGACTAAACTTGATAAAATTACCAATAAACATTAATTTAGGGAAAAAGTCAGTACATGTCTTAAATGTAGTTCAAATGTTGTTTCTTTTGAATATTAAGCCTCCAATCCATGGCTCTAGTTCTCAGAGTGAGGAAAATATGGTGTACATCTGTACATTTGTTTTCTCGTGGCTTGCGTTTAATTATCCACACAGAAAAAAAATTCACAAAATGTTTCATGTTCTTCTCTTTTAACTGCCGAAACAGGAACTTCTGAGGCTTTGACAGAGTTGGTTACGATCCCTTTGAAAGTTTTATTAACGTAGGCAGAGTATGTTTTTAATCTTTTGGATTTTGATCACTAAAATGTACTTTCTATGATTTATTCAAGCTTGCAATTATCACATTTTAAGTAAACAAGAAGTTAACAGCGTTTACCTTGTAAATATATTAGGCTTTTGTTTTTTAGATGCAGAGCTGTGATGATTAATGAACAAACTAAGTATTGAATTAGAGGATTCTTCTTTGTTTAGGATGAAAAGGAAGTCCTGAGACCCTTTGAGAGATTAGTATCTACATTCATTTTAATGTAAACATTAGAGACATTCCATTCTGAGCATATTTCTTTCCTCTAAAATATTTCTGTATATGGATGTTGTATTTTCTATGTATTTGTGGATATAGAAATATAAATAAATGAAAGTGCTTACTTTTTTGGTCTCAATTGGTATTTTGAGTCAGTTGAAACTTAAAGTAAGAAGTGTTTTTAGTGGAGTACTTTTAAAAATAAGAGTGTGCATGAGAAAATATTGAATGCTTACTATAGCTAAGCTATTATAATTGTCTTTGTTATTTATATTTTTCAAAGTTTCGTTTCAGTTTCACAAATCTCATTGTACAGAGTCTATTTAAAGTATTTGCAGCATAAGTAACTGGCTACTTATCAGTAGTTGCTGGAATGGAAAAACAAGATGTCTTGTCTCCTAGATGAATCTGTAGGATGAATTTATCTGAAACAAAATAGAATTTTGGAGTTGTCTCAAAATAGACACAAATAAGGGTAGTTTTGATGTAATGCCCAAATAAGAAGGTACCTTAGTAAAAATAAAGGTCAAAACATTTATTTGGAATAAGGTAATGCCACCTTTTTTAAACTAAAAGTTTATTTTTTAATTAGTCATTTTGACCTTATAGAGAGGCAGGTATGATCAGACATAATTCAGTTTTCTGAATGCAAACCAGATTGAAGTTGGGACATTGGTCTTCAGCTTTCTACTGTGCCACAGCTAAATGAACACAGTACATCTGTTTGGATTGCCTTTTGGATCCAAAATAGAGATAATAATCAACACTTAAATTACTATCTAACAACAAATTCTAATGAACTAACATTTAATAATCACTTACTGTGCTAGGTACTTTGTATGGAGTGTATCATTTAATCTTCACAGCAACAATTATTGACCTGATTTTATGGATGAGGAAACTGAGGTTTAGAGAAGTTAAGTGGCCCTTGGTCACACTGTTAGTAGAGCCAAGATTTGAACTTGAGATTATTGCATGCTAGAGCCCAGACTTCTAACCCATTTCTTCAATAAATGTCATCCAAAAAAATTGGTGAGAGGGGGCAACTGAAGGAGCACTGTTACCTTTGGGACAGCATTGCACATGCTAGGGCAACCTCTTTCCTAGTAGGATGCACTCTGAGGTGGGCTGTCCTCTTTTCAACCTTAGATTCACTGATCTAACTCAGAGAGATCTAAAGAAAGGAACCTTCAATTGGAGACTTTTTGCAGGAAATAGGAAGTGCAAAGACAAGGCTACAACAGATTCAATCTTAACCCAAATCTAAATGTATTTAAACATTTAAATAAAAAATAAAAGAGGGAGTTTACAATGAAATTAGAATGTTTAGAGAAGAAAATTGATAATTCAAACATAGATCTAACACAGAGTTATCCAGAATAGAATAAATATCGATCTTAATTATCTTTTCTGAATGAATTGCCCATTCTGCCTTTCACATTTGGTTGTATAGATACCATCACCCAAGTGCCACAGTGTTGTTACATTTATACCCTATTTAGGTAAATTGGGGTGGTACAGGTAGGGTACTGATGAATTCTCATGATAGAATTTAGCAAATATTCTGAGACCATCAGAGGGAAAGCTAGACTTTTATAAAGTGACTTTAGTTACTTACTATGTATAATAGGACATAAACTGTCCATTTTCCTTCAAAAGGATTCTGGAGATACACCAAAAAAAGTCTTGATGTTCAACTCAGTAGTTGTAAAAGCTTTCTTCATTGCAATATTTCATTTCTAGGATGCCAGTTTATTGCATATTACTTAATTAGTTAATGCTTGAATTTGACAGTTTCCAAATGAGAATTTTTACACAATATCCTGATTTAGGAAGACATCCTAGTGTTATTAGTAATAAGGCTTCAAATATTGGATATGTCCCTCTTGGGAAGATATCTTCAGATTGCTCATCTCATTCTCGTTTGTGGTTCCATTACAAAGGATGACTTTGCTTTTTTCTAACTTCTGCCCCACATTCTGTGACTGTTCCCTAATTGGGTTATGTACCCTCATATACTAAGTTCAGAGTTTCTTTTTGGTTTTAAAAAAAGTTATATTATGGAGCTTATATAAATATTTTCCTTTTTTTCTTCCCTGATTATAAACTTGCCCTCACTCCTGGATTTGGAACATAACTAGGCTGAAAGATGAGATCATGTTTGCAGAGCACAGGGAGGCCTCAGATAAAATCTTCTAATTTGAAAGACATCAGTATTTTATGTGCTCATATGCTAAAATGCTGAAGAACGAAATTAGGGGTTCAAATGTTATTTTTATCATTGGGACTAAGTAAAGGAGATAGGGTTTTTCTTTTTTTTTTTTCAAAATTATTTATTTTTCCCTTGGAAATATAATTGTTTCACTTAGAAAAATTGACTCAATAGTCATTTGCTAATGCAAATAATGCTAATGTCTTCTTTTTATTTTATTTTATTTCATTTTAGTATTATGTATAATGTTAACTCTTTTGTTCTTATTTTGAAATTGGCAGAATTTTAGACTATGGTTCATTAATTGCCTGATTTGCTTTTTTAATATGGAGCAAATTTTCCTTTTTTTTTTATGTGATTGTACATATTATTTATTTATTTATTAATGGTCTGAATTTTCTTATTCAATATGAAAAGATAATTTTCCATTTTTTTTTCATGTAATTACACACATACTGTACTGCTTAGGATGTAGAATAGATGAGGATAACTACATTTTTTTTTTTTTTGCAAATCTTTGCCACCACGGAGCTTAGCGTGAAGAATAAGCTTGAGTCAAGAATGTCCCACCCCAATGACCCTTTGAAATATTTTTATGTGGTTCCATGAAATAGTGCGTATTTTAATAGATACCATGACACGATGGCCATACTGAGGTCTTTGTTTTCAGACAATCCAACTCAAACTATCTGCTGTGGGCATCTATTGTTTTTATCTGCTCACTCTACCATCCTCCTTTGTCAGGATTCAGATCCTGATTCTCAACTTTTGGGAATCATCTTTCTCCAGGCCACATTGTTCTAGTGAGATAGATGACTACAGTGGATCACCTACTCTGAACTAATAAGAATCTTCTCTACGATTCGTTTCCCTGAAATTTATAGCTGCAGGAGAAAGAGGAGCTCCTTTTCTCTGGGCTCTCCAGCTAAAACCATGTAAGCCTGAAGCTTATGGTCATAACCCCAGGCTTCATGGAAGAAGCTCTCTGATAATGATGCCAACACACGAGGGAACAAGAGCCCTGGCAACATTTAGTACCGTCTGAAGCTAGATCAGTCCTTAAGGTTCCCAGTTATTGGAGCCAATACATTCCTTTTTGCTTAAGCTAATTCGAGTTGCATTTCTATCACTTTCAACCAAAAGAGCTTTGGATGTTGCTTTCCAATCTAAATGTGAGAATGATTAACTTGGTGCAAGCAAAAATAACTCGTCAATAGTTCTGAGTAATAGAAAACCTTATCAAAATCTCTTTTGGATAAGTAGTAAGTTTTTGTTGGTTTGGAATCCTAAATTTAGAAAGCTCAAATAACGAACATTTTCCTGTACCCTAGAAACGAGTGTTAAATAAATGAATTGATCCCTGTGCTAATAATAGCTTCAAAATATTGACATATTCTATGTACCAAGAAGTGTGCAAACCTGTCATTATTTTACATTTAATTATCATAGAAATCCTAAAAAGTAGGTGTTATGGTTCCTTTTACATATAAGGAATCTGAGCGAGGTTTAGCCATGTGCTCAAGTTCACACAGCTGACAAACACTAGAACCAAATTCTAAGCCCAGAGCTTTCTAATCTCAAAGCCCAGGCTTTTAACCACTATTCTCTCTTTAAGTTTCCAAATTTCATGAGAATGTATTCAATTATCAAATTTTTCAATGTATTTTAAAGATATACCTAGATCATTGTAGATATATCTATAGCTATATATATATGTATAGATACAATATAGTAGAAATAATATATAGTAAATATCTATATATCTATAAGTTCTTAAGAACTTATAAATATACATAAATATAAGTATGTTAACATGAATACATGTATAAGTATATATATTTTTACATTTACTATGAGCTAGGTATAAGAATTTCCAGTTCGCATGGCAATCTTATTTAGATATGCTTATGGATAAATCAGAATTTGCCATAAAAAATTCAATATCTACATTTTAAATTCTTTCTCTTATGAGAGAAGAGGCCTAGGATGACATTTAAAAAAAAATAAAAGTTAAGTAAACAATCTAGCAGACCAATAGCAGAACCTGGGGTTGCTGCTTTTTCCCAAAATGCACAAACCCGTGGTGGTTTTGGAAGACTTGGAAGGCATCTCAGCCAATCTAATGAGATCCTGGGCATAGCAGGCAGGAAGAAGGGAGTAGAGAGTCTAGCACTGGCCCCATCCACAACTTTTTCCTTTTATAAGCCAGGTCTCTTGTGCAGATGTGTGCTCCTGACCCCATCTTCTGGATGTGTGGCAATGCCTTGTTTTCATATTGACTTTTCACAGCTGGGAGTTGTATTGGCATTGCATGTTTGTTTTAACTTTCCACAGAGGGACCAATTCCAAAATGTAATTAATTGAGACTTTATTTGAGAAAAAAAATGTGTTCTGTATACATACCCCAAAAAGATGTGAAAAAAATATTTTTTAAAACTAAATTAATTCAAATAGAACTATGTTTTCTAATGGAGGAGTAAAAAGAAGAAGAGATTTGGGGAGTATCTTGCTTTGAGTTTCAGCTAACCACTTCTTAAATATCTATATTTGGGCAGATTGTTCGCATCTCAGTTTTTCAATAATATTTAGCCCATAAAGATGTTGAGAAGATTAAATTATGTAATGTGCATGCTAGTACTTAGTTTTAAAGCACTAACGTTAGAACTAACTGATACTGATAAGAAAACTTCCTAGAAATTCCTTGGATATTGGGGAACACATACTATTCATTTTGATTTGTTTATTTCAAGAACAGTTGAAAAAGTCAGCTCGATATTTTTAAACGTTATAATGCAGTATGCAATAGTGTTTATAATGTTTAAATATGCAATGACATGATTTAAACAAATAGCTGAGTAAAAACAGATTTAAATCTTTGTCATCTTGATCATATAAAAGATTACATGGCTGCAAAAAAAAATTAATTTGTTTTATTTGGACTTTGGGATGTAGTTTCCCTTAATCGCGTATATGTAAATATTGTTTCTTACTGTGCTTTCTTTTTCTTTTGGAGAAACTATTTATTTATTGTAATTTTTTTTTGGAGACCATTCGTACGTGTTCCAGGTAATCAAATATTTGGATTAATGAAGAGTTGTTACATATTTTTCAAAAATTAAAACCAATAAAAACACACTTAATAAAAACTATATATGACTGTCAAAAAAACTCCCAGAAAATAAGTGTTGTGAGGATGTGGAGTAATTGGAACTCTTGTATACTGTTGATGGGAATGTAAAATAGTGCAGTCTCTATAAAAAAACAATATAAATATTTTCTATTTAATCAAAAAATGAAAAATAAAATTACCATATGATCCAACGATCCCGCTTCTGGGTATGTATCCAAAATAATTGAAAGTAGGATCTCAAAAAGGTAGTTGCACATCCCTGTTCATTGCAGCATTATTTACAATAAACAAGAGATGGAACCAACTCAAACGTCCATCAATGGATGAATGAATAAACAAAATGCTATATATACATACAATGGAATATTATTTGGCTTTAAAAGAGAAGGAAATCTTGTCATTTACTACAACCTGAGGACATTATGCTAAGTGAAATAAGCCAGTCACAAAAAGACAAATACTGTATGATTCTATTTCTCATCTTCGCACTGGAGCTGAGAAGCAGCTCAGATACTTAACTCAGATTACAAGGGTCAGAGACGTGGTGGTCCTCAAATCTGGTGCTGGGTTCAAGGTAGAAATGGGAGTGAGGTCTCATTCAGAGTTTCTTATCAGTCTGTAAGGACTAAATCCAAGGCCATTTGTAGTGGAGAGAGGGAGACATAGGAGGAGGAAAGGGGCTGAATTTTGGTCCAGGACTCTCTCTCCGAACATGTGAGTCAGGGACACCATTCTGGAACCTAGATGTGAATCACCAGCAAAGGAAATACTTGTTGATGATATACACTGATGAAATGCATTGTTTAAATCAAACAATCATATTTTTTATTCTATATCAGAGTTTCCCAAAGTGTGTTCTATAGCAGCAGTCCCCAACCTTTTTGGCACCAGGGCCTGTGCTCCTATGAGAATCTAATGCCCGATGATTTGAGGTGGAGCTGAGGTGTTGATGCTAGCGCTGGGGAGCAGCTGCAAATACAGATGAAACTTCGCTAGATGGCCCACGGCTCACCTCCTGCTGTGCGGCCAGGTTTCTAATAGGCCACAGGCCAGTAGAGGTCCATAGCCCTGGGGGTTGGGGGACTCCCGTTCTATAGAACATTAGTTCTATGGGTATTACATTTTTAAATAGGGTTCTGGGGTCAAAAAGTTTGGAAAACATTGGCTTAAAATGAGTTTAAAATGGGATCTTAGTGTATGGCCATGCCACCCTGAACAAGCCCCATTCCATTTGATCTCGGAAGCTAAGCAGGGTCGGGCCTGGTTAGTACTTGGATGGGAGCCAATCTAGGAAGAACAGGCATTTAAAAAAATAAAAGAATAACAAAATGCGATCTTTTACTTCAAAACGTCTAAAAGGCTTTACTGTGTCAATAGTAAGGTTACTATGCCAATATTAAGCATTTGATGTTAATATTTAATGTTTAATAGGTTGACATTAATGTTAATGTACAGCAGGTCTTCGAATGACGTCATTTCACTATAACGTTGATGAAATGCACTAGGAACTTAACTGTTGTTTATATCAATTAGCCTGTGGTAAAATTGGTTTTCTTATGTTATTTTGCCTCATTTCCAAGAAACTATCGACAACATTAAGTGAAGATTTACTGTATTAATTAATATGCTTTTCCTAATCCTGTTTGACCAAGGAAGCAGTCCTTGGCACACCAGTATGAGAATGCTACCTTTTGTCATAGAAGGCATGATATTTTTGTCAGTTGCTTTCCTTAAGACAGTAACTTTCTTTTATTTCTCCCGAGTTGCTGTGAAGCCCATCTCTTTCACCCTAAGCACTGCTGGGGGGACACCCAGAGAGTAAGGCAGTCACAGTTTTAGTACTTGTTATTTTGAAATACTGTAAAGCTACATGATGATTCGGCTTTGCTGCAGCCCCAACTATTTTCCAAACAGAGCACTAATAATGGACCTTGTTGATTTTGCACAACGGAAGAGTGAGTCAAGAATAGGTATTGCAAGGTGAAAATGGTCAAGATATAGAGTTTCTTATATGGGGTACTTTTCTGTTGTGTTTTATAAGAGAAAACTAGGTACTGCATTAGGAAATTACAGTTGGCATATTTTAAAATCTCTTGGCATATTTTAAAATCTCTTACTGTTAACTAAAATGATGATAGTTAGCTTAGAAATGCCCTTTTAATAGCTAAAAGATTAGATTTAAATAATTAGGCTTATTATGAATGGAGAGTGATCTCTAGGAGTAGTATATTTTGGAATCTTAAAAAACAACTACAAGTATCTGCACACAAAATTCAAGTCAAATGACCGAGAAGAGAGTCAAAGCAGTTTCTTGACATTTTGTGAATCCTTATATGTGTGTGTTTTTTTTTCAGCTGAAAACTCAGGGTTGCTACAACTGCACTAAATTAATAATCTTTGTTTTGTTTGTAGTCAAAACCAGAACACAACAACAGAGGGAGGGCAGGGAAGCCTTTTGTAGAGACCTTTGATAGTGAGTCCCTGATAAAAATCACCTTGGTTAACACATTAGCATTAGAAGCATTTGATTTTGAACCTGAAAAGCAGAATCATCATCATCTAAATCATTACAAGAGATGAAATTAATTAAAAGAAGTATTAACTGTATTTTTGACTTTTTTTACCCTATAGTTTTATCTTTAGCAAAACACTATTCTTGAAATGCCCCTTCTGAAATTAACAATTACCCTATTCCATTTTTTTTATTCCTTCAGCAGATATTTATTGAGCACCTACTAATTGCCAAACATTTAGTTGAAGCAGTGAAAATATTTGTTTTGTTATCATATCTAAGAAGTATATTTTCATTTGCATTAAGAAAAATTAAAACAGCTTGTTCTCTGATGCATAAAAATGAAAAACAATATTTTAAGATATCAGTTTAAACATGTCAAAATTTTAGTACAATTGCTTTTTAATAACTGGATTTTAAATTTCTTTTAAGATTTGCTCTGTATAGGAACTGAACATGTATCACAGAGGAGGAAAATTGAGTACTTAATAAGCATATGAGACCATGTTCGACTTTACAGGGAGTCAATGCCAAGCAAATCACTCTTCTGATTAAAAAAACTGAAAAGTCTGATAGTATCAACATGGTGAAAATTTGGACAAGTTGATGGCTCATTCCATCAGAGAGAATCTACAATAATAAAATCCCTACGGAGTACACATTGGCAATACTTGTAAAATTTTAATTGTTTATACCCTTAAACCCAATAATTCCACTTGTAGTTATACATCATAGAATAGAAAAATTGTTGTACATGGGAACTGGGAGACAGGTACAAGAATCTTTTAGTCATTGAAACATAGTTTGTAATAATAGAAAGTAGAAACAACTCAAATAATCATCTTTAAGAGAATTGATAAATTTTAAAAGGTATATTAATACTGTGGAATATTATCAAGCAACTAGGAGAAATGAACTATCTCCACCTATACAACACAGATGGATTTAAAAATCATAATGTTGAATGAAAAAAGCAAGTAGTAAGTTATGTGCTCCTTATGTAACATTTTAAAATGAACATATACGTTCATATTATAATGTATTATTTTCTTTATATATGTGTATAAATGCATATGTATATACAAATACACGCATACACACACACACACACACACACATCATATCATCATCACATATTATATATATATATATATATATATATATATATATATATATATATATATATATGTAAAAGTATAACAAAGCACACTCGAAGGATATACACTAAATCCATGAAAGTGGTTTTCTCTTAAGAGACTGAAAGGGTAATCAATCTGGACTGGAGTTGAGGAGGAGTTCCAGGGGCCTTTAATTTTATCTGTAGTGTTTTATTTCTTATATAGAAAGACAAAGAATTTGTCAAAATATTAAGAATTATTAATTCTGGGTGTTGACATATAGGTATTTGTTAGATTCTTTGCATTTTTATATATTTTGAAAATTTCTTGTAAACAAGATCTGTCCTTTTATTTTATGGAGATTGATTTGCTTTGTGTTTAGGTTTAGAAAGTGTGCACATTTCAGCACACACAATAGTAATAAACGGATCTTGGAACAAAGCATACATAATTCTCAACCTAGCTGCACGGGCACATTCTCACCAAGCCAGCCTAAAAATAACTGAAGAGTAAAAGTATTATTGGATAGAGGGCCCTTCAGATGACCTTCAGAACTTTTGGATTGTCCATTCAGTTAATCTTGACACAATCATGTAATTATGAGGTTGATTTGAGCTTAATGAACCCAATATATACAAAGAAAATATGCTGTTAACAGAACTGTGCCACATCAAAGCCCTTGGGACATGATGCTTTTCTAGTGTTTCGACATGAGGTTTTCCTAAAGATAACAAAGCCTTTTAAAATATGCTTTTCAGGCATATCACCCTTTCCAACAAATATACCTCTTTCCCGAGTCAAGTGTATATTCCCCCAAATATGCTGATGCTGCACTTCCATCACAAAAATACCCAAATGCCGCACTATATTCTAGCAGGCTACGGTTTGACAGTATAATATCTATAAAAACAGTGGAGCTGCAGAATTCTATTGAAAAGACCATTATGTCCTCCTCTGAAAGAGAATCTCAAAGCTGAAATACCAGTTAGTAAAAAATATAGGAAAGAGAAAAGCACTCAGGCAAGGATACAAGTGCACTCAAGCGACACTCAAAATTCCAGCTGAGTTGAACCTGGGAGTTATTTTATAAAGTCAAATATCTGAAGAACCAGTTTGGGAGCTTCAGTCTGTCTCTCGCTCTCTTTTTTTTTTTTTTAAAGATACATACCACTTAGCTCTCTGAAAAATGTTAAAAGGGATTTCTATCCAACATAGCGAAATCTGAGACTATCCCAGGTCAAATGCAAAGTTATAGTTCAGCATTCCCCAGTAAAGTTTTCTTCTCTTTAAACTTTGTATTTTGAAAATTTTCAGGCTTTGAGAAAAGTTCAAAGACTATGCAGTGAAGTTTTGAAGATATTTTGCACAATGAAAGACTGGAAAATAATTCATATGAGGAAAAAATCTATAAAATTTACTAATTTATATGTTAATTTTATAAATGTACATTTTTACAAATGTGCATGGACTCCTTTGTTTATGCACTTAAATTTAGTAAAATTACATTTAAAGAAAAGCAGGGAGAAATTTGATGAAAAGAGAAGAAAAAAGAATGAGGAACAAAAAGCCATGGAAAATGCACAAAACCTTATGAAGTTTTCGATTTTTGAACAGCTCCGAAAAGTTGGTTTGCTTGATTTTTAAAACAGAGTTGAGGTTGTTTTCACATTCTGTAGAGAAAACTGAAAGGGATGCTAGTGAGACTATGTAGTGTAGGGGACCAGAAGCAAAGAAGGAAGTGTGTTATCCTTTCTCCAAGGAAAAAGGTGAGTGGGAAGGGAAGAGAGACCGTTTAAATTAATGAATGCTTCCTTCTTTTCTCTCACACTTGAAGAGTAGCCAAAACCCTTTTAAGATCTGTTTCTTTCTCTTTTAGTATCAGGGCCTTTAGCATTTCAAGATGGCCAGCATTTTCCAGCAACAATAATAGTAGTGTGGATATGATTTTTTATCTTTATCAACATAGTACAAAAATAAAAGTGATATCTAAGACATTACACATTAATTCCACTCTTAGTGGCACCTGACTATCTTCTTTCAGCTAACTTTAGTTTAGCAGGTACATTTGCTCTGGCCTGGGGTCTTGGTTTATATCTACTCTGCTTTAACTGGCTGAGATCAGGAAGCCCCTTCCATATACACTGTATCCTCAGCTCACTTTTTACTTTGCACTGATCATTCCAGACCAAAGATCATCTCACTTCTAGCACTTACGGCCACACTTAACAGTTAACATATAATACTTTCCTGTTCTTTTGTTATCTTTTTATTATATTTCCTGTCGCCTCTATTCTACATGTATCTTTCACATTTAATATGGCTTAGCAAATTTCAATGAATATTGGTTGGTTTTTGGAACATAAAAGAAGCTAACATCTTCCAGGAAGTAGTAAAAATTATCGGAGTAAACTGAGGAAACTTTAAAGAAAATTTTAATTAAAAATTTTATAGCATAGTTCTTAAATGTTAACAATGTAAATACCCTTTTTAAAGAAAAAAACTTAGGAACATATGGGAATAAATTTTCTACTTTGAAAAACCGACTTAAGAAATTAAAGCCTTTTATTATGGGAAAGTCTGTTGGTTTTTAATTTATCCCCATCCCTTACCCCCAAACAAAAGAGGGTAAAAGATTTCTTTTTAAGATTATCATTAGAACAAAAATACAAAATGAAAACAAATTTCTTATTGAACTCATTACTGAATCTTAAAGAACATATCTGCAGGACCCAGTTGGGAAACACTCCTGTTCCTTAGATTACATATTAAAAGAAGAGTGAGTGACCTAAAGAAATATTATAGCAGGTAATTTTAAAACAAATACATGGAAACAACTGTTTTCAAAATATGTTGGAAAGTATTTTCTAAAAGGCCAGATTTACAACAAGGCCTTGCACAGAGTAAGTGCTCAATAAAAGGCAGTAATAGTAACGATAAGAATAATAGCAATAATAATTTTTAAATTTGGGTGTTTTTAGCAGTAGAGTTTTGGCATTTCTTGTATTTGTTAAAATGAAGGCAATGAGATTTATAATATTCGCAGATATTATATATGTCCTGGGTGTTCCTTGTCTTTTTTTGGTTTCCTTGAACACGAAATAACAAGTCTGTATTTCATGATTTTTTTCTTCTCCAGGCCAGAACAAAAGTTCTCTGCAGGGCAGCTATGGAGGTGGGGCGTGGTGAAGTTTTCTCTCTTGAATCCTTGTTCCAGAGGCAGGGACAGCAGATGCTTTGCCACACCCCCTCCAGAGCTAGGACCACAGGGACCTCAGCCAGGGGTCTTGCTATTACTTTGAAATGGTGTGAGGTTTCCTGCTTTGTCAGAAGCCCCGCTGAGGGGGAAATTGGAGGTGCATTGTGGAAACCTCCACTGGAGCGCAGGAAATGACAAGTTTGCAGGAACACGTGATTACTGTAAGGGAATTTGCTTTGGATTTTTATTTCAAAGTTCTCTGAGGAATCCCTCAGGCCTGAATCAGGTGTCTGTTTGGGACTCTGCTCTGCATACAGGCTCATCTGATAGTATTTTTTCCTCCTTAATTTGAAATTTGCCAGCTGTGAATTTTATCAGTGAAACCAAATTCTAATCTTGGATATAGATATAGGAAGTGTGGTTTTAGATTATGGCCTTAGATTACAGTGATATATAAAACACCTACAGGCATAACTGGAATCTTTATGGGTGAATTTTAGAATTAAAGCAGTAAATCTGTCTGTAATAACAAGTCAACCAAGCAGAAAATAGGAGCACATGCTATAGTTTGTAGACCAGTACCTTGTCACAACAATTTAGGAACATTTGGTTCATGTTCTGTCACACATTCTTAAGAGTAGTTATGCAATTGCCTCCAAGATGTTGGCTCTTTCAGAGGCACTTTAAAAGTTGGTATCTCTCCTCCCTTCTTTACTGGGCAAAAGGTATCTATTTTTTGTGTAGCTGTGGGGAGCTAATATTTCTCCTAGGCAAACTTCGTTTTTATCTTTTGAAACGTTTAAAGGCTTAAGCTTTAAAAAATAAGACTCTCTGTAAGTGGAAGGGGCTACATTTCACCTGTTAGCAGCATAGAGTGGAGGTTCTGAGCCGATTTTGGAGCCAGAGTACCTGGCTCTACCACTTGCTGGTTGCGTGACTTTGGGCAAGTTACTTAATCTCTCTGTACATCATTTTCTAACATGTAAAATTAAAATTCTTATGACTTTGATTAAATTTAGCTTTAAATTTCTCTCTCTTTCCCCCTCAGCAACTTAACCTACCTCTTGCCCCGCCATAATCAGCAAGTCCTGAGGCAGCAGAGACTATAGCTCAGACCTAATGGTCACCAGGTCTAGACCTTTGGCAGGCTAAAGATAACATCTTGACCTAAGTTATGATTCAGCTCCTGAATCCTAAGGTGGAATGACTCCCCTGGCTACTTTTTCATGAGATCAGACAAGGGGATGAGGCAGCAGACCTCAGAACTGTCCTCAAGACCTGAAGAAATAATTACCTCACCTCTAACCAGTCAGCTCCCAGCATGATCCAGAACCCCTTAACCAAGGTGTCTTGTGATTTTGCCTTGTAAAATCCATAAGCTACTGCCATCGGGAGTCAGATCTTTATAAGCTCCTCATCTCTGGATTGGCCAATTCAACATAAAACCATTTTTCTTTTTATACTGCAAACTCTCGTTGTCCATTTCTTTGTGCCAGTGCACACAGGTAGACGAACTCTAACATTGGGGTCCTGGTAACAAAATGAGGATAATAGAGCTGTTATAAGGATTTAATGATTTAGAATTTGTAAAGGGCAAAGCATGTGCTAAGTACCACACGAGAACTTGTTAAAAAAGAAAAACTGAATGATTTTCTAATGATATAGTCTTGCAGAAATTTGGAGTGTTTGCTTCTGTTTTTGTAAGGAACATAAACAGGGTATTATGAATTTGTTCAGTTGTCTGCTGATCAACAGAATCTGGAGACATGCCAGTAAATATGAGTCATCATCATAAAGGATCAGGTCCGTGCCTAGAGTAGGAGTGGTTCCTTGAGAGAAATCACTGAGACTCTCTTCTGTCAAATGTTTTTCATACAAGCGAGATAAAAGTGCACCTTTTTATTTGACCTCCCTGCTTAGAATTCTTGAAAAAACTTAGAACAAATGACCAAGACACTCTCTTGGACCAAAAGAAGCTTTTATCTTACAGTAGCAAATACTGTAACTCGAGCATAGTCCTAAGAACCCAATGAAAGGACAGGATTCATTCCCTTAGGAATCTGTTAATATTGCCATTAATAAAAGGTAGGGGAATCCTGTTTCTAGAGCTTTGCTGGGAAACCAAAAATTTAAGTTTATTTTGAACCTTTGCTCTATGCTTCAGGCGTCTGGATTTCTGCAAATAATATCACTTTATTAGTCTAAAGATTTAAAGAGAGAAACCCCTCTGTAGACATTGTAATTTGTATAAATACTGATATAAATTCTTGTGTTTTTCCACATCATCTATAGAAATTAATTAAATAGCCAGGCATTTCAAAGATGTTTTGCCAAAAAAAAAAAAAATCCCAATCAACCACCTTATCCCCCACTCCCCCCAACACACACAATCTTTTATTTTGCCAATATATAAAGCTTTTGTAGTATGTCCTGGTGGTTGAGGACTTGGGCTCAGAGCTAGATGGATGTGGGTTTGAATCCTGGCCCTTCCACTTATAAGCTATACTATTTTGGCAAGTTGTAAGGCCTCAATGTCTATGTAGGTTTGTGTATAGCCTTATAAGTCTGTGAGCAGTAAATGTGCTCATATGCATAGAGTGTTTAGGACTCTGCCTGGCACAGAGTAATTGTTCAATAGATAGTGATGGTTATACTATTCAACACCTAGCTCCACTGTGAATAGCCACTTCATCACTTTTTAGAGACAAGTCACTCCTAAGTTATCTAGGACTTGGTTTTTCTCTCTTCTATGCCATTTTCTTTAGAAAGTAGAAAGCCTTACTTAACATGATTGATACATTTAAATGTAGGATTAAATATTCACACCCAGTTCAAGTGTTCATGTCTGCACTTGAAACTAAAACTTGACAATTTGAGGCATGAATACTATGTAATTCAAGTCAAGGAGAAATCTAACGCCTTAAATCTAGAGAGACTATATCAAAGTTGAGACTAACTCTACCCTACACTGTTCTTTCAGGATAGTATGTCTGTGTGTATCTCTGAGGCTCAGCTCAAGCCTCTCACACAGTAGTTGCTCAATATGTATCAATAAGTAATGAATGGTTTACTGAGGAGGATTTTGCACTAAATCCAGGTGATCAATGATGATTTGACATTTGTGAAAGTTTGTCCAGTTGAGTGGATTCTCTATATGTAGGTGCAAGACAAAAAGATTAGAAATACTTCCTCTTCCCTCAAAGTAGGGAAATCCAATAACTTTCCAAATAATAACATAAGAAACCTCCTCATTCCACCCGCCAACATATTAAAGGCCTAGGGCCATAACACTTTAGAACTGGAAGGAATCTCCTAGGCCAAGCTCCTCATTTTACACGGGGGTGGTGGGTGGGGGGGAGGAGGGGTGGGAAGAGACTTGGAGAGTCTAAGCCTTTTGTTCAAGGTCCCACAGCTAGTCTAAGGGCAGAGTCAGGACTGGAAGTCCGGTCTCTGAAACCTGTCAACCCATGGTCATTTTACCAGCCTTGGTAAAACAGTGTCCTGTGATTTAAGCCTGTCTTTTAATAGAAAAGCAGAGTGCAAACAGAAGTATCAAAGTGGTATTCTGATTACTGCATTTGTCAACGCTTGCTGGGTATATTCACAGGCAAGCAGTTGCACGGCCGCCGACAGGTTAGTTTATATTGCGCCAACCTCAGGGTAGCGCCAGTTATGCGCTAATTTTTGTACTAATTTACTTTGCGAGAAGGGGGACCTGCTGGGTAATGCACTCTCAGCTGTTAGAGAGGAGGAGGCAAGACCCCGCTGGCGCCCACCATCAGAGAGCATCTTGAGGTACCAAGCGGGACTGGAGGTGGCAAAAACTAACGGACAGAATGAACGTGTGCAGGCTGCCCGTGCTAGGGAGTTGGCAAGAGAGTGTGATCAGATTACTGGAGGCTTTAGAGTTTTTATATCAAGACGGAGGGAACCAAATGAAAACCCAACTCCTCCAGAGAGCCCTGGAAAGTTTGAAGGACCTAGTTTGAGGGAGCGAATCTCTGCAGCTAGCACTCGCGTATTCAGGCCCCCCCGCCCGCCGCCACTCCAATCTTCTCACCTGGGACTGAAGCCCCCCAACCCCCCACCGCCCCAACCAGGGCACACAGCAGCCCGGCTGTTCCCCGTGCTCCTTCTCTCCCTCCCTCCTGGGTCCGAAAGGAAACGCAAAGCTCGGGGCTCATCCATCAGTCCGGGAGGAAAGGGGGAGGAGAGAGGAGGCGGGCGGCGGGAGGAGGAGTTTCTCGGCGGCCCGCAGCCCTCGGTGGGGCCTGCGGAGGAGGAGCGCCCTTCCCCCCGCGCGCTGATTGCTGTGGCATCCTGCCCGTCCCCGCCCGCGTGTGTGTGAGGGCGAGCGAGTGCGCTGGGTCGGCCCGATGGGGGTAATCGAGGGTTTCAGGGAAGCCGAGTGGCGCTTTCCTCTTCCGAGTGAGTGAGTGAGGGAAGACGACGGCTCTGGTGCCCGGCCACTTTCCCTGCGTGATTCCCGGAGCTCCCTGCAGGACCTGAAAGTCGGGTTGGGTCCGGATGGCGTAGTTGCGCCGCGGCACTGCAGCTGCCGGAGTTCGCGGCCGCCGTGCGCTGGGCGGGGAAACTCGCCTCTGCTTTTCTCCAACTTGCAGCGGGTGGATCTCCGCTTGACACACCGCCTCCGAGGTACGTGCGGGCCCGGCCCCGCTGCGCTGCAGCCCACGCCGGGACGCCCCTGGACGCGTCGCTAGCCCCGCACCCGTCCCGGCCGCGGGCTCTGCAGGCTGCGCGGTGCCTTTTGGCGCTGCGCCGGGCTCCGTGCCTGCCTCACGGCCGGGATCGCTCTGGCCTCCTGGATCCCCGGGCTGGGAAGGGTGGTGTTGGTCGGGCGGCGAGTATTCGGGACCCGTGCCCAGCCTTGCGTGGGGGCGGCCGTTTCGGGTGGGCAGCGCTCGAGGCGATGCACTATGCTCGGGAAGACTTCTCCACGCCCTCCTTCATCTACTTCTACGCGGTTTCTTCTGACTCCTGCGGGGTGCGCCGGCCACTTCCCATCAGGAGCGTGACAGCGTCGGTGGGAAAGATTTGTTGTGGGTTTGCACTCAGTTGCTGTTGCAGAGGCTGCGCCCCGGGACTCGCGCACTGTCAGGAGCTACGCTCCGCGCGGGCCGCGCCCTCAGGGTGCGCGCTCTGTGGGCCGCGCAGAGCGCTGCAGCCCTGAGCCCCCGGGAAGGACGCGCCCCCTGGTAACTTATTAGCCGCCCTACCTAGTTTATTTGGAAGGCGTCTCTTATTCATTTGATTAAAACGAGCTTGGAAGTCTCGGGCTGTTGCTAGGAGAATCTGCTTGCAGTCTAGTTCTTGTTAGGGCATTTGCCCCACTTTCAGAATCACATAGTGTAGGGGACCGGCTTGTCAAGTTGTGAATTAACCTTGGCAGAGTACAACTTAATGGATTTAGGGTCTACAGAAAAGCTAGGAGAAGAAAATCGCTCCGTTTCCTTAGCAGTGAAATGGGAGTAATAATAGTATTGGTCTCATAGGATTGCTGTGTTAGTGCTGCTTGTCCTGAGCCCAGAGGTGGCAGAAGAGCGAAGAGGGTTAAGAGATGGATTGTAGGAGTGACAGATTGAGATGGAGAATCAGCGTTTTCTGAACTTCGTCTTTCTTCCAAGAAAAGTAAGCGAGCGGTTTGGGAGGAGAGAAGTCTCTACAAGTAGCAGAGCACATGTCAAGACCTTTTAATTTTTCTGAACTGATACTTTAGGCTGCAGACAGTTACTTCAGTGTGAAATTAGCAATTTCTTTTGGGTAATGATCATAGCTAACGTTTATTGAGCCCAGATTGTGCCAGACACTCTCCTAAATGCCTTAAGGACACAGTTGCACTCAATAATCATACCAGCTCTATGGTAAAAATACCGTCAACAGCCCAGTGATTTTTCCAGTCAGGAAGGTAAGATCCACATAGAAACTTGCAGAAATTCTTCAAAGTAATACAAGACACTTGGCCCTATTCCATTTACTTACTACTTCTCTAAATATCTGACTATGTCCCCCATCAAATACTTTGAATCACCCGCTTTCCCAAACAGGCTTATCCCTTTTCTATTTGTATTTATTTCCTATGGCTGCTGTAACTACCACACACCTGTGGATTATAACAACAGAAATGTATTCTCTTACAGTCTGGAGTCCAGAAGTCTGACCTCAGTGTCACTGGACCAAAGTCAAAGTGTGGACAGGGACATTGGAGGCTCTAGAGGAGAATTTGTTCTTGTGTCTTCCAGCTTTCTGGTGGCTGCCAACACTCCTTGGCTTGTGGCCTCATCACTCCATTCTTTGCCTCTGTGGTCATATGCATTCTCTTCTGTCCGTGATCTCCCTCTGCCTCCTTCTTATAAGGACACTTGTGTTTGCATTTAAGGATCCAGACAATCCAAGATAATCCCCCCATCTCAAGATCCTTAACTTAATTACATCTGCAAAAACCCTTTTTCCATCATTAACATTCATAGGTTCCAGAGATGAGGACCTGATAGTTTTGGGGGCTGTTTTTCAGACAATTGTGCTATTCCATCCAATTCTTTCACCTGAAACACTTTTCCTTTCTCTTTGCCTGCCCAAATCAAATCAGTCCTTCAAGGTCAACTAATTGACTGTGGGCCTCACAAAAACATCTTTGCTCACAATAGCCAAAGTTATCTCCTTTTCTGCTGACAGTCATTCATGCCTTTCACATGACATCTAACATGACCCATCTAGAAATAAAATGACTGGTGTAGAAACCATGGCTTCTCTTCTGAGCTGTAAGCTCTTCTTATACTTTATTAATCTTTGTATGTTCCCACCCACATTCAGAAGTAGGAGCTAGACAGACGGCTGTTCAATGGATGGTGAGTCTGAATAAATAATAAAGATCATATATTGGTACAATTTCATTATCGATACTAATTCAGCACACTAAATGCTTTCTGTGAATAAATGTAGGCTCCAACAGAGAGAAGACAAGCCTGTGAGCCAGGAGCCCAGGCTCCTAGCCAGGTGTATTAGCTAATTAAGTCTACAGCCAAACCCTGAGGCCTCAGTTTGTTCACGTGTAAAATGAGCTGGTTAGCTGTGAGGATCCCTAAGGTCCTCCCAGCCCTCCTTTCTGTGGATCTGTGGACATTGTTAAAGTGTTTAAGAGAACAGGAAGCCTGTGTTCTCTTTCATACCCTAGTAATCTGCTGTTCAAATACCCCTCTTTTTCCCATTGATGATATAGAAAAAAAATTGTAGTCCAATATAAATTTTGAATCAAGGGGTTTGTCTGCATTTTTAGGTTTTCTCATCAACAAAATGCCCAAGATCACCTAAAGCAGCCATATGTTTTCCTACCAGGTCCCAAGTACCCTGAAAAGAGCTTAGAACTGATACTCAACTTGAAGGCATGGCACAAAGTGTTCAAGGATACAGGAACAAAGACCATGGCATCAC